>NC_090266.1:844409943-845625255 GCF_040414725.1 Anabrus simplex
TAGCACGAAGGCCAGTAGCTGTCATAACTGCCGAAACTTACTGTAACCTAAGAATTCCCGCCAAAATGTATCAACTCCTGCTTTTATTTCCCAATACTGCTATGCATCATATTTCACTTACATGTATCATTCTCATTATTTAATGTGCAATTAAAACAATGAGACCCAAGCGTTTAGGATGTTCACGATGTATCATTTATAATATGTGAAGAAACGTATTATATTCATTGACATAATTTTGCATATACCCTCCTGAGGCCTGGTGTCCTTTTAAAAGGACACTGTTTAAAAACGGAATATCCCGTAAAAGGAACATTTTAAAAAAAATGACCTTTTGATGGTGTTCCCATTTTTTGGGAATTCATTTACCTTGGTGTGATATGCTTCTCAATTCAGTGTCTCCCACCGAGACACCGTTAAAGAAGTCTGACTCGTTGGCTGAACGGTCAGCGTACTGTCCTTCGGTTCAGAGGGTCCCGGATTCGATTCCCGGCCGGGTCGGGGATTTTAACCTTAATTGGTTAATTCCAGTGGCACGGGGGCTGGGTGTATGTGTCGTCTTCATCATAATTTCATCCTCATCACGACGCGCAGGTCGCCTACGGGTGTCAAATAGAAAGACCTGCACCTGGCGAGCCGAACCCTTCCTGGGATATCCCGGCACTAAAAGCCATACGACATTTCATTTCACCGTTAAAGAAGTATACACTTTTATGATATTTGACCAAAAGGTAAATGTTCTGGGCCTCATCAATCAATCAATACTGATCTGCATTTAGGGCAGTCGCCCAGGTGGCAGATTCCCTATCTGTTGCTTTCCTAGCCTTTTCTTAAATGATTTCAAAGAAATTGGAAATTTATTGAACGCCTACCTTGGTAAGTTATTCCAATCCCTAACTCCCCTTCCTATAAATGAATATTTGCCCCAGTTTGTCCTCTTGAATTCCAACTTTATCTTCATATTGTGATATTTCCTACTTTTATAAACGCCATTCAAACTTATTCGTCTACTAATGTCATTCCACGCCAACTCTCCGCTGACAGCTCGGAACATACCACTTAGTCGAGCAGCTCTTCTTCTTTCTCTCAATTCTTCCCAACCCAAACATTGCAACATTTTTGTAACGCTACTCTTTTGTCGGAAATCGCACAGAACAAATCGAGCTGCTTTTCTTTGGATTTTTTCCAGTTCTTGAATCAGGTAATCCTGGTGAGGGTCCCATACACTGGAACCATACTCTAGTTGGGGTCTTACCAGAGACTTATATGCCCTCTCCTTTACATCCTTACTACAACCCCTAAACACCCTCATAACCATGTGCAGAGATCTGTACCCTTTATTTACAATCCCATTTATGTGATTACCCCAATGAAGATCTTTCCTTATATTAACACCTAGATACTTACAATGATCCCCAAAAGGAACTTTCACCCCATCAACGCAGTAATTAAAACTGAGAGGACTTTTCCTATTTGTGAAACTCACAACCTGGCTTTTAACCCCGTTTATCATCATACCATTGCCTGCTGTCCATCTCACAACATTTTCGAGGTCACGCTGCAGTTGCTCACAATCTTGTAACTTATTTATCACTCTATAGAGAATAACATCAGGAGGATACAGGGAGATTTTAGCTTCTCCTGAATAAAATGTTAAAATGGAGGTAGTAGGTATTGAAAGTCAGCCTCTGAAATGTCTCGGATAGACTCTTATAAGCACTCAACACCGTAAAATGTCAGGCGTACATTTAATTCTGTTCACTTCTGTTGTGAGAAAAAATGACATCGTGGTCATAGCAACGGAATCTCCAGTGTGATGTGGAATTCGAATCATAACAACATGAAATCTTTGTTTTTTTCAAAAATCCCGCATGTATTGACTAGAATATGAATTTTGAACCCCTTGTTGAGAATCCAGTGACAAAGTAACCCTGCTACGATGCACTTATTATTATCATTATTATTATTATTTACCATGTATTTATTTTTCACATTATTCCGTCAAACACATTCCTTTTTATACGTATTTTAAATATTTGAGTAGCAGTTGCAAAATGTAATTAAATTTGTTTTAAACTCCATTTACTACAATTCACTTTAGCTTTCGGGTCTACGAATTCTACGGGTGCTGTTCCGTAGAGTACGGACACCTGGCCAGAAACTGTACAAAAGGAAAGGTACGGTAATATTTTGATGCGAAGGATGGCAGTCCATTTATACTGGGAAAATTCTCAGTGTTTGCATTCCGTATAGCAGGTGTGGTTCATCCAGACAGGGAGACAACGGTGGCAGATGATTAACAAGGCCTAGCTCTTGCTCTCCGCTACTCTCATTACGTCCCTTGATGACAACATGCGCCTGCGCCGCACCCAGCCCTGCCGTTCTACTCACATCTGCAATTAACCCATTAAAACGAATTCGTAATTGATTTATCTCTCGCCAGCCCTGCGTCAGGTTATGGCAAATCATTCTCAGCCGTCAGTTCGGACGGTGTTCACTTGTTGCCGTTCTTGCTCTGTTGATTCTTTGGAAGTTCTTTTGTTGACTTTATGGGAGGGGTATATAGCATAATAGTCAACTCCGTGCATTTCGTGGTACAAATATTTATTTATTCATGTATTTATCCGACTCCTTGGCTTAATGGTCAGAGGGTCCCGGGTTCGATTCCTGGCTGGGCAGGGGATTTTAATCAAGTCTGATTGATCCTTCTGGCACGGGGCCTAGTTGTTTGTGTTTGTCCCAATACTTTCCTCTTCATATTCAAAAAACAGACTACACTTCCAACCACCACAGAAACACGCAACAGTGTATACATTCCTCCATATAGGGTTGGCGTCAGGAAGGGCATCGGGCCATAAGACAGGGCCAAATCCACATGTGCGACACAGTTCGCACCCGCAACCCCACAGGATGTGGGTTAAAGCGGTAGAAGAAGAAGTCTATTTATTTATTTATTTATTTATTTATTTATTTATTTATTTATTTATTTATTTATCTAATACCCATTACGGCGATTTTTCCGCAGGTACATTACAGTGTACCTACATAATGGCCGCATATCTTTTCATTATCTAGATACTACTAACGTAGATGTAATAATAATAGTCATCACAATATTATGTCCGGCTCCATGGCTAAATGGTTAGCGTGCTGGCCTTTGGTCACAGTGGTCTCGGGTTCGATTCCCGGCAGGGTCGGGAATTTTAACCACCATTCGTTAATTTCGCTGGCACGGGGGCTGGGTGTATGTGTCGTCTTCATCATCATTTCATCCTCATCACGTCGCACAGGTCGCCTACGGGAGTCAAATCAAATGACTTGCATCTGGCTAGCCGAACTTATCTTCGGACACTCCCGGCACTGAAAGTCATACGCCATTTCATTTCATCATAATATTATAATAATAATATAAAATTCGACACACGGACATGCAGTCAGAAAATTTAAAAACTGTATTGCCAATTCCAGCGGGTCACATGACCCTGAGGTTCACCCAACCTACACGAAAAGTTAATACTAAGTTTATTCCTGGTGGTATATGCGGTCGAGCATAGAACTAGAACTCTATCCCACTGAGTGCCGCAGTGAGGAAATTAAGATATTAGGAGTGACATTTCTCAATAGGGGAGCCTCCGTGGCTCAGACGGCAGCGCGTCGGCCTCTCACCGCTGGATACCGTGGTTCAAATCCCGGTTACTCCATGTGAGATTTGTGCTGGACAAAGCGGAGGTGGGACAGGTTTTTCTCCGGGTACTCCGGTTTTCCCTGTCATCTTTCATTCCAGCAACACTCTCCATTCTCATGTCATAGCATCTATCATTCATTAATAAATCACTTTGGGAGTGGCGACCCCATCGTACTAACAGCCTGTATCTGCTTCATTCATTACATCCCTGACCCGGTCAATGACTGGAAAACAGGTTGTAGGTTTTCATTCATTTCTCAATAGCGTGCAGAATAACAGGTCCCATGCCCTTACCACTGTTAAAGACGTTCTACAACAAGCTAAATATAAATGACAACTCGTGCAGCACAGAATACAGTATGTAAACACATATGCGCTCAGCAAAATCTGCTATAGAAGCCAAATCTTGCCTATGCCACGAATGATAGGCATTCGGATAGCTTCAGCACTAGGATGGTACATATAGCAGGGTGGAATATCCCGGATCAGTAGATCTAGCTACACTTTCACTAGCTAGATCTGAAGGAGGACTCGCTCTTGTTGACGCGCATACAAAAACCCAACCGCTCTTCCTTAAACGAAACTTTCAATTGATGCAATCACTTGGACACCCCACATCAAAAAATTCCTAAAGCAATGGTGCAACCCCAGCGAAAGTAGTAATCCACCGGCAGTGTATGATATCAATCACCACGCGCCGCATGCACGATACTTCAGATATGAACTGAGTTATCTTCCCCGGGACCTCCTCACATCTACAGAAATAACAACGAAGAACTTGTACAACCATATGCTCCGACAACAATATCGAGCTCCTAATATCATGAAGACGGTGCTGATTGTCAACTGGTACCGTGTTTGGAGGAATGCATCGTATCGTGCAGTTCCCGACACACCTCGGGACACAGGGTAATACATGATAAAATACCCACAAATAATAAGGTACACCGCATCCATATGAAAGAAAGCGATTTGTACACGTTATGTAGGAACTGTAGTGATACCATACATCACAGACTTGCTCAGTGTGAAATCACCCAAAAGCTGTCGGGAAAATTTAGGTAGGTATTACAAAGCGTGATAAATAATTCAGGCATCTACATTGCATTTGACTGGCTAATTCGTCCGACCTTCAGTTTGAGGCCATCTGAACTGAACAGTGCAGTAGTGCTGCTACTAGGGTGCTATATGCACAGTGTGTTACACACTAGAAGTCCTGGAAGTGAAGAAGATATCTTCACGGATATGAGTGTCTGCATAAGGAAAGCTCTTACAGCGTGAACGTGAAAAAGTTGCCCTCTTTTCTCTGGTTTTACATCTTCTATGTTGAGTGCGTGATGATGGAAAGAGAGCCGGAAGTTGTGTAGAACTCAAAGTTCGTTCATCTATTCCGAGCTCTAGAGTTACATTCGCCTTAACTCAAACGATGAAAATAATGCGCCCTCCTTCCTTGTAAACGATACACATCTGAATAATGAACTTCGAACTATTGTCACGACACTGGTAAGGTAAGGGTTATTCTGCCCGAAGGCAGGTCCGAACCTCCGCAGAGGTGTTCCTGAGCCGGAGTTTACGTGCGGTAGGGTGGCCAGTTCCTTTCCGCTCCTCCATTCCCTTGCCCCCCCCCCCCCCACCAACAGCACGTGGCAACCCATCCAACTCCTGACCACGCCCAATGTTGCTTAACTTCGGAGATCTCACGAGATCCGGTGTTTCAACACGGCTACGGCCGTTGGCGTGTCACGACATTATTTCATTATATTACGGAAATTGTTTGCAAGAGGTGAAAATCCCGGATAGTAGAAATTTCTTCGTACATCTTAAAATCTTTCACGTATAGTATATATCTAGAGTATTTCACATAGTTTAGGAGATCATTAAAGAAATTAATAACCTAAGTAGCCCCTAAGTGGAATTTAAATTCAAAGAGTACCCCCCACCCCTTTCAGCCTCACCTGGAGAACACATGAATACTATGTAAAATTTGCTTTCATTTTCTAATTACTGCCAAAATGAAGTCTAAGAGGCCATAAACCTCAATTGTGAATTTTTTCACTTATTAGGCCTACATTATATTCTAATTTATAAATTATTTTTTTCAAAATCCATAAATTTTGAAATATGGCAGAAAGAGAATATTATATAGAGGAGGGATGCATTAAATAGATAATTTTGGAACCCAAACGAAACATCAACGGAAGTCTTTGAAAATAAGCTAAGTCAATGGCATAGAGTCATAACTGGAGTGTAATAAAAGTACTGTAAGAGAAGGGAAAATGGAATTTTTTCTTGGTAAATCAGGTGAATTCATTGTAAATCTCGAAAAAGCTTCGGAAATGTGAAAGGAATATTTCAGAAAAGTAATTTAACGTAAAATTCGTAAAAAAAATAATTGAGCCTCGAATTCATCACGAAGAGAATGGTAATGGTACAGAATGACGCATGAGGGAGTAGAGATAAGGGAACATTAATTACAATGTCATAAAGCAGCACTAGCGGGATAAATTTGACCAGAAACATAGAGATAAGGAACGGATAAGATGGCCTCGTAGAGCAGTTATATTTGCATAGAACTTGGATAAGGAACCTTCCGATTATACAAAGCAGTAACTGAACATTAATTTGTTTCTTTATAGGTATTTATGAAAAGAGTGATCGTTGGTGGACTGCACGATATAATTTTTAGACCTAGAGAAGGCGTGCGACTGAATACCATGTGAGCGAAGTTGTTCTTCGAGGGACTGCACGATGGAGCATTAGCAATCCGTCAAATGATTTTATGACGACAAGCAGGCTATCGTGAAATTCGATGGTGAAACAAGATTTTTGTCTAACGTAATTACAGGTATCAAGCAATCCTTAATCCTTCTTAATGTATTCATAGTCTACATTAATCGTTTTTCGAACGGAATGAAATGACTGGTTGGGATTCTTTTTCTTTTTCTTTGCAATTTGCTTTACGTCGCACCGACACAGATAGGTCTTATGGTGACGATGGGATAGGAAAGGCCTAGGAAGTGGAAGGAAGCGGCTGTGGCCTTAATTAAGGTACAGCTCCGGCATTTGCCTGGTGTGAAAATGGTAAACTGACTGAAGTAATAGACATGACGTTAGTGAGAATGATTACGAGTAAATTATTATTATTATTATTATTATTACTATTATTATTATTATTGTTGTTGTTGTTCCGGGGATACCGTGGTTTACAGAGGTGAAAGAAGGCGCGGGCATGAATGGGTGGATATAGGAAAGTCAGAAGATTAATTTAAAACTTCAAAATTGGAGGAATATTTATTTCTCTTCTTCCTTTCTCCTTTTCAAATTTTTAACTTTACACTTTGCTAAGAAAATAACAATTCAGGTACAGAACTAGCTCATTAGCTTGGGTAACAATGTTGGAAAAATCAGAATAATCAACTAATAACCAATTAACCGCCTGAGCTTGAAGCTCCCTAATTACAAATTTAACATGAGCACTATTGTTCCTTTCAACCAACAGTCGAGGAGACGGATCTCCCATTTTTTACAGCAACAGGAAGAGCATATTTGCTCTACAAATTTACACTTTCCAGGCCTATCAAAGGCACAACCTACATTTAACAAAATTAAGCAGTATTCGCTCTCTTAACTGCTCAACAGTCTGATATCCTTAACATGAAATAAATGAAATAGAGTTTAAACCATGGCCTTTGGTAAAAACAAAAGGTTAATATTACTGGCCGAAAACCAAAATGGTAAGGAGGCGAACACTGGCACTCCTTGAAATTTACATGAAATAAATAAAACCCTATATGGGCTTATGGCCCGACGTTACAGAGGCTAAGCCTATACCACGAATGTGGCTACATTGAGAGAAATATTTAAGTTACAGAAATTACTAGATAGATTTTAAAGGTTATAAAATCGTAGTCACCTCGACACCAAGTTTAAGGGGAATACAAGGGGTATCACTCTTTATTCCCTGTTTCAAGTAAGTTATTTAGACTTGAGTGAGAATTTAAATTAACAAAATAAAAGTTACATCGCGAAAAAAATTGAAACCTTCCCCTCGAGCTAGCTTTCAAAGACTATTAGGTTGTTAAGCAGAATCTGCCATTACCTTGAGCTGCTGGACCTCCCGAAGATGGACGAGGGGTCTCTTTCCCCCTACCTCCGCTACGAACACACTCTAGACTGGAGCGATCACAAAGACAACATGGTCCGAAATATGCCAGCTTTTATAGCGGAGAGGAAGGTTCCAGATTTCTCTGGGGAAGAAACACCGACACACCCACAAATTTCATTGGACAATCAAATGAATACCAAAAACCGTGATTGGTTACTTAGATACATGTAAAAAATTTCTAATTGGCTAAAATAAATTAATTTCACGGGAAGAGATAGAAGTGTTAATAACTTTAAAATACCAAAACAATCAATAAACAATTCAGTTTAGGAAACCTTGACATACAAAATTACTTAAATTAATAGTTCATCTTCACCCCAGAGGGCGCAACATAAATTGATAGTAGCGACATCTGTCGAGAAAAGTTCAAACTATTTCCTAAATGAGTTTCAGATTTCCTGAACTAGATGGCCTTCTACAAGGCGGTAGTTTTAAAAGCACAGGGTGGGTGTACCTCCGGTAAAATGATGATGATTATTATTATTATTATTATTATTATTATTATCATCACCGTGTGGTGTTAACACACTACGGTTACGGAGTTAAGCTCTAAGTTCATGAGACGAGTGACGGGTTGGAACCCAACCGTCGGCTGTCCTTAGAATGTTCTTTTGTGGTTTCTCATTTTCACTTCCGGGCAAATCCCGGGAGAGTTCCTACTCTTAGGCCACAGCCGATTCCATCCACCGTCTTATCCCATTTCATTCACCATTATTCACTTTTTCTTCATTAGCTCCTCAACTGAGGTTGACGTCAGGAAGGACATCCGGCTGTAGAAACATGTCATATCAATTCATCTTTCCTAATCCCCGACTTCATATTAATTAACGGGACTAAGTGTGAAACGCATAGAAATAATAAAAAAAATTGTGATCGTGTTCTTCCCTTTTGTTTTCGTTCTGCTCTTTTCTTGATGCTTAAACCTTGTCTAGTGTGTGAAAATTTATTACTCTGTTCTTTTCCAGATGGTAAATACCACATGCTGCCGTCTGGAGAACTCATGATCCTCAATATCACTCGTGGAGATGCCCTGCGCACTTACCGCTGTCGCACCCATCATCAGCTCACACAAGAAGCCGTAGTCAGCTCTAACGTTGGTCGCATTCAGCTTACAGGTAACGAATTTGTCTTTTCTTCTAAATTGCTTGAAATGATCGTCAATTGTTAGTACGTTTAAATTCATTAATATCTGCTTGTCCATATTTGAGAAAGGCAGTTCGGCTTATCTCAGGATGTACGTTTATCATTATTTCCTGTTTCAATTCGGGCCTAGGTACCGTATGATCGTCTTTTACTCTATATCCAGAAACAACAGGGTAGAGTTCATAATACAAGGGCAGAATTAGTAGTCAGAAATGTGGTTGTAAATTCTGAATACAATTCATGTTTTAAACAAGCTCGGACAAATTAGAAAGTCTTGTGTCTTTTAATGATAGCAAATTGGGAACATGCATCATTTTCAAAAATATTTTTTTTGAAAAGTACACCAATGAAATAGTATGTAAACGTTTTACATTGTGGTATGTTGCCTTGTTTTCTACCATTAAAAAAATATTTAATAGTGCCTTTCCGCAAGGCGAGTGAAACGGCCTCTGACGTAAGCGGCGCGCTGTGACGTCACGATCCAGTACCGCATGGAGCTCTACCAGCCGTTGTGCATCAGCCGTTGCTAAAAGCCGATTGTTTATTATTCATGATCGCGAATAACTTCAAAATGACAGAAGGAAGGTTCAAAACAGCACAATCAGACAATCTATCATGTGTAGATGTCATCATTCTTGAAAAATAGTGACTTTTGTGGCCGCAGAATTTCGCGGATAAAAAACAAGTTTGTAAGTGGCATCTTTTATATACGTGCAATGTACTGTAACCCATAGTATTAGGATAACAACTGAACCTGGATAGATATCACATCACTTTCAACATTTCCTTCTAGACCGATTCCCCTATTAAAGAATAACATTACATTTTCGGGCTTTCAGCATTAGTAAAGTAAGAAATCGGATTTCAGCACTAACATAAACATATAGGTAGCATTATAGTACTAGTCCGCTTCTGTGGTGTAGTGGTTAATGTGTGCCACTCCCGGAGGCCCGGTTTCGATTCCCGGCTCTGCCATGAAAGTTGAAAACAAATAGTACGAGGGCTGGAACGGGGTCTACTCAGCCTCGGGAGGTCAACTGAGTAGAAGGGTTTCGAATCCCACCTCAGCCATCCTCGAAGTGGTTTTTCGTATTTTCCTACTTCTCCTCCAGGCACCTAAGGCCACGGCCGTTTCCTTCCCTCTTCCTTGTCTATCCCTTCCGATCCTCCCATCCTCCAACAAGGCCCCTGTTGAGCATAACAGGTGAGGCCTCCTGGGCGAGGTAATGGCCCTCCTCACCAGTTTCATCACCATACTCAAAGTCTCACGTTCCAGGACACTGCCCTTGAAGTGGTAGAGGTGAAATCCCTCGCTGAGTCCGAGAGAAAACCAACCCTGAAGGATAAACTGATTAAGAAAGAAAGAAAGAAAGATCATAGTACTATAGGGCTATAATCTATCATTCCCAAAAAAAATATATTTATGGTTGGGACAACTGGCCTACCCACTTCCGGGGCCCATGAAAGAGAATTAAATATCTTTGTGGAGGGAAAAAGTTAAACATGATAAAGGTAAAATAAAGGTAAATATGACTTCATCTAGTTTTCACAAGTCGGGCTGAGTGGTTCAGACGGTTGAGGTGCTGGCCTTCTGACCCCAACTTGGCAGGTTCGATCCTGGTTCAGTCCGGTGGTAGTTGAAGGTGCTCAAATACGTCAGCCTCGTGTCGGTAGATTTACTGGCACGTAAAAGAACTCCTGCAGGACAAAATTCCTGCACATCGGCGTCTCCGAAAATCGTAGAAGTAGTTAGCGGGGCGTGAAGCCAGTAACATTAATTACATTTGGCTTTTAACAAGCTGAGCATATCAGGAAAGAAAAGTGTCCTGGTCCTCAATACAGGAATGTCTTTGGGTGCTGTGACTTTAATTTTTTTTTTTTTTTGCTGTTTGCTTTACGTCACACCGTCACATAATGGCGACGATGGGACAGGAAAGGCCTAGGAATGGGAACAAAGCGGCCGTGGCCTTAGGTACAGCCTCAGCATTTGCCTGGTGTGAAAATGGGAAACCACGGAAAACCATCTTCAGGGCTGCCGGCAGTGGGGTTCAAAACCCACTATCTCGCGGATGCGAGCTCGCAGCTGCGCGCTCTTAACCGCACGGCCAACTCGCGCGGTATTTTTACCCTTCGGTTTATTGACTTGGCTTGTATAACCTAAAACTTAGGCTAAGTTGGATTATATTTTAAACACCTACATCACTATTTTTACCTGTGTGCAATTATGTTATTTATTTCATTAATATTATGATAATTATTATAATTGAGCATTGTTAACTTATAAGACTCCAACAGACAAGCATTGGTTTTGTGTAGAGTTATATATTTGTTAAATTCACGTCGTTTCCTTTCATGATGTACACGCCTATTCGTTGTTACATTATAGGGTATTTAGATATAGCCTAAATTTCTTTACCAATTAAGCTCTTCAATAAAGACATACATAACTGTCCCATGCCAAGATATATTGGAATTAGAGCTGTCAAAATGGTTCATAACCCCTTTGATTTATTATCTTGACATGGATCACCCAAAACATAGGTTAGGTTTGGAGAATACTTTAATAATCAGCATTATTTAATACACCGTTTATTACTTTCATATTCCAAGATGTAATTGAAGCATTTAAATAAAGCATCATATATTAAAATTTAAAGTTTTACCACTAGAACAGCTGACCTGGAAAGGTGATTTGAAAATTCAAACAAATTCATCTTACGTTAAAATCTTCAAAAAAATAAACTGTAGACTTTTCCGATATATCACCAGCATTTCTCCAGCTCGCCAAAATCCATTTCTCCCTAGTTTTAGCGTCTTTGGAACGTTTATAAACAATTTGTTTGGGATGGTATGCGATGTGCTATTGCACATCGGAACTCTACACCATTTATAAGTTTTCTGCCTCACTGTCTGCGCAGGATTCATTTTAAGTCTAAAATATACCACTCAGATTATTATCCAATGTATAGACCTCGAATTTAACCATACTAGACACTAACGTAAAGTAGAAATACGCGAAGTGTATCCTGCTTCTCACAGCACACTACGTGTTATTTCGTGTGCTAATTCAGTCAACCTGTACGATGACGTCAGGCCAATGAGATCGCGTACTTGCGTGACATGACATTTTCGTAGATTTTTATCATGTTTGGAGTTATTTTTTGTACATTCTGATCACATTTCTGAATTCTGCATGCAATTTTGTATCAGATTAGCATATTTTTAATTAAAACCCCGGATCATGCATGTTCCCTATTACACACCAGACATTGTAGATGTTCTCAGTCTCCACAAGTAGTACAGCAACAAATGGCTTTGTCCTTCAGTAATATATCTGCTTGGATTTCTGTTTTTATTTTGTCATAATTATGCAATGGCCAAGTGATAAGACGCGCTCTGTTCAGCGGGAATTTAGTGAGTCTGATTCTCCGTCAAGAAGACGGAAAATTCAGAATAATATTTCTACTTCTGGAGAGACACATGACCCCGAGGTTTACTTATCCTACACAAGATAAGAGTATCTGAGGCGATGGCGACCGATGATAGGCCTAACAACGTTCTCATTCAGTGCCGAATAAACCAAACCAAACCAAACGCCATAGAATTGATAGGCCTTTTTATTTTTTATTTTTTATTATACACTTACAAATGAATTTACAATATCTACATAAGCACTTCACAAGGGATATGATGTATGGAAAAAGAAAACGTGATATAGTTATTTATCATCTTTAACAATTTTCATGTACCTCAGTGTCCTGTGCTTATCACACTTACATCACTTACATGCACTTACGTCAACATACATTACTCAACATAATACATGCAATTCGCTAAGGAACACAGCCTATGCAATGCTATTACACCTGTCGTTAGCCTGTTCACTAGCACTGCGCGTCGCTGACACGCGCACCGCTTCCCAGCACCTTTGTGGCATGGAGTAAATAAAGAAACTAAAACTCACACGATATATCGGTGGAAGGTCTAGACACGGCTGAGACAACAAACCTGAAAATATCACAGTATGCTTTGGAATTCTTTTATGCGTAAACTGGTGGCGGGACTACCACATCTTGCTATTTTCCATTGACATTCTTGTAAGTAGCTTCTGAGGGAAGTCAGGGATACCTTTTCGTTGGTTTGAGTGTAAAACAGATACCCCATACTAATCCAAGTCAGAGCATGTCTATGATCACGTCTGCTAATGTCCAAAGTCAATACTGCACGTTACACGTCGTTCGGGTTTCTAGACCCCGTCAACCTGTTGAACGTACTCCGAGCCACTGCCAAATGTCCTTGACGGCTCCACAACTAGTCAGTTTATGAAACTGAGTGTCAGTTACCGAGCATTTCTTACATATCGGCGATTGGGTCACCTGTGGCGGAATTTCTTTTCTTTTGTAGGAAGTAACTCGTTTACAACCTTACAGCTAGCTACTTTCTATTCTAAGGGGATGCAAGACATTTTGAAACTTGTCCAAATATTAGTCCAATTGTAACTAGGGTATTTGACCATAAGGTGTGGAAGATGAACATGCTTCTGTAGCAATTGATTACAAATTAGTTCAACAGTGAGGATATCGTGGTCAGAAAGTTGCAAGCTGTGCATAGCCTGCAGAAACGATTTAAAACAAGATGAGCGAAGATATTGATTATTTTCCACAAGGGGGAATACTGGAGTGCTCTATCTTGGTCGGACGACCAATACTGCACCATTTCTCTGATTAGGAGAGCTTTGTATTTTTCGGAGACTCCTACGAGGCCTAATCCCCCTTGGTCAATGGGTTTCCTCAGTTGTGGCCTATACGAAAAGGATATACTATCCATAAGGAATATCCGACACAAAGTACTATCCGTTGGGCAATTATTTCTGGCATCGGTAAAACTTGCCCAGTGTACCATAGTTTTTAGAGTGCAACCAAGTTGGTATGCCATACTTTTTGTATTATGTTGAGGTTCCTACTGAGGTGTATCGATAGGGTCGAACGCAACTTTTGAGTAATACTGCTCCAGTTTAAATCGACTATTTCTTCAGTGTTTGGGGTAAAGGTGATCCCTAGGATTTTTTTACACTCTTCGTCAACGGCTAACATTGCTGCTTCGACCATCTACCAAGAGGAAGATGTTCCGATTTCTGATAATTTACAAGGGCGTTGGAGGCCATTTCGTACGTAGATGTTATTTCTGTTAGCTGCTGAGTGACTGCAGGGGTCCGAAGATGAATAATGACGTCATCTGCGTAAGTTCTAATGGTAAACATATTATTTGGATTATGTATTGAGTTAAGGACGTGATGCACAGCACGTACGAATGGTTCTATGCTCAGGGAATATAAGATCATAGACATGGGGCACCCTTGTCGGTACTGACGTTTGAATAGGAATCTGAACACCCTGAACTCTCATCTGACCAACCTCATGGCATAATACGAGGTGGTGAGGTGGTCGTGGATTGGTGTGGCTCCGTAACGCCTTCGAAACCTTGTGGAGTCCATGCCATCATCAGAATGATGATGATGATGATGATGATGATGATGATGATGATGATGATGATGATGATGATGATGATGATGATGCTTGTTGTTTAAAGGGGCCTAACATTGAAGGTCATCGGCCCCTCATCAGAATGAAAAGGGGCCCTAAATACTACTAGTCAGGTTTCTCTAATCCCATTGCTAATCGATTTAAATGCCGTTTCCCTCGTCCTTGCTCAACGTTCGTCTCGCCAAATGATCTGTGTAACAAGCTACTGTCCATGTCCGACTCGTTGGCTGAATGGTCAGCGTACTGGCCTTCGGTCCAGAGGGTCCCGGGTTCGATTCCCGGCCGGGTCGGGGATTTTAACCTTCATTGGTTAATTCCAGTGGCCCGAGGGCTGGGTGTTTGTGCTGTCCCCAACATCCCTGCAACTCACACACCACACATAACACTATCCTCCACCACAATAACACGCAGTTACCTACACATGGTAGATGCCGCCCACCCTCATCGGAGGGTCTGCCTTACAAGGGCTGCACTCGGCTAGAAATAGCCACACGAAATTATTAGCTACTGTCCATGAAGTCCGAGTTTGATACTTTGCTCTACCATGTTTTTAAGATTGGTTTGAGAGTCTGAGTTTACTCAGCGTAATGAGGATAAACGGGGAGCTAACCGACCCTTAAAGACAAAACACATTGTCTATCCGTTGTGTTCATTGTACATCATTTAGCCCTCCCTCAAACAAGCAATCGGCAGCAGTCTTTTAGTTTCAGTAATATCAAGAGACTAATGTGAATGTGAAACACAGATCCATTTCTACCGGGCGATTTGGCCGTACGGTTAAGGGCGCGCAGTTGTGAGCTTGCATCCGGGAAATAGTGGATTCGAGCCCCACTGTCGGCAGCCCTGAAGATGATTTTCCGTGGCTTCCCATTTTCACACCAGGCAAATGCTGAGGCTGTACGTTAATTGAGGCCAATGCCGCCTCCTTCCCACTCCTAGGCCTTTCCTATCCTATCGTCGCCATAAAACCTATCTGTGTCGGTGCGACGTTAAGCCCATTGCAAAAAAATTCATTTCTGATGAGACATTACGTTTACAATACACTTAGTATTCTAGTGTGGCAAATGCAAAGTCATCTCCGTATAGGCCATGAAGACCCTGGGAGGGGTGGAAGGTAAAGGCTTCCACTATTCGTAACCTCCGCACTTGGTGGTTAGCTGTACGCCCGGCCGCCTTTGCCCCCAGGAATTAACCTGGTACTCATGCTTGGTGTAGTCTGAATGAACCTCAGGCCATGTGAATCTCCGGAAGTGAAAATTTAGTTTCTTAAATGTTTCGATTCCTGATGGGAAATCGATTCTACGTCCTTCCGGGTGAAAACCGCATGTCGTTACTGCCTTGTCCAGACAACCCCTTCTTCTTACATGGACTAGAAAAAATTACCTAATTACATCCTTGACTTTGACAACATGAAAGTGACTAAGGTATGAGCTATGCTAGTAGAAGCATTCCTTATGCAGCAGGTCACTATTACAATTGGTGTGAAAAAGTCGCTCATACGGTCGGTTGATTTCTGTGGGATTGACAGACTGATATTTAACAGCAATTTCCGGCTCAATGAGGAAAGCAACAGGAAACTACTTCACTCCTCATTTACCTTATACGCCTCTTCAGGTATGCCCATGCTATCTATGGCGGCTTATCGTGGAGTTTTTAGGTATTAAACCAGCCTTCGGTCTTAGGACGCAACATACATAGGCCTACACATAGGCCTACATTGTTATCGAACACACAAGTTCAAAATATAACACTATAACACTACTGTACGAGGTTTGTCCGGAAAATACGTATAAAAGTTGAATAATAATTTTATTTGACAATTATTCAGGTATTACAATATGGTTTCCTTCAAAGTACTCTCCCTGAGACAAGATGCACTTCTGCCAACGCCGTTTCCACTGTTGATAACATTGTTGAAAGTCTTCAGTTGTGATGCTGTTCAGTTGCCGTGTCGTTTCTCCCTTGATGGCTTCCACATCACCCAAGTGCCGCCCCCGAAGCACCATTTTGCATTTCGGGAACAGGAAGAAGTCACAAGGGGCTAAATCGGGTGAATAAGGCGGGTGGTCTGTCACGGTGATTGAGCTTCGGGCCAAAACTCACGCACAACGAGCGACGTGTGAGCGGGCGCATTGTCGTGATGAAGGATCCACCTGCCCCCTTGTGCCAAATCCGGTCGAACTCGGGCCACACGAGCTCTGAGACTTGATGTTGATGCGCTGTTCCTCAATCAGAGAGAGCTCCATACCGACGGCAAGTGAAAACGGGTAACTTTCAACAAGCAGCCGCACACTGCTACTGACACGCAGAGCTCTCCGACTCGAACTGAGCGTTGAGAAGATTGGCGACAACAGCAGTGCCACCTGGCGGCGCCTCCACGATACGTGATACGTCACCCCGACGGATTTATACGTATTTTCCGGACAAACCTCGTATTTACAGGTATGTTATAGTGTTATATATTATATTTTGAATTTGTGTGTTCGACAATCAGAAAAGCTTTTAAGTTACATTAATTAAATTGACCTCTTTACAACATTAGAATAAATCACCCCACCTACGTAAACAAATGTATTAAGATACACAACACATCTGGGAAGCTGAAATGAACTGGTTTAGCTCCGGATCACAATAATTTTCGACATGTGCCCGGAGGATAGCGCTAGAACCCTCACACAATGCTTGATAGTATTTAATTTTGAGCCAAAAGACGTTTGTTCCAATACCAGTTACTGTAGAATAACATAGATACGCTACGAGAAAAATTCTGCTCATGTGTACGCAAGTGGCTGAAAACTAGAGATGATTCTAGCCCACAAAATGAATCAGCGGAGGAGGATTACTAATCAATTTGCAAGCATGTCAGTGCTACTATACCGAGTGAGTTGGCTGCGTGGTTTGGGCTGGGAAGCTGTTAGCTTGCATTCGGAAGGTGGTGGTTTCAAACCCAACTGCGGTCAAACCTGAAGATTCCGTGGTTTCACATTTTCACATTAGGCAAGTGGTGGAGTTGTACCTCAACTAAGACCTTGGTCGCTTCCTTTCTACTTCTAGCCCTGTCCTATTGCTTTGTCGCCATATGACATTTTTTTGAGTTTCTGCGAGGTAGAACAAACAGCAGAAAATCAGTGCTACTCTAAATGAGGTACTCCGTATTTCTTAGAAATCCATTTATAACTACCTAGAACGTTGCATGGTACGAACATTAGTCTTCCTCTCTGTTCTCAGTATTCAGCAAAGCTTCACACTAGGTTGCATTATCGGTTCTGTCCTGATAGAAGCTGTTAGAAAAGAAGCAGCTGGTGAAATATTCAAGTCCTTGCCCTCGTGAATTTCTAATTCCGACAGTTTCGTCGAATCTACAGTCCAGCAAGAGATCGAGTTTCTGTGCTCAGCACGCCACGTTCGCGAATCTTACAAGCAAGTGTGTTGTTGGAGAGGCTTTGAAAACTAATCCCGCACCACACGTGTGATACAGGAGCCTTACAAAAGAATCGCATCAATTTTCTAAACCACACAAATATACAACCAGTATCAATCCGTATCTTTGTATCCAGCTACATAAGTCGGTTAGCTTTGTATTGATCGCTCCTTGCTTGGTTATTTACTCTCGGGAAGGTATTTACTCTACTTCTTTTAACAGGAAGCCATCAAATAGCACAAGCAATCTGACACAGTGCACAGCGTTGTGGAGTGAGTAAATCGCACCAGGGCGTGAGAACATATTTCCTTCGTCAATAACTCTTCATCTATTTCACCACGGTTTGAATGATGGTGTGTTGAATGAAGATTTTCAGAATGAGTTTGGTTCTGTTTAACTCTGTATGTCTACGGCTCGAGATGGTTGTGCGGTACAGGTCGTAGAGATAATAATAATAATAATAATAATAATAATAATAATAATAATAATAATAATAATAATAATAATAATAATAATAATAATATTGTTAAATACATTTAAGCTCTTTAGACTTTTTCAATCGTGAAATTGCCAGCGTTGCAAGTATGAATGCCTGCATTCAACAGTCTGGCGCTTACACCGGTTATGAATGGACCAGCATAGATCATTTGCGATGGCTTTTCTCGTGCGGATATTAACCTGGAGTCTTGTAGCTTCAATCAATTAAATATGTTACCTCGAAAAATATATTATCAAAATTTCCGTATTCTACATTCCGTATTTTATGGGGTTTGGACATTTTTTTCTGCCAGTGTATTACGGATATTGATATGGAAACACCACCCCAATGGTTTGGATTTCATGTATAAACATATACTGTAAGGGTTGCCCTTTATAATCACACAATGTAAACCCCCATAATTCTGTAATCATTGCAAGACCGTATCTTTGAGGAACAAGTGATACATGGATAATAGCAAATACGAAGTGTACATAATTAAATTAAACTATGTATTCAACTTTCCTGGCCATGATAACACACATCCGCTCATACAGCATAATAACATAGTTATCAGAGAAATATCGTTCCCTTAAGCACGCTTCTCATAAACTCACCGGACAAGAAAATAATCACCCCTGGAGAAATAATTACAAGTATAATATAATACCGTGTAACTCCGCCTCTAGACGTGACAACCGCCTGGATTCAGTTGAGAAGTGAGTCCACAAGGTTGTGTAGTCACGTCGCATCTAGGTTAAGTCACTCGCTGAGGATTTACCCGCTGTTCCAAATTGTCCCACAGATTTTCAAAGGAGTTCAAGCCAGGTGAATTTTCAAGACAATCGAGATGTAATAAGGTGGGTGAGTGTTCAAGAAAACCAGTCGCATATGCGTCCAGCCCGTTGAACTTCGCGGCTGTCGTCTTGAAAAATCGGGATATCAATAGCATACTCATCATGAGGACATAAATTGAAAGCCAACACCTGATCATCCATGTTAGTGGTCACCTCATTGAGCGGGCCCAATTCATGATACGAAAAACACCCTCAAAATATCACAGACCCACCTCCGACTTGAACATAACCTTGCACACATCCAGGATGAAATGCTTCATTTGAACTTCGGTGCACTCGACGACGTGCGTCGTTGGAATACAGGCAATAACGTAATTCATCAGACCACATTACATTCCGCCAATCAGCTACTGTTCACGTTCAGTGATTTCTAGCCTATTGAAGGCGTGCAGATTTATTTGACCGTGTAAGCAATGGCCTCTTGTGTGATGACCCACTCAAAATGTTCATTGCCTGCAGTTCTCGTCGTAATGTTCTCTCGCTAACAGGTTGGGATGGGCCTTCATTCACTGACTGCAGCAATCCCTGTCGGGTTTGGAAGCGATTTTCATTCACAAGCAGCGAAACGCATCTCCGGTCCCTCTCAGTCAGGATCTTTTCCCGATCACAATTCTGACGTTGTGCTTCGTGGCCACGTGTAGTACACCACCGGCTGTAGACACATTGAGCAGTTCGCTGCGAAACACCAACAAATCCAGCAACGTCACGCACTGTATGGTCATGGGCACAACCAAACACAATTGCCCCTTTCTGCCACTCTTTCACATTCTTACATCTACCGAAGTTGACGTTCACTGTCCGCTTGGAACATCAGTGTCTCACTGATCGCTACAGTCGTATGCACATGTAGAGGCAGTGCGCATGCTGTTGAGCGGTAAATGTACATACAGGCTTTAACGATCCATCTGTGCGTGCGCAGCGCACCAGAGTGACTAATATTTTATCCGGTGAGATTAGATCCTAAATGCAAACGAAAGAAAGTCAAGCTCATACACCGATGCAGTGCTTTTATAAAGTAATTAGTTCACTTAAATCGTTCATGAAATCCGAATAGGAAGCAAATGAACAATATACAACAAATTTTAACAGAATGTCTTCGAATATGAAACTTTATCACAGAAACCTCCCAGGGCAACTAAACTAAGAAAGATGCCAGTTTATATTTGATGTATATGAGTTTCCCAGTTTGTTATTATAACTGAACAGCCGGCACATATTTTCATGAGAAAGTATACCAGCTAGAGCAATACGCCTATTTCTCACGGATTTTAGATCACTGTATATTTTACATTCCATCTCGATATCAGCAAATAATGTCTCTTACTCTGAGGGATTTCAGCAGATAGGGCATACAAAATGTACTAGTATTAGCATTCGTGTCCATCCCAGGCTTATCACTCAAAACATGTTCGTTGTTAGTTAATCAATTATGCAATTGTGGACTTCAGCAAAGCATGCAATGATTGCATCATTAGTTGGAACAGAATATTGTGAATGATATTTCTGTAGGTTCTCTGCACTAGGCACCATACGTAATTTGCTTCCAACTGCTACCGTCAACAGAATCTTCAAATATGATCAAATATTAGGTCTGATTTCGAAACCAAAATTTGCATGAAATTATTCTTCATAATTTCGTTTCTATAACAAGTATGTTTCGCCATTTGTTCACAATATAATGTATGGAATATGCGGCGCCATTTAATGAAGTTTTTTTTGAAAAAGTTAGCGTTATGTGATGATATAATTCATCCCCGTCTGTAGATTAAATGCGCATAGATCGTAATTTACCAACCTCATTGAAATAGACAGTTCAGTTACGTGATCCGGACTGTACTAGTGTTGCATTTCAGAGACATTTTTATAAGTTGCTTTCCAATTAACTGAAGAGAACTAGTTTTAAGTCATATAAACACTTATTTCGCTCTAAATATTTCATTTCTCGTTATTTCATATCATAGTCCATGTATTCCGACTCGTTGGCTGAACGGTCAGCGTACTGGTCTTCGGTTCAGAGGGTCCCGGGTTCGATTCCCGGCCGGGTCGGGGATTTTAACCTTAATTGGTTAATTCCAATGGCACGGGGGCTGAGTGTATGTGTTGTCTTCATCATTTCATCCTCATCACGACGCGCAAGTCACCTACGGGTGTCGAATAGAAAGACCTGCACCTGGCGAGCCGAACCCGTTCTGGGATATCCCGGCACTAAAAGCCATACGACATTTCATTTCATAGTCCATGTATATGTCTGATTGAAATTGGAAAATCACGTCCTTGGGGTGCAAATTCCACGTAAAATTGCAGTTTCCGGGCTTTAAAAACCAAAGTTATGAATTTATAATAATACTCTTCTATTTTTGATTATTTACTGATTTCTTTCGAAGGAGCTATACCAAATGAATGGACCGTTGCTGTGGTAAACCTGTTAAATAAAGGAAGGGGTAATAAACATAAAACAGATAATCACAGGCCAGTCAGCTTGTCGTGCTGCTTATAAACTTTGTTTACATTAGACACGCTTGCCAAATCACTAACTGGTTTGATACAAGGCAGTTCTGGCCTCGGAGAGATTATTCCAGTGAGGCTCAACTTACAGGAATCCACCAAGATATAGTAGATATTTTAGATTCAGGAGATTAAATAGACTTTATTGACCTATGCAAGGCTTCTGATAGGATGCATCATGGGAGAACGATTACGAAAATGGCGGCAAATGCACTAGACAAAGGAGTAGTTGAATAAGTGGCTAAATTTCTAGAAAATATAACTTACAGTATTAGAGTAAATTAAGCTATATCTGATCCTCTAACGATTAAGAGGGGGTCCCCATAAGGTAGTATTATTGGACTTGAAAATTTTTTATGTACATAAATGATATGAGTAAAGAACTGAAGAAAACAGATAGACCCTAAGTTTTTCGCGGATAATGTTATACTGTACAGAATAGTAAACAAGTTACAGGATTTTGAGTGACTGCAAAATAACCTCGACAATGTCGTTAGATGGAGAGTAGACAATGGTGTGATGGTAAACGAGATGAAAAGTCAGGTTTTCACGGAGAGGGTAACTCCTCTCAGTTTTAATTACTATGTTGAAGGGGTGAACGTATCTCACGGGGATCATTGTAAGCACCTAGGTGATCATGGAAACCTACAACCTGTTTTCTAGTCAATGACCAGGTCTGGGATGGAATTAATGAAGCCCCATCTTGCGGCGAGGATAGGAATTGTGCCGGCTGCCGAAGCCTGTCGCACTCCAGTGGGGCGATGATTAATGACTGACAGATGAAATGAAATGATAGCGGAGAGTGCTGCTGGAATGGAAAATGACAGGGAAAACCGGAGTAGCCGGAGAAAAACCTGTCCCGCCTCCGCTTTATCCAGCACAAATCTCACATGGAGTGACCGGGATTTGAACCACGGAACCCAGCGGTGAGAGACCGACGCGCTGCCATCTAAGCCACGGAGACTACTACCTAGGGGTTAATATCAGAAAATATTTTCATTGGGGTAATCACATTAACGGTGTTGTCAATAAAGGTTACAGGTCTCTTCACGTGAGGGTATTTAGGATGTAGGCCCTAGAGGAGAGGACGAATCAGAGTGTGGCTCCAGTGTATGGGGCCCACAACAGGATTACTTGAAACTAGAATTGGAAAAGATCCAAAGATAAGCGGCGCTACTTGTTCTGGGTGATTTCCAACAAAGACAGTATGATACGATTATGTGGCAAATTTTGGGCTGTGAAGACTTGGGGATATGGAGACGAGCTGATCGACTAAGCGGTTTATTCCGAGCTGTAAGTGGAGATATGGTGTGGAATGACATTAGTATAAGAATAATCTTGAGTTGAGTTTTAAAAGTTGCGAAAGAACATACTAAAGTTGGAATCCAAGAGGACAAACGGAGACAAATATTCATTTATAGGAAGAAGAACTAGGTATTTGAATAATTTATCAAAGAGAATGTTCGATAAATTTCCAAGTTTTTTGAAATCATTAAAGTAAAGTTTAGATAAACAGCTGCTAGGAAACCAGCCACCTGGGCAGTAGTCCTAAATGCATATCAATGACAAATGATGGATCGATAGCCGTAGCTGTCGATTCTTACCTTCACTATACTAGGTGACCCTGAAGACGATCACACTTTCTTTTTAATTATGTGATTTAAACATATTTTACTCATTGTTTCTTACTACTCTCTTCATTTTGACAAATGTTTTGCCGTCATCAACAGGAAATTATATGCATGTGCACAGCGAGCAAACAATAATGCTTTATCAATTTGCAGCTTCAAGAAGGAGGTAAGGTTTTAGTTTTATAATTTGCTTTACGTCAGACTAACACAGATAGGTCTTATGGCGACGATGGGATAAGAAAGGGCTAGGAGTGGGAAGGAAGCGACCTTAGCCTTAGTTAAGCTACAGCCCCAACAATTGCCTGGTGTGAAAATGGGAAACCACGGAAAAATATCCTCAGGTTTGCGACAGTGGGTTTCGAACCCACAATCTCCCGGATGCAAGCTCACAGCTGCGCGCCCTTAACCGCATGGCCAACTCGCCCGATGGAGGAAAGTTTTTAAAAAAAATGTTAGAAATGACTTTAGAGTATTCTCAATTGGTGATTTCATTTGAGAATATTTGCTAGGTTATCCCGAGTTTTCTGAGTCCGTTTCGTACGTGTAAGTCGTTGAATTGCTCTGTGCGTTGTACCTTTGTCATAACCGTGGTTTCTTCCTTCACAATCATAGTTCAAATTGATTAGAAATAAATGCAAAAAATAAATAAGAACAGCAGTAATACAGACGTTTATACTAAATTCAAACATGGATAACCTAAATATGGTAGCTTCCGTGCCCCAAAAATGTACAATTATGAAGAAGTGGAGTAAGAAGAAGAAGAAGAAGAGCTATAATAAAGGCAGTCAGACTTCGTGTAACTATAATGCTTTTTTTTTGTTATCGTGGCCGATGATTTAACATACTAGCTTCACTTTCGTTCGGACCGGATCCAAATAGCACCTCCGCTATAATTTAATTTTCAGATACTGAAACAGGGAGCACTTAGCTCTAGTATATGAAAATAAGAACAACACTAGTAATACAGAACTTCAGATTAAATGGATGTGATCAATCTACACGTAGACATCCATTATATCTCATTTAAATTTCAGGTGAATGATGAGATGGTATCAAATTTACAAGCCATGGCTTCTTCCTATATAGTCTAAGCCACAATTAATTAAAAATATATACACCAGCACAGACACTTCAACTATATATAAACTTCTCACAGCCGGGATGAGTGGCTCAGATGGTAGATTTTTAGTTTTTTGTTTACAAGTTGCTTTACGTCGCACCGGCACAGATAGGTTTTACGACAACGATGGGATAGGAGAGGGTTAGGAGTGGGGATGAAGTGGCCGTGGCCTTAATTAAGTTACACTCCAAGCATTTTCCTGGTGCTAGAATGGGAAAGCACGGGAAACCATCTTCAAGGCTGCCGACAGTGGGGTTCGAACCCACTATCTCCCGAATGCAAGCTTACAGCTGCGCTTCCCTAACCGCACGGCCAACTAGCTCGGTCAGACTGTAGAGTGCTGACATTTTGGGCCCAAGTAGGTTCGATCCCGGCTCAGTACGATGATAACTGAAATACGCCAGACTCGTGTCAATAAATTTACTGGTACGTTGAAGAACTTCAGCGGGACAAAATGTTGGCACTTCGGCGTCTCATAAAGCCGATAAATCAGTTGGATTGACTCAAAATAAATCACACTGATGTCATTGAACTTCTCCCAAATATACTAGGTTCATGCGGCTATTGACCACGTTGTGATTAATTTTGTAGAGCACAGCATTCTAGGGTGACGACCCATTGCTTAACCTTTCTAGTGCTGGATCTACTTTGGTTGTTATAATAATATCTAAATTTTCAGTATTCAGTGATCTTGAGGATGACGAGTACGGCAGTTAGAAAATTAACTATACATTGTTTCCATTCATAGGCCTGTAGAATGTGAGAATTTATTTCAACGTACAGCCACAAACTGCTTAGCTCTCTTCTTTGCCATGAGAAGGTCACGGTCCATATTTTCCTGTATTCTGAGCCATAATATTGAGCATGGAATATAAACAGATGCTGAGCAAAGCCAAATACGGAAGCAACTGCGGAAATGCTGGAAGTTTCAAACTGCCCCTGCTGTGGAGAGTAAACCGAGAGAAGTTTCTGTTAATATTTGCTTCCATTAATTCATAAGAGAAATTTGGTTGAATCTGCTGAAGTGTACATTTCTAGCTTTGTAAACATCATGGTGGCCTATCCTTTACTGAATCATTTTCAAATTCAGTTTAGTATTAGAAACTATTATATTTCACATCTCACTCCTATTGGATTAAGGAACTTTATAAATAATTTTAAAGGAATAATTGAAAATGTTATTTATATATTTATTTATCACTCTATATATCAAATATGAAAAGAAAGAATTTTTATATTTCGAAATATGATGGACAGGGGCTGCCTGGTCGAGGCGGTAAAGGCGTGCTCGGTTCACCCGGAAGGACGTTAATTCGATTCCCCGTCAGGAAATCGTAAAATTTATGAAATGAGATTTCCACTTCCGGAGGTGTACATGGCCCTGAGGTTCACTCAGCCTACACCAAAAATGAATACCAGGTTAATTCCTGGGGGCAAAAGCGGCGGGGCGTAGAGCTAACCACTCTACCCAATCACGTCCCGAGGTTACGGATAGTGGAAGCCTTCACCATCCACCCCGCCAAGGGCATTCATGGCCTGTACGGATTATAAGGAAAGGAAAAATGAAAGAGGGGAACTGATCACAAGAACTATTTTTTTGCTAGTGGCTTTACGTCGCACCGACACAGATAGGTCTTATGGCAACGATGGGATAGGAAAGGCCTAAAAGTTGTAAGGAAGCGGCCGTGGCCTTATTTAAGGTACAGCCCCAGCATTTGCCTGATGTGAAAATGGGAAAACACGGAAAACCATCTTTAGGGCTGCTGGCAGTGGGATTCGAACCCACAAGAACTAAGAACAATACCTTCCTAACCTAGAGCTAGATGAATCCTATACCTAAGAAATTTAAGAGGAGCTCAAATGTCCTATCTCGTCCGTGTTAACATTTCAAAATGTATGTCCTTGTATCCTGCAACTTATGCAGCTGGAAGTTTTAAATTTGACGAGTTGTTTTCTGTATCTCTTGTAAGTTCGCTATTTAAAAATTAAGCGAATGGAATAATTTGTCACCGAGCTCGATAGCTGCAGTCGCTTAAGTGCGGCCAGTATCCAGTAATCGGGAGATAGTGGGTTCGAGTCCCACTGTCGACAGCCCTGAAGTTGGTTCTCCGTGGTTTCCCATTTTCACACCAGGCAAATGCCGGGGCTGTACCTTAAGGCCACGGCCGCTTCCTTTCACTTCCTAGGCCTTTCCTCTCCCATCGTCGCCATAAGACATATCTGTGTCGGTGCGACGTAAAGCAAATAGCAACAAAAAAGGGAATAATTTGAGTAAGATTGTATTTAAACCCGTTTTTTAAAAGACAAGGAGATAAATTTTAGTATGATTTTCATCCAGTGGTTCTCTGTAATTATTTTAAGAAGTATATGAAAATCTGAATACTTTCTGTTCAGCAGTTTGTCAGAAGAAGGTTCATACTGCATTGAAAATTAAGAATGCAAGAAGTTATGATCAAGGTATTTTGCCGCAAATAGTTATACAATGTAGCACATAACTGCTAACCAGGTATGACAATACAATTAACGTAAAGAATGAAACTTTATTTAAATTCGTCGAAACGAAATGTTTGTGTATTAGTTGGTTTAGGAAGTGAAAAGGCTTTAATACAACGACGTGAAAATGAAATCATTTCAATTATAACTTGCTAAATGTCGGAAACTTGTTTCTACGACGAGTTGCTTAGCAAATAATATACGAACTTTAAATTACTTTGTAGAATGTCAACGCTTTGTATTTTTAGGGTACCAACTCCCCTTACAAATTCCTCTCGAATTCTTAATTATTTTAAAACATGATGTTGGTGCAGGATCTGATGAAAATAGAAAGACTCCAGAACAGCACGATTATATATTTACGAGAGTCTTACAATCTAACCTGACTTTATGAAAAGTGTCTCGCAATCCGTTCTGGGATAGAGTCGGGTGATGTGACCAGGCCAGGAGAGTATTTCAGCGGACTGTGAACTAACGCCGCACCACAACAGATTTACTACTGTTGTTGTACTATTTCATTTATTACCATGCAGTTAACTTCGATTATTCAGCAATCTGGTTACATAATAGCCGATTCCCTATCACCGCATTGTTCGATTAAAGAGGTGCAGATGGATGTCAATCAACGCCACAATTATTCTTTCTCCTGCTCTTCGAGCACTCCAAACTCTACAGCGAACGATATTACAGCACGCTAATTAAACAGCCACTGAATTGGAAATAGGGCTCAAAATTATAGCTTTCAACTTTATAGAAATGCCTTTGCTGGTGAGACCAGGTCTTTGTTTCAGTGCAGTATGTCTTCTAGTATGGGCTGAAACAAATTTATTGCTTTCAATGACCTGCCTCGGTCACACCCTTGGCATTGACAATATGAAAGTGGCGAAGTATGTTTTTTTGCTAGTTGCTTCACGTCGCACCGACACAGATAGGTCTTATGGCGACAATGGGACAGGAAAGGGCTAGGAGTGGGAAGGAAGCGGGCCGTGGTCTAAATTAAGGTACAGTCCCAGAATTTGCCTGGTGTGAAAATGGGAAACCACGGAAAACCATTTTCAGGGCTGCCGACAGTGGGGTTCGAACCTACTATCTCCCGAATACTGGATACTGACCGCACTTAAGCGACTGCAGCTATCGAGCTCGGTGGCGAAGTATGAGGAATGCAAGTACTGCCATTATTTTTGCGGCCAATTACTGTCATGGTATGAAAATATGGTTTTCCAGTCAGTTTGTTGAAAAATTTAGAAACGAGATTTCCACTTCTGGAGATGGATATGGCATTGAGGTTCACTCGGACTATACAGTATTTGATATTAATAAGTTCCATGTTTATTCCTGGGTACAAAAATGGCCAGATATAGATCTAACCACTCTATCCCACATAGTGTCGAGATAAATGAAATAGAAATGTCGTATGGCTTTTAGTGCCGGGAGTGTCCGAGGACAAGTCTGGCTCGCCAGATGCAGGTCTTTTGATTCGACTCCCGTAGGCGACCTGCGCGTCATGATGAGGATGACCAAACGCCAACATGGCCATGGAGCCGGACAGAACCGAGGTTAAGAACAGTGAAAGGTTTTACCTTCCTGTTCTAAGGGCCATCATGATTTGTACAGAGATCGTTTTGAGTCTCTGCTTTCCTCGTGTCAGTATATTTACAAGCACGTAATATAATTCGTGTAGAACAAAATTTCCGTTACCTTTTCATCTCTGTAAACCGTACAATTATTTAGGGGGACGTAAAACCATTATTATTATTATTATTATTATTATTATTATTATTATTATTATTATTATTATTATTATTATTATCCTGCCGTAAACAGTCCTGGAAATGATCTTCCATTGCTTACCATATATAACTACAGATATACGAGATAATACCCTTCTTTGAGAGTTTCAAACCCTTTTACTTGCACATACACCAATACAATCACAACAAAACATTGTTTATTAAAGACAAATTAGCAACCGAAATACTTAATGACGATAGACATGATTATTGTTTTGGGGGGAAAATAATGGTATTGTGGGTCACCATCCACATTATATATACATGTTTTGACGATATCAACAACTTCCTGCGTGAACGAGTTGTCAAATGCCAATATATTACAAGTATAGATATATCCTTTTATGTCATGAAATCAAGCAGGTCTGTAAAAAATGAGGTTGAAGTAGTACTGTATATATGAGCACGATCAGAATGATCAAACACTAATGAAATAGCGTATGGCTTTTAGTGCCGGGAGTGTCCGAGGATACGTTTGGCTCGCCAGGTGCAAGTATTTTGATTTGACGCCAGTAGGCGACCGGCGCGTCATGATGAGGATGAAATGATGATGAAGACAACGCATACATCCAGCCCCCGTGCCAGGGAAATTAACCAATTATAGTTAAAATTCCCGACCCTGCCGCGAATCGAACCCGGGACCCCTGTGACCGAAGGCCAGCACGCTAACCATTTAGCCATGGAGCCGGATGATAATACAGTGATGATATGTAATTATATTAAATCACCAAGCTCGATAGCTGCAGTCGCTTAAGTGCGGCCAGTATCCAGTATTCGGGAGATAGTGGGTTCGAAACCCACTTTCTGCAGCCATGAAGATGGTTTTCCGTGGTTTCCCATTTTCACACCAGACAAATGCTGGGGCTATACCATAATTAAGGCGACGGCCGCTTCCTTCCCACTCCTAACCGCTTCCTGTCCCATCGTCGCTACAAGACCTATCTGTGTCGTTGCGACGTAAAGCAACTTGTAAGAAATGTTATATCAAATCACTGGCTCGTGCATTACTGGCACTTTCCGCTCCATCTTCTTGTTCAAGTCCTAATTGCACAATTGTTGTGGAATAGTGCTCTTAAAGCTCATAATTATGAATTATCTTAAACTTTCAAATACGTATTTATGCCTAAAATTATATTTCAGAAGTTAAGTCAACCGAAGTGGTTTAACTTCTATATCCTTTCCATGCTCTGCTTTATTTTATGAAAGAGAGGTGATAAACAACCACAAGAATATTATGTTGCACATTTGATATTCACCACACAATATGAGATAAGTTATGAGCATTAAAGTGAAAAAGCCAATGTCGAGTACGGAAATTTCTTGCGATCAAGCGGAAATGAATCTTACATTGCTTTTTCTCTTTAAGCATGACTACGGTTCTTATAAAGTGGCACGTTCATAACTGATGTGCAATAAATGTTTTATGATTTTTGACATTTTATGGAGAAAGAAGAGAATTATATACTGTAAACATGCTTTTTATTTACTTAAATTACACTCTGGTTGGAGTAACGTCTTGGTCATACGAATTAACAGAGAAAATTACCTTTATCTAACAATTTCTGAAGACCTTTCATGTTATGAAATCGTTTCTCTTTCTATGGTGATAAAAAACACCAATTTTGACAACGATACTTGTCTTATATTTAGTGCAGTAAACTAATATCTAAGAAGCCCACTATTCAGTCCCCGCTTTGCCAGAAATTTGAGACCAATTTGAAGATGTGGAACGATGTGTTCCTTCAATCTGACTCGTGGGAATTACTAATCTGAGCCATGGTGGATGTGTATACACAGTAATATCGTGTTAATACGCTTGGCTATAAGTTCAATCACCTTTGTGAATGTTCCTACGTTACTCGGAGATTCTTGATAATTATAAAGCTTATCTAATATTGAGAACGCAGTGATATTTTGCATATTTGGCGATCTTACTCAACGTTTGAACTGTGCAACAGTTGGAGTAATCTGCCAGTAATAACAAAGTGGTTAGTTTTCGTAACGCAACACAAGGAATTCCTTGATCGGGAAGCTGCTAGTACTAAAAAGAACAGCATTCATTTTTTATTACAAATGATACATGAATGGTACTCGATACTTGCTTTTGAGCTTCAAAACTTCAAAAATTGTTGCGACTAAAATATCATTGTAATACGATGCTTAGTTAATATTTAATGGTGCCAAGCTGTAGGATTACAATTAAATAGTAATAAATATTCCCCAAAGTAATTAAAACCCACATAAAATTCCATAGTAAAAAATAATTGCTATAAGCCTAATTACATCAGGTTCTGACATTCTAAATGGAATTCTTGCTCGCTTTATACTTGGATGAAAAATTATCTTATGAAATGCTTCACAATTCTCCGCAGTAGCTCTGTTCTCTGACACTACTGATCTGGTTTGTTTTGAGGTAATATATTGGGCAATACATGATCGAAAATATGCCCTTCGTGCGTTAATCTGCCTGATTTAATGAATCTTCCGTATGGTAAACCTATAGAGTGTCAGTGGCTAAGATTAAATTTATTTACAACATTAAGAAATACGGTATATGTCCGTTTGAACAGAACTTTAGTTACAGTAATACTTCTTGAGGATATTTTTGCCGTGCGTATGGCCTTTGAGGAGCCTCTTGCAGGTCTTTCGAGTTGATGCACTATAGGCTCCGTGCGCTGATGGGAGAAATGCACCGCTGCGCTGCGAGTGGCGAACATTGTAAGTTAATGCGTTTCACCGCGCACATATCCGCTGTCGTCTCACTGCGTGCTGCTATGGCCGACTAAATAATAACAGTGGGATTTCAGAGTGTTTTACGCAACAAAAATTTGGCCACATTATTCCAAATTTGCAGAAAGTGGTCAAGTAATAAATTTACAAGGAAAACAGTTCGCAGGAGATAGCAACAGAGCCATAACTTCAAATGTGATCAGAAAGAAACATTGGTTCACTATTTTATACATATCCTACCATTTCACGATAGAGGCAACGTAGTAATTTATGTATTAGTAGTGGTGATAACGAGATTAGTGTTCATATACACATTCAACGATACTGTCTTCAGAAAAGTATCCTTGGTCTATTTTTCATACGATATCATGTTAGCGTAGGTTAAATGCTGCTAGGGAGGCGATTAATTTTATATTTTAATTTTAATTAATTTTAAACATAACCATGTTTTCTAAGGATGGCCTTAGTAACAGTCGTTGTTATTTCATGAAGGCAAATAATTGTTTCCATGAAATGTAAGCGTCTTTCGGCTGTTGTTTATGCAGTGTCCTCAGAACATGTCACCTGGCGTACTGATCGACCGTGTAAATGGTCTCGACCTCACATCTCAAACGTAGGGAATGAGAACTACAGCAAGGGGGAGAGAGTGGGTGAATTTGATGTGATGAAAAGGCTCAGGCTTGCTGTTACCTATTGAAATTCCTGGTATTGAAACCGCATGTACACTATCAAAAATTTAGCATGAGAAGAAATTTCAGAATCACTTAATGTTGCCAATAAATGATTATTTATATTGTGTGTCTGCATTTACAATATGATCAAGTCCACTTCTGTAATATAAGGGTTGGCGCTACTAGCTGCCTTCCTCGGAGGCCCGAGCTTGAATCCTGACACTGCCACAAACTTAAGATTGGCATGAGGTTTGGTATGTGGTTACAACGGTGCTTGCAGCTCATTTCTATTACGGGTGTGCTTGAAAAGAAATGCACCACCTCGGGACGAGTACATGATTTTACGGATGTAAAATACGGTATTTCTGTGAGCTATTGATAATGCGCAATGGAGGCCTATTTGTGTAATTATATTTGTCTACTGCCTTGCCATATCCATTTCGTTAGGTTATAACAGAATACTATAAAATTTCACACTTTTCCTGTAGTACAGTACGTTATATTTTTATTATTATTATTATTATTATTATTATTATTATTATTATTATTATTATTATATTGGCTATAATTAAACCTATGGCAATACAATACAATGTGTACCTATTATGATGTGTGTGCTCTGAAGAGATGGCCTACTGCAGCTTGCTTTGCAGATATAATATAGCTATACTAATTTGTTTCTAATAGTTAACCTATTTGTAAAATGGTTAAAATACGTGTTGTAAGGAGTTATTTTGTATTAATTAAAATGTATAAATCCCGAATTCTTGCAGTTCTACCAATCCTAGATGCATTGTGTAACAACCATGAAAGGGCCTGATTATCTGCCTTTACAAGCAATTCTTTATGCTCCAGATATTCAGCAAAGTGTTCAATTGTATTTAATAAGGCCAGGGCTTCACGCTGAAAGATTGAATATTTCCTCTCAATAGGAGAAAGAAGTCGACTGAAATAGGCAATAGGTAGAGGAACATCATTAACAACCTGAGTTAGAACACCAGCAACAGCAAGATTAGAAGCATCAGTATGTATTTCAAAAGGTTGGGAAAAAGCAGGAAATTGAATGGGAGCATGCATCAAAAGAGAGTTAAGCTGAAGAAAGGCATCTTGTTGAGATTGAATCCAGTTAAAGGGAATATTTTTACGTTTCAGATAGTTGAAAGGCTCAGCAATGTGAGAAAAATTAGGAATGAACCGGTGATAAAAAGAAACCATGCCTAAAATTGTGCGCATTTGTTTAAGATTTTTGGGAGGTGGGATGTTAGAAATAGCAAAAGTAAGTTCGGGATCTACAGCTACTCCATGAGATGACACGATGTGACCTAAGAATATTGTAGAGGTTTGAGCTAGGGAGATTTTAGAAGGGTTAACAGTAATACCAATTGAACGTAATCTAGAGAGAACTTGGTGTAGGTGTGACATATGAGAATCAAAATCCGGTCTGAATATTAAAAGATCATCTATGTAAGGATAGAGAAATTTATACTTAATATCTGAAAATAGAGAATCCACCAATCTTTGCATAATTTGCGACCCCAAATTCAATCCAAAAGGAACTTTCGTGAACTGAAAAAGGCCATTCGGGGTGATAAAGGCAGTAAGCCTGCTGCTGTGAGAGTCGAAGGGCATTTGGTAGTAAGCGGAGTTATGATCCAAGAGAAAAAATTATTTAGCTTTAGAAAAGAAGTGAAAGGCATTTTGCATTTTAGGAATAGGGTAAGAATCATAGGGAATTTTGGAGTTCAATTTTCGATAGTCAATGACAAGGTGCGAAGAACCATCAAGTTTGTCGACTAAAAATGCAGGAGATGCATAATTGGAATAAGACGGAACTATGGTACCATCCTGAAGCATTTTCTGAATAATGTCGTCCATTTAGGCCATCCGAGGAGGGCTAGGATGGTAAGGAGGCGAACGGACAGGAGTTTTATCAAGTAAATCAATGTGAGCCTGATATTTAACAACAGAGCCTAGCTTATCTGTGATGACATCGGCAAATTCAGATTTCAAGACCTGAATGGCATCTTGTTGGGAGCAGTGGCGTAAATATGCTGATGACTGAAAATGTGGTTCATAGGAAAATCGAGGGGATCTACCAAAGGAATTTGAACGTATGGATTGAAAAAAAGGAGATAGTGGCCATGGAAGTATTATAAATAAGGCCAGTATGAACAAAAAATCATAACCCAATATGACAGTAAGTGAGCAATTATTGACAACCTAAAATTCAAATGGCCAAGAAAATTTGGAAATTTTAACATTAAGTTTTAGTTGACCCACGATTTCAAGAGAGTGTTGAGATATGGATAGACATCTAAGGGTAGAAGGGCGTAACTGAAAATGAGGATATGTTTGCAAAAGTTGCTGAAAAAAGAGAAACTTATTAGAGAAATTCCAGAACCTGAATCTAATAAGGCTAAGGAAGGAGAATTATGTAACTGTACAAGAGTATATGACTGTGATTTAGTACCAGAAGAGAATGTTGACTAAACATGAGGCAGATTTCGGCCATGAGGCCGTGAGCTGCCTACTGACGACGGGAATTGAAGTTTTCCAAATTAGAATTGGTACAATTTCGTGCTAAGTACCCCATAGCCTGACATCGATAACAGCGGAGACGAGAAATATTACCATGAGAAGGTGGACGAGTGGTAGGAGGGGTGTGAGTTATTGAAGTGTTAAACGGGGCAGGTAGAGTGGGTATTTAGAATATCTAGTTGAGCGATATTGTAAAGCTAAGGGATAGTGGTGGGTGGCGTAAAGGGATTAATTATTTGACGGAAAGCTACAGAAGTATAAAATCGAATAAGAGAAATAATTTCATGGGGATGCTGAGCAATAGCCAACACGTCAGAATAGCCGATAATGGAGTAAAGATAATCATAAGCCGATTCATCCGGACGTTGGTGACGTCTAATATACTTGTTACTCAGTTGTTGTCGAATTTCATAAGGCAAAAATAGGTATGTAAAACTGAGCGAAAATGAGCCCAATCATGAGAAGACTTCATATATTGGAGTTGAAAATTACTAAGATGAACATATGATTTTGGATAAAGCGATGAAAGCAATTGGGAAAATGGAGCTAAATCAGTCTGTAGAAATTTGCGAACCAAACAAAGCCATTGTGTCAAAGTATCAGGATGAGTAGACTTAATGAGGGGTACCTGGTCAAGATATTTAGTCAGAATATAGAAATTAAGTGGTTGATGTGAAGGAGGGTTTTGATGAAATGGAGATTCATAAAAATATTGCTGAGAAGGGGATGGTGGAGGAGTTCGCAAATCGGGAGTGTAGTGCTGTGCTGATTGAGTTTTATCGACAGAAGGCGGAGGTGCCTGATTAAGTGGAAGTTTAGATTCAGCAGTAAAAAGAGAAAGATCAAGATAGATAGGGGTGTTAGGTTGAAGTGGGGGTGGTAAAGGTTCAGAGCGCGCACTGGGAGAGACAATAGTAGTAAGAGTACTGGATGTAGAAGTAAGATCAGAATTACAAGCAACAAAGGGATTGTAAGACGTATTAGTATGAGGATTTGGATCAGAAAAATTAAAAGGAGGATCAAACGAAATGTCAGAAGTCTCAGAAGTGTAGAGAGAAAAATTATCAGAAAAAATAAGCCATGTTGGAAAAGATGACAAAGAAAAAAACAAAGTCTAGCGAGGTGAAGTACTAAATCACACAAGAAAGAAATCGGGCAACTACAGCAGTAACAAAGTGGAGAGTTAGAGTGGTTATAGACTACACCATTCTTATATTTGCTACGATTTTGTACTCTGCTACCATGCTGTAACCCAATGGGGAATGCATACATACAAAAATGATGATAATAATAATTGTGCTAAGGCAAGATCCCAATATATCGACAACACTGAGTAGTTTCCGGATTGGTAGGTTAAGGTATTCACGCCATCCAGTTATGCCAGATTGAAAACAGAGGCCGTGGTAATAATTGTGATTTCCTAGTGCCAAGATAATTGTATTCACGACGAACTAACAAATAGCACAGTGGAAACCGTGCGTAAGAGCATTAGAAAAAAACCGGGAGTGTCAAGTGAAATTAGGAACATGTTGGGTGAAGAATAAAAAAGAAAGCATAATAAACTTTGGAGACAGATGTATTGAAACAAATAAACCAACCCTCTTAAAAATTTTCACAAAAGGGAGAAGAATGTACAAATGTGGTACTTTCAAAACCAGCAATACTAAAATTCAAATTTCTATACAAAATAAAATCTACAGAAAGGAAAGAGAGCAAATGAGGAAGAACAAAGCAGGAACGGAAATGAACAAGCAGGAAAAAGGAAAAATACGCCTACCTGTTGAGAAACCAAGAGTAACAAGAAATATAAAGAAAAGGATGTACACAATTACAAGATCAGGATACAACAGCAAAATAATCTTCGAAGTAAAGTCCAAATATACAAATCAGAACTGCATCAGTTACCATCAGTTACCAGTCAGTCACCGCACAACTTATTATGCAGGCCGAAATCACAATATTATTCGAAAAAACTGTCCCAAGACAGTCACATTCAAAGCTAACCAACTGTAAACATGAATGGCGAAGCACTGTTTGCGCATGAACGCGTGTAGGACTCGCGGAGTTCCAGATACCGCACACGCACAGCTCGAAAGAGAGTTGCAACTAAGTTCGTCGATGGAAACATTAAATAGTTTGAAAGTGTATGGAATCTCGGTCTGAAAATGCCATGCTCCCTGTTAAAATTTGAAAGGAAAATAGTTCCTGGTGAAGCTCGAAATTTTACAGAAAATAAATTAATAGTTTGTCATACCTCATCTTGATATCCGTAGTACTGTCACAAAAAAGACACTCATGGGCACAAGTCCCTAAGGACGGAGACGACGTTTGGTGGTCCACCCTCCACACAGGCTAAAGTCCATCTCAAATAATCCGGAGAAGGCCAGGTTTATATACGGTAGAGTAGAGGGGAAATAATGAGGAGAAATACGTCTGGAAGATTCCAGATGTTACGGGATCGTGCGCAACAAACCAAACAGTGTCGTATAACGTCAGCAGTCAATAAGGTAGTCAGTTGATAGCAGACAGTAGAGATGGATAGAGCTGAAGTCCGTGCAGAGTTGCGATGTCCAAATAAATATATTCACAGGTATTTTAGTCCCAGTTGCAGAATGAAATACGGCGTGTTATCAAATGAAGGTGAGTCCATATTAGAAGTACATGGGGAATTTCGTTGCAGTAGATGCTGGTGAAGTGACGATTACGTTACAGTACCTGTTTAAGGTTACCGTACAAAGAGGTGCCACCTGTTGCTCCCAGAAGATCATTCGCTGCACAAACTGATAACGATTTCATATTTTCCGTAATCGAAACACAATAAAGTGTTCCCTTTAATTAGGCAATCATCCACACGGAACATGATCATTCGGTTAAGATTATCAGACTCGTAGTTGGAGTTGTACTACTTAGAATGGTACCTGAATAGTGATAGTTAACTAACCTCGAACTTCTCCTTCTATCTATCGACTATGGGACCAAATGTTGGGAGTTCGACAGGTAAATAACTAATTGGTGACAGATGAGAAGTAACGTTGAAATAGTATACTTGTAATTAGTGTCTGTTTTCTCCTGATTAGTTTGCATTGCCTGAATGTTGTTTGTGTTTGTGTGGAATCATCGTGTTACAAACTGAGGCCTGGGCGACATTTCATGCTTATTGGTTAGAGTTTAATTGCAATCCTAATCATTAGAGACAGTGGTGCGACAAATCAAGCCCTGGGATGTTTTGACGAATACAGTACCACATTATTTTACATGTCAAGTATGACGCAATAAGAGTAGAAAGTATGATGGAGAGACTCACATGACTGACCATACGAAAATATGAAAAGTGATTCCGAAATCCACATCTAGAGAACAATTTCAGCGTATAAATGACGAAACTTTATATGAAAACGTTAAAGTAAAATATTAAAGAAAATATTGAATTGAGGAATGCAAATAGAAGCTCCAAAGTACACCAGAATAATCCGAATAAATATGGTTAATCAATTCGTTGAAACAAAGTAAAAAAAATCTTGCCTAGTGCAAGTCACGCCAACTAAGAGTTACAATGCTCTTCAAGCAGAGGCACCTGTTTTTCGCAAAGCGCGTAAACGCGATATTTTGCACTTTCGGCTGAAAACATGGAACTACTTATCTTCAAAAATTCGCGGAATAACTGACGAAATTATGTGGAAATACGCTTTGATGGAAGAAGCATAATAAAAGGTGATCTAGACAATGACGAATTATCTCTTCCAATAAAGCAAATTTCCCATCCTACGAGAATTTTTAACATCAAAATATCTTGAACCACACACAATTTTTAGAGATCTAGTTGGTAGTTCATGTAGAGTACGTGAAGATATTGATGTGACTGCCATTATTCTTCCCTGAAATCAGAATATGGGCATTTAGTGGAAGTTTCAGTGGAGGTTTTGTAGATCCCAGTCAGTAATATTGATAGTGAAAAGTCATTTTCAACGTATGATAATATATTGTCTGAAAAGAGAACAAATCCCAGTTATATGGAACTCATGGTATCTCTGTCTTTTTCAGACTGAAGTCTTCTTAAAGTGCCAGGTTGATATTTTTCCAAACATCCATGCTTTAATATACGGTATATAAATATGTTTTCAACAGAAGCATAACTCTCATGTTCCTTGTACATATCGACGCCTAAGAAGCAATACCTCGTATGTCACAATGCTCTTCCTGTCCGTTATTTTCCTTAAGATTGGTGAAGCCTCCCAGCCCCGTGTGGATATGCAGTCCATCAGAATAATTTCCGTTGTGTTCATTTTGGTATGCCTGTGTATACAGGAAAATGTACCTCATATACAGTGTATTGCAGGAGTGCCTAAAAACGTCATGCAAACAGACTGTATGGTAAGATTCGTTTTTCTTTACACGTAACCATAGGAAAATGAACGCAATGAAAATTGTTCTGATGGACTGCATATCCACAAGCGACTGGGAGGAGTGACCTGTCTTAAGGAACATAATGGATAGGAAGAGCATTGTAACATACGAGTTGTTGTTTCTTAGGTGACGATATGTAAAAGTAAGATATGATGTTTTATTACAAATATGATATCAACTACCTTATGGCTTAGCCTTTATTACTGAAAAGTAGAAATACAAATTTGGCGACATTATTGACAAAATAAAATAAAAATAGCGAAAAATATCCCGAAATGGCTTTTAAAGGACAAAATTAGGCCAAAAGTTTTACCACAAACGGGTACACCTATCTATAAGATGAGCATTGCATCATAAGCCGAGCATCGAATGTGAAGTTTCGTTCATTTATGTTGAGATAAATTTAAAATAATCACACTTTAAATAAATTAAATTAATCTAGGAATAGTAAGATCCCAATGTATTCCAGTTTGACCGTGCGAAACGTAGAAATATGATAACGCTATTAGTATCCTGTGACTTGAACCTGATGAAAAAGAAACCAGTAAGGAGGAATGTTACATTTTGTCCAGTTAATTCAAGAACTTAAAACTGAACTTAGAATTCCTCCAAAACTACATATCGATGGCCTACATTGAATACCTCGTATCTCACAATGTTCGTCGGGTTTATTTTCCTATGCTTACGAGTAAAGAAAAATAAAAATTTACTCTAGGAGTTAGTAAATACGTCACGCAAACATACTTTCCTATAGTACGGTACGGAAAGGTTCATTTTCCTTCACACGTCGGCATAGGAGAAAAGAACACAACGAACATTGTTCTGATGGACAGCATATCAATGTGTGGCTGGGAGGCGTGGCCAGTCTTAAGGGATATAATGGATAGGAAGAACTTTGTGAGATACGAGGCAATGAATCTAGGCCATCGATATTTTCAATAAATATTACTACGATGAGTACTAGTAGAGACAAGACCATTTTATACTATATTATTTGTTCAAAAAGTAATCAACAACGACCTGACTATCCAGACTAACTCGTAATTTTATAAATGGAGATCAAACTGTATTTAATGTCGTAATATTGAACGAAATATCCTGAACTTTCTTACAGGGAGGTCCATTTACTACCTACCTGGGTGGGAATAAGGGAGTAGGGGGTATGGTTGCCATGGAAACGTCGGCTGGTCCAATGCGGTTGCCATGGAATAAGCCTGCTGGCCAGCTCGTGTTGATGGGAGTTGCCAAACCTCTAACTCTGAGGTGTGTACAACAGAACACAGCGGTCTGAACGAACGAACAAGTGGACCGGAAGCGTGGGGAGGTAGAAAGGAATGCAGAAATGTGGCAATGCTTCTTTCAATATTACGGGTGTATTTATGAAATGACTTTACCAATTTCAGAATGGTCGTAAGTTACTCCTTGGATGAATGATCAGCTTTGAGGCCTTCGGTTCATAGGGTCCCGGGTTTGATTCCCGGTTGGATCGGGAATTTTAATCGCGCCTGATTAATTACTGTTACTGGGACTGGGTGTTTGTTTGTCCGAACACTTTCCTCTTCATATTCATACAACATGCTACACTACCAAGCACCGCAGAAACATCCCTCCATACAGAGTTGGCGTCAGGAAGGGCATCTGGCAGTAAAACAGGGCCAAATCCACATGTTCAACACAGTTCGAACCCGCGACCACACAAGTGTGGTGAAAAACGGTAAAACAGCAAAAAGAAATGAAGAATGTTCGTAAGTTAATGTACTTCATTTACGAACATACTTTTTGTTGAATTCTACATCGATTTTATCCACTATACCTGCGTACAAATTCTAATACAGTAGTTTAGGAGATAAACAAGTATAACGTTGAGAATTTCTGACACAAAGTCTGTGATAAAAAATTTTAGAATAGGGCTGTGATAGTCACATGACACGTGGCAAAAATGCGTACTTTATCTTGTCATTGACACTAATCTATGATATTGTAAGATGAAATGATACAAAGGACAACAAAAATCAGGCTTTCATAAGTTTGTAATAATTTGTTACAACAGTAAACAAGAGATAAAATAAAGTAGAAATGCAACTAATTAAATAAACTACCTCGTTAGGACACTCTCTAGCCAAGTTTTTAAAGGCGTGCTTGGTTCACCCGAAAGGACGTGGGTTCGATTCCCCGACAGAAAATTAAGTCAGGAAATTTCCACGTCCGGAAAAGCACATGACCCTGAGATTCACACAAAATGAGAAAGATTCGTCTATATTCCACTCATTTGTCATTTGTCAAAAGCACCTTATATTAAACCCGTAATTCTTTAATTAGACATATTATCAGCTTTATTCTAGCTATTCCTATGGCAGGTCCTGGAAATGGCATGCTATACATTATAATGCAAGCTGCTGGCCAACATAATATCGGAATTCCACGGATACTAGACGTGAATTAACGAACAGGCGCATATAAGTATTGAACGAATGCCTGATTAAAACTCATTTCAAGATGTTACAGATAGATTGATAAGTTTCTAGTACTAACAACCAGCTTTCTCAAGTGTATGGGGTGTGTGATATGAGACCAACCATTATAGAACTATGATGTCTAAGCTGGGTGTCTCAGTCTGAAAGAATTATGTTGTAAGTGTCGTCCTTTTGTGAAATCCTGTAGTCACTTCAAGAACATACTGAAATAACATCTCGCTTCAAGTCCCGCAGCACTTGTCGAAGCTCTTCCGGTCATATAAGTTCCGTCACACGCTCACTGCTACGGATTTCAGCCGCAAACAATGAAGCGTACTTACCTGTATCTTAGCAAATACGTGTTAGCTTCATTTTCATATCAAATAAACTAAAATGAATTAATTTCATACCCCAGTGTGATAAGCCACCCCTCTCCGATAATTCCGGAGGAATACATTATTAGATGATTCGAAGTGATTAATATCAGCTCTTACCTTGGCTATCCTGGAAAGGAAAGTACCCGAAGTCGAACACTCAGTTCTGATAATATACCTTTCTCTTGTTTAATATTAATGATTCAAAGACTAATACCTGTAGCCACTTTGAGGATAAGCTCGGCGCTTCTTCGCTAGAGCCGCAGGATGGTGGCGTGGTACAACTACGTATTACGTACTGTTGATTGCTTTTTTCATAGCTACAGCTGAGCTTGAGTGGTTCGGACGGTAAAATGCTGGTTTTTCGAGCCCAGGTGTGTGGGTTAGATCCTTACTTAGTCCTTATTAGCCTCATATTCGTCTGATACTGATGAATGAATTCTCTAGGGACGATTGTCTCCGAAAACTGTAGACTAAGTGTAAAATCTGCGTAGTATCTCAGTCTTTGAATTATGCTGTTGAGAATTACTGTTCTTTTAGAATAAAAGAGTATAAGAAGAGAATTATAACTATGAAGGTTGTGGGTTACTGAAGACGAACACATAGTTGGACAAAACATTTCCCAGCAATAATATGATATTCAAGATATTACCAGCCTCGTGAAATGTACCCACTTCAGGTGATATAAGCTGTACATTTGTAGGATTATTGATTTTTGCTTTCAATCATTGAATCATTTTTACGACATTAAACGTCAAATGCAATAGCCTTCGTCAACATTATACACCCTTACAAGTTATATCATTATGTCAAAATGTAGCCTACTCCCTTAATAAACTGTACCGGGCGGTACACCTCTACACCGTTTATTTAAAAGTTGCGCCAGTTGAAACTCCTCTTCTGGAGGAAGGTTGAACTTTATCTACTCTATTAATTCTCTACTTTCTCAGAAGATGTCACCACGTGGAAAATTTTGAGTTTTTGAACTGTGTCACTTTTGATGTGTTTTTGTTTAGCTTGAAGTAAGAAGTGTGAACTTTCTCTTCTAGAGGACACTACTGAAGATCAACAATAGTGCAACCTAGTGCGGAGTCAAAGAACTATTTTGTTGAAGAAATTTTTATTTCAAATGTTTGTTCTTTGCTAAATTTCTTTCTGTTATTGTTTAAGTTGGCTGTATACCCCTCTCTTTCCCCTTGTTTTGCATGTAGCCAATCCCGAATTTCTTAAATTAATTTCTATCCAATCAGATGTATCTTCCCCCAACTTGAATCGATTGCGGGGTCCTAGCCAATAAAATAATTGTGGGCGGGTGTTTTCATTCCCCTAACGCCTAGAACCTTCCACGAGAGGTTATAAACTGCTGATTTTTGGGTCTCCGAGCCACTTCTGTTCCATCTTTCAGTGTGTTAAGTACATAGCAGGAGGCGGGAAGCGCCTCTTTCTTCGGCAGCGGTCAACAACAAGGTAATGGCCGATTAATAACTTCTTTCTTTGCTAGCTCAGCAGTTTAACTTTCGGGGCGGGTTCTAAGCGTTCAACCATGTAACCTTTTCCTAAAATGTAACTACTCTTTTCTTCGATTCTCTTGTAAAGCTACATTCTGGGATAGAGAGTGCTAACCCTCTCGAGCTCCCACTCATATTGTTTTGAGGTGAACTTATTTTTCTCAACCTATTCTTCGATAATGTAAAACAAATTGTTCTCTTCTTAAGTCACCTCTTTAGAATGGGATTAGCCCTTGCATTAACGGCCTAGCGCCAAGTAGGTCTTAATCAAAGTGTATTAGGAGTGCAAGTTCGCCTCCTCTCAAATTGTTTTAGAGGTCATTTAATTAACCTTCTTGTCATTTAATAGACCTCAGTAGGTTGGGTATTTTACCCCTGTGTATATGTCCTTTGAGGACAGCTTAAAGGTGGAGTTTGGTGTGGCCTGGGAGAGGCTTAAAATTGAGAGCGAGTGGCTCTTTTGAAAATGGTATATTGTATGCCTCGAGGAGGCTTTTCAGTGTAATTTGGAGCAAAGGGCTCCTAGGTATGAATGGGGTTTTCTGCCCCTCTGTTAAAATTGTGTTTGGGGTAAAACTGAGCTGATTGCCCAAGAATTATGCTTCTGACTTTTGAAGCCCCAAAAGGGGTACCTATGTAAATGTATTTTTCAATTGTGTTTCGGCTACTAAGTACCTGTTCTATTTGTTGTTACCTAATTTTGAAAAGAAAATATAACCTTGTTAAATTTTACGTTAACTTTGATTCCGTAGTTTGAGACCCATTCACGCCCGCACCTTCTTACACCTCTACCTACCATCAAAACGCGGTAACAAGTGGTAGCAGAGCGTGGTTGAATGGGTCTCAATTTAGCCCCTTTTGACGGCTAAACACTGTTTTGATCCGAACTCTAACCATTTTCTCAGTTGCTGGAATTTTTTTTGACTTGTTCAAAATTTTTCCGTCATCATGCCCGGCCCTCGCGATGTTCTCCTCCTTAACTATTTGCGCAAAGAGGAGTTGATCTACGAATTAACTATTAGAAACGTGCAATCTGGAGGCACGGTTGCTATCGACACTAACAAACTTAGAGAGTCCCTTGATTTGCCCATTTCCATCCCCAATTTGGGAGAGAAAGAAATTGATGACTCTCTTTCCACGATCGTCGAGAATATTTCGGGGCTAGCATCTGTAGTTAGTTTTTTTGATGAAAATGATCCGTCTCCTAATCAAATTAAGCGTGTGCAAGGCAGACTATATCACTTTTCAAATAGAGTTAATGATCTGTTGTCTCTAAAGGTGAATGACGTTCAGAGGAAGGAAGCTAATACGCTCCTTGAAACTATTTCTGAATTGTCTAGTAAAGTCACTCAATTGTTAACTGGGGAAGTCCCTCCCAAATCTGATCAGCCCACCATAGTGAATGCAGGTAGTGAGGAAGCGCCTCCCAAGGGAGAAGTCAATAGGATAACCGTTGCTGCTCAAACTATCCCGGCCCCATTGGACACCGAATCTGAACGCCGTGCATCGTTGAGTAACATCCGTTCTGAATTAACTTCCTTACCATTGAAACCTTTACCTACTATGTCACCCGGGTTTAGCAGCTTGCCTCATCCATTGGCAATGTTGCTCAGAGGTATTTCTAAGTTTTCTGTTAACACCACCAGTGATGTAATTTCATTTTTAAGATTTCTAGTTGAATTTCAGGATCACGCCCTTGTGTTTTCTCTTTCCCCTTGTCAAATTTTGCAAATTATCTATCCTTATGCTATTGGTGTTCTCTCAGATAAAATAGTAAGAGCTATTGCTGAACAGTCATCTATTGAAGATTTTCACGCACACTTGCTTGCAAATTTCATTCCTGCCCGCGCGAGGTCATCTCTGATTCAGAAATACTATTATCGGGTACAGCGCTTGGATGAAAACTTGGCTGATTTCATACAGGACATTAAGTTTTATACTAGGGTGTTTGCTCTCCACTTCCCTGAGGATCAGATCGTGCAAGCTATTGTTGAAGGGATCTCACCACCCTACAGGTCATATTTGTGTTTCGCGGCATGCCCGCAAACTTTCTCGGAACTTGAAGCATTGGCCGTCTCAGCGGAAGGAGTTAGATACGCCGATTCCTTGCGTGTTGCGAAAGAACCCCCGCCTTCCTTTAGTAACACTCGGCCTCCACCTCGCCGATCAGTCACCCCTCGTAAATGTTATGCTTGCGGGTCGCCTGACCATCTGCGCAATAAGTGTCCTCTGATCAAGTCTAGTAGGGCAAATAATGGAGCTGGTTCATCACAGGGCTGTTTTAAATGTGGGGCTTTCTCACATATCGCCAAGAATTGTCCCAATTCGAATAGCACCCCTCCTGCTCAACTTCTGGGGTAACTTCCAACAACAGTCAAAAGTGACTAGTGGCTTCGGCTGAGTCAACTAATCCATCTTCCCAAGGCTCAGCCCCTGGCAAAAAGGTCGAGAATTCAGGGAACGATAAGTCTTTGAATACATCTTTTGAATGCCCCAAAGAGTGTCTTAGGATTGCGGCGGATATCCCCGCACCTGTTCCTTTTCTTAAGATTGAGATAAATAACGAACCTATAACAGCTCTATTAGATTCAGGCAGTGTTTGTTCCATTATTTCGGCTGAATGGTACTCCAAATTGAAATCTGTTTGTAAACTACCTGTCTATGACTCTTCTCCTGTTAAATATGTTTCGGCTAATACATCTCCATTAGAAATTCTAGGTTCTTTACTGGTCAAAATTCGTATTTTTAAGTTTACATGGAAAATCAAACTGTTTGTGGCTAAGCACTTGTCTTGCCCCATCATACTGGGAGCGGACTTTATTTCTCACACTGGTCTTGTGCTCGATCTCCAGTCTAGGTCGTGCACATTCAAATTTGCTTCTAGTTGTAAAATCCCACTATTAACGTGTAATTCTGTGTCATGTTTCTCTATTTCGCCTACCCAGGATGAGATGTTGTTAGACCTTAGACATCTACCTGAGGAGCAGGCTAATAGTATTCGTAAATTATGTCAGTCATTTCCAGAGGTATTCACTGATACTCTTGGTGTTACTGATCTTATTGAATACAAAATTGAGGTCACGGATTCGATTCCTGTCCGTTTTCCACCTTATAGGCTATCTCTACCTAAAATGAAGGCTCTGAAAGAAATCATCGATCAGATGTTGAAGGATGGTATTATTAGGCCCTCTAAGTCGGCGTATTCATCGCCTATTTTTCTAGTCCCGAAACCCCAAGGAGGCTTCAGGCCTGTCATTGATTACAGGGCTCTCAATCGGAAGGTGGTGTTGCAATCTGTGCCCCTTCCTGACCTTCATTCTTGTTTTTCATGGTTTCGTAAGGCCAAGTTCTTCACTATCTTGGACTTGAATCAGGCCTATAATCAAATTCCCCTTGCCGAAGAGTCTAAACACCTTACAGCGTTTGCCACGGACTGGAATTTATACGAATACAACCGCGTGCCTTTCGGGCTCCCCACGGGGGCAGCTGTGCTCACTAGGCTACTAGATAGGGTCTTCTCCGACATCAAATTTGAATACTTATATCACTACTTGGATGATGTCGTCGTGTTTTCGGAGACCTTCGAAGAACATCTAGATCATCTGCGAGAAGTTCTGAATCGCCTTCGTAAGGCTGGGTTAACTGTTAAGTTGTCCAAGGTTGCCTTTGCTAAGCCCTCTATGTCTTTCCTAGGGCATATTGTGTCACCTGATGGTGTAGCAGTCGATCATTCTAGAACACAGGCCATCCGTGATTTTAAACCTCCCAAGGACATTAAAGGCATCGCCAGGTTTATTGGTATGGTGAATTTCTTCAGAAAGTTCATTCCTAACTTTGCTAATAGAGCGGCGCCCTTAAACCTTCTTCGTAGGAAAGGCATCAAATTCGAGTGGGGACCTTCTCAACAAGCCGCTTTTGAAGATCTGAAATTAGCTCTCTGTAATGCCCCTGTCCTTGCTATGCCTGATTTCTCAAAGAAATTCATCGTCCAAACGGACGCGTCGTCGTCAGCTGTAGCTGCAGTCCTTCTTCAAGAGACTGAACTAGGGAGGCGACCCATCGCCTATGCATCTAGGACTTTGTCGGCTCAAGAAGCCAATTATTCCATCTATGAGCTCGAAGGTTTGGCAGTCTTATTCGCCTTAGAGAAGTTCCGTCTCTATCTGGAACATGTCAAATTCGACCTGGAAACAGATAATCAAGCCTTAAGCTGGGTCTTAGGTAGGCCGCGTCGTACTGGTCGTATAGCCCGTTGGGCCATTCGTATTTCTGCCTTCCAATTCGATGTCAGGCATATCAGAGGTACTGAAAATGTTGTTGCTGATGGACTCAGCCGTATGTTTTCAAACGAGGTCGAGACCCACGAACCGGTCGACAGTTCATCACCTTCCGAGTCCATACTATCCGAGGTTAATGCCATCCTAACAGATGCTCCCATGCTTTTTAGAGATATTGAGAAATACCAACGTGAAGATCCGACGCTGGCTCCGATAATGGAAACCCTTTCTTCTGGGGAACAGGTTCTCCCTTATGTTCTGAGGAATGGTGTTCTATGTTGCCCATCGAGGCATGATAAGATGATGAAAGTTGTCGTTCCAGCCGTTCTGGTACCTATGATCTTCAAGTATTATCATGAGACCCCATTAGGAGGGCATCTTGGAATCTTTAAAACCCGTGAAAAGATTCGTGAAATGTTCATCTGGAAAGGTATGGACGGTGAAATCCGTGAACTTGTAAAAGCTTGTAAATCATGTTTGCTGAGTAAACCCACCATGTCCACCAAGGCAGGCCTTTTGTCTTCGCATCAAGCGTCGCGCCCCATGGAACGCCTGTATATTGATTATGTAGGACCCTTCCCCCAGTCAAAGGGTAATGCCAACAAGTTCATCTTTGTATGTGTAGATGGTTTTACCAGATTTTCTTGGTTATTTCCGACTAAGCTGGCTACCGCTCAGTCCACCATTACCTGTCTAAATTCCATTTTTGCTTCTTTTGGTCCGTCCCAATATATTGTATCTGATAATGCTAAGGCGTTCACATCAAATCTTTTTCGTAAATTCTGTTTTGACTTGTCCATCTCTCATGTAACTACTTCTGCTTATTACCCTCAACCATCTCTGGCTGAACGGGTTAACCGTAATCTCAGGTCTGCACTTATTGCCTATCATCATGAAGATCATTCCAGGTGGGACACGTCCCTGCATTGGATAGCTTTTGCTTTGAATTCGGCGGTTCATGAATCTCACAAGTTTACTCCAGCTTCTTTGATGTTCAAGTTTGTTCCCAACTCGCCGCTCTCTAACCTCTGGTCTCTGAATGACATTCTACCCGAGACAATAGATCCGGATAACATTAAAGATCTTTGGAAGAAGGCTAAAGCCAATCTTAAAGTGTCTCATGAAAAGGTTAGGGAAAGGTATGATCGTGGACGGAGATCCACCCCTTTGAAGGTAGGTGACCAGGTTATGGTCAAAAATTTTGTTCCCGCGGGCAAGCTTGCCCCCAGATTCCATGGGCCATGCATCATTCTCGATTTTCTCACACCGGTTACATTGTTAGTAAGCAATCCAGCCACCGAGAGGATATTTAGGGTTCACCTGTCCCAGGTGAAACCGGTGTAAATTTTGTGTCAACTTGCTTCATATAATTTGATAGGAATATGATGGTTATATTTTTTTTTTTGAGTTCCACTTTTAAGGCATTCTGCTCCTTCTATTTTATTTTATATGTAAGCATTTCTGTAAACCTCCCCCGATTGTTAAACTGCCATCCTGTCCTTGTCACGGCCATTACCACGCTCCCGTCTCCTGCTCCACTAAATACAGTGGCTGGCTTAGATGAAATGCCATGGATATCGCCACGCCGCTGGCCCCTCAATCTACATGCCTGTGCCCTCAAAAAAAAAGATGATGGTCCAACACAATTTTGCCGCCGAGCTTTTATGTTTCAGTGCCCCCGCAGCCGCGCAGCGCCGTGCAGCAACTGGGGAGGGGGATGGGCCCCCTCCTCTCCAGCGAGGACGACATGTGTACGGCGAGCCGGAGCTCTCCTCCCGGCCAAGGCTGATGTGCGGCGCACGACCTGCTACTGGCCCGCAGCCTGTATATGTTCACCGCGGGCGCGGCGTATTTCAACACCTCTGCTCCCCTCATAGTGCGGGCGAGCGGTATCTCAGGGTACTTGAGGGGTCCGAGCGGCCTCCTTTCGACGCAAGCTGCAACGGCCGGTCTGGCCATCCAACTTAATCTACATCAACTACATGGACAGTCACCATAAGCAATAATTACACTTGGGAATTCAACAACAATATTTGGTGGACATTGCAAAATTTTCTTCACTTTTAAGTAGTAAAAGTTTATCTTCAGAAATTCAAATTCTACAAACATAAAGACTTTCATTCACCTGCAACAACAACATTTTGAAACTGAATTAAGAAATCTTGTAAATGCTCCTGCTATCTATCTTCATATCAACATCATTACTTGGACTTTGTTTCAAACTGATCTCATGCGTCACCCCTGGAGGAACTTTTGGGGGGGAGGTCTGTACCGGGCGGTACACCTCTACACCGTTTATTTAAAAGTTGCGCCAGTTGAAACTCCTCTTCTGGAGGAAGGTTGAACTTTATCTACTCTATTAATTCTCTACTTTCTCAGAAGATGTCACCACGTGGAAAATTTTGAGTTTTTGAACTGTGTCACTTTTGATGTGTTTTTGTTTAGCTTGAAGTAAGAAGTGTGAACTTTCTCTTCTAGAGGACACTACTGAAGATCAACAATAGTGCAACCTAGTGCGGAGTCAAAGAACTATTTTGTTGAAGAAATTTTTATTTCAAATGTTTGTTCTTTGCTAAATTTCTTTCTGTTATTGTTTAAGTTGGCTGTATACCCCTCTCTTTCCCCTTGTTTTGCATGTAGCCAATCCCGAATTTCTTAAATTAATTTCTATCCAATCAGATGTATCTTCCCCCAACTTGAATCGATTGCGGGGTCCTAGCCAATAAAATAATTGTGGGCGGGTGTTTTCATTCCCCTAACGCCTAGAACCTTCCACGAGAGGTTATAAACTGCTGATTTTTGGGTCTCCGAGCCACTTCTGTTCCATCTTTCAGTGTGTTAAGTACATAGCAGGAGGCGGGAAGCGCCTCTTTCTTCGGCAGCGGTCAACAACAAGGTAATGGCCGATTAATAACTTCTTTCTTTGCTAGCTCAGCAGTTTAACTTTCGGGGCGGGTTCTAAGCGTTCAACCATGTAACCTTTTCCTAAAATGTAACTACTCTTTTCTTCGATTCTCTTGTAAAGCTACATTCTGGGATAGAGAGTGCTAACCCTCTCGAGCTCCCACTCATATTGTTTTGAGGTGAACTTATTTTTCTCAACCTATTCTTCGATAATGTAAAACAAATTGTTCTCTTCTTAAGTCACCTCTTTAGAATGGGATTAGCCCTTGCATTAACGGCCTAGCGCCAAGTAGGTCTTAATCAAAGTGTATTAGGAGTGCAAGTTCGCCTCCTCTCAAATTGTTTTAGAGGTCATTTAATTAACCTTCTTGTCATTTAATAGACCTCAGTAGGTTGGGTATTTTACCCCTGTGTATATGTCCTTTGAGGACAGCTTAAAGGTGGAGTTTGGTGTGGCCTGGGAGAGGCTTAAAATTGAGAGCGAGTGGCTCTTTTGAAAATGGTATATTGTATGCCTCGAGGAGGCTTTTCAGTGTAATTTGGAGCAAAGGGCTCCTAGGTATGAATGGGGTTTTCTGCCCCTCTGTTAAAATTGTGTTTGGGGTAAAACTGAGCTGATTGCCCAAGAATTATGCTTCTGACTTTTGAAGCCCCAAAAGGGGTACCTATGTAAATGTATTTTTCAATTGTGTTTCGGCTACTAAGTACCTGTTCTATTTGTTGTTACCTAATTTTGAAAAGAAAATATAACCTTGTTAAATTTTACGTTAACTTTGATTCCGTAGTTTGAGACCCATTCACGCCCGCACCTTCTTACACCTCTACCTACCATCAAAACGCGGTAACAAGTGGTAGCAGAGCGTGGTTGAATGGGTCTCAATTTAGCCCCTTTTGACGGCTAAACACTGTTTTGATCCGAACTCTAACCATTTTCTCAGTTGCTGGAATTTTTTTTGACTTGTTCAAAATTTTTCCGTCATCATGCCCGGCCCTCGCGATGTTCTCCTCCTTAACTATTTGCGCAAAGAGGAGTTGATCTACGAATTAACTATTAGAAACGTGCAATCTGGAGGCACGGTTGCTATCGACACTAACAAACTTAGAGAGTCCCTTGATTTGCCCATTTCCATCCCCAATTTGGGAGAGAAAGAAATTGATGACTCTCTTTCCACGATCGTCGAGAATATTTCGGGGCTAGCATCTGTAGTTAGTTTTTTTGATGAAAATGATCCGTCTCCTAATCAAATTAAGCGTGTGCAAGGCAGACTATATCACTTTTCAAATAGAGTTAATGATCTGTTGTCTCTAAAGGTGAATGACGTTCAGAGGAAGGAAGCTAATACGCTCCTTGAAACTATTTCTGAATTGTCTAGTAAAGTCACTCAATTGTTAACTGGGGAAGTCCCTCCCAAATCTGATCAGCCCACCATAGTGAATGCAGGTAGTGAGGAAGCGCCTCCCAAGGGAGAAGTCAATAGGATAACCGTTGCTGCTCAAACTATCCCGGCCCCATTGGACACCGAATCTGAACGCCGTGCATCGTTGAGTAACATCCGTTCTGAATTAACTTCCTTACCATTGAAACCTTTACCTGCTATGTCACCCGGGTTTAGCAGCTTGCCTCATCCATTGGCAATGTTGCTCAGAGGTATTTCTAAGTTTTCTGTTAACACCACCAGTGATGTAATTTCATTTTTAAGATTTCTAGTTGAATTTCAGGATCACGCCCTTGTGTTTTCTCTTTCCCCTTGTCAAATTTTGCAAATTATCTATCCTTATGCTATTGGTGTTCTCTCAGATAAAATAGTAAGAGCTATTGCTGAACAGTCATCTATTGAAGATTTTCACGCACACTTGCTTGCAAATTTCATTCCTGCCCGCGCGAGGTCATCTCTGATTCAGAAATACTATTATCGGGTACAGCGCTTGGATGAAAACTTGGCTGATTTCATACAGGACATTAAGTTTTATACTAGGGTGTTTGCTCTCCACTTCCCTGAGGATCAGATCGTGCAAGCTATTGTTGAAGGGATCTCACCACCCTACAGGTCATATTTGTGTTTCGCGGCATGCCCGCAAACTTTCTCGGAACTTGAAGCATTGGCCGTCTCAGCGGAAGGAGTTAGATACGCCGATTCCTTGCGTGTTGCGAAAGAACCCCCGCCTTCCTTTAGTAACACTCGGCCTCCACCTCGCCGATCAGTCACCCCTCGTAAATGTTATGCTTGCGGGTCGCCTGACCATCTGCGCAATAAGTGTCCTCTGATCAAGTCTAGTAGGGCAAATAATGGAGCTGGTTCATCACAGGGCTGTTTTAAATGTGGGGCTTTCTCACATATCGCCAAGAATTGTCCCAATTCGAATAGCACCCCTCCTGCTCAACTTCTGGGGTAACTTCCAACAACAGTCAAAAGTGACTAGTGGCTTCGGCTGAGTCAACTAATCCATCTTCCCAAGGCTCAGCCCCTGGCAAAAAGGTCGAGAATTCAGGGAACGATAAGTCTTTGAATACATCTTTTGAATGCCCCAAAGAGTGTCTTAGGATTGCGGCGGATATCCCCGCACCTGTTCCTTTTCTTAAGATTGAGATAAATAACGAACCTATAACAGCTCTATTAGATTCAGGCAGTGTTTGTTCCATTATTTCGGCTGAATGGTACTCCAAATTGAAATCTGTTTGTAAACTACCTGTCTATGACTCTTCTCCTGTTAAATATGTTTCGGCTAATACATCTCCATTAGAAATTCTAGGTTCTTTACTGGTCAAAATTCGTATTTTTAAGTTTACATGGAAAATCAAACTGTTTGTGGCTAAGCACTTGTCTTGCCCCATCATACTGGGAGCGGACTTTATTTCTCACACTGGTCTTGTGCTCGATCTCCAGTCTAGGTCGTGCACATTCAAATTTGCTTCTAGTTGTAAAATCCCACTATTAACGTGTAATTCTGTGTCATGTTTCTCTATTTCGCCTACCCAGGATGAGATGTTGTTAGACCTTAGACATCTACCTGAGGAGCAGGCTAATAGTATTCGTAAATTATGTCAGTCATTTCCAGAGGTATTCACTGATACTCTTGGTGTTACTGATCTTATTGAATACAAAATTGAGGTCACGGATTCGATTCCTGTCCGTTTTCCACCTTATAGGCTATCTCTACCTAAAATGAAGGCTCTGAAAGAAATCATCGATCAGATGTTGAAGGATGGTATTATTAGGCCCTCTAAGTCGGCGTATTCATCGCCTATTTTTCTAGTCCCGAAACCCCAAGGAGGCTTCAGGCCTGTCATTGATTACAGGGCTCTCAATCGGAAGGTGGTGTTGCAATCTGTGCCCCTTCCTGACCTTCATTCTTGTTTTTCATGGTTTCGTAAGGCCAAGTTCTTCACTATCTTGGACTTGAATCAGGCCTATAATCAAATTCCCCTTGCCGAAGAGTCTAAACACCTTACAGCGTTTGCCACGGACTGGAATTTATACGAATACAACCGCGTGCCTTTCGGGCTCCCCACGGGGGCAGCTGTGCTCACTAGGCTACTAGATAGGGTCTTCTCCGACATCAAATTTGAATACTTATATCACTACTTGGATGATGTCGTCGTGTTTTCGGAGACCTTCGAAGAACATCTAGATCATCTGCGAGAAGTTCTGAATCGCCTTCGTAAGGCTGGGTTAACTGTTAAGTTGTCCAAGGTTGCCTTTGCTAAGCCCTCTATGTCTTTCCTAGGGCATATTGTGTCACCTGATGGTGTAGCAGTCGATCATTCTAGAACACAGGCCATCCGTGATTTTAAACCTCCCAAGGACATTAAAGGCATCGCCAGGTTTATTGGTATGGTGAATTTCTTCAGAAAGTTCATTCCTAACTTTGCTAATAGAGCGGCGCCCTTAAACCTTCTTCGTAGGAAAGGCATCAAATTCGAGTGGGGACCTTCTCAACAAGCCGCTTTTGAAGATCTGAAATTAGCTCTCTGTAATGCCCCTGTCCTTGCTATGCCTGATTTCTCAAAGAAATTCATCGTCCAAACGGACGCGTCGTCGTCAGCTGTAGCTGCAGTCCTTCTTCAAGAGACTGAACTAGGGAGGCGACCCATCGCCTATGCATCTAGGACTTTGTCGGCTCAAGAAGCCAATTATTCCATCTATGAGCTCGAAGGTTTGGCAGTCTTATTCGCCTTAGAGAAGTTCCGTCTCTATCTGGAACATGTCAAATTCGACCTGGAAACAGATAATCAAGCCTTAAGCTGGGTCTTAGGTAGGCCGCGTCGTACTGGTCGTATAGCCCGTTGGGCCATTCGTATTTCTGCCTTCCAATTCGATGTCAGGCATATCAGAGGTACTGAAAATGTTGTTGCTGATGGACTCAGCCGTATGTTTTCAAACGAGGTCGAGACCCACGAACCGGTCGACAGTTCATCACCTTCCGAGTCCATACTATCCGAGGTTAATGCCATCCTAACAGATGCTCCCATGCTTTTTAGAGATATTGAGAAATACCAACGTGAAGATCCGACGCTGGCTCCGATAATGGAAACCCTTTCTTCTGGGGAACAGGTTCTCCCTTATGTTCTGAGGAATGGTGTTCTATGTTGCCCATCGAGGCATGATAAGATGATGAAAGTTGTCGTTCCAGCCGTTCTGGTACCTATGATCTTCAAGTATTATCATGAGACCCCATTAGGAGGGCATCTTGGAATCTTTAAAACCCGTGAAAAGATTCGTGAAATGTTCATCTGGAAAGGTATGGACGGTGAAATCCGTGAACTTGTAAAAGCTTGTAAATCATGTTTGCTGAGTAAACCCACCATGTCCACCAAGGCAGGCCTTTTGTCTTCGCATCAAGCGTCGCGCCCCATGGAACGCCTGTATATTGATTATGTAGGACCCTTCCCCCAGTCAAAGGGTAATGCCAACAAGTTCATCTTTGTATGTGTAGATGGTTTTACCAGATTTTCTTGGTTATTTCCGACTAAGCTGGCTACCGCTCAGTCCACCATTACCTGTCTAAATTCCATTTTTGCTTCTTTTGGTCCGTCCCAATATATTGTATCTGATAATGCTAAGGCGTTCACATCAAATCTTTTTCGTAAATTCTGTTTTGACTTGTCCATCTCTCATGTAACTACTTCTGCTTATTACCCTCAACCATCTCTGGCTGAACGGGTTAACCGTAATCTCAGGTCTGCACTTATTGCCTATCATCATGAAGATCATTCCAGGTGGGACACGTCCCTGCATTGGATAGCTTTTGCTTTGAATTCGGCGGTTCATGAATCTCACAAGTTTACTCCAGCTTCTTTGATGTTCAAGTTTGTTCCCAACTCGCCGCTCTCTAACCTCTGGTCTCTGAATGACATTCTACCCGAGACAATAGATCCGGATAACATTAAAGATCTTTGGAAGAAGGCTAAAGCCAATCTTAAAGTGTCTCATGAAAAGGTTAGGGAAAGGTATGATCGTGGACGGAGATCCACCCCTTTGAAGGTAGGTGACCAGGTTATGGTCAAAAATTTTGTTCCCGCGGGCAAGCTTGCCCCCAGATTCCATGGGCCATGCATCATTCTCGATTTTCTCACACCGGTTACATTGTTAGTAAGCAATCCAGCCACCGAGAGGATATTTAGGGTTCACCTGTCCCAGGTGAAACCGGTGTAAATTTTGTGTCAACTTGCTTCATATAATTTGATAGGAATATGATGGTTATATTTTTTTTTTGAGTTCCACTTTTAAGGCATTCTGCTCCTTCTATTTTATTTTATATGTAAGCATTTCTGTAAACCTCCCCCGATTGTTAAACTGCCATCCTGTCCTTGTCACGGCCATTACCACGCTCCCGTCTCCTGCTCCACTAAATACAGTGGCTGGCTTAGATGAAATGCCATGGATATCGCCACGCCGCTGGCCCCTCAATCTACATGCCTGTGCCCTCAAAAAAAAAGATGATGGTCCAACACAATTTTGCCGCCGAGCTTTTATGTTTCAGTGCCCCCGCAGCCGCGCAGCGCCGTGCAGCAACTGGGGAGGGGGATGGGCCCCCTCCTCTCCAGCGAGGACGACATGTGTACGGCGAGCCGGAGCTCTCCTCCCGGCCAAGGCTGATGTGCGGCGCACGACCTGCTACTGGCCCGCAGCCTGTATATGTTCACCGCGGGCGCGGCGTATTTCAACACCTCTGCTCCCCTCATAGTGCGGGCGAGCGGTATCTCAGGGTACTTGAGGGGTCCGAGCGGCCTCCTTTCGACGCAAGCTGCAACGGCCGGTCTGGCCATCCAACTTAATCTACATCAACTACATGGACAGTCACCATAAGCAATAATTACACTTGGGAATTCAACAACAATATTTGGTGGACATTGCAAAATTTTCTTCACTTTTAAGTAGTAAAAGTTTATCTTCAGAAATTCAAATTCTACAAACATAAAGACTTTCATTCACCTGCAACAACAACATTTTGAAACTGAATTAAGAAATCTTGTAAATGCTCCTGCTATCTATCTTCATATCAACATCATTACTTGGACTTTGTTTCAAACTGATCTCATGCGTCACCCCTGGAGGAACTTTTGGGGGGGAGGTCTGTACCGGGCGGTACACCTCTACACCGTTTATTTAAAAGTTGCGCCAGTTGAAACTCCTCTTCTGGAGGAAGGTTGAACTTTATCTACTCTATTAATTCTCTACTTTCTCAGAAGATGTCACCACGTGGAAAATTTTGAGTTTTTGAACTGTGTCACTTTTGATGTGTTTTTGTTTAGCTTGAAGTAAGAAGTGTGAACTTTCTCTTCTAGAGGACACTACTGAAGATCAACAATAGTGCAACCTAGTGCGGAGTCAAAGAACTATTTTGTTGAAGAAATTTTTATTTCAAATGTTTGTTCTTTGCTAAATTTCTTTCTGTTATTGTTTAAGTTGGCTGTATACCCCTCTCTTTCCCCTTGTTTTGCATGTAGCCAATCCCGAATTTCTTAAATTAATTTCTATCCAATCAGATGTATCTTCCCCCAACTTGAATCGATTGCGGGGTCCTAGCCAATAAAATAATTGTGGGCGGGTGTTTTCATTCCCCTAACGCCTAGAACCTTCCACGAGAGGTTATAAACTGCTGATTTTTGGGTCTCCGAGCCACTTCTGTTCCATCTTTCAGTGTGTTAAGTACATAGCAGGAGGCGGGAAGCGCCTCTTTCTTCGGCAGCGGTCAACAACAAGGTAATGGCCGATTAATAACTTCTTTCTTTGCTAGCTCAGCAGTTTAACTTTCGGGGCGGGTTCTAAGCGTTCAACCATGTAACCTTTTCCTAAAATGTAACTACTCTTTTCTTCGATTCTCTTGTAAAGCTACATTCTGGGATAGAGAGTGCTAACCCTCTCGAGCTCCCACTCATATTGTTTTGAGGTGAACTTATTTTTCTCAACCTATTCTTCGATAATGTAAAACAAATTGTTCTCTTCTTAAGTCACCTCTTTAGAATGGGATTAGCCCTTGCATTAACGGCCTAGCGCCAAGTAGGTCTTAATCAAAGTGTATTAGGAGTGCAAGTTCGCCTCCTCTCAAATTGTTTTAGAGGTCATTTAATTAACCTTCTTGTCATTTAATAGACCTCAGTAGGTTGGGTATTTTACCCCTGTGTATATGTCCTTTGAGGACAGCTTAAAGGTGGAGTTTGGTGTGGCCTGGGAGAGGCTTAAAATTGAGAGCGAGTGGCTCTTTTGAAAATGGTATATTGTATGCCTCGAGGAGGCTTTTCAGTGTAATTTGGAGCAAAGGGCTCCTAGGTATGAATGGGGTTTTCTGCCCCTCTGTTAAAATTGTGTTTGGGGTAAAACTGAGCTGATTGCCCAAGAATTATGTTTCTGACTTTTGAAGCCCCAAATGGGGTACCTATGTAAATGTATTTTTCAATTGTGTTTCGGCTACTAAGTACCTGTTCTATTTGTTGTTACCTAATTTTGAAAAGAAAATATAACCTTGTTAAATTTTACGTTAACTTTGATTCCGTAGTTTGAGACCCATTCACGCCCGCACCTTCTTACACCTCTACCTACCATCAAAACGCGGTAACATAAACTAAAAGAACATATTCAAATTATCGACAGATATGAGAGTTTTCAATTAATGAACTACGTTATTGTAAAACAAATATTCATCAGTGGTGCGTTGATGCGATGGTCTGTACACTTTCCCATCCGAGGCATACCTGCTTTTGAATCTGGTAGAGGATCCTTGATATGATAGTCCAAAAATAATGGCTTCTACCCAATAGGAAAAGAAATTGAAAGATTCAAAACAGGTGCAATGTGAGATGGCCATTCAAATCAGTTCAAATCAAATCATTTATTATTATTATTATTATTATTATTATTATTATTATTAGTATTATTATTATTTTGAAAACGTATGTCAATCATTCCAATGCAAATGACACTTAAGTCCAGTACAACATTTCAGTGTTTCAGTATTCATGTTTATAATAATGATAATAATGATAATAATAATAATAATAATAATAATAATAATAATAATAATAATAATAATAATAATGGCGTGTGGCCTCCGGAGAGGCCTAGTGGAGGTCTTTAGAGATGCTACCGTGCAGGCGACCTACGTGTCTGTGAAAACGGGGCCCTACCTTATATGAATTCTTACCCCTAACCATAGGAATTAACTACGGAAAGTTATAAGCTCCGACCTAGCGAGAATCGAATCCGGGACCCCTTGGACCTAAGGGCAGCATGCTAACTTTTTAGTCATAGAATCGGAGAGGCACAGATACCATAGAGCAGCATAGTTGTACTCGTACTCAGTTTCCCATAAAATTGTAACGATGCACACTTTTGAAATTCATTAGATAATTCCGTTATGAAAACATATATAATCTGCTATCGCACAATGTTGTACAGCTGCTTAGTCATCAAGGTGGGTGTATGAAATGTGAATGAAATGGCATAAAAAAGGTGAAAGAGAACGCTATACTCACCCGACAGGAGTCATATTTACGTGTTATACATTACCTTTGACATCTCCGGATTGGAGCCGGCTAGTATCAAAGGCAACACTAATTACCCTATCATATGACGGTATCGCGGTATCAGTATCATAATTTGACTTTGGTCAAGTGTACTGTAACATAAGTGTGCATCTCGCAGCATCGAGTTAACTGTAGACAACGGGGTGAAATCTGATAATCATACGTCAATCATGAAACTTAACTGTGGTTAACATTTTGGATAAAACAGGTAAACTCATTGTGGATCCTAGGCAGTGGCTGGAACTTGGAGAGAAATCTGCTCGATTATAATGTACAGTTCTCACAAGGAACATTCACAAAGTGGCTGACGGATATTTGTCATTTTTTGTAAATAGGCATAAATAATTCAACATATGGCAGTAACGTTAGTTTTAGCTGCTCATACTAACTCGCTCACTACAGATAATCAGTTAAAGGTAATCAATCCATGCAGCCGAATACTGTTTTGGCAGTGTATTAGAACGCTATTCTGTTTGACTCCAATGTAGTTGTGTACGTTTGAGAGTGTATACTGTAATCTGGTAAGCTGTAATTAGTGAATTCTTGAGATTGTGCATTTGTGTTTGTACCTTGTGCAGTGCAAAGTGACCCCAAATATGTTAGACGTTTTACACCAAATTTCATTTGGTACTGAACTCACCGACAAGATCGTTCCTTATTTTTCATCACGTAATGTATGTACCTAAAGAGAAACGATAAATTGCAAACGATATTTTCAGTTTGATAAGAAACTTGAAGACGCCACTATCACTGAAAATCTGGAGGATGAAGAACTAGTGTATATGCCTTCCCAGAAAACTATTGATTCTGCGTCAGTTCATGAGCCTTTGAAAAATAATGTAGCTAACTTTAGTGTTCCCTTCGATTATGTCAAGAAAGTAATTGAAGTCAAAAATAAAGGATGGTCATGGAAAACAATCCTGCGTGACTTCAGGAGGGTTAACGACAGAAGAATTAGGAATAGGAATTGGGAATAATATGAAGAATGATCATAACGTAAGAAACTCAACGTTAAGACGTTGTATGTGTAACTTGTCCGAAATCAGGCAAACTGGACAAGAGTACTCCAGAAAAATGGCAGGATAACTCTGTCTCTCGCAATTTTCAAGAAGCAAGGGCTTATATCAGGGCCTCTCAGGGTGCATGCGCGTGGTGCATGCACTGTGCACGGTGCAAAAGACGACTTCGCTTGGTTGACCAGAGTGCAGACCCCCCACTCCTCTCTCCCTACACCTGTCACCCCGTTCGGCCTGTCTCCGCGTTCCTCACCTTCACTGCTGTTTCTCCCCCACTGCGAAATGTTTACGTGTGGTGAGCGGAGACGCACAGTTGTATGGGACAAGGTTACCAGTGTTATTAAAAAAATTAAAAAAGTGAATTAGAAATACACATACATGTTTGAGAGGAATGTAAACATAATTTTAAAAAATGCAGAACCCGTAACCAAAATGAAAATGCTACAGTACTGGAACAAAACTCATTTGTGGATATAGAATGCTCTTCTTCAAGCTGTTTCAACTTCCTTAATTCTTTCTCTCTGACCTCTCCTATGATTTCACAATAATTTTCCGAATGTAGTCTGTTGTAGTGTCTTTCAATAGATGATTTTCTTACGCACGTAATTATCGTCCCACAGATTAAGCATTTGGCGTTATCGTCACGACAAACAAACAAAAAAAAATACGAAAGTTCCCAGTTCGATTGAAATGGACTTTCGGAAGTCTTTGCTTTCTTCGAAACAGGTTGCTCCATTAATATGTTGTTGTCGTGCGCTTGTCTATTTCACTGATAAACACGTCGTCTACCACCAAACGCAAACGCTTCGTCGCTCTCAGCACACTACACCATCCGAGTCAAGCCGAGTTGAGGCGAAGCGTACCGATGCACAGTGCACAGAGCCTATGCACCTCGCTCTGCACGCGTGAGAGTTTGGGCGTTTGAGAGGCCCTGGCTTATATTAATATAAGGTGGAAGACGTGCAGGAACGATAGAATGCTTGCATGGACTGATTTAATAACTGGATCGACCTGAGTTTGGAATTTCAAAGTAGTTCATAAGATTGATGGTCGCAAAGTTACGCATAACTTTCCAGCATGCACAATTGCAAGAAGAGATTGAGAATTTTGCGATTTTATTTGGTACTGAATTCACTGTCAAGATTGTTCCTTAATCATTCATCAGATCTAGCATCCGTGAAAGAGACTCGATTGTCGGAGAGAAATCGGCGTCTGTAATGTTACATTCGTATACAAATCAGCCCACTGTATTTATGGGAGGTAAACTTACCTCTCCACTTCTTATTGCCTGACATGAAATTTGGTCCTCTAGTGCAACAGAAAATTATACTACCTCCTGGCATACTGTGTGTGCAACTTCTTCGAAATCAAACAAACTGGACAAGACTATTCCAGAAAAATGGCAGGATAACTGTCTCTCTCGCAATGTTGTTTGGTTCCAGATTCATTTTCACTCCATCTACAAAATCTATTCGTGGACCGGCTCCTTGGTTGAATGGTTAGCGTACTGCTGTTCGGGTCAGAGAGTTCGATTCTAGGTCGGACCATTATCTTCTTCCGAATTCCAAGCTCAGCTCCGAAGCTTTGAGGTTACTCTCCAGAGTTATTCTTTTACAAGTGATGCATAATTATTAGACCTTTCAATTACAGTACAACAGTTACTACAATAGCACAGGTTATCAAACAAATTTTACATTCATATAAGTACACAGGGCTGATGACCGTGATGGTACAAAGCTCCTAATAAAATCAACAACAGCAGCAACAACAACAACAACAACAACTTAAAAGAACGGTTCTTTAAGGAGAGATCATGAAACCTTCCATACACGTAATGTATAGCAACCATCTTGCTTTAGAGCCCTTGCGCCAGAAGCTTACAAGGTAGTGTAGGGAAAGGCAGCCGTGGTCAATGGAACGTCAAGCAAGGTGAAGCCTGCACTCTTAGCCATCGTTAGGGTATGTGATGCTAAGCCTGCACACGTGTCAGGAGTGACGTTATGTGAGGTTAAGCCTGCGCACGTTGTCAGCGTGACGTCATGTGAGGTTAAGCCCGCAGTCTTAGCCAGCTTTTGGTTATGACGTCATGTGAGGTTAAATATGCACACGCAGCCAACCACGCCCACTTTTCAAATCGCTTGCGCCCACTTTCGAAATTTCCTGCAGTTTGTGACGTCACAGTCACGTGACCGGCAGCAGCCAATCCGCGCGTGATATATTACCCGTGTAAGGGTCTACTTATTATGTTTATACTGAAGTCAGTTGTGTAGTTGCAGGTCTAATTTCAACTGTACGTACTTGCACCTTTGGAATGAGTTTGATTAAGCTCCTCCTGTTTATTTGCTAGAATCAGTAGAGTTTTCTTTTGAATATTTCTGAGAAACATAACTGGAGGCTGGATACTCATATTAGCTTTCAAAACGTCGTCCTCAAATCTTGCACATTAATAGGAATATCAGTTTGTTAAATTTCGTGACCTAAGGAACTTAATATTCCTGTAAATTAATTTGTTGTTTCCATAAATGTTCGTGTGAAAATTCTTTGTTATCGTACGTTACTACGCTGTATTTAATCGATATATATACTTATTTGGGATTGTTACAGCCAGTTCCCAAAATTCGAAACACCAGTCTCCGACGGTGCAGTGCTCAAGTCTGTTCCATAGCACATCCATTTAGCATGTCCTTGAAGTAGTATTGTAATCTGTACTTTAGTTCATAAAATTTAAGGAACGAGATTTCCACTTCCGGAGGTGCATATGGCCCTGAGATTCACCCAGCCTACACCAAAAATGAGTACCAGATTAATTCCTGGGGGCAAAGGCGGCCGGGCGTAGAGCTAACCACTCTACCCCATCACGTGCCGCGGTTAACAATGGCGGAAGCCTTTACCTTCCATCCTCCAAGGGCCTTCATGGCCTGTACGAAGGTGTCTTTGTCTTTGTCATTTGTACTTTAGTATCCTCTGTTGAGCAGTAAAAGGATGCTATCCGTAATATTCAGATTGCCATTTCTCAATGCCATTAATAACTGCTACCTGATAATTTCGGGTAACGTCTGTTAACCCACTGGTGTCTGGTTGGTCATTTTTGTTCTGTACTTAACATCTCTTCCACACGTACTAAATGTACGTAACACGACCTAATAGGTTGAAAGTCGGTTTTGATTACAATGCGGTCGTGAAAATTCATTATTCATTGACTTGGCCCTCAACAGGCAACTTAAACGCACTCTAAAGTGTGATGGTAGTAGTACCAGACCTCTAGCTTAGATCCTTTCCAACAGAACAAAGATGGCCTAGGCCACCATAGCTCAATTGGTAGAGCAACCGACGCGAAATCGGGAGGTTGTGGGTTCGGATCACACTGGTGTCTGGTTGGCCATTTTTGTTCTGTACTTAACATCTCTTCCACACGTACTAAATGTACGTAACATGACCTAATAGGTTGAAAGTCGGTTTCGATTACAATGCGGTCGTGAAAATTAAATATTCATTCAACATTCATTAAGGTAATTGATCAGCAGTTTCTACGGAATCAATGTCAAATAATATACTTAGATAGGATAAAAAGGTTTACATTCCCTTCAACAGTGACAGTTCCGATAATTAAGAATGTACTCAATGTGTGCATTCATTATAGCCCTTGTATTTGCAGCACAGACATAGACCTAGGAAAAGATGCGATTGTCGGTTACATGTGGTAGTGTTATTAGCCTCTCTTTACCCTCTGCTTTCCTGTTGTGACTCAAGCCCAGTTGAATACATGTGGCGCGGAAATCTTTGGTGTATGTCTAAAAGTGGACGCTGATTTAATTAGAGGCCAACTCGAAATCTAGAATCTGAAGGACTTCCGTCAAACATTTCTTTTCTGTTCTTTTTATTTTTAATCTGCTTTACGTCGCACCGACACAGACATTGTTACGGCGATAATGGGATATGAAAGGGTTAGGAGTGGAAGGAAGTGGAAGGAAGCGACCGAAACCTTAATTAAGGTACAGCCCCAGCATTTGCCTGGTGTGGAAATGTGAGACGACGTTAAACCATCTTAAGGGCTGCCGATGATGGGGTTCGAACCCACTGCCTCCCGAATGCTAGCTCACATCAAAAATTTCTGTAATCATATCTAGCAACGGGGAAATTTCAACACGGGTTATAAATTATATTACATATTTCTGCAGTGAGGTTGTTTCTTTGTTTCTTCCCTTTTCTTCTTCTATTTCTCTAGTGCACTAATTGCCTTGGCATTACTGCTGCCTAATCCCGCTAAGGGGTAAATATATCCCTGGTTTTTTGGTCGCCTGTCCCTTGCTACAAAGTTCCAATCAATTAATCGTTATCACTTGTATGAACGCCCTCCTCTAGCGCCACCTGTTGCATGGACAGGGTTCATCTTAGAGGTGAAGCTGGTTCCTGCTGCGGAATCCTGCCCTGATTCCTATTCGTACTATTCAACTCAAAATCTCCTGCTATCGCTTGCAATCAACAGCACTCAGATATACACTATAACGAGAATATTCATAAAACGACTAAGAACCATTATATTTTAGTTAAAAATGAAGATTATTCTAAAAAATATTAATAAGTAAGATAATCACTCGAATGTTTCATTTAACGAGATAGGTAAAAGATGCATTCTTTGTTGTATTGTTTCTTCATAGAATATTATTTCCTCTTTAATCCGTTGGGAAAAATGATAATCTCCATATCTTCATACATATATGTTTGTTAATATCCATATATAACCCTTGTTACCGATCGAGTTGGCACTTCGGAGATGGTAGGCTCAAATCCCAACGTCGGCAGCTCTGAAGATGATATTCTGTTTCCTATTTTCAAACCAGGCAATTGCTGGAGCTGGGGTCCGTATTGGCTTTAGCCACGAGCTTAGTAATAATAATGATAATATTAATAATAATAAGAAGAAGAAGAAGAAGAAGAAGAAGAAGAAGAAGAAGAATAAGAATAAATCTGCAGTATTATAAAGTATAATATACTGTAGAAATTCATACAAAGTAACAAAGACAGGGTAGACTCCTAGCACCATTGTTCAGGGGATTAGGAAGGGGAGTTCGACCAAGATAATAGACAGTGTTATTCTAATAACAAGAGAAGAACGGCTGCACAGGTATCTCTCCTATGCTTATACCCTTCACACGGTCAGGTGACATGTCGTGTGGTTGCAGAATTTTCGCCATACTCTTCTATCCTGCGCTAGATGAGTCGCTTGATATAGAGACCTCCCAACCAATTCCTTCATCTAGTTAATTCGCCTTGCTGGAGTCCTTCCTTGAATCCTTGTTCCTTGCACTTTGCCCTCTACGATTAGCTTTTCCATAGCTTCAGTCCTCCTTGATATGTGGCCAAAGTATATCAAATAGGCCTGACTAATCTTCTTCATGCGCCTGTCCTTCATCTTTAAGTTTTCTAGAATAGAAGCGTTCGTTTGTTGCTTGGTCTAGGATATTCTTAGCACTTGGCGGTACTTCCACATTCCCATCGCTTCAATCTTCCTTCTGTCAGCTTTATTAGTTTTTCAGGTTTGAGCTGCGTATATGGCGGAGAGGAAAACAAGACCACTTATCACCCTGAGTTTGGTGTTTGGTCATCTTCGTCGTCACATTGCGTGCCATCGCAAGGCGTCTCTTAATCACATCTGAGCAGTCCCCATTGCCCATTATCAGGGCACCGAGATAAATGGATCTGCTCACCACCTGAAAGCCTCCTATTGGTCTCAGGTATGGCAAGTTGTTGTTTGCCCGGTCCACGATCATGACATTTGTCCTTTCAACGTTGATCTCCATTTCACATTCCCCGGTGACGCTTGTGAGCCGGCCCATGATAACCCCCATCTCTCTGACGCTCGATGCTATGACGAAGGTATCGTCTGCACACCTCAAGTTGCTGATCGTCTTCCCTCCTACTTGAATGCCTCTCTTCCAGTCTTCTGGAACCTTTTTTATAATGTGCTCTGAGCAGATGTTATAGAGAAGATGCGACAGGATGTACCCTTGTCTGACGCCAGCCTCGGTCCTGAATGGTCCTGAGAGAGTATATTTGACGCGAACATGGGACCTGTTGCTACCGTGAAGTGCCTTGACCAGATTTATGGGGTGTTCTGGAGTTCCATGTCCTGCAGTATATCCCAGAGTGCATCAGATCTCACTTTGTCGAAGGCTTTCTTGAAGTCGAAGAAGCACAGAAACATTGCGACGTTCAATTCCCCAGCTTTCTCGATAATCTGACATATATTCAAGTTTTGCTCTCTTGTACTCTTCTCTGGGACATAGCTTTGTTGTTCCTCTGCGATCTCTGGTAGCAGGAAATTCTTGATCCGCTCATTAACATTCTGTAGAAGGACCTTGCTGGCATGCGATATAAAGGCCACAGCGTGGTATTTGCTGCTATCGGTGAGTGCTTCTTTCCTGTAGATGGGAATGAAGATCGACTGGCGCCATTCGTCTGGCCACTTTCCCGTCTCACAGACCTTCCTGCATAGGTCAAACAACTCGTCTACTCCAGCTTCTCCCATTGGTTTGAGGGTTTCTGCTATGATTACGCCCACTTCAGGCGATTTGTTCCGCCGAAGATGTCGTATTGCATTTTCCACCTCTGATCTCATGATTGCTGGCTCTCCCTTCCGATGTGGTATTTTGGGTTCATGTGACTCGTTCTGTATTATCCTCATAAAGTTTCTCGCAGTAATACATCCACACTTCAGCTATGTTTTCGGTATCCGCTTCCTTCTCCCCGTTTGCATCAAAGATGATTTGGGTTGTCGCCCTGCACTCCCTGGACAAGTACTTCACTTTCCTGTAGAGGTCCGTGGATTCACGTTAGTCAGCATAGTGTTTCAATTCTTGACAGATGTTTCTGAGGTGGGTATTCTCTTCTCTCTCGGACCCTGCCTTAATTTCTGTTTAGCTCCCTCAACCTAGCTTTGTCATCTTCATGGGCTCCCCATTCATACCTGAGCATTCTTCCATCTTCAGCCAGTGTAAGTGTATCATTCGTCATTCAGAGCTTTCGTTTTGTGACTGAAATAGGTTCACACTTCTTAGCTGCCTCTTTGATATTTGGTGTCTACAATCGCGTGAGCTATTGAGATGTGGTCGAAGCTCTGTTGGGTTCGATACACAGATCCTTTCAACCCCCTTCGTCCTGAGATGTGGATTTCGAGCGCACAGGCAATGATGAGAAGTTTGTGATCTGAGCCACAGTTTGCCCCCGGGATTGGCCTTGGTGTACATAACAGATGTTCTCCAATTCCTCCTCGCCATCACAAAGTCCATCTGGTGCTTATGCTTTTTGTTATTACTAGTCAAAGTCGGTAGTCGGCGTGGGTGGTATTGGAACAGCGTGTTTGCAATCACTAGGTTATGGTTCGTGGCAAACTGCAGTAGGCGATCTCCCTTTTCATTTCTCAAAATTTTCCAAATTGACCTACTACGTCTCGGAGATGAGGATCATTCGTGCTTCAGCCTACCTTCGCGTTGAAGTCCCCTAGGATGTAGACGGGTTCCTCCATCGGGATTTTCTCAATCTCCTCTCCAATCCTGCCATAGACCAGGGGCCTGTTCCACGAACGAACTTTGCAACTTTTCAACTTTGCACTTTTCACTTTTCAATTCTTGCAAAGTGCAAAGTCTTTCTGTTCCACCATGAACTAGGCTGTACTTTTCAATTTCTTCGCAAAGTGAAAAGTCTTTGCGAATGAGTGATCCGATCGAGTTTATTCTATGAGCAAACTGTATAGGCCTAATACTCTATGATTTTAATGCTTTACTTTTCGCGGCGAACTTGGCGGTATAATTGTCGTACCGTTTAAGTTGTTATCGTGGGAAAGAAAGGTTATTATAAGAAGCTGGCTGTGCTGGAAGTTGTCAAGGAGAGCCGTGACATCCTTTTTTGACAACTTTAAAGATAACCTCTCAAATGATGACACACATCAATTAACGAGAGTACCGTCAACACATATACACACAGAAAGACATTCACCCTTCATTAGAAATCCGTCGCTATATTAAGTGGATTATCAGGCCAACGTACTGTTAGGAAATATTACATTTACTATAATATCTACGACTTTGGTAACAGTTCTGCAAATAATTGATTTTGATGTCCCATGCATTGCTGTTACACAGAACAGCTGGGCACCATTTACTAAAAAGTGTAAACATAAGAATTTGTTCTTTTTTGGAAAGGAATTTACTTCTTTATCTTTCAATAAATGACCGATCATTTCAAGAATATAGTCAGCCTCTTGGGATAATACGAAATCACTCGCGATATTACGTCGAAGTGAGGTTATGAAAATTAATCCTGTCTTTGTACGTTCCATTATTGGATTCTTCATCACTGTCCTCACTTGATGCTAACAAAAGCTCACGTCGTGACGTGTTTATATCACTAAACCAAATTCTACGCCGAGAAACTAATGTACATACTTGTTAATTAACATATGAAAAGGGAATCATCTCTTTGCAAGATTTATGAAAACTCTTCACTTCATTTCTTTGCACTTTGCATTTCTGTACCAATAGATGAACATAACAGGCTTGAAAAGTGAAAAGATTTCTAACTTTTCACTTTTCACTTTTCACTTTGCAAGCTAAATCTGAAAAGCGATGGTGGAACAAAATCTGAACTGAAAAGTGCAAAGTGCAAAGTGAAAAGTTGCAAAGTTCGTTCGTGGAATAGGCCCCTGTTCTACCTCATCATTTGACGCGTCCGAAATGGCGCATATAGATCTGCAGCACATGAAATCTTTTTGATCTGGCTTCCACCGCCAGTATTACTATTGTGTCTTGATGGGCTCATACACCAGAATGTATTTCACCAGTCTGTTGTTCACCAATACCGACACACCGTTACTACCTGTGTTCTACCCTCCTAAGATGTACACCATCTGAAATGTACCTTGTCCTTCCAGTGTGTCAAATCTGTGACACATATCTCGATGTTCTCCATCATCATTCCTCGCTCCAACATGTGGTGCTTCCCGGTCTGTAGTAGCTTCTCACATTTCAAGTCCCTATCTCGATATTTTTTTGGGATTGATATTTCTCTGTCCTTCCAGTCGCATATTTCGTGTGTTGTGCCTGGTCGCCTGCACTAACCTGCCCGGTACCTCATTTCCCACTGTCCGACCCGGACGCGGAACAGCGTTGGTTGCAAGCCGGAGCACTCAGCATTATCAATCCAATATTACTTCCTTTCATGACATGTACTCACAGGTGCTTTCCCGGAGATAAGGAACTATCTTCTTGGAGGCGATTCAACCCGATACGTAGAATTAGACGAAGACGAGGGATTAGCAAATAATTTACTGCTCCGTTTTGAGACTGATTAGAAAGCATTTTTAATGTAATTGGTTGGCTGTATGAATGCCCTTCACGATATTTGGAAAGGGAAGGACGCGAAACTGGCATACAATGAAACAGTAGCGTCACCAAATTTCAGCAAGGATCGATTTAGAGACCAAGCTAGGTTCCTATTGAGCGTTTGATGTAGCAAAATGTGAAAATAATAAATGGGCCGCGCAAACAAATAGGAGCGTCTTATGACCAGCAGAGTGTTGTGGAGAACAGCGTCTTATTGTCCGGGGAGTCGAGTGGAGAACGTCGTCCTGTGTTAGTGAGAGTCATTTGTAAGTTAAAAGAAAATCAATCGATTAACTTGGTGGTAGTTACTTTATTGCCAGGGAGAGTTGAGATAGACATTTGAACATTTAATGTCAGAATTTGTAGTCGGTAGGCCTAATAATTAACACTGAAATGCGAGTTATTTGAACAGTGTGATTCAAACTTCGTTTTAAAATGGGAAGACTTATATGTAGATAAAAAATATGTGTGTTCGATCTCGAGTACCGCATTCCGAGCAGTAATCATGAAAATTTCTGGACATGTCTCAGTCGTGACAACCACGTCGGAAGTCGAAGTGAGAACTTTGGATTCTAAAATACTAGGTGTACCTTGTGAGATTCAGAACTTAAACGTTTAAATTAGCTGTATTAGAAACTTCATACTTTTGAATTAAATTCTTAACCATCGGAAGTGATAGTAAGTGAATCTTCCGGAGGGTAAAATTAAGCCAGACAGAGAATGATAAAGCAATCTGTTCATAGATAGCATTTATTAAAGCACATTTACTAAATCAATTACTATTACATTATGGTATAGCAGCTTACCGGTAAGAGGTCAAGAAAGGAGGCAAACATCAGCGTATCAGAGTGCAGAGTGGACCATGGTACCAACGCCAGAACGAATCAAGGACCTGTGCCGCCTGTATCATCACTCAGTAGCAGGATGTAAGAGTAGACAACGGTCTTTTCCTAGCCCGAGGTATGATGCAGTAGCTGAGGATGAGTAACAAAATCATATAAATGATCTAGTCCTTACGTAGATATCCAGAGGAAAAACGCATATAATAATAGTGATTAATAAATGATTTTAATATATAGCTGGCGTTGGAGTTTCCACGGCTATATGTGCTGCAGATTGTGTTAGATGGTTAGAGTAGGCTGAGTGGATTTGATTTCACTTACATGTGCTTACTTAAATTTGTTTTATTTATGGGATTTAAATTGTATCAATACCTTTGAATTAAATATAAAAATGAGAGTAGATGAAATTTAGGAAGAGATTTATTGTATTTTATTAATGAATAATGTGAACGCACTAAAGACATAAAGTCAAATTTGACAACCATGAGAGAGGTAGTATCTTCAGTTATATTTTTAGTGACAGGCTTAGTTCAAACTTCAACGAGGGTTATTTCTTCAGTGACAATACGTCAAACTTTGTAATATAGTATTTGTCCAAATTTATTCCGTTTGTGGTGATTGTACGTTCATAGAATTCGTGATAGTGATGTGAGAGAGTTGCAGAGTATTCAGTTCGATGCCATGTTAATAATTTCTCGCATCGAGATTTCTGAAAGAAAACTGGAGGTGTGAATTTTTTTTGTACGTCAAGAACTGACTAAAATGCTGCTCAATACACATATTAATAGTTTATTTTACAAAATAAAAACTAACATCCTAAAAACAGGACCCACACAATTGTGCGTATCAAAATTCAAAACCTCGTTGTATCACGTACGATGGTGTAGCTTCAAAATTTACGTTCACTAACCAATGTACACACTTCATTGAATATATTCCGGTATTCAGTAAAGCTTCTAGATTAATATAAATGCAGTAAATAAATACTTACTTTCGGCACTACTGCTTCCTGCCATCTCGCCGATCAACTGTGCTTTTTAAACTCTTCTTCCTTCGCCCTGGCGGTCAAGCGCATACTAAAATCAATTGAAATACATGCCGCGTGACCTGCACAATCACTGCAGTCCGGTGTAGCGCCGAAAAAACATCAAATACGGTCAGAGATAACTAAAATACGAACCCGCACAATTGTGCGTACTCGGTCTGAAAGGGATATACAGGGTGTTAGGGGTATACGTGCAGATATTAAGCTAGTCGGCAAAGAAAAATACATCCCACAATATATGCTATGTACTTTTTACCTTGTCCTATTAGTTTGCCCATAACTGAGCCAAATATTTTAGGAGCTAATGTGTTTTGAACGGCCGTAGTAGGATACGCCGGTTACGTCATTCTGTCTACGCGTAGTGGAAGTACAGTAGCAGAGTATAGGGCTTGTTGAACCTGTTTCTTATCGCTGGCCAACACATGTTGTTGTGCACTTCCCCTAAAGGCTTGGCAAGTAGGAGAGGTTGACTCACGTGCCTGGCCACTTGCTGTACTCGAAAACCGGTCTAGGGTAGTCTGTGTGAAAAGTACACAGAATTCTTACAGTGACGTCGAAGATCCGTACCACCACATGCATGCGAATCAAGTGTTGTGTAGTTGTGTGTGATTTATAAGACGTCATTGGCATTACTCAGTGATCCAAGCTGACAAAATTAAAGGAAATAGTTAATAAGTAATGAAAAATGGGCGCAAAATTTCTGTGCTGTTATTGCGACACTCTACGATGAACTTCTGACAATAGACAATGCGAGTTGTCTATGCTTATTCATAAACTTTTCAGGTCAATGAAAGGACGGTGGGCACTGAAAGAAAAGACTATAAGTATTCAGTGAAATTGTTATTAATGAGACAAATTTCAAAAACCGTAGTTTCATCCATCGTGAACATTGCTCGAAGGAAAAAGAGCTACTGTGGAATTGCCGCCGGGCATTTGTAATAGAAGGCTTATTCTGCCTTTTCCTAATGTGTTTACCCTCCAGGGTTGGTTTTCGCTGGGACTCAGCAAGGGATCCCACCTCTACCGCCTCAGGGGCAGTGTCCTGGAGCGTTAGACATTGGGTCGGGGATACAACTGGGGAGAATGACCAGTACCTCGCCCAAGCGGCCCCACCTGCTAGGATGAACAGGGGACTTGCGGGGGATGGGAAGGGATAGAAAAGGAAGAGGGAAGGAAGCGGCCGTGGCCTTAAGCTAGGTACTATCGCGGCATTTGCCTGGAGAAGTGGAAAACTACGGGAAACCACTTTCAGGATGGCTGAGGTGCGAATCAAACCACCTCTACTCATTTGACCTCCCGAGGCATAATGGGCCCCGTTCCAACTTTCGTACCACTTTTCAAATTTCGTGTCAGAGCTCGAAATCGAACCCGGGCCTTCGGGGGGTGGCAGCTAATCACACTAACCACTATACCACACAGGCGGACAGAAGGCTTATTACTGGACAGTAAGTGCCGATAGGTAAAGTGATGACTGTAATGGACCCGCTTAATTAGAACTTCCGTAATCATAATAATATTACTACTACTACTACTAATAATAATAATAATAATAATAATAATAATAATAATAATAATAATAATAATAATAATAATAATAATAATAATAATAATAATAATAATGTCTTTACGTTCCACTAACTAATTTTCACGGTTTTCGGAGACGCTGAAATGCCAGAATTTTTTACCGCAGTGTTTTTTAGTGCAAGTAAATCTACAGACACGAGACTGGCTTATTTGAGCACCTTCAAATACCACCGAACTGAGCCGCCATCGAACCTGCCAAGGTGGGATCAGAAGACCAGCGCTCTATCGTCCGAGCTACTCAGTCCGGCATTAGAGGTTAGAATAAGTTGGTCGTGTGGTTAGGGGCGCGCAGCTGTGAGTTTGCATTTTGGTGATAGTGGATTCGAACTCCGCTGTCGGCAGCCGGGAAGATGGTTTTCCGTAATTTCCCATTTTCACATCAGGGAAATACTGGGACTGTACCTTTATTAAGGCCTCGAACGCTTCCTTCCCACTTGTATCCCTTTTCTCTCCCATCGTCGCCGTAAGACCTACTTGTGTCGGTGCGACGTAAAACAATTTGTAAGTACATGTTTCGGTAATTCCGGAGACATGTCCGCAATTATAAGATTAATAATAATTCGGACTTGTTAAAAGTTCAGTGTTTTCTGTAGTGTTTTCTGACAGATTACCAGCTACGGAGTTTGAGTGGGGCCTTTAACTTTTATTTTAGTAATAGTTAGTAATAATGGACTAACACAGTTTTCATTATAATATTGGTAGGTGGCTTTACGACGAATGCAAGCTGACAGCCGCGCGCTCCTAATCACACGGCCTACTCGCTCAGTAATAATAATAATAATAATAATAATAATAATAATAATAATAATAATAATAATAATAATAATAATAATAATAAATGTTTACGTGCCAATGGAGACGCGCGGTTTAGGAATTTTGCCCACGGGTATTCTTTAACGTGCCTGTAATTCTACCGATCAGAAGCGGACGTATTTGAGCACCTTCAAATACCAGCGGACTGAGCCAGGATCGAGCCTGCTAAGTTCATGAAACCAGAGCTTGAACCGTCTGAGCCACTCAGCCTGGCAACATTTTTTTTTTGATACGTTTAATAGGCACTGCAAAAGCAGAATGCTTTCATTTACCATTAAACAAGTTCTTTTCATTTGGAAGCACGAAGTGGAGATACGTTTAATTAATTTATTTTTATAACATGTCCCTTATTGATATGAAGCAAAACGTTCGATGTGCTTTGACAATTCAATGCTGATACTACTCACTTGGAAATCCTATCCCACGCATTCTTTCGTTTACGTAAGAAACTTTATTTACGTACACGTCAACACGGGGTGTTTCTGCATACGGCGAGTTGGTCTCCCAAGAATCCATGGTATTGAAATCACACTGTGGGAGAATATTTCACGTAAGCAGTTTGACAAATTCACTAGACCTGTCACGTGCCGGTTTGGTCGTGTGCTGTTCCTAGCGACGGGGGTGTGGTGGGACGGGTTCCCGCCCCTACATGAAACCACCGGACTAGAGGTATGAGCTGTCTGTCTGACCTTGATCTGAATAACAGCTGTCAGAGAGGCGAATTATCGTCCGTACTAGTACGCGAGTTACTTCGTAGTAGTACGAGGGCTATTTTTTTTTCAAGGTCCGATCGGTCGCGACAGTCAAACGCCCGCGAATATATGATGAACCGCTGCGCAGATGTGTTGCGCAACGTCGTTGTATTTGAATAATTCCAGTGTATGAATACCACGAATACCATGATATGCTGCTAGTGTATCGTGTGGCAGAACAGAACACGGGTCGCCCTCCATGAATCTATCGGAAAAGGCTTCTCAACAGACGGGTGCCGAATCCAGCAACGATACTAGCTGTACTGCAGCGTATTCGCGATGCAAGTTGTGTTACATCACGCTTTCAGAAGCGATGGCCTAAACGGCCACGTGTAATTCTAGACGCGGAAGAAGACATCCTGACAATGGAAATGAAATGGCGTATGGATATTAGTGCCGGGAGATCCCAGGACGGGTTCGGCTCGCTAGGTGCATGTCTTTTGGTTTGACTCCCGTAGGTGACCTGCGCACCTTGATAATCAAATGAGGATGAAGACAACACATACACCCAGCCCCATGCCAGGGAAAATAACCATGATGGTTCAAATACCGACCCTGCCGGGAATCGAACCCGGGACCCCTGTAACCAAAGGCCAGCACGCTAACCGTTTTGCCATGGAGCCGGGCATCCTAACAATAGTAAACGATGATCCCGGGCGCCGTACGCGTAGTATAACACGTGCCGTTGGTGTACCAACTTGGACCATACGTAAGACACTGCATGAAGAACTAGTGCATCCTGACCATATTCAACGGGTGCAGTGTCTTTGACAGCTGATTACCATTTTCTTACGAGTTGATGTACGTCGCCACGACACAGATAGATCTTACGGCGACGACGGGACAGGAAAGGGCTAGGATGGTGAAGAAGCAACCGTGGCCTTAATTAAGGAACAGCACCAGCATTTGCCTGGTGTGAACATGGCAAACCACAGAAAACCGTCTTTAGGGCTGCCGACAGAGGAGTTCGAACCTACTATATCCCACTCATGGGCTGTGGAACATCCCCATTCAGTAGGAGAATGCAATTTCCAGCACCGGTTATGAATTAATACCTGGATGGGTGTAGTAGGAAGTCGGTTACGTGGACTAATCATCTTTTTTATTAATGTTACCTTGCTCCTGTAGATACAGTACGTTACTTGAGCTTTCAGAGGACGTGTCGCTTCGACTACGCAGAACCACGTGGATTTTACACGATGGTGCAGACATTTCCTCAACGGTGGACAGGACGATGTGGAACTATCAATTGGCCAGCCAGATCTCCAGACCTTATTCCAATTGACTTTAATGTCTGGGGGAACATGAAACACAAACTATATCGAACTGAAGTACCCACTTCGGACGACTTCCGTGAACGTATTGTTTAAGCAGCAGAGGATATTCTGAACAACCCTGGTGAAATGAAATGAAATGAAATGTCGTATGGCTTTTAGTGCCGCGATATCCCAGGACGAGTTCGGCTCGCCAGGTGCAGGTCTTTCCATTTGACTCTCGTAGGCGACCTGCGCGTCGTGATGAGGATGAAATGATGAAGACAACACATACACTCAGCCCCCGTGCCATTGGAATTAACCAGTTAAGGTTAAAATCCCCGACCCGGCCGGGAATCGAACCCGGGACCCTCTGAACGGAAGGCCAGTACGCTGACCGTTCAGCCAACGAGTCGGACATAACCCTGGTGTCTTGGCTCGAATGCGTCGCGACTGGATTCGGAGAAGTGAAGCCTGCAGGGAAGCCCAGGGTGATCACTTTGAACAATTGCTACGAGTTTTACTTTGGTATGTCAGATGTTACGCCATTTGTGCAACGTAATGGCTTGGGAGTACAGTACAGTATCGTTATAGTATTTTGAGTCTCGATAGGTCGATATTCTCATAAATCCGAGCAGGGAAACTTATGTACCGGTAACAAAAATTATAATCGAGAGTTTCAGTGCGCGAGTGCGGAAGACGTGCTTGTTAAAACGCTAGACATTGACCTTGAACGCATTTCGGCAGTTGCTCAATCCTACACTGCATGTTGTTTTCTTTCTTTTTTTGCTACTTGCTTTACGTCGCACCGGCACAGATACGTCTTATGGCGACGATGGGACAGGAAAGGGCTAGGAGTGGGAAGGAAGCGGCCGTGGCCTTAATTAAGGTACAGCCCCACCATTTGCCTGGTGTGAATATGGGAAACCACGGAAAACCATTTTCAGGGCTGCCGACAGTGGGGTTCGAACCTACTATCTCCCGAATACTGGATACTGGCCGCATTTAAGTGACTGCGGCTATCAAGCTCGAGTTAAAACAGAAGACACTTTGCGTTTTTAAGGGCCGATGACCTTAAAACAGCAATCATCATCATCATTAACACGTACAAAAATTCAAAAAATGCTTGTTTTATATTCATCACTACTGAAATATGAAAAAAATTCAATCAAATTAGTTATTTCATTCCCACACTCGTGGAGGGGTGGGTGGGTCGTCAGCTATACGTGTAGTTCTTGGGCCATGGAGTAAGGAAGTAGAGTTGTGAGGATGAAATAATTCAAGTTGGACGTATGTCTTGTACATACAATAAATTGAATTGAACATGTTAGTAAATACCTGAACGCACAGAGAGATAACCGCAGCAACAACACGGACCCCAGAGTAGGCCCGCAGAACACACCACCCAGGACAGAGACCCCCCCCCCAAACACCCCGTTTATTGAGTAAATGTTCGTGGTACGATGTTGACATAGTACAATGTTGACATACATACCTGGGTAAATAAATAAACAAACAAACAGATAGAAGTAGTTGGCCTTGAACTTGCTGTGCCGAGTGAGACGAGTTCTTAGTCCAGATATGTGAACAAAACAAGCACTGAGGTCATTGACCATGCTACACTTTTAAAGACTACAGAGCAGATTAAAGGCGATCTATCACAAGGCCAAACTTAAACATGTAACAGAACGTAAGATGTAACTCTGTCACATGAGAAACGAAACACACCCGGGCTGGGGAAACAAACACAGATCTTGCAGCACTGTCTTGAAGCACAGGACAGAAACATAGAAGTATACCGGCACACGATACAAAAGTTGAATTAAAGACGGAAAAAGTATTGTCACATGAAGCTAAACTAAATAATAAAAATAATAATATAAAAATAACAATAATATTAATAACAAAACATCAAATATGAATAACAAGTATACGACTTAAAAGGAGAGTAAAAAGAGGAATAAGACGAAAGTATGAATAGGTGAATAATAATAATAATAATAATAATAATAATAATAATAATAATCAAACGAGAAAAAAGAGTAATAAGAAGAAGTTCAATATGAGTAGTAGCAATAATAATAAGACTGAATAATAATAATAATAATAATAATAATAATAATAATAATAATAATAATAATACCGGTAATGTTATTTGCTTTACGTCCCACTAACTACTCATACTGTTTCTGGAGGCGCTGTAATTTAGTCCCGCAGGAGTTAGTTTTACGTGCCAGTAAATCTACCGACACGAGGCTGACGAGCTCCTTCGAATGCCACCGGACGGACCCAAGATCGAGCCTGCTAAGTTGGAAACAAGAAACCAGTGCTTTAAACGTTTGAGCAAGTCAGACTGGCCACTTTTATTTTGCTTTATTTTACCATTACACATATGCTTTTCGTTTGCAAGCACGAAATAATAATGTAAATTTTTACGTCCCAATAACTACTTTGGCGGGTTTTGGAGATGCCGAGGTGCTGGAATGTTGTACCGCAGGACTTTTTTTTAATGCAAGTAAATCTACAGACACGAAACTGGCGTATTTCAGCACCTTCAAATACCCCCGAATTGAGCCTCCATCGAACCTGCCAAGGTGGGATCAGAATACCAGCGGTCTATCGTCCGAGGTACTCAGCCCGGCATTAGAGCTTGGAATACGTTGGTCGTGCGGTTAGGGGCGCGAAATTGTGAACTTTCATTGGGAAGATACTGGGTTCGAACTCCACTGTCGACAGCCCTGAAGATGGTTCTCCGTGGTTTCCCATTTTCACATCAGGGAAATGCTGGAGCTGAACCTCATTTAGGTCATGAACGCTTCCTTCTCACTTCTACCCCTTTTCTGTCCCATCGTCGCCATAAGACCTATCTGTGTCGGTGCGACTTAAAGCCAATTTTGAAAATCATCATAATTAGGACATTATACAACTGTCGAGATCCATAGTTATAAACGATGAGAAGTATTTTCTAGGCAGACATTATTGGCGAGTAGTCAATAATAATAATAATAATAATAATAATAATAATAATAATAATAATAATAATAATAATAATAATAATAATAATAATGGTATTTGCGTTACGTTTACGGTTTTCGGAGACGATGAGGTGCCGGAATTTAGTCCCGCAGGGGTTCTATTTACGTGCCACTAAATCTTCCGGCACGAGTGTGACGTATTTGAGCACATTCAAAAACTACCGGACTGGGCCAAGTTCGAACCTGCGAGGTTGGAGTCAAAAGGCCAGCACCTCAACCTTCTGAGCCACACAGCCCGACAGGAGGCACGAAATGTAGGTACGTTTAATTTATTTATTTATTTGTATAACATGTCCATTATTCGTTTGAAGTAAAACGTTGGCTGTGCTTGCCTAATTCAATTCAATCCCATGCTTGCTTTCGTTGGCGTAAAGACATAGGTTTTCAGGTCATTTCCATACTCACTACACCACGGGGCTGACGACCACAGATATCCCAATCCCCTAAGTGACGTAACAGCAAATGAACCAGTATTAACGCTGACAATTCGATACAGCTCCAGGGTCCGAAACCGATAACTAGGGTTGTCTGACGGAAACTAAATACTAATAACAAAACCAGTCTGGCGAGAATGTAACGTAACATGGTGAACACAGGTAGCAGCCTTCAGCTGTTATCGTAGTTCAGTTGCTCGTAAACATAAAACCAGTTTGGCAAGTATATTACGTAACATCTCGTGGCATTACAAAGGTAGCGTTCAGCTGTTACAGTAGTACCAGTTTGGTACGGATGGCGCGTGACTTGCCTGTTGTCAACGGATAGCTATTCATTCGCAGAACGAGGCATACTACCTATTCTAAAAACATCATATCACTTTGCTCTCGAAAATAACTTCCGCGGATTACTAAAAGTTTGATATATAGTGGTTCGTCACATCGTTCTCTACTGCTACAAGAAATATCTGCACGCATACACCTAACACCCTGTATATATAAGATTTCGTCAAAGTAGAATTTCCGGTTTTCTTTGGGAATTACGGAGCATCTGAGAACATATGTGGAAAATAGTTGAATTATTGAAAATTAAAACCTACAACATGTTTTCCAGTCTTTGACCGGGTCAAGGATGTAATGAATGAATTATATATAGGCTATTATTACGATGGGGTCGCCACTCCCAAAGTGATTTATATTAATGAGTGATAGATGCTGTGAAATGAGAATGGAGAGTGTTGCTGGAATGAAAGATGACAGGGAAAACCGGAGTACCCGGAGAAAAACCTGTCCCGCCTCCTCTTTGTCCAGCACAAATCTCACATGGAGTGACCGGGATTTGAACCACGGAACCCAGCGGTGAGAGGCCGACGCGCTGCCGTCTGAGCCACGGAGGCTCAGTTGAATTATTATACGTTCAAAATTTAAATAGTGTAATTGCTAGCAAAACGCGAATCATGAACCCGCTCTGTTTAAAAACGTATTTTCTGTCAGGTAAAATTATGAATCAATGTAGGGACACACACTTCAGTGTACACCACAATGCTATATTATCTGTATTAAACATAATCAATTAAAAATTGTATGTTTACCTTGTCACCACCGCTGGTGCAAAATTAACAATGAGCAGCTTGGATTGCATCATCCACACTTGTCGGTGAGCAGAACTCAAATGGTGGGATAACTGCAATGCAGTAGTATTTAACATAACCACCAAGACAAAATCAGAGTTGTCAGACCAACGTTTCACTTCTGTTGGCGTTAAGTAACTTGCGCAAGATTACCCACCGTGCCTGATTCCCCCATTTTCCTGTATAAATACTATCGGGCTGAGTGGCTCGGACGGTTTAGGTGCAGGCCATTTGAACCCAACTTGGCAGGTTCGATCCTGGCTCAGTCCGGTGCTCAAATACGTCAGACTAGTGTCGCTAGATTTACCGGCACATAAAAGAAGTCTTGCGGGACTAAATTCCAGTACCTTGGAGTCTTCAAAAATCGTAAAAGTAGTTAGTGGGTCGTAAAGCCAATAACATTATTATTATGTATAAATATATTAATAATTTCAGCCAAATAAACATGTACATATTAAATAAAATATATTACTTACACTGTAAAGTTCACCTATTGCGAAAATGATATGCAGATTTGAAAAATATGTTACAGATAATTACTTATTTTTAATCTGAACAGTATTTGATCAGTATTTGATTGTATGTTAATCAAGAAACATTTTTAAGGAACATTTGCAGTTTCTGAGCTAAAACAAGTTCAATTCTAGTAAATTTGAGGTGTATTTCCGCCTTGAAATAGGTTGCAGATTTTAAATTAACGTGCGATCACCAGCTTGAATTAATGCTGCTCTGGGGTTTGTAACATAGCCACGCTGAATTTTTCAATGAAGCTCTGTATTTACGCTAAAGGTAACAGCTGTTTAAATCACTAATTTATGCAAGTCATGAATCAGTATCATGGACAACAGTAGTACGTGTATAATATTATAAGTACGTTTCGTGATAATCACTGTATAGAAAATGAGTTTTATGTATTCCTATTTAAATGTGACGCGTGCTTCTCAATCCTAAATTAACCGGATGTTGCGCTTCACACAATGAGAATATATTATCCATGAAATGGCATGCATCTACGGGCTACGTCAGAAATTAAGTTTATAGTTGAATAGGTAAAGGCAAGTCAAAATAATAATAATAATAATAATAATAATAATAATAATAATAATAATAATAATAATAATAATAATAATAATGATGAAAACCTACAACTTGTTTTCCAGTCAATGACCGGGTCGGGGATGTAATGAATGAAGCAGATATAGGGTATTAGTACGATGGAGTCGCCACTCCCAAAGTGATTTATTAATGACTGATAGATGCTATGAAGTGAGAATGGAGAGTGTTGCTGGAATGAAAGATGACAGGGAAAACCGGAGTACCCGGAGAAAAACCTGTCCCGCCTCCGCTTTGTCCAGCACAAATCTCACATGGAGTGACCGGGATTTGAATCACGGTATCCAGCGGTGAGGGGCCGACGCGCTGCCGTCTGTGCTACGGAGGCTCCTAATCATAATAATAATAATAATAATAATAATAATAATAATAATAATAATAATAATAATAATAATAATAATAATAGTAATAATAATAATAATAATAATAATAATAATAATGTTATTTGCTTTACGCCCCACTACCTTTATTTACGGTTTTCGAAGACGCCGAGGTGCCGGAATTTTGTCCCTAGGAGTTCTTTTACGTGCCAGTAAATCTACTGACACGAGGCTGACGTATTTGAGTACCTTCAGATACCATCGGACTGAGCCAGGATCGATCCTGCCAAGTTGGGTTCAGAAGACCAGCACCTCAACTGTCTGAGCCACTGAGCCCGGCTAAAATAAAAGAATTTCTTTGTTTTGTTTTTTGCATGTGGTTTTCAACATTATAATCTTTTTTTTTTTTTTTTTGCTAGTTGCTTTACGTCGTACCGACACAGATGGGTCTTATGGCGACGATGGGACGGGAAAGGGCTAGGAGTTGGAAGGAAGCGGCCGTGGCCTTAATTAAGATACAGCCCCAGCATTTGCCTGGTGTGAAAATGGGAAACCGCGGAAAACCATTTTCAGGGCTGCCGACAGTGGGGGTCGAACCCACTATCTGCCGAATACTGGATACTGGCCGTACACCAAAATTATTGAAGTATTGTCATAGCGTAAAATGAGTGTATCCTATTCTCGACAATGGAAGGTGAACATTTCTAACTGATTCACCAACATGGTCTGTACTCCCGTACAATTTTATCAATGCTGTTAACGAATGCGTCTGATGTTGTTGGATGGTCACTCTGCTCTTCATCTTGCACAGTCGTTCGACCGTAACGGCACCACTTCCACATTTGGTAGAAAGACATCAGTTTCTCTCCGCGTATATATATGCGAAGTTGGCAGGTTCCGTTCTTTCGCGGGCAGAGAAGAAGTCACTCTACAAACCTCTTCCCATGAACACTCGTTCAGTAACTTCGCCAATATTTTACAATAGTCGTCGTTGCACCTGCGTACAAAGCTATGTGAAATACACTGACTGACAGAGCAAATGCAACACCAAGAAGGAGTGGTTCGAAAGGGATGAAAGTTGGGGGAAAAGCAGAGACGACACGGACGAATAATTGATGTTTATTTCAAACCGATATGCAGGTTACACAATGCGCACGGCATCGACTCAGTAGGATGTAGGACCACCGCGAGCGGCGATGCACGCAGAAACACGTCGAGGTACAGAGTCAATAAGAGTGCGGATGGTGTCCTGAGGGATGGTTCTCCATTCTCTGTCAACCATTTGCCACAGTTGGTCGTCCGTACGAGGCTGGGGCAGAGTTTGCAAACGGCGTCCAATGAGATCCCACACGTGTTCGATTGGTGAGAGATCCGGAGAGTACGCTGGCCATGGAAACATATGTACACCTCGTAGAGCCTGTTGGGAGATGCGAGCAGTATGTGGGCGGGCATTATCCTGCTGAAACAGAGCATTGGGCAGCCCCTGAAGGTACGGGAGTGCCACCGGCCGCAGCACATGCTGTACGTAGCGGTGGGCATTTAACGTGCCTTGAATACGCACTAGAGGTGACGTGGAATCATACGCAATAGCGCCCCAAACCATGATGCCGCGTTGTCTAGCGGTAGGGCGCTCCACAGTTACTGCCGGATTTGACCTTTCTCCACGCCGACGCCACACTCGTCTGCGGTGACTATCACTGACAGAACAGAAGCGTGACTCATCGGAGAACACGACGTTCCGCCATTCCCTCATCCAAGTCGCTCTAGCCCGGCACCATGCCAGGCGTGCACGTCTATGCTGTGGAGTCAATGGTAATCTTCTGAGCGGACGCCGGGAGTGCAGGCCTCCTTCAACCAATCGACGGGAAATTGTTCTGGTCGATATTGGAACAGCCAGGGTGTCTTGCACATGCTGAAGAATGGCGGTTGACGTGGCGTGCGGGGCTGCCACCGCTTGGCGGCGGATGCGCCGATCCTCGCGTGCTGACGTCACTCGTGCTGCGCCTGGACCCCTCGCACGTGCCACATGTCCCTGCGCCAACCATCTTCGCCACAGACGCTGCACCGTGGACACATCCCTATGGGTATCGGCTGCGATTTGACGAAGCGACCAACCTGCCCTTCTCAGCCCGATCACCATACCCCTCGTAAAGTCGTCTTTCTGCTGGAAATGCCTCCGTTGACGGCGGCCTGGCATTCTTAGCTATACACGTGTCCTGTGGCACACGGCAACACGTTCTACAATGACTGTCGGCTGAGAAATCACGGTACGAAGTGGGCCATTCGCCAACGCCGTGTCTCATTTATCGTTCGCTACGTGCGCAGCACAGCGGCGCATTTCACATCATGTGCATACCTCAGTGACGTCAGTCTACCCTGCAATTGGCATAAAGTTCTGACCACTCTTTCTTGGTGTTGCATTCGCTCTGTCAGTCAGTGTATTTCAGCTTAGAATTTTTGGTCGGTAAGGTTCTGTTATCGAAGATTCACTATTGTGCATTTTATATTAAAGAACCGCGTTCTCGGTTATTTTTTTATTAGTAGTTTAACGTCGCATTTACACATCGAAGATTTTCGGCGACGCAAGGACAGAAAAGGGCTAGGAATGGGAAAGTTCCGACATAATGCTTACTCCTAGAAAATCGTGCTTTAACGGAATATCTTATGTAGCAAGCAATTCTTGGGCAACACCTAAACTTTACAGAATCCATGGCCTTCTGAATATAATTTATAGCGTGATTTGGGTAGGTAATACACGACTGTGAATGGTTTTACTCGAGGGAAGACGATTGTCTTTCGGAACTTAATTTGGGAAGTTAAAACGGGATGCTTGAAGAATATTCAATGAAACTGAAGTTGAAGAAGGCTCTAGTTCATCATGCGATGAATGTTCTGACTAGGTAATCTACACGCTCCGCGCTGATTGTATGAAATTCCCGCACAATCAGACCCACGGGGATATTTGTATACTCTGCATATTCAGTGTTCTTGTGAGCATGTCAAAACATTTATTCCAGTTTCTGTTTTGCAAAATACTTTTTTTAGCAAAATGAATACGAGTAGAGATGTGTGACCAGCTAAACAAATTCGAGCTCTAATTGTTAAGGTACAGCTCTAGCTTTAATTATGTATGTGTTGCAAGTCAGTATTTCTCCGGCAACATCTTCTCATTGCGATTTCGCAGGCGCAACGATTTACTTCTGGCTTACCGACTTGTGCACAAGTATGCAATTTATCGGCGTGACTACAAACTAAGCTCACCGGACAAAAATGTAGTCACCCCTAGAGAAATCATTACAAACATCATTTAATACCGGTATAGATATTGGACCCCCAGGCCGAGTGGCTCAGACGGTTGAGGCGCTGGCCTTCTGATCCAAACTTGGCAGGCTCAGTCCTGGCTCAGTCCAGTGGTATCTGAAGGCGCTCAAACTCGTCAGCCTCGTGTTGGTAGATTTACTGGAACGTAAAGGAACTCCTGCGGGAATAAATTCCGGCAACTCGCCGTCTCCGAAAACCGTAAAAGTAGTTAGTGGGACGTAAAGCAAATAGCATTATTATTGAGATATCTGACCAGCTAAACGAATTCGAGTGCTAAGGGTGTAACTCTACCTCTAGACTTGATAACTGCCTGGATTCGGTTAGCAAGTGAGTTCACAAGGTTGTGCAGATTCATGTTGAGCCACTCGCTGAGGATTTGATCGTCCAATCAACCAAATTGCCGGAATGCTGTTGTCGCCATTTTACCCTCTGTTCCAACATGTCCCACAGATCTTCAATGGGGTTCAAGTCGGGTGATTTTGCAGGCCAGTCGAGATGAACTAGGGTTCATCCAGCCCTATGAATTTTACAGTTGTTTTGAAAAATCGTGGTATCAATAGCGTACTCATCATACAGATGTTGGCTGAAAGGCAACACCGGATCAACCAGAATGTTTAAATAAACATGCTGGTTCATGTTGTTGGTCACCTTAGTGAGCGGGCCCAATCCATGATACGAAAAACAGCCCCACATCACAGACCCACCTCCGGCTTGAACCTGACCTTGCACACATCCAGGATGTAATGCTTCTCATTTGGCCTTCGGTGCACTCGTCAACGTGCCCCATTGGAAAAAAACGTGATTCTTCAGACCACATTACGTTACGCCAGTCAGCTACTGTCCACGTTCGATGATTTCTAGCCCATTGAAGACGCGCAGCTTTACTGTATGTGCCTGTGTGAGCAACGGCCTCTTGCGAGGTGACCGACTCCAAATATTCGTCGAAATTCAGTTCCCTTCGCAGTGTTCTCTCGCTAACAGATTGGGATGGACCTTCATTCACTGACTGCAGCAATTTCTAGCGGGTGTGGAAGCGATACATACACATAAGTTGGAGTGAGCTCTGTTCCTTTGTTTCTGTGCAATAAAATCGAATCAAAAGACCTGCATCTGGCGAGTCGAACTTGTCCTCGGACACTCCCGGCACTAAAAGCCATACGCCATTTCCATTTCATTTGAGCAATAAAGGAGGGAATCTGACGTACCTTGTAGTTTACATTCTCTACTTGCATCTCGACGTACGTAGATACTTATTACAGACATAAAAACAAACATTACTTTATAAATAAGAATGTTCGTTCTGATGTAGTGATACCTAGAGCGAACGTAGAAATCCCATAGTAAGACCCACTTGTGATAGTTTCATAAAATTGCCAACGTCCACGATTGAAATATTCAACAATAAACTTTATAGTTCTGTGAAGGCATATTTCTTACTCGGTAGGCCTTGGAGGTGAAGGTGTCGGCTAGTCGTTAATTCAGTGAAGATTGATCCAAAATCTCCAGCAGTGTAGTATGGAAAATTCCCATGGCTGGCTTTAAAGGATCAATCGCCAGCTTGAGAATCAACCATTATATTACTTAGAATGTGGTATAAATTCTTGAGTGCTCTTGTCTCCATCTTCTTGTGAATTAATCTAAGTAACTCACATACATAATTTGGTTCAAAATGCAACCTGGAATCAAGGTAGTATTGAAATGAAAAACAATTGAGCTGGCTTGTTCGATTCTCAACAGCTCCACCATCACCTGTCATGGATAACCTAGGTGTCACTCGGGAGGCGTAATAGAGAAAGGGGAAGTAGGTAGTTTCCCGTTGTTTTCCTCAATGACATATCAGTCTGTCAAGCCCACACAGAGGCACGTGTCAACCTGCCCTATGAGCGACACATTCACACCATTCATATCAGGGACTGGTAGCATAAAACTCGTTCATCTCTCAGTCTCTTCCTTGTCAAAGTCAAGAGTGAGACTGACAACATAAAAACGAAAGTAACAAATTTGTTCTAGCCCCTACCATAAAATTACCTTCACCATAAATGGATCTGGTAAAAGTACAGTAAATAAAACGGGACCTTGTGTAGTCATTAGTCTACTAACCAACAACTGTTTTTCTTAAAGGACTAAACGTACTACGGTCAGCACGGGGATCCCCTTACTGATAGTGTCAGTTCACTTGCCCTAGGACACCACTTAAATGGTCGAGATTACCGTCCAGTGGTTAAGTGAATCCTGTTCACAAACTACAAGTGCACAGTAGGTCCGAAAAACAGTTTGGCTGAAATTCGAACCCAAAATCAATTTCAAAGCAGCTTATAACGTTAATGATTTGACCTGGGAAGTTTACTTATAGGGGTTATTGTTGTTGATATTACCTCTCAGTGTTACTGTATTCTCTACCAAATACTTAATAAAGATATGTTGTTGTTGTTGTTGTTGTTGTTTGAGTCATCAGTCCATACACTGGTTTGATGCAGCACTCCATGCCACTCTATCCTGTGCTAACCTTTTCATTTCTACGTAACTACCGCATCCTACATCTGCTCTAATCTGCTTGTCATATTCATACCTTGGTCTACCCCTACCGTTCTTACCACCTACACTTCCTTCAAAAACCAACTGAACAAGTCCTGGGTGTCTTAAGATGTGTCCTATCATTCTATCTCTTCTTCTCGTCAAATTTAGCCAAATCGATCTCCTCTCATCAATTCGATTCAGTATCTCTTCATTTGTGATTCGATCTATCCATCTCACCTTCAGCATTCTTCTGTAACACCACATTTCAAAAGTTTCTATTCTCTTTCTTCCATACAATGCCACGCTCCACACGAAAGTCTTCAAAAACATCTTTCTAATTCCTATATCAATGTTTGTCCGCCTCTGTAGCGTAACGGTTAGTGTGATTAGCTGCTGTCCTCGGGGGCCTGGGTTCGATTCCCGGTACTGCCAGAAATTTAAGAATGGCAGGAGGGCTGGTATGTGATTGAAATGGTACATGCAGCTCACCTCCAATGGGGGTGTGCCTGAAAAGAGCTGCACCACCTCAGGATGAGGACACGAGTTTACTTTTTACTTTATATCAATGTTTGAAGTAAGCAAATTTCTTTTCTTAAGAAAGCTCTTCCTTGCTTCAGCTAATCTGAATTTTATGTCCTCCTTACTTCTGCCATCGTTAGTTATTTTACTACCCAAGTAACAATATTCATCTACTTCCTTTAAGACTTCATTTCCTAATTTAATATTTCCTGCATCACCTGCCTTCGTTCGACTGCACTCCATTACCTTTGTTTTGGACTTATTTATTTTCATCTTGTACTCCTTACCCAAGACTTCGTCCATACCATTCAGCAGCTTCTCGAGGTCTTCTGCAGTCTCAGATAAAATAACAATATCATCGGCAAATCTCAAGGTTTTGATTTCCTCTCCTTGGACTGTGATTCCCTTTCCAAATTCCTCTTTGATTTCCTTTACGGCTGTAGTTTCCCGTTGCTTTCAGCCGTGTAGTAGTATCAACACAGCTAAGCCATGTTGAGTACTATTACAAGGCCATATCAGTCAATCATCCAGACTGTCGCCCTTCCAACTTCCGAAAGGCTGCTACCCCCCTTTCAATGAACCATTCTTTAGTCTGGTCCCTCAACAGATACCCATCCGATATGGTTGCACCTGCGGCTCGGCTATCTGCTTCATTGGGACACGCAAGCCTCCCCACCGCGGCAAGGTCACATGGTTCGCAGCACACCTATCTACTCAAATTTGTTGATCACATTGAAATCTTGGCCTTCCTCTTTACCTACTTAACTTCCCTTGAAATCTAAATTTCTCAGCATGTAACTATCAATCTACAACATCTCATCAAATATCACCAAATCGAGTCCTCGTCATCAAATTTATTCAGAATTTCGCAATTTTTGATCCAATTTACCTATCCTATTTTCAATTCTCTTCTGTAATTCAGCATTTCGAAAAGGATTCTTCTCCTTTCCTTTCAGAACCAGTTATCGTTTGTTTCTCCTTTTAATCAGAATACATCACACTATCAACCATACAGAAACACGTAATATTTGAATATATCCCTCCACATAGCCTTGGAATCAGGAAGGGCATCCGGCCGTCAACTTGGATCTATCCCATTACGTATATGCGACACAAATCACACCCGTCATCCCACTAGGGTGTGGAAAAGCGACGGAGAAAGGAGATTATTACTTCTAAATCTGACATAAGTTAACTAAGATATTCCAAAATTAACTGTACGTTTTGTAAAAACAATTGTTTTTTGCGACGATGAGATAGGAAAGGTCTAGGAATTGGAAGGAAGCGTCCGTGGCCGTAATTAAGGTACAGCCCCAGCATTTGCCTGGTGTGAAAATGGGAAACCACGGAAAACCATCTTCAGGGCTGCCGACAGTGGGATTCGAACCCACTATCTCCCGGATGCAAGCTCACAGCCGCGCGCCTCTACGCGCACGGCCAGCTCGCCCGGTAAAAAACAAATGTTTGTTGTTAATACTATCTGACTATGCAGCTTAAAAGGGAATCCTGTACCGCGATCATAGAGGATAGCAGAGAATGATATTTTCAAGGCATACATGAAAACCACATTTATTTTTCGGAAATGCACTCTGATGGTACTTTGTAAAACACAATAACTTTAACGATAGGTAAGAACACGCATTGCAGTAAAGTGGCTTGCTTCTGTATGCAGTGAGTCACTCCAGTCACAAAGGCAAGCGACCTGTTGTGACAAACACAAAATACCTTGATGAAGGTCAGAGTAGTAGAATGAATCACAACAAGCGCACGAACTGGTTACGTAACTTGATGTTTACTAACACTCAGTGTGTGTCATAGACGCAGACATCGGTACCATGGTTGTTTGGCGGTCATCCGTGAGCAGCGAGTCCATATGTGATTACAAACATTCACCACGCGTACGATGTAAAACAAAACGGAAACATTTACTTTTATCTTTCTAGATAGTAACAGGACGTTGGCGAGTTGTACCATATCGTAGCAAATACACTTCCTATACATCCCTCACGTTTTCTGTATAACATTCCCTGACACTCGGTATTCTGTTCATGTTACTAGAAGTTACATATGTTGTTCAGAAGTTTTAAGGTGTACAAAATACGATTTTACTCATTTTTCCCTTTAAATTTTATACAAAACAAAAGATAACCTCAAATTTTAAGGTCATGCCAAATTTTAGTAGGGTCAGGCTATTCATGCAGTCGTATGTTTCATCTCAGGGAATAAAGATACCATTCAGAATACGATTACATGACGTATATTGTTTTTAAAACTTGCTTTACGCCACACCGACACAGAAAGTTCTTATGGTGACGATGGGACAGCATAGGCCTAGGAGTGGGAATGAATTGGCCGTGGCCTTAATTAAGGTTGAGCCCCAGCACTTTCCTGGTGTGAAAATTGAAAACCACGGAAAACCATCTTCGGGGCTGCCGACAGTGGGGTTCGAACCCAATATCTCCCGGATGCAGTCTCACAGCTGCGCGCCCGAAACCGAACGGCCAACTCAGCCGGTTACATAAAGTATAAATGTGCAGTTATTGGAGGAACTATTGTTATGTAAGGAACATCAGATTTCTGCTTAGAATATAGCAAAGCAATATTCCTTGGTGAGGTGAATGGTGAAGTGTAAAGGCTTCCACTATTCGTAACTTCAGCACTTGAGGGGTAGAGTGGTTATCTCTACGTCCGGCCTCCTTTCTCCCCCAGGAATTAACCTGGTACTCACTATTGGTGTAGGCTGAGTGAACTTCAGGACCATGTACACCTCCGGAAATGGAAATTTCGTTTCGTAAATTTTCGATTTCATGGCGGGGAATCGAATCTCTATTTTCGTGTGAATCAAGCACGCTTTTATCACCACGGCCAGGCAGCCCCTCTACTTAGAACACACAAGATCATTTCTTATCATTTATTGTCTTACAAAATTGATAACGAACTTTGCATCATTACCTCAAAAGTTTCCATTCTATTCATGAAAGCTAGTATGAGTCTAAGCCAGCCACATTATATATTTTGTGTCAAATAATTTATTTTATGTCCATAAATTTATAGTTGCTTTTTGTGTTGCATGATTAATTCAACTCCCCAGCTATAATGGGCAGTATTGGTTAATCCACACATTAATAACCAATTTGACAGGTCGTAAAATGTTTCCAGAATTATCTTCTTCTGTTTCACATCAGCGATGTATTCATAAAATATGTAAAATGAATATGGATTACACAGATAAAATTGATCAGCCTTATTAGGTCATTACCCATATTAAAGGTTTCCTTACATTAGTTTTCAGATATGAGAGAGCCATATTAGGGTTAAAAACGCCAATATCGTTACTATCCAATTACGCAGTACTACTGATAATTATACTTTCTCCTGCAATAACCTCGAATAAAAAATAAATAGTCAAAAGAAGTCTGGTTCTGAATTTAAATAATAAAACTTCAAGGAGGAATTCTATCTTGGAACCGTAATTTCCTTTTAATAATACGAAGGTAATAGGTAACATCCAATATGTAAGAAAATCGACTATAACTGAACGTGCAATATTGGTGTCCTAAAAGAATAGAAAACGTTACATTTTACGCCGATCTTGGCAAAGTCTGGATGAATGTGAACTTGCTGGGGATATAAGGAATCTATGAACTTAATGTATATGCAAAATGAAAATTAATTTCGAAATGGCTCCTATTGTTATCGTTGGTGTTTTTATATATAGAAATATCTTTGTTAATCAACTCCGTATACTTGTGCGAAGAAGCAGTTCGATAAGTGTGTTATTATAGGATCTGTTGTTGTGTATGTTCCTCCTATTGTTTACGTCTAGGATTGAGATACATTCCTACCGAGCTGGATAGCTGCAGTCGCTTAAGTACGGCCAGTATCCAGTATTCGGGAGATAATAGGTTCGAACCTCACTGTCGACAGCCCTGAAGATGGTTTCCCCTGGTTTCCCATTTTCACACCAGGCAAATGCTGAGGCTGTACCTTAATTAAAGCCACGGCCGCTTCCTTCCCAGTCCTAGCCCTTTCCTCTCCCATCGTCGCCATAAGACATATCTGTGTCGGTGCGACGTAAAGCCAATAGCAAGAAAAAAGAGACACATTCCTTTTAACTGAAATAATGTATTGTCATTAATGAAGTACCTTGATATTGGTGTAGAGTGCGTGTGGAATATGCACAGTCGATTCACATTATTATGACCGCTTGCTAGTAGCCACACAAACCAGATAGATGTGCTGGCAGTGACTCAGGTGCTGATAGGTCTCTCCACGGGTATCTGGAGCCATCTCGTCTGCAGTACATCCCACAACTGTTGAAGGGTGGAGGAGGCAGATGGCAAACACGACGATCGATGTGGTTCCACAATTGTTCGATGGGATTGAGATCGGGACTGTTTGGGGGCCAGGGAAGAATTTTCAAGTCTTGTTCGTGCTCTTCCAGCCACATGCGGACAATTTTCTAACCGTGTGGCAAGGCGCATTATCGTACTGGAAGATCCTCCAGCGGAAAGACAATCATCATGACATCATCGCCGAGGATGCAAGCATAACCAAATTGGTCAAGAGTGCCTCTCACACGATTGATGGCACCTTGAGAATACCACGAGAACATTTCCAAGACCTTAACACTGTCCCTACTACCTTGTGTTCGTCCAGCAATTGTTGCAGGGTGTTGGTTCTCAGGCTCAGCTCACCGCTCGCCCTGACGTCCATCCATTCTATGCAGCTGAAAACGTGAAGAGGCTGCCCATCGCCAATCATCAGCGGTCAAGTTACCATACTGAAAAGCAAATTTCAGTCATTTTTGTCGATGCAGCTATGTTAGAACGAGTGCAGTCACTCTCCGTCTACACCGGAGCCGCATTTTCAGAAGGAATCACGGAACTGTTACGGTAGAAACGTGTATGGATGTGCCCTGGTTCAATTGGACGGTGAGCTGTTCCACTGTAACCTGTCGATTGTCCTTCACGCGTCGTCGTAGTTGACGTTAACCTCGGATATCAATGGAACATGGAGCTCCTCAGTTTTTACGACAGGTATTTCCAATAGTGAAATTCGTCCAGTCACGACACTCCTTTACCATATAGAAACGTCCACAGTTCGAAAACGTCACCATTTCCGAAATGTCGTTTCCCTTGGGCGGAGTCGATGGTCATCCCTTTCTGCAACATGGTTAAATCATTTTCTTTACTCATGACTGCAGGAACTGGAATGTGTCAGTCGGTCGCATTATATACTCGCTTCACTATACCACTTAACAGGCCATACGTCATGGCCTACGCGCAGATGACATTTCCAGCTAAAGGTCATATTAATGTGATGGACTGCATAAATATAGAATAATTCAGGGGTATTTTTATATTTTTCCTTTTTTGCTGCTGGTTTAAAATCACGCTAACACAAATTTACATTTTAGGTGACTCCGAATTTTTCATCTGTGAAAAGAGATGAAGAATTATTACAGCCATATGTGCAGAACCATCGTTCTCACTATCTTCCCCATATCCAGTCTAGAGGAATTAATAATGCCGGGATAGTTGGCCGTGTGGTTAGGGGCGCGCGGCTGTGAGGTTGCATCCGGAAGATAGTGGGTTCGAACCCCACTGTCGGCAGCCCTGAAGATGGTTTTCCGTGGTTTCCCATTTTCACGCCAGGCAACTGCTGGGGCTGAACCTTAATTAAGGCCACAACCCCTTCCTTCCCAATCCTAGGCCTTTCCTGTCCCATTGTCGCCATAAAACCTATCTGTGTCGGTGCGACGTAGAGCCAATTGCAGAGGAATTAATATAATAATAAAGCACTAAATTTGTAATTTTAAATGTTTTTAAGTGAATTCTGTGTTTCTTTCATTTTAACATTTAGCGCTCAAGGGACAACTAAACTACGTATTTGTTTCCACGTTCGAATGAAAAGCATTGTTTCGCAAAGTAAATTGATATACTTTACAAAATAAACACTCCCCTTCCTTTGCACAGTTATTGCTCACTGTTCATCAGTGAAACATTTTTAACACTATGACAGTATATTTTAAATAAGTGAGCATTGTGTGCACCCTTTTATTCACGTGTATATTTTCATTTCCACTTTCATTCTTAACCTCTCATAAAGTACACCGTAAAAGGTCACTCCTCTCTCTCTCTCTCTCTCTCAAAGTAATTATTCATTGTATCGTAATTCGTAATAGGTGAACTGAATGAGCACGTATTGAAACACCGAGCATCGTGAGAAGTTCAGAAGATATTCAAGTAATCAAAATAATTTTCGACATCAGAAACAATGCACGTAAGATAATTCATAACCAGTGTTCATGAAGCCTTTCTACGTTTCACAGTTTAGTTCCTCAAAAGACGTCACAGATTTAGTGAGTACGTATAAAGTGTGTAGGAAAATTTCCGAGCGATAACCACTAGTTGGGATCAAGAGGATCAGGACAGTGAAAATGAGGACTTTAACCAACCCTCTAACTCGCTATTTTTATCCACATCTTACTACAGTTTATGAATCTCATGTTCACAATGGTCCGTATTGATGACCTACATATAATACACAAAATTCCTTTGAAAAAAGGAGAAAGAAACAAAAATTCCACCTAGTCAATACAATTCAATGTAGCCTATGTTATAGAACTATTAAAAGGTCATGATTAGAAAACATTGGTACAAGTTTCGGCCAAATACACTGACTGACAGTGACAATGCAACACCAAGGAGGAGCGGTTCGAAAGGGATGAAAGTTGGGGAAAAAACAGAGACGGCACGGATGAATAATTGATGTTTATTTCAAACCGATATGCAGGTTACACAATGCGCACGGCATCGACTCAGTAGGATGTAGGACCACCGCGAGCGGCGATGCACGCAGAAACACGTCGAGGTACAGAGTCAATAAGAGTGCGGATGGTGTTCTGAGGGATGGTTCTCCATTCTCTGTCAACCATTTGCCACAGTTGGTCGTCCGTACGAGGCTGGGGCAGAGTTTGCAAACGGCGTCCAATGAGATCCCACACTTGTTCGATTGGTGAGAGATCCGGAGAGTACGCTGGCCACGGAAGCATCTGTACACCTCGTAGAGCCTGTTGGGAGATGCGAGCAGTGTGTGGGCGGGCATTATCCTGCTGAAACAGAGCATTGGGCAGCCCCTGAAGGTACGGGAGTGCCACCGGCCGCAGCACATGCTGCACGTAGCGGTGGGCATTTAACGTGCCTTGAATACGCACTAGAGGTGACGTGGAATCATACGCAATAGCGCCCCAAACCATGATGCCGCGTTGTCTAGCGGTAGGATGCTCCACAGTTACTGCCGGATTTGACCTTTCTCCACGCCGACGCCACACTCGTCTGCGGTGACTATCACTGACAGAACAGAAGCGTGACTCATCGGAGAACACGACGTTTCGCCATTCCCTCATCCAAGTCGCTCTAGCCCGGCACCATGTCAGGCGTGCACGTCTATGCTGTGGAGTCAATGGTAGTCTTCTGAGCGGACGCCGGGAGTGCATGCCTCCTTCAACCAATCGACGGGAAATTGTTCTGGTCGATATTGGAACAGCCAGGGTGTCTTGCACATGCTGAAGAATGGCGGTTGACGTGGCGTGCGGGGCTGCCACCGCTTGGCGGCGGATGCGCCGATCCTCGCGTGCTGACGTCACTCGGGCTGCGCCTGGACCCCTCGCACGTGCCACATGTCCCTGCGCCAACCATCTTCGCCACAGGCGCTGCACCGTGGACACATCCCTATGGGTATCGGCTGCGATTTGACGAAGCGACCAACCTGCCCTTCTCAGCCCGATCACCATACCCCTCGTAAAGTCGTCTGTCTGCTGGAAATGCCTCCGTTGACGGCGGCCTGGCATTCTTAGCTATACACGTGTCCTGTGGCACACGACAACACGTTCTACAATGACTGTCGGCTGAGAAATCACGGTACGAAGTGGGCCATTCGCCAACGCCGTGTCCCATTTATCGTTCGCTACGTGCGCAGCACAGCGGCGCATTTCACATCATGAGCATACCTCAGTGACGTCAGTCTACCCTGCAATTGGCATAAAGTTCTGACCACTCCTTCTTGGTGTTGCATTTGCTCTGTCAGTCAGTGTATTTAGGCCTTCTTCAGCCACATATAATACAGTAAGTGTAAAAACGTATGATGTAAAATTTAAAATAATTAAAATTTATAAAATTATGTCATATGAAAATGTCGATCTTAATAAGAATGGATATCAGTGTTTTTCAAAAAACATATGTCTGGGTTCTTCATGAATTAATCCTTGAACTCTTGAAAGGTAACATTCGGCTATTCACGGTCTTTTACGTTTCATGACTATCAGGCACCGAGAAATTGGGTTCCGCAATATAACTGCGATTTAAGACGTCGTACAGGGAGGGGGTTTTAGGCATTTGGGCTACAGACCTTTCCGAAAATGACCTAACTTTACTTACCACATTGGAATCTGGATGGCGTTTACGTGTTACAGGATTTTTCCAATCCTCGTGTTAATGGTCGTCATCCACTATATCACGCGTGTTAATTTTATACGACATCTTTTCTACGCCCCATATGTGCACCGTGTTACTAATGAAGTCTAAATGTTTCCCACAATTCAGAGCAAGCATCCGTCACTAAGTATGTAATGGTTTTTAAGTCCCTTCTTTGTAATCAGTCGAAATCCCTTTACACCATCTTGTTCAACGCTAATCTCGTGTTGTGCGGTATGGAGGATAGCAAGCAGGCATTGAATTAAAGTAATCCAAAGTTCACGCAATAAGGCTTCCCATATTCCTCTCATTCAAGACACTGCGGGTTTCTTTTCTTTTCATCTGCCAGGTTGTTTATTATTGCGATAACAACTGAGTCCTTCGAAACCTGAATGGAGTACATCGTACCGTAGAGCCAACAACAGTAACAAGAAATGAACATGAATATTAGCTGATGAACTCTTCACAAGGAACAATACTCATTTTTATATCACATTGGAAAATATATCACCATCATAAGCCTGGTTTTCAGAAATAATTGTTAATTTTATTGGGTAGGTGTTGACATTATGAACTGATATTGGATGATGTATTTGGATATGGCGGAAAGTAAAATGAATACAAGTAGCATCTGATAGATGATGTCCTTTTACGCACCTCTGTCCACGAGGTGAAGCTTGGGTTCGATGTGAAAGGGAAAGAGTAGAATGCAGTTGAACTTGGAGTTGTGTGAAGAAAGGGAAATAGGAATTTGATATACAGATCCATGCCTATGTATTATTTCCATTACAACCATGTACAAATGGTATAAGTGGATCGAATTGGACGAGAAGTAGTTGAAAAGCAAGCATTAGTTATAGAAAACGTACGTGGAGAATTTATGTGAGGAAACAAAATGTAATACATGAATACAAACTACGGGTATTGAAAGAGACCAGGTCAATTAGACTACGTAAGTTCACAGTGTTATATCAAACGCTTATACAACTCAAAGTTACACTTCCCACTTTCGTTTCGTCGTTGTTAAGCAGCTATGACATCCGCATTTATCAAGCAATATCCAAATTTTTAAGTGAAGCCAATTTAACATTATGATACGTTTGTTCTGTAGTCTGTATTTAAACTGTTCTCATCCAACCCAAGTTCCTGTACCGTGGCTTTCTATCACCAATTCGTCACAATGCCATGAAAGTTCCCATGTTGTAAAGATGTTGCTCTTTGACCTTCCTGTTTTCTAAATGCACAGAGCTGGCAGCACGGTCTTACGGACCAAGTGCCAAAATGTAATTTTTTTTTAACGTTCACAGTGTCAAGTGGGTTGGTTTTGCACTGATACTGAGGAATGTGAACGGTAACAAGACTCTTGTAACATTAAGTTACAATACTGTGGGCAATGCAGTGTAGCGTTGATATGGTTGAATCTCCGACGAGCTGAGGGTAATCCCATTTTGCTTTGTAGCTCCATGGACGAATGGTAATGCAACCCGGGTTCGATTCGCGGCTGGGCTGTGTACCAGAAGACACATTACATACTGATACTTACAGATCATGCAACCCCTAATGTACTCTGATATACGTCTGTTTCATTGAAATTACTCTATAGTTAATGAGTAACAATGTAATAACTAGAGCCCGGAAGTAAGGCAAAATGCTTGTTTTTTTATTTGGGTGCTTATATCGAAGTGCCAAATACACACAAACATATTTCTGTACGTTTGGGAACGGTAGGACCCGTTTTTATTTTGTCGTTTTTGCCTATTTTTAGCTTCCGGTGCCTATATGATAGTTTAGTGCCTCCTTTGCCTCTCTCACCGAGCTCGATAGCTACAGTCGCTTAAGTGCTGCCATTATCCAGTATTCAGGAGATACTGGGTTCGAACCCCACTGTCGGCATCCCTAAAGATGGTTGTCCGTGGTTTCCCATTTTCACACCAGGCAAATGCTGGGGCTGTACCTTAATTAAGGCCACGGCCACTTCCTTCCCACTACTAGCCCTTCCCTGTTCCATTGTCGTCATAAGACCCATCTGTGTCGGTACGACGTAAAGCAAGTTGTAAGGAAAAATCTTTTGCCTCTTTTGAGTTGTGGATATTTTTTTCTGTTATTTAGATATTACAATTAAAAGAAAAAAGAAAATATAATTCCAATGTTCTGCGTTAATAATAAAGAATACAATTTCATTTTAATTTATTAGGTAAAAATACATTTAAATAAAAGAAATTTTAATATTACACAAATCCCTGCTGAAAACTCACTCCACAAGTCAATTGGTCGAGAGGGATGTCAGGTCCCGTTCCTGTTTCGCAATATTAAATGGTGGTGGTGATTATTGTTTTAAGAGAAATAACAACTTGGTAATCATCTTCTATTAACACTAATCAGAAGGAAAATAGAATAGGTCTGACACTTCGAAAAATGACGTTATCGGCAAAAGAAAGGCAAGGGCCACGAACGGCGTGAAAATAATAAACTTCTTAAGGTCCGAAAACTTAACACCGTCGGGGCCGGAAAAGAACAAGAGTTGACTAAGTGAGTTCGGGTACGAAAGATAAGAGAGAGGGACCTGACACAAATAATTGGAAGCAACGCCAGACTCAGCTACGGGAACCGTGGTCGCTAACCCACATTCCCAACTTGAGGGCCCCTGTACCCCATTGTTAGTCGCCTCTTGTGACTGGCAAGGGATACCGTTGATGTTATTCTATCACCCCCTCCCACAGGGGGACGTAAGATTAAGTAGTAAAATGGGATGCAAGACCAATTTTGTCATTATAATTGCCTATTTTACTACCGGCCAAGTTGGCCGTACGGTTAGGGGCGCCCAGCTGTGAGCTTGCATCCGGGCAATAGTGGGTTCGAACCCCAATGCCGGCAGCCCTGAAGATGGTTTTCCGTTGTTTCCCATTTTTACACCTGGCAAATGCTGGGGCTGTACCTTAACTAAGGCCACGGTCGCTTCCTTCCCACTCCTAGCCCTTTCCTATCCCATCGTCGCCATAAGACCTGCGACGTAAAACAAATGAAATATATATATTGAACCCTTGAACCTACTCGTAGAATAATGGGTTCAATATTACTACCTATTTCCCAAATTTTCAACGCTCATTTGCCTGCCTATTTTAGCCAAAATAAATGCCTGAACTTCCGGGCTCTAGTAATAACAATCCATTTCTTGACATAATATTAAATTTTCCCCCTTTTCCTTCCTTTCTTTGTTAGCTGTTTAAGGTCGCACCACCGAACAATGTGGCCGTGCGGTTAGGGTCGCGTACTTGTGAGCTTGCATTCAGGAAATGGTGGGTTCGAATCCCATCCCTTAGAATCTCTTTCCCGTCCTTCCGTCACCGAAAACCTTCGATGTCTTAGAGCGACGTTAAATCACTAGCAAAACTATATTATTTTAAATAACGTCGCACCAATTCAGACTATGATGACGATGAGATAGGAAAGGGCCTAGGACTGAGGAAGATAGACCGTGGTCTTAATTAAGGTACAGCCTCAGCATTTCGCTGATATGGAAGTGGGAAAGCACGGAATAGCATATTAAAAGCTACCGATAGTAGGGTTCGAAGCCACCATCGTCTGAATGCAAGGTAATAGCTACACAGCCCGGACTGCGGCACACAATTAATTATTGTCCTCTAAATATTAAAATACCTTAAAATAAGAGTGCTTGATAATTGAACACATTTTTACCAAGCCGATGTTATTACTCCTGGATGATTCTATTTCAAACTGATCAATGGAATTGCTCTGAAGGTCTGACTCCTTGGCTGTATGGCCAGCTTTCCGGCCTTCGGTTCAATGGGTTCCTGGTTCGATTCCCGGCCAGGTCGGGGATTTTAATCGTTCCTGATTAATTCTTCTGGCCCGGGCACTGGGTGTTTGTGTTTGTCCCAACACTTTCATCTTCATATTCAGACAACATACCGCACTACCAATCACCACAGGAACACGCAATTAGTAATTACATCCCTCCATATAGGGTTGGCGTCAAGAAGGGCATCCGACAATAAAACAGGGCCAAATCCACAAGTGCGCCGCATTTCGGACCCGCGACTCCACAGGAGTAGGAAAAGCGGTAGAGGAAGAAGAAAAGAAGAATGGAATTGCTCTGAAGCTCACTTCTCTGAAATTTTCCCTTCACAATGTTCTTCTTTTCTCATTTCAAAACATGTTCCAATGCTTTTACGTATGCTTCTGAACTGTATTTGTGTTTATAAATACTGTATTTCATCAACAGATTATATTTTAAAATTCATATACAATTTTTACTTGATGCGGAATATGACTTTTATACGTAAATATTGCTATTAATGCAGGATGACATTGATCTGGAATATACATTTTGATATTTACTTTACAGCAACAAAGTTCTACAAGCCCACGAAATTGAGATTTTTTACATAAAATAAAACTCAGTAGGTACTGTGTAGAGATGAGAAGAATGCAAGAATGAGGAATGTGGCCTGCAAGCACGAACTTCCTGTTCTGCCCAGACAGTTCGGCTCTTATCTGTTCTTATCTGCTGCACGAAAACATTGACTCATACTTTGCAGTTTGCTGGATTACAAATGACAAGAGCGAAGAGCTGCCAGTAGAAGATACTATAAACTCGCCTGGGTAGTAGCGGAGTTGCTATGGTAACCATTGCGTCACTGGCTCTGCTGGTGAAAATCCCTTCGCCCCGTGCCTCACCTGGCATGTGCATTCTTTTGATCTCCCAACAATACGGTGTTTTTGTTGTAGAATTGAATTATCATTTCGTGAATATGGTTTGTTTATTGCAGACAGTGAGTCAGAAATTTACTATCAAGTTGTGTGCTAAACTGTGATAGAAACAGACATCAAAATCTTGAAGTATTTAACACATGGGCTTACATAAAATCAAAGTAAAGTAATAATTAAATTATTACTATTGAATAGCCCTTTTGCAAAGGAAACCAAGCTATAAATAATATGCTATAATCTTTTTCCATCATTACTTCACCTGAAAACTTAGTGAGAAATCTTTCTTTAATTGCATACAATTATCTCTCGCTTTATAAAAGTGTATCCCCACTACTGTATCTTCGCTATTTTTTTTGCCATTTGTTTTACGTCGCACCGACACAGATAGGTCTTATGACGACGATGGGATAGGAATAAGAAGGAAGCGGTCGTGGACTTAATTAAGGTACAGCCCCAGCATTTGCCTGGTGTGAAAATGGGAAACCACGGAAAACCATCTTCAGGGCTGCCGGCAGTGAGGTTCGAACCCACTATCTCCCGGATGCAAGCTCACAGCTGCGCGCCCCAAACCGCACGGTCAACTCGCCCCGTACTGTATCTTTAAACTTCTGTAAATCAAGGCCTGTTTTTATTTATTATTACGATAGAGAAAGTGGGTCACAAATAAAGTGTCTCTCATATCAGCTCAGACCGAACTTATGTCGCGCGCGGCCGCCCTGCTTTAAGCGTGTGCGCACTCTTATATTAAATCATACCTTATAAAAGATGCTGAAAGTGTCGTCTTTCCTAGTTTATACAGGCGTTGTATCTGATAACCACATTCTGGCTGACGCAAGTAAGTTCTGCCACTGTATTTCTGATTTCATTCGTAATGTTTCCTTTCAGTTCCTCCAATATGTGAGGATTTGTTAGATACACTTTTTTCAGTTTTCGTTCTGCAAACACTTCCGAGATAATGTCGTATGGCTTTTAGTGCCGGGATATCCCAGGACGGGTTCGGCTCGCCAGGTGCAGGTCTTTATATTTGACTCCTGTAGGCGACCTGCGCGTCGTGATGAGGATGATATGATGATGAAGACAACACATACACCCAGTCCCCGGGCCATTGGAATTAACCAATTAAGGTTAAAATCCCCGACCCAGCCGGGAATTGAACCCGGGACCCTCTGAACCGAAGGCCAGTACGCTCACCGTTCAGCCAACGAGTCGGACACTTCCGTGATTGTAAGAAGGGTATCCTCTGCTGTATGAGCAGGTGCTGAATCATGTTGAAACCAACCATGCGATTTTGTTCTTCCGTTAACTGATGGAAGAGCGGCGGTAAAATGTCATCTTGGTACCTCTCTTCAATTACTGTCGTCTCGAAAAAATAGGCCTTATTATTCGTCTCACTCTAACAGCACTCCAAACACCAATCTTCTATAATGAGGGCCTTCATAAACACCATTAGGATTTTTACCGCACACGAATAGCGAGAATTATGACTGTTCACACGACCTCTAACATGAAACCAGAACTTTTACATACGAAATGAAGGTGTTGCAATGACAACTGTCTCACCATGTTAACAGCTGAGATTGAGACTGACGACTGATGCTTGCTAGGTCGAACACGTGCAGGCTGCTTGCAAGGTCAAAAACTATGCGCACACCTCCCATACGACAGCTTACGTATCGGAGAGTAAAACCGACGCTTCGACGGTCTTAGTTTATATGACAGACCCTGTATACCACCACACATCAAACGGTTCCACTCTCATCCTCTTCATCCACTGTAATACTGCACTCGCTTAAATGCGGCCACTACTCAGTATTCGGGAGAAGGTGGGTTCGAACGCCACTGTCGGCACCCTTGAATATGGGTTTCCAATTTTTCCCATTTTCACATCAGACAATTGCTGGGGCTGTACCTTAATTAAGGCCACGGCTACTTCCTTCCCACTCCTAGCCCTTTTCCTGTCCCATCGTTGTCATGAGACCTACCTGTGTCGGTGAGATGTAAAGCAACTTGTAAAAAATATACACATTAACATATTTAAATTACATCCCTGCTGTCATAGATAGGTGTTTCGGAAGTTTTATACGTGGTTTGGAAAGTACTTTTTAACGAAAATATTTCCTTCAGTGAAGCGTGAATTGCATATATCTCGTGTTTTCAACGAGCATTCCCTTTTATGAAAATAGACTAAGTTTATTAAAAGAATTTAACTGACACATTTGTCGGAGATTTTAACATTTCTATACTTAATATTCTCCCCTATAGCCTCTGTTCATTACATTTCTTATTACCACTACCCTTGCGTCGTGTTAACAAGAGAGTCATATATCATTATTACTGCTGTAATGTGAAAATAAAGAGTAAACCAGTTCACCGACAAACGGATTGGGGGTTCCTTGCTTGTTGTACATAGCCTTCAACGGATGATCTAAACATTGGTAAAACGAGTTGATTTCTATCAGTCGATTCAAAGTATATCAATCTTATTAAAAACTACTTTGAACCCTGTATCAACAAAAATGTTGATCCATATTCATTGGTCAGTAATAATAAAACAAGAGAAAAAAACACTACAGCATGGATTAAGGAAACGAAGAAGGATGTGGAAAGGTTAAGCATCTTGGAAGACCAGATGTTAGAAAGGAATACGTTTAGGAACACACTGAAGAATTTGGAAGGTGTTCAAGCCGCAGGAAGAACTAAGAAGACCGGAAGAGCCTGGACAGATGAACAACGGAAGCAGGCCAGCGAACGCATGAAGGAGTATTGGACACAGAGAAAACTCCGTACGAAGAGAAAGAAATGAAGTTGTAGCTTGAAAAAAATAATGCAATAAATATTATTTAATATGGTTAAGAGTCGTATGTTGTGAGGTAGAAGTAGTAAGGGAACACAAAGTGCGTCACAACAATAATAAGAGGGCTATGTGAGTAGTGAAAATGGATATCCTCTTGGGATTGGCCCACATATAATAGTTAATTCATAGTGTCTTGACATAAGGGCCGAAACTATTTCAGGTCACCAAACCACAATGTCTGCCGAATGCACGATGATTTGAAATCAGAAGAATGTCGAAAATTCGTGGGCTGTGAGAAACTGATATCCGCACTTCATCACTTTCAAACTACTCATAATCGAAGGTAGTTTAGTGTTGAAGTAAACATTCTCAGGAAATAATAATTAGGAACATCATATCTAATACTCCGGACTATACAGACGTAAATCAAAACAAATTCCCCTTGTTGATAACCATTGACGTATTCTTTATTTAATTTGATAATTAATTTTTTAGACGGTGAGATATAACCGCTTCTAAAGACAGCTATAATATTCTAAACAAAGTCGTAAACGTTTCCATACTTAATATTATCGTATATAATTTCCATTTTCAAAATAATTACGTTGTGAGCTTCGTCCTATGTATAAGACCGGCATTAGTATACAGGCATATTAAGCATGAAGTTTTTGCACGAAAGTTCCAGTCTTTTATTATTTGTGTTTAAAGGTATATTTACTTAGAAGTACTTCACTAAATTTGTATATAGAATTACTGAATATGGAGTCGTAATAAATTAAATCAGTTTATGGAACATGTCATAAAATATGCAAAGATTTCTTCGATTGGAGCTCGAAGACCACCACATTAATGTTGTTCTCCTATAAGGAGGGAACACAGTATAAACTCCTATGTTATCTGATCCAACTTGAAGATGATTCCTAATGCCTTTGAAGAGGGCATATAAGGACTCAAGAAGTACGCTGTAGTAAAAGAGAGAATGGATCCAACCCAGCCCATGTACTTTGGGATTAATGGGCGTGCCTGGAACGGGTGATGAAATGAAGAAAAAGTGAGTTTCGTCTTTTGAACCCTTGGATTCATTTCCTTCTAGTTACTTAGACATAGAAGTGTCTTTCATTCTAGCACAGACAATAAATGAAAACCCCGGACATAAGTAGTCTCTACTCCCGTCTTCTTACCGTGATTAGAATTAATGCCCCACATGCAACGATTACCTAATCCTCATTTGGAAAATAACCGATATGCTTAATGGATTTTTAATTTACGGCATGACTTTTCATTTTATCGATAGGAAAATAGAAGTATTTTAAAACGCAATAATTTAATAATATTGTCAAACATTCCAACTTACATTGATTCCAATAATTAATTTCTAAATGCAAACTAGCTACATGATTATTTCAAAAATATCTGGCACTTTCTCCGTAATAAGAAATAAGCAAAGTTTTTACAACCAACCCCCAATGGTGCAACCGCCCCGAAATGGCATGGCCTGCCAAGTGACCGCTGCTCAGTCCGAAGGCCTGCAGATTACGAGGTGTCGTATGGTCAGCACGATGGATACTCTCGGCCGTTATTCGTGGCTTTCTAGACCGGGGCCGCCATCTCAGTGTCAGATAGATCCTCAATTGTAATCACGTAGGCTGAGTGGACCTCGAACCAGCCCTCAAATGCAGGTAAAAATCCTTGACTTGGCCGAGAACCGAACCCTGGGCCGGCTGGTAAGAGTTAGGCACGCTACCCCTACACCGCGGGGTCGGCAACATTTTTTACGTAGGAAGGTACTAATGTCTGGCTCATAATTAATAATAGTAATAATTAAGGTACGTAACTCAATTTTATTTCACAGTGAAAACAGTTCAATCCAAATCTTGTTTCCATATTTGAAGAAAATAAAATCATCCTTAATAAGTTGAGTTGACATCGTGAAGATCACATAAACTGGAAATCAGTTACATAATAGAGAATTAATCACTTTGTAAACGCCAAAATTCGCAGGAAATAATGTTCCATGATGAATGCACACAATTCTGTTTCCAATTATACATCCCTAGAGACTGAAAAATGCGAACGCTATTAATAATAATAATAATAATAATAATAATAATAATAATAATAATAATAATAATAATGTTATTTGCTTTACATCCCACTAACTACTTTTACGGTCTTCGGAGTCGCCGAGGTGCCGGAATTCAGTCCCGCAGGAGTTCTTTTACGTGCTAGTAAATCTACCGACACGAGGCTGTCGTATTAGAGCACCTTCAAATACCACCCGACTGAGCCAGGATCGAACCTGCCAAGTTGGGGTTAGAAGGCCAGCACTTTAACCGTCTGAGCCACTCAGCCCGGCCGCTAGTCATGAAATATCTATTATTTCAGTATAATGAACCCAATTTATTCAGTCGCAGTATATATAAACTTTATCATCAAAGCCAATTGTGTTGATAACAATACGTACTTACTGACTGAATGGATTAATGATTCTCCAGAAATGAATGAGCTTGATATTTGGTCACAGTGGAATTAAAGATAACTGTCCCATAATATTTTAAAATAAGCTATCTACGTACAGGCCACAAAGGCCCTGGGAGGGATGAAAGGTAAAGGCTTCCACTATCCGTAACCTCGGCACTTGGTGGGGTAGAGTGATTAACTCTACGCACGGCCGCCTTTGAAAATCCACAGCCCATTTCCAGTCATTCGACCGTGTCAGGAAGAATGAATGAATGAATGAATGAATGAATGAATGAATGAATGAAGCCCTCATCTAGCGGTGAGGGTAGGAATTGTGCCGGATGCTGAATCCTGTCGCACTCCTCTGGAGCAATGATTTATGACTGACAACTTAAATAAAATTATATTGGTGAGTGTTGCTGGAATGAAAGATGACATGGAAAACTGGAGTACCCACCTCCGCGTTGTCCAGCATAAATCTCACCACTGAGCTCGATAGCTGCAGTCGCTTAAGTGCGGCCAGTATCCAGTATTCCGGAGATAGTATGTTCGAACCCCACTGTCGGCAGCCCTGAAAATGGTTTTCCGTGGTTTCCCATTTTCACACAAGGCAAATGCTGGGGCTGTAACTTAATTAAAGCCACGGCCGCTTCCTTCCCACTCCTAACCCTTCCCTGTCCCATCGTCACCATAAGACCTATCTGTGTCGGTGCGACGTAAAGCAACTAGCAAAAAAAAGAAATCTCACCGGGAGTGACCGGGATTTGAACCAATGAACCCAGTGGTGAGAGGCCGGCGTGCCGCCGCCTAAGGCATGGAGGCCCCCCGACCACCTTTTCCGCCGTAAACTAACCTGGTACTCATTTTTGGTGTAGGCTGAGTAAACCTGGGGGCTATGTGCACCTCCAAAATTGGAAATTTCGTTTCTTAAATTTTTCGACTTCCTGACGGGGAATCGAATCCACGTCCTTTCGGGTGAAGCAAGCACTCCTTTACTGCCTCGGCCAGGCAGTCCCCGTCCATAATCTTTTGACGAGGACAAATAAGCTTTAGGGACTGCAAAGTTGTGCGGTGAAAGGGTGACTGTCTAGTTGAATTCACGTCCTCGTATTGACAAAATTGACAAAACAAAATGCGTTGGAAGTAGGCCTACTCATTATCAGGACTGGTTTAACGAACATGTCTGACGTTGTATACGCATGCAATTCACATATACTTTTCTGCTCACCGAGCTCGATAATTGTAGTCGCTTAAAGGGGGCCAGTATCCAGTATTTGGGAAGTAGTAGGTTGGACCCTCACTGTCGGCAGCCCTGAAGATGGTTTTCCGTGGTTTCCCATTTTCACACCAGGTAAATGCTGGGCTGTACCTTATTTAGGCCACGGCCGATTCACTCCCACTCCTAGCCCATTCCTGTCCCATCGTCGCCATAAGACCTATCTGTGTCGGTGCGACGTAGAGCTTCTTCTTCTACTACTTCTTGTTCTTTATCTGTTTATCCTCCAGGGTCGGTTTTTCCCTCGGACTCAGCGAGTGATCCCACCTCTACCGCCTCAAGTGTCCTGGAGCTTCAGACACTGAGTCGGGGGATACAACTGGGGAGGATGACCAGTACCTCGCTTAGGTGGCCTCACCTGCTATGCAGAATAGGGTCCTTGCGGGGGGATGGGAAGTTTAGAAGGGATAGACAAGGAAGTGGGAAGGAATCGGCCGTGGCCTTAAGTTAGGTACCATCAGGGCACTTGGCTGGAGGAGAAGTGGGAAACCACGGAAAACCACTTCCAGGATGGCTGTGGTGGGAATCGAACCCACCTCTACTCAGTAGACCTCCCGAGGCTGAGTGGATCCCGTCCCACCCCTCGTATCCCATTTCTAATTTTGTGGCAGAGCCGGGAAACGAGCCCGGACCTCTGGGGGTGGCAGCTAATCACACTAACCACTACACCACAGAGGCGGACGCGACGTAAAGCAATCTGTAAAAATAAATCCTGCTCAATAGCGTGATAAATAATTATATACTGCCGTCTCTCTCTTCTACCATAACATATTCAACATTTGAAAGTGATTTCCACCGAACAGACTTGTGCCTCACCTACAGTAACTGGCACAAGTTAAGTACCTAAATGAAAGCTTGAAAACGAAATAAACTTGCATATACAGTATAATACCGCTGCCAACGCATACTTGTATTAAGGATCACAATACAGCAGAAGTATATAGGTATTGTGATATCGCACTGATTTTAGTATGGGTAGCAACCCTCCTCTGGTGAGGATGCGTATGGCGAGTTGATCCGAAAGTGAATCGTTCAGAAGTGGTAACCACAGGTCTCCACACCTGGCGCTGTAATTCTGAGCCAGCTCTATGTGTAGGGGAACTTGCGTGTCTCTTGCCTTTAGGCTCCGAGTTCGATCGAAGGATTTGAATTCTGGACTGAGCCCTGGAACGTGTTTCACTCAGCATCGTGGCACCAGCTGACGATCAGTCTCATATGAGGGGCTGTGGACCTGGTCGCGAAAGCCATGCGCTACGGCCGAGGATGTCGTAACGTTGACCAACTGACATTCCAACTATTGTAGGCCATATGGCTGGACAGCAGTCATCCTGGCAGTAAAAGTCCTTAATAAACAGTTGTGCCACGAGCTTGTTTATTTTTTTTTTCTAATTCAGAAGCCGTAGCTGATGAATCACATGCTCTAAACTAAAGACAACATCATCGATCTTGCAGGCCACGCATTATAGGCCTATAGACATCTCTCTTTAGACAGGCACCGGATGGGTCCTTAAAACCTATATAGCATTTGCAGTGGCTTTGTGACCGAGAAACTTGAAGAACGTACACAGAATTGAAGTGCATAATGTACAGAGATGAAATCCGTTTCCATCTGATCTTATGAGTCATTCGGAAGTACGACGCGCCTATGTATGTGGTATTTTTATTTAATTGAAATTCATTCTACATACTCCATTTATTCACGTAATTGTATTTTCTTAATCAATATCCTATAAATATTGTATGTTTCTTTACATAATTACAAGATGGAATATGTACAAATAATGCTAATATATTATTTAATTCGATATAATTTTGTCCCTTACACTAGTCATGAATTTTAAGAATTTCTCTTTGAATTTACTTACAAGTCTGTTTTATTTACTGGCCATTTGTTTTCCTTCAGTATTACTCCGATAAACATGCCCCTTCCTTGATCTATTAGTTTGCATTCGGAAATAATATGGTCCATCGTTCTTTCACCCATAGCACAAGGACACATTGTGTTGTCTATAATTTTGAAGCTGAATAAATACAACTTGATATGACCTTGTCCTGGTAGCATAGTTCTTAAATATGAATTTAAATAAGAATTTGGTGTTCCCTTAGTCGTGTTTCCCTGAACTTAACTTGATGATTTTCTACCTCCACTGTCTAGTCCTTGGGCTGTAAATTCGTCGATCCCTTTCTTAATCGAGAACACATTACAACCAGATATTTTTATGAATTGACGTTCCAGGTACACCAGGTGTATGCATACGTCTTTTGCGGTTTCACTAAGAGATGGTGCTAGCGAACAGTACGTATCATTTGAATTTGACACATACGTCAGTTTGTTCCTCTGACATTAACGTACCAACACACAACAGTTGAGTCCGCCAAACACTAGCATCATCTGTGTTACATCGTTCAGTGATCATGCCGACGTTTGTGTCTGAAAAAGAACATTTGCGGTACGCATTGCTTTTCTTATTTAATCAAAAGTAAAAGGCTGTGGAAAGTCATCGATTGCTGGTAGAAACATATGGTGAACACGCTCCATCGATTAGAACATTTGAGACATGGTTTCGACAATTTAAACGTGGTGATTTCAAAACGAGCAATTGCAGACGTTACTGGACAATGACTCAACTCAAACTCAACAACAATTGTAACAAGCATTAAATGTGTCACAAGAAACAATCATCAGACATTTACGAGCAATGGGGAAGATCAACAAACACGATGATTGAGTCCCACACAATATGAATGAACGGCAAATGGAAAATCGCAAAGTCACATGTAAAATGCTGCTTCAACGCCACGAAATAAAATCATTTCTGTACCGAATTGTGACGGGTGACGAAAAATGGATTTATTTTGACAACCCGAAGCGGAGAAAATCGTGGCTGTGTCACCTGGCGAAGCCATCCTTCAACATCAAGGCCAAATCACTTCGGCAAGAAGACCATGCTTCGTGTCTGATGAGACCAGAGCGCTATTGTGCATTACGAACTCTTGACGCCCGGCGAAACCGTTAATGCCAAACGCTATCGCCAACAAATGATTCATTTAAATCACGCATTGATCGAAAGACTACCAGAATGGGTCAGAAGACATGGCAAAGTGATTTTGTTACACGACAATGCGCCGTCTCACACAGCGAAACCAGTGAAAGACACCGTGAAATCGCTTGGATGGGACATCCTTCCGCACCCGCCGTACTCCCCCCAACCTATCACCTCTTCGAATCAATGGAGCACGCGCTCGCAGAGCAGCACTTCAGCAATTTCGTGGAAGTTGGAGAATGGCTCAATGAATGGTTTGCCGCAGAAGACAAGCAGTTTTTATGGCGTGGTATTCATAACTTGCCTGAAAGATGGGCCAAGTGTGTAGAAGCCGATGGCTAATATTTGCAGTAAGTAAAATATGAATTTCCCTTCAAAATTACGTGTTTTCTTTATGACAAAAATCGGCAAAATCTTATGCATACACCTGGTAATTACTGTGAAGACCTATGCTTACCACGTCTGAACGATTCGCGTTCAAACCAACTTGCCTAATGTATCCAAATTGGAGCGGGGTGTTACCCCTTACAAAAAGTAATAAGAATACTTACAATACTCCCTGCTCCTTAATGTTAAGTATGCATTGGCATCCGATATGTGAATTTTTTCATTCACAGTCCTTCATTTAGGTGCTTAGCTACCATATTTTTGGCATTAATGTATCTTAGGCTTGTTTTTTTTTTTTTTTTTTTTTTTTTTTTTTTTTTTGCTAGCGGCTTTACGTCGCACCGACACAGATAGGTCTTATGGCGACGATGGGATAGGAAAGGCCTAGGAGTTGGAAGGAAGCGGCCGTGGCCTTAATTAAGGTACAGCCCCAGCATTTGCCTGGTGTGAAAATGGGAAACCACGGAAAACCATCTTCAAGGCTGCCGATAGTGGGATTCGAACCTACTATCTCCCGGATGCAAGCTCACAGCCGCGCGCCTCTACGCGCACGGCCAACTCGCCCGGTACTTAGGCTTGTGTCTGTTTCGTGGAGATTATTCTTATCGGTAGAATGTATGAGAAGGGGCTGGCAGTGCTTATTTCTTTATCATCCAAATGTGAATTGCATCTCACCACTGGCACTAATGTATGTTCCACATACCAAACAAAGGCACTATGTGTTAATGCTTATTGAAGGAGCCCTACAACGTGGATTTCACTAAACAGTTTATATGTCTGGTTTTGTTATCTCCTAGATATTATCTGTACATATAAACGTTTCAGTACTGTATGCTCTCTCTCTACTTCACAGGAAACGAGTATAAGGCAGCCTTTGATAGTGAATCCAGCCCACTTTAGAAGCATCGTCAACTCATAGCTCCTGCCGAGGAACTTGTACATTGTAGGGACAGTATTACAATCTGGCACTTCTCTTTGGATGCTAACTGCTTTAGTTCGTCGATGAATTTGTTCCACAACATCAATGTCTCCTTATGCTTATGAACGTGCTCGCATATTTGCAGTGTTACGATGTCAGGAATCAACATACCAATCTGACGGGACCAGTATTACACATCAGAATTTAGCATGTAACCTATTATTTTTGTAGAAGCCAGTATTTTAATATCATTCGTGCAGTCGTGTTGAAGTATAACATATCGACGGTGCGCGAGCAATAACTCGTATCCCACAATGTTCTCTGCGTTCATTTTCCGTTGCACATTAGCACAGGAATATGAACACAATGAACATTGTATTGATGGACTGAAATCCATGTGTGGCTGGGAGGCGTGATCGGTCTTAAGGACGATAATACTTCGAAAGAACATTGTGTGATACGAGGTTTTGCTCGCGCACCGTCGATATTATAGGTTTATGTCAAAATTAATTTGCTAAGTTCTAAGCACTTAACTGTATAACACGAAAACTGGCTATACAATACAATATTTAACATTAATCTAGAGGTACTATTCCTCATTGGTGTCTTAACCAAAGGACCAACCGCTGGAGTTTGTGATCTATTAAGTAAAACGAGTTCCTCTACCGTTATCTGCTTTTCAGTAATAACTCCTACAATCTCAGATCACATAGTTCTTCAGTTGGTCTCACAGAACTGATTGTACCCGTAACGGACTTTGAAGCTAACAACAAATTCGTAAGAGAGAAAGAAATCAAAATTGTAGCCTCGCGATTAGAGGTCTGTGGACCAAGCGAGTTGGCCGTGCGGTTAGGAGCGCGCAGCTGTGAGCTTGCATTCGGGAGATAATAGGTTTGAACCCCACTGTAGGCATCCCTGAAGATGGTTTTCCGTGGTTTCCCATTTTCACACCAGGCCACGTCCTCTTTCTTCCAACTGCTAACCCTTTCCTATCCCATCGTCGCCATAAGATCTATGTGCATCGGTGCAACGTGAAGCCAATTGTTTAAAAAAGTGGTCTGTGGCCACAGGACTAGACGATGATGATGGCCATTACTGCTCTAATCCACGTTTCTTGTATTTGATAACACAACCAGCACGGCACTCACACGCCGGTTTACGGAAAGAGGTTGGGAAAGGATCTGGACCACAGTAGAATGAAGGTGATAGCCCTCAGCATTTGAATGATGTAAAAATGAGGAACCATGTAGAACTACATACAGGGCTGCTGAAAGTGTTCAAAGCCATCATCTCTCGAACGTCATCTTATAGCTACATAACCTGAACAGCGCAGCCAAATCGTTCGTTCATTCAATCTTCCTGTGGTACCAGAGAAGTTCTTAAAATTTAGTAAAATATCTTATTCAGTAACGATATAGGTAATTCATCGATAATACAGTGTGAACAGAAAATAATATGGTCCAAACAGAACTGAGTAAGTCGAACACGTTTTCGTCTGGCTCCGTGGCTACATGGTACTGGTTCTGGGTTCAGGGTGCTGTGCGTTTTATTCCCGACCGGGCAAAGGAATTTAACTGCGTATGGTTCATTCCTCTAATCCGGAGACTGGATGAGTGTGTCCGTCTCAATACACTTCTCTGCATATATACACAGCACTCCTCACTACTATCTACCACAGAAACACGCAGTAAAGAATACGGCCTTCACGTAGCGTTGGTGTCAGGAAGGGCATCCAGATGTAAAACTGGACCAAATCTATATCAAGTGCCCACTCAATAAATTGGGATTAAGAAGAGGAAGAAGAAAAAGGATAACATATTGTTGTCACAATACATTCTTATCTGAGATAGCCATTAGAGCATTGCACTTCTTGGTAGAATGTGTGGCAAAACTTATCCGTATTTAAACACAAGAGACTTGTTTTAGTGGAAATAGTGGCATGTAAAGGGTTTCTTCTACGGGGTAAAAATCTGATGTTCTGTCGTCTCTTGGGACAACTGACAGTTAAAAGGGCTGAACTCACGTTATTATTATTATTATTATTATTATTATTATTATTATTATTATTATTATTATTATTACAGGCCTCTCTATTTTATACTTTTCAATGTGTATTCTATAAAACAAAACCTTCCTTTTCCTAATAAAATCTGTAGTTATTGTACTAAAATTACATGTAATAATATGTCATTCAGAAATATCTTGATTATCGTTGACAATGAATGTGGTTAAGGGTTACGGTTCACCCAGATTATTCGACCTGTTATTTGATGGGTTTTAATTGAATCGCTCGTGAAAACGTTGCGACGCAATAAGAGATGACAACCAGAAAATCTCTATGTCATCACTTGGACAAGAGCAAATAACATTGTGTCAAAAATGAATGACACCTCTGGGGCTGGGATGGCGCACTAGAGCGCCCATCTCCCGACAGAAAATGCATTCTCTACCATAAATAAACATGACTGAGTGATTGTGTGGATAGTAGCAAGTGGTGCAGCCTTGTGGTTGCTCGCTCATAGGAACAAGTGATTATACCTAACATTTTATATATTATCAAAAAAGGCTTTCACGGCCGCAGATCTTATAATCACAGGAATAGAACCAGCTTTTGGGTGGTTAGGCCGTGTGCATTATGCAGAGTTTCGTCCAGGCGTGCCATTTGGACTCATCAGCTGGAATGGCACGCCCCTCCAGGACTCTGCTTAGCAGTGGCAGACCAAACAGTGTGGCCCCGCCGTGTTAGCAAATCAAGTTTGCTAACCTGCTAAAGGAGAAATGATTTCTCCGTTCAAAAATTGCTCCCCCATTGGAGATACAATATCAAAAAAGGCTTTCACGGCCGCAGATCTTATAATCACAGGAATAGAACCAGCTTTTGGGTGGTTAGGCCGTGTGCATTATGCAGAGTTTCTTTTCTTTGCAAACCTCCGTAGCTCAGGCGGCAGCGCACCAGCCTCTCACCACTGGATACCGTGGTTCGAATCCCGGTCACCCCATGTGAGATTTGTGCTGGACAAAGCGGAGGCAGGTCAGGTTTTTCTCCGGGTTCTCCAGTTTACCCTGTCATCCTTCATTTCAGCAACACTCACCATTAATATTTCGTTTCAGCTATCAGTCATTTATCATTGCACCAGAGGAGTGCGACAGACTTCGGCAACCGGCACAATTCCTATCCTCGCCGCTAGATGGCGGCTTCATTCATTTCATTTCTGATCCGGTCGAATGACTGGAAACAGGCTGTGGTTTTTCATTTTCTTTGCACTAGTGATTTAATAATAATAATAATGTTATTTGCTTTACGTCCCACTAATTTCTTTTACGGTTTTCGGAGACGCCGAGGTGCCGGAATTTAGTCCCGCAGGAGTTCTTTCACGTGCCAGTAAATCTACCGACACGAGACTGACATATTTGGGCACCTTCAAATACCACCGGACTGAGCCAGGATCGAACCTGCCAAGTTGGGGTCAGAAGGCCAGCGCCTCAACCGTCTAAGCCACTCAGCCCAGCCCCTAGCGATTTACCGTCACACTAATAGAGACATATTTTCGACGACAATGGCGTGGGAAAGTGCTAGGGCTAGGAAATAGGCGGCCATGGCTTTTTAATGAGGCTATGTTACTGATCTGGCATTTGCTTGTTATGAATATTTGTTACCGCGGAAAACCATGCCTAGGACTGCCGACAGTAGGGATCGAAATTACCATCTCCCGAATACAACATTATACCCAACCCGTACCCCATAGACAACTGTTTCGGTCAAGTTTACAGGGTGCATTAAGAATGCTTTCCAACAATCACAGGATATGATGAAAGAGATTAGGACTTTTTTTACATTTTGCTTTACGTCGCACCGACACAGATAGGTCTTATTGCAACGAGGGGATGGAAAAGACCTAGAAGTGGGAGGAAATTGGCCGTGGCCTTAATTAAGGTACAGCCCCAGCATTTGTTTGCTGTGAAAATGGGAAATCATGGAAAACCATTTTCAGGCCTGCTGGCAGTGGGATGTAAGCTCAGAGCTGTGCGCCCCTCGCCGCATGGCCAACTCGCCCGGTGAGAGAGAGTTATTCAAATGAGAATAGGAACCAACCCTCTAACTCGCAATTTTTATCCAAAGTCATCTGGGGGGGGGGGATGTAAGGTAATATAGTTTTGAAAATAGAGTTCTGACCCACTGCGCAGTACCCAAAGCCGCCAGTGGAAATTTTACAGCACAGCTGAACGAAAGTATCTGTGGTGTAAAAAATTGCATTTCTGTGTTTCGACTTATTGCGCTACCTATGGGTCTTCTTAACAAATTGTGTTACTCAGCAGTTCGAGTCTTCGCCAAATGATGTCATGAAAACTTTGTACAGTTGGTTAGAAAATTAGTGAAAGCTGCAACTGCTCTTTTCTCGAAATACAGTTTCCTTAATAACAACAGTCAATAATTAATATCTTCTGAAGTAATGTACCTAGAAGCATGGGCTCTTTTTCAAAATGTTCATTATCTTATGCTAATTTTAGAACAAAAATCTCAAGAATGAAAAATGCTACTTTAAGACCCTTTCAGAGCAACGGGTCACAGTTTATCCGGTGGAAGTGTCCGCGGACAGTCTGCTTGGTCTCGTTTCCATTCCGTACCCTGATGGGGTACGGCCGGCCAACTAGAGGGCGACGCCCTCTCTCCTGCTAGGGGATGTGTTGCGGTGATTTGAGATGTTTTTGTTTCTACTAGTGTAAAGTCGCACTTGTTGCCTTTTGTGAAAATGAGAAATCGCGAAAAACTACCTTCAGGACTGCCGATGGTGGGATTCGAATCAACCATCTCTCGAATTTCAAGGTCACAACTACGCGACTCTAACCGCACAGCTAACGCGGTCGGTATTATCTGGGGTGCGGGGAAGGGTGAGAGTAGACCAGGCCGCGACCTATAAGAGTAACTGTCCCAGTATTTGCCTTAGTGAGAATGGAAATCCGTGGGAAACTATATTCAGGATAGCCGACGGTGAGTACAGTCCACCGCCTCCCGAATGCAGGAGCTATTTTTCAAGCTGTTACTGCTCTGTGACTTTTTTTTGTTTTCGTATGATAGGAGTGAGTTGTGTTCTGTATTTGTACAAAGGTTCTACCTGCAGTTTTTATGGATCTTGACGTTTCATGATCCTCAGAACTCGAAAAAGTGCTTTTCACAAGCTAACTGTAAGACGTGGAGGAGGCTCCTTTGGACACATTTCGTAGGGTATTGGGGCCACAGACCTCGTCTAAATCAACATTTTGTTAGCTGCTCCAGTTGACACTGGATGAAGTTTGGGTTGTGCGTTGGAGGGTGGGCTTCTGTCCTCATTATAATAGATTATCATCATTCGCAAGGACCGTGATTTTCGTACACCACCTGTCTACACCCTGTATTCAAATATCTTGTGTAATTGCCAGTGAGTCTAGCTCCTAGGTTGAATAGTCAGCATACTGGCCTTCGTTTCAGATTGCACCGAGTTCGAGTCTCGGCCAGGGATTTTAACTGCGTATGGTTAATTCCTCTAGTTCGGTGACTAGGTGTTTGTCATAATACTTCTCTTCATCCGCGTACAACACACACCACCACTAACCACTACAGGAACAGCAATAATGAATACATCCCTCCAAAATTGGACTGCCATTACGAAGGGCAACCGGTCGTAAAACCGGACTAAATTCACATCACTTGCCAACTGCAATAAATATTTCGAAAATGCCAGAGAGAAGAAGTTAAATTACCAATGTGTGATGTGCAGGTTATGCTCGAAAATGTTTTCAATTCATGTTCTGATTATGAGTGTGTGTATTTATCTTCGACTGACCTCTCTTCGGGAAATATTCCTCCCATACACTTTCTATTGTAACTGAGGCCGCATGTAAAACAATTCATACTGTATATAGCAAAAACGTGAATCTAAACTAAGACATCAGGAGGTAGATCAGGATGACATCTTTAAGTTTAATGATATTGTATATGACAGAAATGTTCGATAACAGAAAAGACATTGTACTAGTGAATGATATGAATTTGAGAATAATAAATGTATGAAACGAGGCAAGTTTGAAGAAGATATGAAAGCTAATAGGAACCGTAAATGTTTATAGGTTCACAATTTTCATTTGCACGTGTGGTTATCCGATAATAATACCAAGCACAACGGAAAAAGAAGAGAAGCTTGTAGTTTTACGTGAATATTCATATCGCGATCATACCAATGGGACCTCTAGTTTTATGTGGAATCCAAAGCATAAGTTATGGATGTGAATTTTGATATTAAAAGGCCTACATTCTTCTGAGTTCACAACTCTCACTTTGAAAATCATTACATATCAATTAGTCTAACCATTTTTTACTCTACTTTCCTCATCATTTCGTGTGGCTATTTCTAGCCAAGTGCAGCCCATGTAAGGCAGACCCTCCGATGAGGGTGGGCAGCATCTGCCATGTGTAGGTAACTGCGTGTTATTGTGGTAGAGGATAGTGTTATATATGGTGTGTGAGTTGCAGGGATGTTGGGGACAGCACAAACACCCAGCCCCCAAGCCACTGGAATTAACCAATGAAGGCTAAAATCCCCGACCCGGCCGGGAATCGAACCCGGGACCCTTTGAACCGAAGGCCAGTACGCTGACCTTTCAGCCAACGAGTCGGACTCTACTTTCCTTACCGTCCATGACCGAACCTTTTTTGTCTCCTAATAACCTATCTTCCACCGTTTCCCACATCCCACAATCACTAAAGCCAGTTCACATCATAGTTTCATCCAAATGAATAAGTTACTCATGTCTATATGGTTCCGATTCGAACCTCGGCCATATTGGAGGGAAGCCAGTGACGATATCGCTCGGCTATCATGCCACTTTGAACGCAACGACATTCACTCTCACACTTGAGAGTTTTGGATTCGAACTCGATAAGGAAGGACGTTATCAAACACTGTGAATTCTGAAAATCAGTCAGAATTGTGCAGATATCAAAAAGATTTTTCAGTCACTAACTGATCTGCAGATAACTGTACTTAACTCGAATTATAGATACCAAAAGGAGATAAATACAGTGATTTACGAGGAAAATGGCAGGTTAGCAATGTTGTAAATCTATTGCTTCCTTTTAAACTTTTACAAATTTCTATGTTCAGTCTGCAGTGATCTAAGTGGCGTCACATTATTCTGTTTGATACTAACACTCTAGTCCATCCTAAGTTCACAGCTCGCACTTTCAAAATCAGTTGACATCAATTAGTCTAACCATTGATTTTTGTCTTCATCTACTTTCCTTACCTTCCATGACTGAATAGTTTTTGTCTCCTAGTAACCTATCTTCCACCGTTTCCCGCATAACACGATCACTAAAGCCGGTTCACATCCACAGCTTCATCCAAATGAATAATCATATCCCTGTGGTTCCGATTCCACGTATAACTAAAGGTCCAATTGCTATGTCTCGCTGTCAACAATCACATGAACCTCGAAGCTTGCTTACTTTTAGATTTCAAGGGAACTGGATTTGGTTTCATCACGGAATTCATCTGTATTATAAACTATGTCTATGTTAACTCTGTAGGCCTACAGCAAAGCAGAATTCTACTTGCTCAATGCATGATCGTCCTCCCTCGCTGTGCTAGTTGTAACACCTCACAAATATCCAGGTATATTTCGTATGAAGCAGACGCGAGATGTGACTAGGCAACACCAGTTGTAGTCTGAAACAGCATCAGGATGATCCCTCGGCGAAAAGTGCTACCACAAAGAAGTCCCTGTCTGTGGAGATACAACTCGATAAAACCACGGCTCGGGTTTTTTCTGGAATGAAGAGTCTGCCTAAGATGGTGGGGTTGATAGCATAATGAACAAAATTGAGGAATGGCATGCATTACAGAAATCGCAGACGGTATTTCAGTGATATATCAGATTATTGATTACCTTCAGTGGTAGATCGTATTGACTGTAATAACTAGGAGACTACACAAATTGGAAATAACTGATTTGGGTATTATGATGCGTTTTTAAGTTGTCCTTCGTTATGCAGCTACGGGTGCAACGTAATTAGTTGTGCTGGAATGTTAATACTGATTATCTCGCAAAATAAGGCCAGTTGCATAACATCCTTTGAACCTCGTGCTAAGGGCACTCTGTCTTGCAACATACATCAAATGTTCCAAATTAGTATTCTCAGGTTTGATAGACTCCTTGTACGAATATTATCACTCAGGGATAGCACTGTGTATAATTTCTCTTTCTGTAACTGTGAGTGCAGATTGCTTTTCTATTTTAACTTTCTCCAATGCTCTAAGGTCATGGAAAATACCGTACGAACTAAAGAGAGGAAGTTTGAACACTCCCTTTTCTCTTGTTTCTTGTCCTAGTTGGGAATGCAGGCTGCAGAGCATAGCTTGAGGCCACGTATTTGAGAAATAATTCACGAACCAAACGTACAAGGTCGCACGCTTCCCTAGCGACCAGCCATCGAGATACAGCTTACGTTACAATTCCGTGAAAGTAGTCCTAAGATCATTAGATTAAAAAATTGAGAGGAAAATGTCATTGATATTGATACGCTCTGACTCTCTTTGTGATGTTTAGTCTGACAAAAGCAGAGTAGAAGCAACCCTTGACTGCGATGTGCACAATTGGAAAGGAATACAGAGAATATTCAGTATTAAATGGATGCTTTATACTTACAATAGAGCAGTAAAGTTAGCTCGTACTGTATGTGATACTCAAGTCTCAAGTCCATAGGACATGATACCTGCGAAGACTTCATATTTTTAATTAAATACTTCGTAACGGAGAATCAGACTACAGATTTTAGAGCGGAGCTAGAAACTGTCATTAAGATATCACGCACACTTTACGTCATTGACTTACAGCGTGGTGGCTGAATGGCCAGCGTAGTGGCCTCCGGTTCAGAGGGCACCGAGTTCGATTCCTGGCTGGATCGGGATTTTAATCTTAAAAATGGGATTGGGTCTTTATACTGAAGCTAAAGTTCGTACAATTCACATACCATTCACAACACTATCCTCCACCACACTAACACGCAGTTTCCTGGGCATGACGAATGCTGCCCACCATCATCGGAGATCAGTCTTACAAGGGCTGCGTCAGGATAGCAGGAACCACACGAAATTATAAAATAAACATTATTATGAGAAATATTTTACCACCCTGGCTTTCCTTAAAGCGTAAAGCATTCGAGGAGGTGTTAAAAATAACACTACCTTATTAAATTTGCTCAAACTGTGTCGGCAAACATCGAACGTTTTGTTCAAAAGAAAATGAAACAGAGAATAATATGAGTTTTAAGTCAAGTGGTGGTGGTGATGGTGGTGACGATCGAGCACGTTGCACATTGACTGTGCGGTAACTGTCATGTTGCTGTAAGTGGTTCATGCAGGAGGTGGTGGGTTCAAACCCTAGCGTTGTCAGACTTGAAGATGGCTTTCCGTCCTTTCCCGTTTTCATACGTTGCAAATGTGCCTTAATTTAGGTCACTATCACTTCCTTTCCAGTCATAGCCATTTCTCATTTCAGCGTTGCCGAAAACCTCTTGCAAGGGCCCTAACAACGAAGTCAGTGGCTCAAGTTCAAGGAAATGTGACGGACCTACATATATATAATTCGCTGGGGCCATCAAGGACCACGTTAAGTCTTGTTACATTTGACACTGAACTTGGCCTTCTTTAGAGCACAAATTTCCCTCATTCTTTGTGAGTGGGCCTGCTTACGCTCCTCTGTCCAAGGGGCACCGTGTCTTCTCTTCGGTTGCTCGTCTCGGTTTAGCCCGTTCGTCAATATTTTCTTGCGGAAGCGATCTCTGTTAAGGGCGTCTTCAGCTGAGATATGTAGCATTCGCAGGTCTTTTTTGGTATTTCTAAACCAGGGAATTGTAGTTTTGGGGTTTGAATCAAAAAGTGAAAGATCTCTTTAGTTAAATTTCTTCCGTCCATTCTTTTCAGATGACCGTAAAATCGTGCCCGTCTTTTTCGGATTGTGCCGGTAATTTTCTCTATTTTGCTGTAGACTTCCTTCTTGAATCTCTTTTGATGGATTCCATTTCTGTACTTTGGTCCCAAGATTCCTCTCACAATTTTGCGCTCTTCTTTCTCCAGTTCTTCAAGGAGTCCTCTGTTGGTATTTAAAGACAGGGTTTCGGCTGCATATAGAACTACTGGCTTCAGAACTGTTCCATACTTATTATTATTATTATTATTATTATTATTATTATTATTATTATTATTATTATTATTATTATTATTATTATTATTATTATTATTATTATTATTATTATTATGCCACTTTTCCCACACTCTAGTAGATTCGTGGATGCGAATTTTGTCACACATGTTAACTAGCCCTTTTTTACAGCCGGATAGTCTTCCTGAGGAAATCCTGTGTGGAGGGATGTATTCTCTATTGCGTGTTTCTGTGGTGGGTGGTACTTTTTTTGTGGTGTATGTATATGAAGAGGAGAGTATTGGTACGAATACAAACACACAGTATAAGAGCAAGGAGTAACCATACGTGATTAACATCCCCGATCCAACCCTACGTCGTACCTGCGATCCTCTCAACCGAATGCCTAGACGCTGACGATTCAAAAAAGTAGTCGGAATACATATATACGTACTAGCAAGATACCCGTGCTTCGCTACGGTATTATCCTGAAATTTATAATTGAATGCTTATTGTTTTAGATATATAATCCGCCGAAATTCGCGATCTGACTCGTTTTCTGCGAGAATCCATCAAAATTCCCGATCTGACTCGTTTTCTATTAGATTAGGTCACGTTTCCTCCCATTGTTCAATCTCCTTTCCAGCAATCGATTTCGTACTTCCCGGGCTAGGCTCAGGTATTCCTCCCGGTCAGTTGGGTCCGTAATTCTTTGTCATCTTTTCCTATAATAATTTTTAATATAGATAAAATCCTTCAGGAGATCCGGCGTGGTGTCATATTGGGTGCCTTGGCGGCACTGAACCCGCGGCCGGACTGCATTCTTAGTCATTACCCGTCCAGGAGCCGTTTCCAGCGCGGTCCGCACATTTGACGACGGTCCGGAACATTATTATTATTATTATTATTATTATTATTATTATTATTATTATTATTATTATTATTATGTGTTGCTGGAATGGCTGATGACAGGGAAAACCGGAGTATCCGGAGAAAAACCTGTCCCGCCTCCGTTTTGTCCAGCACGAATGACACATGGAGTGACCGGGATTTGAACCACGGAACCCAGCTGTGAGAGGCCGGCGCGCTGCCGCGTGAGCAACGGAGGATCCTTATAAGTACATTAAGAACAGTAAAATCAATTGGTCTCACCTCCTTCTACACCCCACCGTCGTTAAGTTTATTTACCGCCACCCCCTCACCAAAAAAGAAGACGTGTTTCCTTATGTTTAAAGGAGATTCCAAACACCAATGTTCACGTCTATTACCTTCAGTTTTGAGATATAAGTATCCCCATAAAAATAATTTAATTTTTTCAGTTCATTTCACACTACTCACCCCCCCCCCCCTCTAAGTGAATTTTCCCGCAAAAAATACTTGTTGCTTTAATAGTAAAGGATCTTCTAAATACCAATTATCACGACTCTAACTTCTTCAGTTTTTGATTTATGTGTCCTCATGAAAGGAATTCAACTCCTTTACACTCCCGCCCTCCAAGATGATTTCCCACCCAAAACGCGTTTTTCTTTGTTTTTAAAGGAGAACCAAATACGAATTTTCACGTCTGTAACAACTTTAGTTTTTATTAGATGTATATATTCTCATACAATTAAGTCAATTAATTTTTCAATTCTTTCACCCCCCCCTCCCCACTTCATTGGTTTTTCCGAGAATACGTGTTTCTTTACTTTTAAAGCAGATTGCAAATATCAAATTTCACGTCTGTAACATCTTCATTTTTGAGATATCAGTAGCCTAATTAAAAGAATTCAACACCATTTTCAGTCATTTTACCCCCCTCCCCTCCACCCAAGTGGTATTTCCGAAAAATAAATATACACGTTTCTTTATGTTTAATAGAGATAAAAAAATACCATTTTCACTTCTGTAACATGTTAAGTTTTTTTTAGATATACTGTAAAAATTCTCATTTTAAAATTTCACCACTTTTGAGTTCCCCTTAAGTGGATTTTCCAAAAACAAATCACCTATGTTTCTTTACATTTACAGGAGATTCCAAACATCCACTGTTTACGTCTGTAACATTTCACGTTTCCAAGATATTCTGTAGATATAGTCTTTCAAAAAATTCACCCCAATTTGTCACTCCTGTTTAACCGCCATTAATTGGATTTTCGAAAAACTAAAAAATACGTGTTTCTTTATTTTTAAAGGAGATCCCATATACAAATTTTCAGTTCTGTAATATCTTTCGTTTCTGAGATATACGTATCCTCATTAAAGGTATTCAACCCATTTTTCACCCTTTTACACCCCTCCTATTGGGATTTACAGGAAACATAAAATACGTATTCCTTTATTTTTAGAGGAGATCCTAACTACCAATTTTTACATCTGTAAATTTTAAAGTTTTAAGATGTAGACACACTCATTTTAAAAAATTCACCCCCCTTTTCACCCCCCAATATTTGAATTTTCCAAAAACGAAAAAATACGTGTTTCTTTACTTTTAAATAGATCCCAAATACCAATTTTCAGGTCTGTAATACCTTCAGGTTCTGAAATATAAGTAGCCTCACTAAAGGCATTCAACCCATTATTCACCCTTTTACACCCTTCCTATTGGGATTTTCCGAAAATAAAAGAATACTTGTTTCTTTATTTTAGAGGGGATTCTAAATACCAATTTTCACATCTATAACCTTTAAAAGTTTTGAGATATAGATACATTCATTTTAAAGTATTACCCCCTTTTCACCCCCACTTAATTGGATTTTCCAGAAACAAAAAATAATTGTATTTCTTAATTTTTAAATGAGATCCCAAATACCAATTTTCAGTTCTGTAATATCTTCAGTTTCTGAGAAATAAGTAGTCTCATTAATGGCATTCAACCCCTTTTTCACCCCTTTTCACTCCTCCTATTGCGATTTTCCGAAAACAAAAAAATACACGTTTCTTTATATTTAATAACGATTCTAAATACCAATTTTTACATCTGCAAACTTTAAAAGTTCGGAGATATAGATTCACTCATTTTAAAATGTCACCCCCTTTTCACCCTCTCATTAATTGGATTTTACAAAAACAAAAAAATACGTGTTTCTTTATTTTTAAAAGAGATCAAGAGTATCAATTTTCAGGTCTGTAATATCTTCAGTTTCTGAGATATAAGTATCGGTATCCTGATTAAAGGCATTCAACCTTTTTTCCCCATTTTCACCCTTTTTCACCCCTCCTATTGGGATTATCTGAAAACAAAAAAATACGTGTTTCCTTATTTTTAAAGAAGATTCTAAATACCAATTTTTACTTCTGTAAACTTTTAAAGTTTTGAGATATAGATACACTCATTTTAAAATTTCACCCCCCTTTTCACCCCCTTAGCGAAGGAATATCCAAAAATCCTCTCTTAGCGAGCACCTACATCTTAATATGAATATATGCCCAAAATTTCATTTCTTTATGTCCAGTAGTTTTGGCTCGGAGATGATGAATCAGTCAGTCAGTCAGTCAGTCAGTCAGTCAGTCAGTCAGTCAGGACAAGTTCTTTTATATATATAGATAGTCTACCAGCAAGATACCCGTGCTTCGCTACGGTTTTATACTGAAAGTTATAATTCAAAGTCCGTACGTCAAACTGTTTATTTTATGATCTAACACTCATTCGAACCCCACACGAAAGAATTTGAATGTTTTGAACCCTATCTTATTTAACATTTAGGACGTAAAATCGACCAACCTGTGAAATTTTTATTTTGTACGTTAAACAGTAGTGGAGGAATGAATAAATTTTTAGGGGTGAATGCTTTTAAATATTTATTATCGTCTAGGATATAATAGACCACCCTCCATTAAAAAAAGGTCATGCCTGAAACGGTTCCGGAAGATTGGATATTGTGTTTTAGAGAGCTAACCACCAACTAAACCCCTTATGGGAGAAATAGTTTGAAGTATGCGATAATTTATACCTAGGGCATAAAAGAAGAACCTTCTCGTAAACTTACAACTTTGTACATCAAACAGTTTTGCAGGGATGAATAATTTCGTTTACGGAGCTAACCTCATTTAACACTTTAGGGGTGGAACGTTTAATAAATTTCCTATTTCATACCTAGGATTTAAAATACATACCGCTATTTGGAATTTTGTCTTCGTACGTTAGACCGTTTCGGAGGAAGGAGTGAATATATCTGTTTTCGGATATTAAACACCATTTGGTTATCTGAGGTGTTAAATTTATTTTAAACCTTATGTTATTTAACACCTAGGATATCATTTGAATTCTTAACTTCAAACGGTTTCATATAAATGCATAATTTTGTCATCATTCCTCTCCTCTCAGTCAAAACTCCTTAGGGGTGTTTTGTTTTAAGTCCACTTCATATTTTTACCCTCAAGAAAGAATTCTACTCCTTTTACACACTCCCTTAAGTTGATCCCCCACCGAGCTCGATAGCTGCAGTCGCTTAAGTGCGGCCATTATCCAGTATTCGGGAGATAGTAGGTTCGAACCAAACTGTCGGCAGTCCTGAAGATGGTTTTCCGTGGTTTCCCATTTTCACACCAGGCAAATGCTGGGGCTGTACCTTAATTAAAGCCACGGCCGCTTCCTTCCCACTCCTAGCCCTTTCCTGTCCCATCGTCGCCATAAGACCTATCCGTGTCGGTGCGACGTAAAGCAATTAGCAAAAAAATGTTGATTCCCCCCACCAAAATACGTGTTCCTTTATTTTTAAAGAGGATTCCAAATACCAATGTTCATGTCCGTAACATCCTTAGTTTCTGAGATATAAGTATCCTCATAAAAATAATTCAACTCATTTTTCTATTCATTTAACCCCACCTTAAGTGGACTTTCCGAAAAAAAGTGTTACCATATTTTTGAGAAGATTACAAATACCAATTTTCACGTCTGGAACATCTTCAGAATTTGATATATAAATATCCTCATATAAAGAATTCAACACTTGCTTCACTTCTTTCACCCACTCCACCCTTAAGTGGACTTTCTGAAAACAAAAAAAAATATGTTTCTTGATTTTTTAAAGAAAATTACTAATACAAATTTTCATGTCTGTAACATCTTCAGTTTTTAGATATAAATATTCTCATAAAAAGAACATGCATTTATACGAAAACGTTTGAATTACGAAGTTATAATTTCAAATGATATCCTAGGTGTTAAATAACATAAGGTTTAAAATAAATTTAACCCCTCAGATAGTCAAATGAGGGTTAATATCCGAGAATAGACATATTCATTCCTTTTTTCAGTGCTTTTTACACCCCCTTAAGTGTATTTTCCGAAAAAAAAAATTAAGTGTTTGGAGGAGATGCCAAATACCAATTTTCACGTCTGTAGCATGTTAAATGTTTGAGAAATACTGTTGATATGCTCATTTTAAAAATTCACCCCTTTAACGCTTCCCCTTAAGTGGATTTTCAGAAAACAAATTATGTGTTTTCCATTACTTTTACAGGAGATTCCAAATACCAATTTACACGTCTGTATCATGTTACGTTTTTGAGATAGATATACTCATTTTAAAATTCACCCCCTTTGTCACTCCTGTTCATTCCCCCCTTTACTGTATGTAGATTTTCCAAACACAAGAAATACGCGTTTCTTTATTTCTAAGGGAGATTCCAAACACCAATTTTCATGACTGTAACATCTTCAGTTTTTAAGATGTACGCATCCTCATGAAAGTTCCTCAACCCGTTTTTCACTTTTTCTCATCCCTCCCCTTAAGAGGATTTTCCAAAAACAAAAAGTACAGGTTTCTTTGTTCTTAAAAGAGATTCCAAGTACCAATTTTCACGTCTTAAAACTGTTTAAGTTTTTGAGATATAGATACATTCATTTTAAAAATTCACCCCCTTTTCACCCTCTTAGCGACGGAATATCTGAAAGTCCTCCCTTAGTGGGCACCTACATAGTAATATAATTGTATCCCCGAAATTTTATTTATTTATGCCCTGTAGTTTTGGCTCGTCGATGATGAATCAGTCCGTCACTCAGTCAGTCAGTCAGCCAGGACATGTTAAAATATATATATGTACATATAGAGAGAGAGATTTTCATTTTAAATCTTTTAGCGTTCAATCTGCAACCCTATGTTAATGAAACAAATCCCTCTACGGTCTTCTGTTCTTAGTTAGAACTGTGACCTCCGTCTAAGTTTTGTGCATTGATGTCATTAAATATCAAATAATTTAACCTCTATATTCCAGGCTATACTTTAGTTTTCTTATCCTATACAGCTGAATCCTTAATGACGGATACCCTCTTCCGTCCACCTTACATGCTTTTCCCACTAAAGGTTGTCTGTAACGCACAGCTTCATCCAACTTCATCATTTTTAACTACCCCCTTTTCCATTGTTCCTGGCTGCTTGCATCAACAGTAATTTTATCCAATATGTCATCTTCAGCGATATTCATAGTCCATCCTGATTTGATTCCCTGTGCAGGAACTGTCATGAAGGTAAAGCGACGTAATGTTGATCAGACTTACACTCTCTTCCTTTACATAAATCGCCGTTGAACACTACTCGTTGGCTGAACGGTCAGCGTACTGGCCTTCGGTTCAGAGGGTCCCCGGTTCGATTCCCGGCCGGATCAGGGACTTTAACCTTCATTGGTTAATTCAAATGGTCCGGGGGCTGTGTGTTTCTGCTGTCCCCAACATCCCTGCAACTCACACACAACACATGACACTATCCTCCACCACAATAACACGCAGTTACCTACATATGGCAGATGCCACCCACCCTCATTGGAGGGTCTGCCTTACAAGGGCTGCACTCGGCTAGAAATAGCCACACGGACTTATTATACCGTTGAACACTACTGTGAACTCAGAGCTCTAAATTTCGCTCTACCTTAGAGAATACACAAGCAAGGAATTTTAAATGTCCTGCATGCTCAAATTCCATTTCTTCTACTTAATATTCAATATCGTCAATCTCTTTAAAAACTATATCGCTTTAGCCTGATCGGCTGATTTTCGGGCGGAAAATGATGCAGCGTACAGGTTCTGAAAGCGCAAAGTTGTGAATGGACTTCACAATATACCCTAAATACAACATTTGAAAAGATTATTATTATTATTATTATTATTATTATTATTATTATTATTATTATTATTATTATTATTATTATTATTATTATTATTAAAGTAACTTTATTGTGGCAAGTTAAGGCTCCTGGCCTTTTCTTATACTTAATAACTTCATGTATATAAATGAGTACCTAATTTACTGTATAATTTTTTCAATTCTATTATTTAAGAATTTCAACAATTTACATTTTAATATATACCCACAGTATAAAAACCGAAATGACGTAATCTAAACATATGAAATCCTTACAACCTAAAACCTAAAGTATAAACTACAGATTCAGTCTTCAACACTTTACAATAAACAACCATATTCACTCTCATTCATGCATCCCATTCATACTCAAGAAAGACTGGAAATGCTTATAAGATGACGCTGACAGAGGTTTTAAAATTTACCGGGCGAGATGGCCGTGCGGTTAGATGCGCTCAGGTCTGAGCTTGCATCCGGGAGATAGTTAGTTCGAACCCCCACTGTCGCCAGCCCTGAAGATATTTTTTCCGTGGTTTCCTATTTTCACACCGAGCAAATGCTGGGACTGTACCACTCCTAGGCCTTTCCTGCCCCACCGTCACCGTAAGACATATCTGTGTCGGTGCGACGTAGAAGCCAATCCATTTTAAACTTTGTCTTAGATTTAGTGTCCCTGATGTCATTGGGGAGTTCATTCCACCAGCTCGTGGCGGTGATCGTGAAGGATCTTTTGTAGGTTGCGGTTCGATGTACAGGAATTTCCAGCGTACAGCCTGACTGGGTACTGAACAGGTGCAGGGAACTAAGGTAGCGAAATCTGGTGGATAGGTAAGGAGGAGTGTTTTCAGAAATATCACTCCATTTAACATAAAACGTCCTTGTGGCAATGAAAGTCCACAGGCAAACTGCGGTTCAGGAAATATACTGTAAAAAGCAATGACAATTCTGTACGAAAATTTGACGTTCTGACTAAACCGCAGGCTACATTAATATTACCTTTCTCTCTAACGAAGACCATGTACATTGACTCTTGTACGGAAGAATTAGCATCAAACAATGTATACCTTGCCCCGTGTTGTGTCTTCCGTAATGAAATATGTCTTACCTTACTCAGTAATATAACTTCGAAGAATAGATCAACGCTGCCACCTGCTCGGTTTCCTTACGTTTTCATGCCCTCTTTTACAAACGGAATTTCAGCGCATTTGTAGTATGTAACACAGTCCCAGTCAGTCCTGAGCCTGTTATCCTCTTTCAGTAGGTTTACTCCCCATGAGACTTGTTTAAATGTTATGAAGTTAGAGAGAGCTAGGCCAAGGGGGGAAAATGTACTTTTAAAGTGTGCGGTTATGTTTAACTGCATCTCGAATTGTGGCTGCACTAATGAGCGTAATTGTGTCGCCTTTTTTTCCTTGCCGTCGTTATACGACTGAGCTTGTTATAAAATTCTTAGGAAAGTGCTGAAGCTCGCGTCTCCTTTCAAATTGAGCAGGTGGACACACTTTGTGAAACACCTTTAATTTGCTCGCAAAATAGGAAAAAGACACTAACGTGCTATCTTTTAAGCTGCTATGTGTATTCCCTTGATTGCGTCATTGTACATACCTTTTCTCCAAAAAGTCATTAAATATTCACTTCGAACAATATACTCACCCACTAATAATATTTTTATTTAACTGGTGCGGCCCCATTTGCGTTTCTTCCCATGCAAAATTCCTTTCTTATACACTTTCGTTGGTCAACCTTTCACTACATTTCAAATGTATATGATAGCTATGATCAAATTACAATATCAAACTATTTAAACTCCTGGTGATACAGTAATTTGTTAAACACAGTATCATTCAGTCTTCCAATGAACTGAGTGTAGAATCGGGTTAAAATTAGCATTTGGTCATCGTTTAACTACTTTTCTTTGGTGCCCTACTTCAGTTCCTAAATAATGCCGATATGGAATGTAACTTGAAGATTACAAAAATTTCCTTCTCAATTCCACCCACAATAATTTATAAAATTACAACCACTGGCGACGCCGTGAGCACACAGTTTATCGTATACACTCACTCAGAAAGTAAGTCTGTTGACCGCTGTGTCCCAAGACATGAACAACAGGAGCCTATCTTCAATCGTGTACTACTCAATTTGTCTTTGGATGAACAAGTTAGCATCGCCAGTCTATCAGTATATGAGATGTTAATGTACAAGCTCAACATGTTACTAAATCAGAGATTATCTGTCTGAATCAGTAAAATCGTGTTTAGTTCGCCCGAAAGGACGCAAGTTTGACTCCACGTCAAGAAGTTGACAAATCTAGAAACGAGATTTCCACTTCTGAAGAGGCACATGGCGCTGAGTGTCACTCGGTCTACACGAAAAATGAGTACCATGTTAATTCTTGGAGGCCCGGGCTGAGTGGCTCAGATGGTTGAGGCGTTGGCCTTCTGACCCCAACCTGGCAGGTTTAATCCTGGCTCAGTCCGGTGGTACTTGAAGGTGCTCAAATACGTCAACCTCGTGTCGCTAGATTTACTGGCACGTAAAAAACTCCTGCGGGACTAAATTCCGGCACTTCAGAGTCTCCATAATCCATAAAAGTAGTTAGTGCGACGTAAATCAAATATTATTATTATTATTATTATTATTATTATTATTATTATTATTATTATTATTATTATTATTATTATTATTATTATTATTGGCCAGGCTGAGTGGCTGAGACGGTTGAGACGCTGGCCTTCTGACCCTAACGTGGCAGGTTCGATCCTGGCTCAGTCCGGTGGTATTTGAAGGTGCTCAAATACGTCAGCCTCGTGTCGGTAGATTTACTGGCACGTAAAAGAACTCCTGCGTGACTAAATTCCGGCACCTCGGCGTCTCCGAAAACCTTAAAAGAGTAGTTAGTGGGACGTAAAGCCAATACCGTGGTTTAAATCCCGGTGACTCCATGTGAGATTTGTGCTGGACAAAGGGGAGGCGGGACAGATTTTTCTCCGGGTACTCCGGTTTTCCCTGTCATCTTTCATTCCAGCAACACTCTCCATTATCATTTCATAGCATTTATCACTCATTAATAAATCACCTTGGGAGTGGCGACCCCATTGTAATAACAGCCTATATATGTTTCATTCATTACATCCCTGACCCGGTCAATGACTGGAAAACAGGTTGTAGGTTTTCATTTTCATTATTATTATTATTATTATTATTATTATTATTATTATTATTAATTCCCGGGGGGGGGGGTTAAAAGTGGCTGGGCATAGAGACTACTCTATCCCACTTTGTGTCAAGGTTATGGTCAGAAGACGACTTTGCCTTCCACTCCATCAAGGGCCTTCGTGGCCTGTACGGAGATTATTTTACCTTCGTATTACACTACTAAAGCGGAGAACCGATTAGGGTATAAGTAATGTTGATGTCTCCACAGCAATACTTTTTATTTTCAAGAAGTACTATATTTTTGGACAGAACGCAGTTTCAGACAATGGCTTCGAGTGAAATGATATCCCAGCCTACCCTAATGCAGGACATAATGGCTTCTAGTTGAGGGCAGCCTGTCTCACATCGAGCGTAAGTGTCGCATGTCCCACCGCCGCTACGTCACTACAGTCAGTATCGTTTAAAGGGGCGTAATTACCGAATAGCCTTATCGCCGGCTTCTCAACTGTACGGCCGCAGTTCCAATTTCGACTATTACATAGCCTAAGGTTTTTGTAATGAAATGTCACATTCTTGTAGTTGAGATTCTACGTAAAACTGGAGGCCATGTGGCTATGATCATGTAAAACTAGAAGCTTCCTTCCGTTCAGTATTGTTTTAGATCATATAACTCCTGACTTGCTCTTGTGACGTTGGCTGAATCCCGTTTCTGACCTTCAAACTTGGTAAACTTGTGGTGACGTAATTTGAAACCTAGACCTCCAGTACCGCAGATCTTCACGCCATTAGCTGAACCATGGGAGAGGTGTACCTCACTTGAAGAAAGGCTACTTGTTTGTATTAAAAATATAAAGGATATCAGTACTTGATATTCACTCCAGATGATGTAGCTACTACGTCACCATTCAATAGACGGTTCTGACATCAAAATGAATTTTTTTTTTTTTTTTTGCTATTTACTTTACGTCGCACCGACACAGATATGTCTTATGGCGACGATGGGACGGGAAAGGCCTAGGAAGTGGAAGGAAGCGGCCGTGGCCTTAATTAAGGTACAGCCCCGGCATTTGCCTGGTGTGAAAATGGGAAACCACGGAAAACCATCTTCAGGACTGGCGACAGTGGGGCTCGAACCCACGATCTCCCGATTACTGTCAAAATGATTTAAGAGAGGGCTAGGAGAAGAAGTTTTAGTTATACATTTTTCAGAACACAATTGGGCGAGAAATAAATGCTATTTACCTTGTTAAATGGGTTATTAGCCATTATGAACATGTTCCGATCTTGGTAAAATCTGGATTGCTTGCTTGGTAACATCCCGTCTCGTGGTTGCTTCCTTGGCTGCCAGAAGCTTCACATGTACAAAATGTTTGTTGCTATTACTGTGTTATTTCATTACTCATCGATGGAACTTATTATTTCTACTTTACGTAAGTTCCAAGTAAATGAAATGAAATTACGTATGGCTTTTAGTGCCGGGAGTGTCTGAGGACAAGTTCGGCTCGCCAGGTGCAGGTCTTTTGATTTTACTCCCGTAGGCGACCTGCGCGTCGTGATGAGGATGAAATGATGATGAAGACACATACACCCAGCCCCAGTGCCAGCGGAGTTAACCAATGATGGTTAAAATTCCCGACCCTGCCGGGAATCGAACCCGGGACCTCTGTGACCAAAAGCCAGCACGCTAACCATTTAGCCATGGAACCGGACACTTGCACGTAATATTTTCCTCATTGCACAAAATATACTGGCTTCCAAATTCCACTAAAAGACTGCTAATCGGGCGAGTTGGCCGTGCAGTTAGGGGCGCGCAGCTGTTAGCTTGCATCCGGGAGATAGTGGGTTCGAACCCAACTGTCGGCAGCCCTGAAGATGGTTTTCCGTGGTTTCCCATTTTCACACCAGGCAAATTGTAGGGCTGCACCTTAATTAAGGCCACGGCCGTTTCCTTCCCATTCCTAAGCCTTTCCTATCCCATCGTCGCCATAAGACCTATCTGTGTCGGTGCGACACAAAGCAAATAGCAACAAAAGTCTGCTAACATTTTAATATTTTTATCTTCTTTTTGGAGGCATATTAACGTTTTCACTACCTTCCCGTTCTTCTCCGTAGCGTAACGGTTAGCGCTATTAGCTACCGTCCTCGGTGGCCTGGGTTCAATTCCCGGTATCGCCAGAGATTTAAGAATGGCAAGTTGGCCGTTGTGTGTTTCAAATGGTAAATGCATCTTACCACCAATGGGGGTGTGGCTGGTAAGAGGTGCACCACATCCGAGCGAGTATACGAGTTTATGTTAACTGCAATTTGAAAGAAACTACTCACAATAAAATCGCTGTATAAGAAACTTCCGTCCACTGATACAATGCGTGCATTGTCATGCAGTGCGCGCAATCGAGGCGCGTTTTGTTTGTGCTCTCAAGTGACTGCTACACAGTGACGCCATGCAACGTACATGTTACACATAACCTGAGTTTTCAAACCCAGTACAACCATTATAAACTTAGTTATAATGTGTTTATCTGTACTAAGTGAGATATTCCAAGCGATCTGGTATAGAACATGAACAAAACGCTGGAAACTAAGCAACAGATATATGAAACGTGTATAACATTGTGAAATGTAGGTAGAATACGTGATATGGATGCTTTGGACAAGTAAAGATAATCAACATAGCTCTGTCGGACCATTTCTGGAGTATTATCAGATTCGCACTTTGCTGATCCTTTGGCCAGAGTGTGGTTGCGGAAGACTGCTGAATTGTGCAGTGGAGCTCCACCATGCTGAAACCACATTGTAACACGCTGTCCTAGAGGCACATTCTCTAACAACCGTGGTGACTGATGGCGGAGACCGGGGTCCTGCCGATTGGGCCTCAAAAGAATGTGAGCCAATTACTGTAGGTGGCTACATAAAATACCACACCAACCAATTACTCCCCATCGTAACTGTAATGCTGCCTCTCTTATCCAGTGGCGATCATTTGCCACTAGCCTCAGTATCCATTCACAAAAATTGAGCCGAGCACCGAAATCTGCCCCGTGGAGCTCCTTGTGCAATTACAGATCATAGAGGTGGAAGACACTGTCATGCAAGACACGTGCTACAGACGACTGGCTGATATTAGGGTACACCGAGCTCGATAACTGCAGTCGCTTAAGTGCGGCCAGTATCCAGTATTCGGGAGGTAGTAGGTTCGAACCCCACTGTCGGAAGCCCTGAAAATGGTTTTCCGTGGTTTCCCATTTTCACACCAGGCAAATGCTGGGGCTGTACCTTAATTAAGGCCACGGCCGCTTCCTTCCCACTCGTAGCCCTTCCCTGTCCCATCGTCGCCACAAGACCTATCTGTGTCGGTGCGACGTAAAGCAACTAGCAAGAAAATATTTATTAGGCTATTGTGCCACTGCCCGTGTATTCGTGTGTGGGTAATGCATGATAACGTTCAACACAACCTCTCTAATAGTTCTAGCAGTTTCTTAACTCTCTTAACTGGAGGCAGTCGGGAGAGTGACCCCGTTGTACGCAAACAGCGCTCCACAGAGTAACTGAGGCCGATTGGCGTCTGTGTGGAAACCTCTCTTGGTAAATGCGTTGTGCTTGTAATGCATTCGCTCTTGATTCACCGTTAATTACGAGCACATCAACGTAGTCATATGTTGAATACATAGCGAACGAATGAACAGCCCTACTGAGACCACACACTATGGTATTTGAGTGGAAACAGTTAACATCCATATCCCAATAAAACAGTGCTGTATCTGTCGACTATGGCACGAAGGGGCGTGTAGTTTGATAGCCGAAGCTCCGATTTCAAAACAAAATACAAATGAATCATATTTCGAGAGGCGATTCGAAATATTATCGAACAGTGCGAGAGCAATGCTGTGCTGTATAGTCAACTGAGCCACGAAGACGACACACGTCAAACGTCTACAAATCGTACTTCATGTGCGTTCACTTCCGTTTCACCAAGTCGAACACTTTTAATATTAATAATAAATAATAATAATCGTATGGCCTCAGCTACCGTGTGCAGACATTTCAATTTTACGCCATCTAGCTATCTGCTCGTCAATTTCGACGTTCCGTTTTACTCTAGGCCCACTAGATGGCAGACCGAGTAAACAGAAACTCTCTTGGGCGTCTATGGCTGAGATTTAATGAATTTTGTCGGGTAAATACCAAATGTGTCACCAGAGATCTTTTACATGCCGACATCATAAGACATGGAGTGTCGAATGGACTTTTTTCTGCCCTTCAAAAATCCGACTACCTCTGCCGGGTTTGAAACGCTATCTTGGGATCCGGAGGCCGACACTCTACCACTGATCCACAGATGCAGCTACTTTTAATATTACTGTACGTTGTTTGCATCATACCCTCATATTTTACAATACCAGATCATTTGGAAGGATCCGTTAACTTTATCATTCGACAGATAGATGCGTTTTGTAACACCGGTTGCATACACGTTTTTACAACGATCTTCTTACGTCATCTGACTTTAGAGGCTACTTTCTTCTGCAAGTTCTACTCAGTGCCATAGAACAATATCATATGCTAGGCAAAGGAATTTAGATATTCCGTGGTCTTGACTTTCGAAGGGTGGTCGAAGATTTAAAACTGAAAGGAGCAGAAAAGACACACTACAGTATATACATTTGATATTCTTTTAGGGAATTCACTCGTGGAATAACAGCTGTGTAATCCTAGTGATATGCTACTTCAAGCACGGTGCGCTGTTATGGGATACTCCAAGTGGTGTTTCTGCCTCTTCGTCAAACCTATCCCCATAATCATTACCTGAGCTTCTCTTATAATTTTGACGTGAAAAAGCCAGGGAAGTACTTTTCTTAAAGATCAGGGATACTTCAAAACCTGGGCCTAATTTAGTACCAGCACATGCACCAGTGCTAACATAATAGTATCCTGATACAAAAATGTGGCGTAATATGTAATGCGATGTAGCCAGGATTTCAAGAAGAGGCGCCGTGGAGCTTGCGTAAGGCCAGATCGAACTTGATTGCCTTCGAAAGCTGAGAGGTTTTACTTTCCTGTTTCGTTTGACTGTGTAGACTACGTTAAATAACTCCCTTCTGATTCGACCTTTAACAGAGGGGAAGTATACATGGGATATTATTATTATTCCCTTCCTAATCCGTTTACCCTCCCCTGTTGGTTTTTCCCACGGATTTAGCGAGGGAAGTCACCTCTACCGCCTCAAGAGCAGTGTCCTGGAGCGTGAGACTTTGGATCCGGGGATACAACTAGGGACCAGGACCACTACCTCGCCCAGGCAGCTTCACCTACTCTACTGAACAGGGTTTGTGTAGGTGATGGGAAGATTGGAAGGGATAGGCAAGGAAGAGGAAGGATGCGTAGCCTTAGGTTAGGTCCCGTCCCGGCATTTGCCTGGAGAAGTGGGAAACCACGGAAAACCATTTCGAGGACGGCTCAAATGGGAATCTAACCCCCTTCTACTCAGTTGACCTCCCGAGGTTGAGTAGACCCAGTTCCAGCCCTCATACCACTTTTCAAATTACGTGACAGAGCTGGAGATCGAACCCGGGCCTCTAGGGGTGGCAGCTAATCACACTAACCACTACATCACAGAGGTGGCATTACTATTATTATTATTATCATTATTATTATTAGTAGTAGTAGTAGTAGTAGTAGTAGTAGAGTAAACGACTGAGCTGGATTCTCAGTACGTGTCGTGAAGCCTTGAACTTGCATTCGGGAGATGGTGGGTTCGAGCGCCACCGTTGGTAACCCTGAGAATGGTTTCTGCGGTTTCCCAATTTGATACCAGACAAATGGCGAAGCAGTATCTTAGGCCACTACTTCCCCCATTCTGGCCCTTTCATATCAAAGCGTCACCAAGACATGTGGGTTATGTGTTAAAGGGATGTCAAAAATCACGAGCAAATAGAAATGGTTGAGGTACACAACGCTATATTTTGTACCTAGAATATAAGTTTGTACCAGCCATTTCACAAGTTCACATTCACCCGCTTTAACCGAATGTAGGCTGCTGTCTAATGAAGGTCGACAAAGAATTTGAATCTTTTGCGCACAAGCCTTCTTACATTATTTATCTATCTACGACCAGCGTGAAAGGAAAGTTCAGATTTGTATAAACATAGAAATGCTTTAAATTTGATTGACATTAAAAATTAATCAACTCTTCACTGGAGGCATCCATCCAAGACTGAGGAATAGATATTCGCGGAGAAGTTAAGCAAGCGGAGTGTATAAAGTAGAGTTGAGTGATACAAGTGATCAAACTGATACTTATGTCGATCTGTTTAAGAGAATAATAATAATAATAATAATAATAATAATAATAATAATAATAATAATAATAATAATAATAATAATAATAATAATATAATTTTTATTATTATTAATATATTATAGTGTTGTGTGTGGTGTACAAATTGCAGAAATGTTCGGGACAGCACAAATACCCATTCACCATACCAAAAGTATAATTTTTATTATTATTATTAGTAGTAGTAGTAGTAGTAGTAGTATTCCACGTGGTTAGTGCTAGACTGGTACAGCGCTAATAATAATAATAATTCCGTGAGGCTATTTCTAGCCGAGTGCAGCCCTTGTAAGGCAGACCTTCCGATGAAGGTGGGCGGCTTCTGACATGTGTAGGTAACTGCGTGTTAGTATGGTGGAGGATAGTGTTATGTGTGGTGTGTGAGATGCAGGGATGTTGGGGACAGCACAAACATCCAGCCCCCGAGCCATTGGAACTAACCAATGAAGGTTAAAATACCCGACCCGGCCGTGATTCGAACCCGGGACCCTCTGAACAGAAGGCCAGTACGCTGACCGTTCAGCCAACGAGTCGGACACAGCGCTAATAATGCAGACCCTCCGGCGACGGTGGTAGTAATCTGTCCTATATAAGAAACTGCGAGTTAGTAAGATAGAGTACGGTATAGTGTTGTGTGTGGTGTACGAATTGCAGAAATGTTCGGGACAGCACAAATACCCATTCACCATACCAAAAGTATTAACTATTTAAGATTGAAATCACCGAACTTGTCGGGATTCGAGCCCGTGGCTTTACAAACCAAAGGCCACTACGCTGACCATACAGGCAAGGAGCCGAGTTCGGGAAATAAGAACGGAGGCTACAGCGAAGGCGTGCTCAGTTAGGTTAGGAGATCCCTGAGCACAGTATGGACCTCAAAGAAGAGTGTAGGGCCTTCACACAATTAATTTATTTATTTACTTAGTTAAGCCTCCGTGGCTCAGACGGCAGCGCGTCGGCCTCTCACCGCTGGATACCGTGGTTCAAATCCCGGTCACTCCATGTGAGATTTGTGCTGGGCAAAGCGGAGGCGGGATAGGTTTTTCTCCGGGTACTCCGGTTTTCCCTGTCATCTTTCATTCCAGCAACACACTCCATTCTCATTTCATAGCATCCATCATTCATTAATAAATCACTTCGGGAGTGGCGACTCCATCGTACTAACAGCCTATATCTGCTTCATTCATTACATCCCTGACTTGGTCATGACTGGAAAACAGGTTGTAGGTTTTCATTTTTCATTTACTTAGTTATATATTCATTGCAGTGTACATACATTGTTTACTGGTAAAACACCATTCAAAATAAAGCAACGTCATCTCCGTACAGGCCATGACGGTACTTGGAGGGCTGGAAGGCAAAGGCTTCCACTGTCCGTAACCTCGGCACTTGACGGATTAGTGTGGTTAACTCTACGCCCGGCCGCCTTTGATCCCATGAATTAACCTGGTACTCATTTTTAGTGAAGGCTGAGTGAACCCCTGGACCCTATGCACCACGGAAAGTGGATATCTCGTTTCTTAAATTTTTGACATTCTGGCGGAGAATCGAACCCACATCCTTCAGGGTGAACCAAGCACGCCTTTACCGCCTAGGCCAGGCATCCCCTGTACACCTTTCAAATATAGTACAAATATTCCAGTTGACATATAGTACCTAATTTACATTAAATGTATAAAAATAAAAATATATCCGAGGTAAAATAGTCCCCTATTCGGATCTCCGGGTGGGGACTACGTGAAAGGGGGCAATCATCAGGAAGATGGATACTGATATTCTGCAAGTCGGGGCGTGTAATATTAGAAGTTTGCATCGTTGTGGTAGCTTAGAGAATCTGAAAAGGGAAATGGATAGATTAAAGATAGATGTAGTTGGTTTAAGTGAAGTACGTTGCCAGAAAGAGCAGGATTTTTGGTCTGGTGACTACAGACTTATCAACACAAAATCAAACAGGGGAAATGCAGGAGTAGTTTTAATAATGAATAAGAAAACAGGCCAGCGGGTAAGCTACTACGACCAGCATAGTGAAAGGTAGACACCAAAGCAAACCAGTGCCCAACACAACAGTGCAGGTCTATATGCCTACTAATTCAGCGGATGATCAAATCGAAACGATAGAATATTTAATACAATATGTAAAAGGTGACGAGAATCTAATTGTGATGGGAGACTGGAATGCAGTGGTAGGCCAAGGAAGAGAAGGTAATACAGTAGAAGAATATGGATTGGGAAATAATAATGAGAGAGGAAATCGGCTGGTTGAATGCTGGACTGATCATAATTTAGTCCTTGCAAATACATGGTTCAAACACCACAAAGGACAGCTGTATACGTGTATGAGAACTGGAGACACTGGAAGGTATCAAATAGACCTCATTATGAGTAGGCAGAGATTCAAAAATCAGGTGCTGAATTGCAGAACTTTCCCAGGAGCAGACGTGGACTCTGACTACAACTTGTTGGTCATGAAATGCCACCTGATGTTAAAGAAATTGAAGAAAGGAAGGAATGCAAGGAAATGGGATCTAGATAAGTTGAAAGAAAAGAGTGTGAGGGATAGTTTCAAGGAACATGTTGCACAAGGACTAAATGAAAAGGCTGAAGTAAACACAATAGAGGAAGAATGGACAGTCGTGAAGAATGAGGTCAGTAGGACTGCTGAATAAATGGTAGGAAGAAAGCAAAGATCACCTAAGACTCAATGGATAACTGAGGTGATACTAGACCTGATTGATGAACGACGAAAATACTTGAATGCTAGAAATGAACAGAACAGAAAAGAATACAGGCTGTTAAAAATGAACTAGATAAAAAGTGCAGGATATCTAAGGAAGAATGGCTGAAGGAGAAGTGCAAGGATGTTGAAGGTTGTATGGTTCTAGAAAAGGTAGATGTTGCATACAGGAAAATTAAGGAAAGATTTGGAGAAAGGAAAACTAGGTGTATCAATATTAAGAACTCTGATGGTAAACCACTTCTAGAGAAAGAAGAGAAGTCAGAAAGATGGCAGGAACATATCCAGCAGCTGTATGAAGGTAACGACATAGATGATAAGATTCTGGAACTAGAAGAAACTGTTGATGCTGATGAAATGGGAGACCCAATTTTGAGGCCAGAATTTGACAGAGCTTTCAGAGCCCTAAAAAGGAACAAGGCACCTGGAACTGGTGACATTCCCTCAGAATTACTGACTGCCTTAGGAGAAACCAGCATGGCGAGGTTATTCCATTTAGTGTGTAAGATGTTTGAGACGGAAGAAGTGCCATCCGATTTTTGTCAGAATGTTCTTATACCTATTCCCAGGAAAGCCGGTGCTGACAAGTGTGAAAACTACTGCACCGTTAGTTTATTATCTCACGAGTGCAGAATTTTAACACGTATTCTTTACAGAAGAATGGAAACTGAGTTGGGAGAAGACCAATTCGGATTCAGAAGAAATGTAGGAATACGTGAAGCAATCCTTACTCTACGTCTGATCTTGGAGTATCGAATCAAGAAGGACAAGCCCACGTACATGGCGTTCATAGATCTAGAAAAGGTATTCGTTAATGTTGATTGGACCAAGCTATTTTAGGTTCAGAAGGTGATCGGGGTCAGATACCGAAAACGAAGAATTATCTACAATCTGTATAAAAATCAGTCTGCAGTGATAAGAATCGAGGGCTTTGGAAAAGAAGCAGCAACCCATAAATGAGTGAGCCAAGGCTGCAGTGTGTTTCCCTCCTTTTCAATGTTTATATAGAACAGGCCCTAAAGGAAATCAAAAAGGAATTTGGAAAGGGAATCACAATCCAAGGAAATGAAATCAAAACTCCGAGATTTTCCGATGATATCGTTATTTTATCTGATACTGCAGAAGATCTAGAGAAATTTCTGAATGGCATGTACGGAGTCTTTTATAAGAAGTACAAGATGCAAAAAATAAGTACAAAATAAAAGTAATGGAGTGCAGTCGAATTTAATAAGGTGAAATGAAATGTCGTATGGCTTTTAGTGCCGGGATATCCCAGGACGGATTCGGCTCGCTAGGTGCAGGTCTTTCTATTTGACTCCCGTAGGCGACCTGCGCGTCGTGATGAGGATGAAATGACGATGAAGACAACACATACACCTAGCCCCCGTGCTATTGGAATTTACCAATTAACGTTAAAATCCCTGACCGACCAGGAATCGAACCCGGGACCCTCTGAACCGAAGACCACTACGCTGACCATTCAGCCAACGAGTCGGACATTTAATAAAGTGATGCAGATACTATTTGATTAGGAAATGAAGTATTAAAGGATGTAGGTGAATATTGTTACTTGGGTAGTAAAATAACTAACGATGGCAGAAGTAAGGAGGACATAAAATGCAGACCAGCACAAGTAAGAAAGGCCTGTCTTAAGAAAAGAAATTTGGACACCTCGAACAATGATATAGGAATTAGAAAGATGTTTTTGAAGAAGTTCATCTGGAACGTGGCATTGTATGGAAGTGAAACATGGACGTTAACTAGCTCAGAAAGAAAGAGAATAGAAGCTTTTTGAAATGTGGTGTCACAAAAGAATTTTGAAGGCGAGGTGGATAGATCGAATCACGATTGAAGGGATCCTGCATCGAATTAGTGAGAGGATATCGATTTGGCTAAATTTGACGAGAAGAAGAGACAGAATGATAGGACATATCTTAAGACACCAGGTCGTGTTCAGTTAGTTTTGAGGGAAGTGTAGCCGGTAACAACGGTAGGGAGAGACAAATGTATGAATTTGACAAGCAGATTAGAGCAGGTGTAGGATGTAATAGTTACGTAGAAATGAAAAGTTTAACACAGGATAGGGTGACATTGAAGCTGCATCAAACTAGTCTATGGACTGATGATCCAACAATAACCCAACATGTAATCCAGTTACCTAGAATTAAAAATAAACTTCTTCAGCTCAAAAGAATGACATAATGGGATGCAGCTCTTTGGATGGAGCTGAGGTGCATCTACCTTTATAGTATCATTCCAGCCCTCTTGCCAATCTTAAATCTCTGGCAGTACCGGGAATCTAACACGGCCTCCGAGAATGGCATCTATTAACGCTAACCCATACACTACATTACGTCGTATTTCTTACACAGCGTTAGATACCTTACAAACTAATAGAAATACTCACTAACCAACTAACTGAGTTACTATCAATTCACACAACACTATCTGTGTCGGTGCGACGTAAAGCCATTAGCTATATAAAGGCCTACAGTGTGATTCAGCAGCCCCTTCCAATATCGTTTGCTGCAGCCCAACTAACGTGCACATGGTGATAGGGGTGCAATTCCCCTGCAGGCGTACTATATGGTACTAACGTTCAGTGAGCACATTTTGCACATGATTCTGAACCCTAGCGAAATGTTATATCATCTGTTCGCAAAACATGACGCCTTGAAATCATGTAGCAACGTCCTTTTACCATGTAACTATGTTAGTGTGTCGTGCCTCGTGACCGGGTGTAACGAAGAGGGGAATCAATGCATAAAACTAGGTAACAGTGCAGTAATTAATGTCTTAAATGGGCCGATAACCTTAGATGTTAGGCCACTTTAAACAACAAACATCAATGCTTAAACACCGAAACGGATGGCGTACGTACTCTGCTCTCGTCGTACTACAGCACGTTCCTAGCAGTGTAGCGTAGCGGATCTGGTTAGGCGTTCGCCTAGCGATCGACGGACTGTGCCAGCGGCGGTTCGAATCTTGCGTCGTTCAAATATTTTTTGCATGGGTGTGATGTTTGAATACATGAACACAGGTCCACGTTTACCACATTCGAACAGTAGAACGCTGTTATTCACCGTGTGCCCTGCGCATACTCCCCTGCTTAGGGCCTGAAGGTACTGTAATCTCTGCTATCATTCGGCATGTTTTCCACAGAGGAATACGTTGACATGCTCCTCATTTATGGCGAAGCGAGACAAAACGCTTGCGAGGCACTACGTCTGTACCAGGAACGGCTGCTAGGATATTCGGCCGTGTTGAAAGATGCCTAAGGAAAACAGGTATGATTTCCAACCAGCCACCAGTCCGTGATAGGCCCGTTGCATCGGGTGAACCAGAAGAGGCCGTTCTGGCGGCACCTCATAATAGTAAATATATCAGTACAAAGGCGATTGCACAAGAGGTGGACACCAGCCAGCCGTCCGTCTAGCGAATACTGCACGGACGTAAATTTCACCCATAGGCCTACCATCTCGAGCTACACCAAGAGCTCCATGGATGGGATTTCGAAGCTCGAATGGAGTTCTGTCGGTGGCTATCAGGCAAGATGGACAATGATACAGCATTCGTATCGCATATCTTGTTCTCGGACGAATCGCGCTTCCACAATAATGGGAACGTCAATCGCCAGAACATGCACTATGGGAGTCCGGACAATCATCATTGGGTGCGACAGCGGCCCATCAAATGCGATGGGGAGTGAATGTGTGGTGTGGAATCTTGTGGGATCGCTTGATTGGACCTTATTTCTTCGAAGGCCATTGGAGGGGCCCACGCTACCTGCACTTTCTGCGTCAGGAACTCCCACTGCTGCTGAAGGATTTGCCGTTGCACGATCGTTTGACGATGTGGTTGCAACAGGATGGAGCTCCACCACATTCTACTTTGCCCGTTAGTACCCATCTGAACGAGGAACTGCCAGGGAAATGGATAGGACGAGGAGGCTCTGTTTCTTGGCCCGCCAGATCACTGGATTTAACGCCGTTAGACTTCTTCTTGTGGGGACATTTGAAGAACGTCGTTTACACTCAAGCGTCGGAAAACCCCGACCAGCTCCGGCAACTCATGACGAACGCCTGCCGAGCAATTACACCTGGAATGCTTCAGCGCGAAAGAAGATCTACTTGACACAGGGCCCTACTGTGCATAAACCAAAACGGTCATCACACGGAGCATTTCTTACGATAAAACATTGTAGGGGCAGTTGTGTTCGTATTATTTTCTATCTGTATGTGACCTGCCTGCTAATTAATTGGCCCTTCTTAGGGCCTCAAACACGTTCATTCACACACAATTTGCGTGAAAGCGGGTATTGAACTTACACACTGCGTGCTGTACGTATTAAACAAATATTAAACAAATTTGTAATCTTCGCCCCGGACTCGAACCTCCCACCTGACATGCAAGCCCGCTTCGCCACGCCTTTACCAACTGCACTACGGTTCCGTACGGCACACTCGGCAGCTTATAGCGCGTATTAGGTTTACTGCGGTCACAATATCAATTTAGTGTTTCGCCGGCGTGTCAGGTTCATATGATCTGGAAGGCACACGCATGACTTCCAGTGTTTAATACGAGTATAACATTACGGCGTCCTATCATGGTGAGGCGGTAAATACCAAGATATCGGTTGTGTTGTCTGAACATATTGGCAGGGCAGATGTTAAGTTAAAACAAATCAAGTTTATTATATGGTCAACCTTTTCAATATAAATTCATAAGAATGCTTAAGATTTGTACATTACAATCAATTGGGACATGTTTCGCCCTTATTTTGGGCTTCCTCAACCAAATCCTTTTCCCCAAAATCACAGATCGTCGGGATCTCGATATTTCCATAATAATTTATTATAATACTTGATTGTATGAATACTATGTGTTAACAAATACATTTTAGTCAAAACTATACTAACAGTCAAAGTCGGTTGCATAAAACTTCATTGGAAGGGGCAGCTCATGTACTGTATATTGGACGTTCGGGGCCTGTCTGCCTTTTACTCATCAATCACCACGCTGCAGCATAACAGCAAACACGGCACTTCCTTCTTTTGTCCATGCATGGTATGACAAGAAATAAATTTCTGAAAATAAGCACCTACCCTATGACAGTGGTTGTTGGAAATGTTCTCCTCCTGCATACGTACCTTTTTGGCTCCATGTTAGGAATTCCTGAGTCACACGCATTAGTTCGTCTTACACAATTAAGTCTATTTATCTCCTGATATGTTTCGTAGCTCGCCATGCTGAGATGTTCGAAATTGTGGTTTCTGGACCAAGTCATTGCAGTGATTTTGTTGGCGTATGTTCTATTTTTCTGCCATTCCGTTTATTTTATTTTCATTAAAAACGCGTTTTTACTCTTCGCTTCTTATCGAGTAAAGAACCAGTTTCTCTTTGTTTGCGAGTTTACGCACGGTATCTCTATGTGGAGGCGTACACCTTGAAATTATTTATGAATAGTTTCAAGAGTTCCCTGTAAGACCTTGTTTTCACATAACTACCGTACATAAATAAACATTCCTAAACTGTGTATACATATGGATGCATTACGAGAATTATACCCGTAAACTAACGCTTCATAAGTTGAGAACTGTTGGAGCGACAGATCGACACATGTTAAACGTTCGTAGCTCAACTGAGAAGGTGAGGGTATTGCCGAGGTTGTTGTTATGCTGTGAAGTGGGGAGTGATGAGTCAGTGGCAGACAGGCCGACCGATTAAAGAAACTCGCTGTACAATATTGGATACCGAATACATGTACAAGTTTTACAGTTATAATGATTCTGTCATAATTTGGAAATATTCCTAGGTTCAAACATATCAGTACTACACACAACGCGCGCGCGACTGCAGGCTTCACAACAGTACAATTTATTCAACATTATCTAGACATATCCCCCATGGCACGACAGCCTCTGAATGGCCTTGGCCTACCAAGCGACCGCTGCTCAGCCCGAAGGCCTGTAGATTGCGAGGTGTCGTGTGGTCAACACAACGAATCCTCTCGGCCGTTATTCTTGGCTTTCTAGACCGGGGCCGCTATCTCACCGTCAGATGGCTCCTCAGTTCTAATCACGTAGGCTGAGTAGACCTCGAACCAGCCCTCAGGTCCAGGTAAAAATTCCTGACCTGGCCGGGAATCGAGCCCGGGGCCTCCGGGTAAGAGGCAGGCATGCTACCCCTACACCACGGGGACGGCTATCTAGGCATACACAAGCATGTAATTGATAATCGAACTTCTGAAATGCAGTAACAATATTTATGTGCTGACAGTTTACTGAAACGTGATCTCAAACATACAGTAACTTACTAGAACCTTAACAACGGTGATAAGGTGTTCTACGTAAAATTAACTTTGAAATGGCAACATCATAACTTGAATATTCTGTAACAAACTATGCACTTTAATTTACAGCTTTGCAGATGCTATACACTTCAAACTGTTAATGGTTAAAAATAAATCATCATAACTCAGCAAGTCATGCTCATCATAAACAGTTAAATCAATTTTAAGTACTGATTGCGTGATATAATGTACTGAATTAAAATACGGTCTGTATCAGCGCATTTTTAAAATAAAAACTATAAAATATCGTAATTTTAATTTTTACTATATCCACTGGAGATCGAAGATAGTTTCCGAAAGCTGGTTCTGATATGATGATATTTAACAGTGTGCTGATTCAAAATGTATTTTAATTCAGTAATTTGTATAACTCGATGAGGGAACCAGTGCTCTTCTTGGGATTTTAATCTCTTAAAAAGCACGTTCGCCGCCTCTGTGGTGTAGTGGTTAACGTGATTAGCTGCCACCCCCGGAGGTCCGGGTTCGATTCCCGGCTCTGCCACGAAATTTGAAAAGTGGTACGAGGGCTGGAACGGGGTCCACTCAGCCTCGGGAGGTCAACTGAGTAGAGGTGGGTTCGATTCCCACCTCAGCCATCCTGGAAGTGGTTTTCCGTGGTTTCCCACTTCTCCTCCAGGCGAATGCCGGGATGGTACCTAACTTAAGGCCACGGCCGCTTCCTTCCCTCTTCCTTGCCTATCCCTTCCAATCTTCCCATCCCTCCACAAGGCCCCTGTTCAGCATAGCAGGTGAGGCCGCCTGGGCGAGGTACTGGTCATACTCCCCAGTTGTATCCCCCGACCAAGAGTCTGAAGCTCCAGGACACTGCCCTTGAGGCGGTAGAGGTGGGATCCCTCGCTAAGTCCGAGGGAAAAACCGAACCTGGAGGGTAAACAGATGATGATGATGAAAAAGCACGTTCATATGTTTACGTAATATATGCTTGAAATAGGGTCAATATTTACCAATTGTTTTGAACTAGAATTTACTATTGATCAACTAGTAATAATTCCACTAAATTGTTCAATGCTGGTATGTTGTAGATATTCGAGGGACGGTTCCACCCATCCTGAACGAAAAGTTGGTGATGCTGACTGCTCGAGTTGATGACACAGTGGTGGTACCCTGTGTTGCATATGCAAACCCTCGTCCTCGTTATCGGTAAGTAACAGCATGAATTAGACATATGAATAGACTGGTATGGCTTGTCTACGGACTCTTATTCCGTATGGGTTATGTAGATAAACTAGTTCCTCTCAATGAAATAATTCAACAGACGATTAATATCATGATCTAATCAAACAGGCAGCTTTTTACGCATCGGACTATTTCTTCTAAATAGATATACTCTGACAAATAACATGCTATGATATCATAATATTACGTGTATAATGATTGAGTTGTAGCGTTGATCCAGCGCATAACATTTTAAAGATGTAAGACTAACACCTGTTATTATTACGAAAAGTAGAATAGGCAAATGAAAATAGGTTCCACGAAGTCAGCCTGGACATTAAAATCAGCATAACTTCGTAAGAACATTATTTGAATGGTTGGACGAAGATAGTAGGCTATATTTTAAAAAAGAGAGTGGCTATTTTCACAGCAAACGCTTTATATGTTGCTTAAAGTGAATAATCCTCTGGTCCTCCGAAGGTCTCAGCTGGAAATTGTGATAGAGCATCCATTTCTCCGATAATCACATTTATTTTGAGGGAGACTATGATAAAGTACCTTACGATTGAAGGAAGGCAGTAATTTCATCGAATAGAAAGCATGGGAACAGGAAAAATTTGCGACAACCATCGAGATATTTCATTGATCATTAGGCCTATTTTAGTCAACGTATTTACTTGGTGTTTTGTGAGCAAGAGTAGAATTTCCATTGAAGAATGAGATGGATTATAACCAGTGCGGTTTCATACAAAAGGATTGTCCCAAGCAAATATTCAGTATGCGCCAAATTTTAAAAGAAATAATATTCTTTTTTAATCCGTGCAGTTTTTCTAAGGCAGGTCCTCCGGTAAGTGTGGAGCGGCGTCTGTTGTGTATAGGAAACTGTCTGCGAGTGTGTTGGAGGATAGTTTTATGTTTGATATATGAGTTTCAAGGAATGTTGAGGTCAGCAAAGACCCCAGTCCATGAGCCAAGGAAAATAACCGTTTACGATTAAAACCCTTCGACCAGGCCAGGAATCGAACCTGAGGCCACAAAGAAAGAAGGTCAGGATGCTGACCAATCAGCCATGAAGCCACATAATTAGTTAATATTATGGTAAGAAGAGGCAATTATGATTCCCAGATCTAGAGATAGCTAATGACAGAGTACCAAGGGAAATTACGTTTACCACACTGAAGGATTATTTGAGCAATGATAGGTTATTATAGGCAATCAAAGACATTTATACCGACATTCAGGTTACAGTAAGGATTGCAGGTAGAATATGTTGTTGATTAGAAGTTGTTTAAGGGATCACGTCACTGTCCATAGTCTTCATAGCCCAATTACTGAAGAGTGTGCATGATATGGCGGAGTAGTATTTCACTGAATGTAAATGTTTACCCAGTTTGGTGATAGTAATGTGATACTTAATACAAGACAATATGATGTTCTGCTTTCATGTAATTTGATCCTATACTGAAGAGTTCCTTGGGCCTAACTCCGTTGTTGATGTCATTTTACAGACAGACGATGTTATTGTTATTTTGTGTGTGTTTTTTCCTATTCGTTTGATTGTAAGTGAGGTATCTGTAGTGGTTAGGAAATTAAATGTGCAAAGCAGTGGCAGAGGAATTTGAACTCACTTTTTAGGATCACTCGAGAAAAATCGTCATATTTATCGAATATCGGGGAATATTTCAATAACATATAGACCAGAGTCCATCGAACATGCTATTGCACCAAGGGGATCACATTTCTAATCCACCAGGTGAACGAGATTCCTCTTATAATTATGGAAGAAATGTAGTCTAGTTATACGTGTTAGTTGTGGTGGTCAATATTCCTCTGTTTTCCTCACATACGGCACAAACTCACTGGAATTATATAACTGCAAAACACACTGAACTCCAATAAGCTTTCGCACTATGAGAGCAAGGCCGTACCAGAAATATGACTTTGTTTCATTCAGTTGATGTACGGTATATAAATCTAATCAATGAGGAGTTTCCAATTTCGTCAAGTGATTAGGTATAGCAAAATGTACTATGAACGCTTAGAACCACGATGCAGTGACATGATAATACTATTAACCTGCGGAATATAGGAGAAAATTATATTCTACTTCGCTCAACTCATCCATGTGATAACTGCCACTCCATTGAAGTTGCATAATAAGGTCCTAATGCTTTGCGGTAGGTCACGTTGTAGTTAGAGCTACAGTTGAAGGGCTTATTTCAGTAACATGAAAAGCCACACCATTTCAGTACAGCTTTGTTAAAGACTTAAAAATCTCTAAATTGCAACTTTGTTCCAAGTTGTAAAAATAGTGACATTTTGCATTATGTATGCCGTGGAAATCAATAACAAAAAAACCATTTTGAAATATGAATGTGTTAAAATAAATTTTAAAAGAATTTTGTCATAACATTTTTGTGACATAGCATATTTTTACCTACAAATTACCACCACAAAACGTACTTACAGATATGGCTCATATCACTGCGTTGTTCTTATTTATTATTTCCTCGCAGCGTATTAAAATAATTATGTATGTGATGTATATATCGCAGGAGATCTTTAAGGTGAGCTAGTATCTTACTTGGAATATACAGGGGACAGCAGTAGGCCTACTTCTAGGTAGACTGTCCAGATCTACTTGAGCAGGACTGCCTCTTTTAACATTTCTGACCTCAAAATATTCCTGTTTTACGGCATGCTTATCAACGATGGAGTTAGGATGGTCTTGAACAAACTGAAAACTCTGCATATTAAAGAAATGAACGTCCAGTTCGCCTACTGTGCTGTTACTTTTAAAATACAAGTTCGGGTATTGTGAAAAATTTACAAAATCGCCTTGCTTCATGTGGAAAACTTCATTTTTTCACTCTCTTACAATATTTTACTATATCATACCATCCTTTAGGAGAAACCATTTAGATGCTGCTTTTCTGTGGTACTTTTCATTGTGAGCAAAGTCCTGACCTGATGGCCAATTGGTGTGCCCCTGAAATTTGAAATAAGGGCATACACAGATTCTTTCTTCATTTACTCATTACAATGTTAATGCAGGTAACCTACCTAAAGAAAGTTGGGAAAAAAAACTTGTATTACCATCGAATTTAAAATCACATAGTCCCTGTATATTGGTTTAATCAGGATCGTGCTACTGTAAGAGAAAAACAAGTAACTTAAGGTATGAACCCTGCAGTTCAATCTATTTTGATTAAGTTCTTTGAAGTTCAACAACTTTATTTGATTTATTTCAGAAGTCTGATGAGGATTATAACTTCTGACCTGAAGTTCTCAAGAAGTTAACAGGAGCGAATACTTAATTTCTTACTTAATGAAGATTCATTAGCACACAAACTTTATTGATATAATTCTCAAATTGCGGTGTTGACTTTTAAACGTACGTCCATGGAACCAAATTCCTGAGAGAGAGAGAGGGAGTGTGAGAGTCACAGGCAACAGACGAATCAATTATTCCTATATATCGGTACGACCACAGCTGGCTAAGCCCACGCAGGCTGTGTAACTGATCCCATTGAGACACGTTACTAATTACGGCACCACCCGGGTAGCACGCGCTAAGAGGTGTTGAATTCTGGGAATTACTCATGTCATTATCCACACTGTATGAACTGTTAAAGTACTCCAGTTACGTGTAAAAGTACACATAATTATTGTCTTATTCGTCGAGTCACTAAATCCACCGTACCAACCATGTAACTTCTGACCGATGAAATACGTTCGTATCGAATAATTTCTAGGTTGCGGTTGTTCTGCTTTATGTTTGAAATGTACCAGCAATAAGAATAACGTTATTGTTCCTTAGGTGGGTTCTTTTGTTCGCGGTTTTATTTTTTAACCATGGACGATAGATGAATGGAATAGAAAATGATGCTCTGTGTTAGGATTCCAGGATTTCAGAGAAATGAAAGTAATGAAGGTAGATATAGCAAATACGGAAAGTGTCAACAACTGGAGAAGTAGTCGAATATTATATAGTGTTCTTATCATTAATCGTGATCAATAGAGGACATTGGGAACTAGACTGTTCATCAGAAAAACTACTTTCTTTCAATTAGAGATACAATGATTTGTGTAAGTCAGGGCCTCTCAAACGCCCGAACTCTCACGCGTGCAGATGGAGGCGCAAGAGCTCCGTGCACTGTGCATCGCTGCCGCTCGACATGACTCGGATCAACGCTTCGTCTCTGGGCTACTCGGCTAAGCTCGGCTCTACTCGGCTATACTCGGCTCAACTCAGCCCGGATTTGGAGCGCTACGACGCAAGTGGGGCAGGGGGAGACAGGCGGAGCGAGCGAGACAGGCGTGAGGAAAGAGAGAGTAAGCGCTATTGCTCCAAATCGAGGAGTGGGGGGTCTGCACTCTGTTCAACCAAGCCAAGTCGTCTTTTGCACCGTGCACAGTGCATGCACCACGCGCATGCACCCCGAGAGGCCCTGGTGTAAGTGTACGGAAGTTGTATTTATGAAGCCATTCTTTCAGAGTTGCTTCCCTTGAGTTAAGACAATAAATCCTATAAATTAAACTCTCCATTTTTAGGCGTTGTTGTTGTTGTTGTTGTTGTTGTTATTATTATTCTTCTTCTTGGACTTTTGCGGTCGGCTTGTCAAGTGGATTTGGCCCAGTTTTATGGCTGTATAATCTTACTGATTCCAACCCCATGTGGAGGGATGTACTCGTTACTGAGTGTTTTGTAGTGGTTGATAGTGTGGAGCGCTTTGTGCAAATCTGTAAATGCTAGAGTAGAGACAGAGGAGCAAATAATTAAGGTACGTCCCAGATTTCAAATTCCTTAGTATTAAAGAGAAATATTTATTTCAGAATATATGGGTGTGATTTGATGGATTCTGGTGGTGTTTTTTCGGGAAAGAAATATGCTATTCTGTTTTAATTAATTCGTTTCTTTTGCAGGTGTAATGCAGTTACCGTATGCTTTCTCTTTTCAGGTACTTTATACATTGATTTACTGAACGTTAGTTTCGGCAGACGGAAAATCTAACAGTTAAAAAAATATGAGGATATGTGTATTAAGACGAGCACAAAACCTCAGTCCCCGAGCAAGAGAAATTTCCCATTCACAACTGAAATCTCCAAGATGGCCGGGAATGGAACCTAGGCCCATCTAAAACGAAGGCTGCTACGTAGACCATTCACCCACGCAGCTAGACTATGTCGAACAGTGAAATGAAATATGTTTTAACAATATTAAATATCAGGAATGAAACAAAAAGTAAAGAATCAAATATGAAAGATTCGAAAGCTTGTATTATGTAAATTTGTTATACATACGTACATACATGCATTCATACATTCATTCATTATAGACCGTTATGCTTCTCAGCGTTCAAACTGCAAGCCTCCAGAATCCTCTATTTGCAAATAGTTATGTGGCCTCCTTTAGTTCCACATATACTAATTTGCAAAGAAAGGAACTCGCACCGTGAACGCACAGCGCGAGAATAATGAAGGTTGCCACACATTATCGATACAGGATGGCATGTGTCTCGTATGCGTTTAATACCGATAGCTCGCGAGGAAGTTCCACTAGGGAGCGTACATGTTCTTCCCTCATTCATAGAAGCAAGACACCGAATAAGGCCTTAGTAGCAGTGTAAGCCACACAGCTAAGTTGATTTACCTATTTGTCGTACGTGGCGTCGACACAAATAAGCTTTATGGCAACGATGTGACAGGAAAGGGCTAGGAATGTGAAGAAATCGTTCATGGCTTTGATTGAGGTACAGCCATTTGCCTGGTGTGAAAATGGAAAATAACAGAAACCATCTTCATGGCTGGGATCGAACCCACTATCTTCCGAATACAAGCTGACAGCTACGCGAGCCAAACCGCACAGCCAACGTGCTCATTAGAGATAAGAAGGGAACTATCGATAAGCTCATATCGAAACTGACAATGAAATTTTGCAGAGAGGATGAGGGGGGACCATAAGAAAGCAATGTAAATCAAATTAGCTGCCATTTCGAGCTGTGAGGTTTTGAAATCGACACGGAAATGTCTAGTAAGATTGCACGCGTTAGCATATAGCTAGAGTTGGACTGCCCTGGTGACCAGCTGAAGTGACCGCGCTACCTTGAGTTTTCTGCACCAGGCAGAACAGACGTGAATGCGGCTAATGTTCTAGAGTATGCACTGCGTTATTTCTGAGAAACAGGTTTCTCTTCTTCCCATGAAATAAGTTCGCAAGGAAGAGAGATGGGTCGACATGTGATCGAACTAACTGAAAATCATCCCATAGGTGCCAGTTTTGTCTCAGACTCGTGTCTGAAGAAAAATAGTGATTGCTAAAGTGATAGTGGAAGCAGTGACACCTCGTCTGCATTGTCTGAAAGAGAAGGCAGCACACCATTGTCAGGTACGAGAGGTGTTACAGATCCGAGTTTGAGCCCCGAGTCTGATTCCCATCAATCCAGTGAAGCGACACCATAGTCACCTGAAAAGCTTTGCTTCCAGTCCACAGAATAAAGTGAAACACACTGTAGATCTTCCGTACAAGAGGAGAGTTGGAAATTTATGGTTAGGTAAGATGGGTGAGAAGCGGCTTTCATTAACCACTGTTCGCAAAATTTGTCGTATGGCGACGTCCCCACGACAACTGTACATGTGGAATAACCAATTAGAATCTACGTCAGGAAGTCCCGTTGAACACAGTATATTCATGTATGTAAGAATATTTTCTCGCTTTGCAAAAACCAGAAGGTTGAAGCGGAATGTTTGCGATGGAGACCTGCAACTGTGAGCCTTGGAACTTTCAAGAGAGATTTCTATGGGACAAATTAATTTCAGCGCATCTACTGGTTACTTGAGTTGCTTCAAGAAAATGTACAAAATCAAAAGTAGAGAAATCACGAAATTTATATTCCGTGCGTATTGAAAGAAGGGGGAAAAGTTAGTCTCAAAGTATCAAAGAAATTTGTGGAAGCAGCTATAGAGCGATTTTTATAATACATTCTTTCTTCAATATACGATACAGACCAGAGTGGTTTCATGTGCGAAATGAAAGCAAAAAGGACTCTATCGTTTGTTGGTGAGAAACATACAGAAACAGTTTATCATTCAGTTAGTGCACCTATCCATTCGACAACAAGTATGTCTACAATTAGTGTGCCCGCTATTCTTTTCCCGAAATTATTCATTGTACTACAGGATCCAACTGGAACTTTTGATGCAAGGGTTTCCAAAGAAAGTTTTAATGCATAAAATATAATTGTAACAGCCACAAAATCAGAGAAAATGAGTTAAAAGTAATTGAAGTATTGTTTTAAAGAACCCTTCTTCCCATTCGCGGAAGACAAGTCTTCACTACTGTTACATTCCTGGAATACTTACAGTGATAAAAGCTGTTTTAAGGCAATCCTCCAGGCAGCATTACAGAAACTCTCCGGATTTCTTCCGGCACTACAGGGAAAATATAGTCTTTGGGTAAGTTTTACTTTCGGCAATGGAAGGCTTCGTATAGCTGTGCCGGCTTGTGAAGTCTTTCAGTTTGATGTTTATAAGAGAAGCAGCATATTGAAAATGCAATCCATCGTTCATTTTTAATTTTCTTCCCCATGGTTTACGGACGTGATTAAATATCCGTGGTTCGCAACCAATTACCCAACGAAGAGCTCTCCTGATTTCGCAGTGCCTGCGAGATATTGACTTCAAAGTCCGGCTCCATGGCTAAATGGTTAGCGTGCTGGCCTTTGGTCACAGGGATCCCGGGTTTGATTCCCGGCAGGGTCGGGAATTTTAACCTTAATTGGTTAATTTCGCTGGCGCGGGGGCTGGGTGCATGTGTCGTCCTCATCATCATTTCACCCTCATCACGACTCGCAGGTCACCTACGGGTGTCAAATCGAAGACCTTCATCTGGCGAGCCGAACTTGTCCTCGGACACTCCCGGCACTAAAAGCCATACGCCATTTCATTGACTTCAGACAAGTAAGGAAAACTGTGAAGAACAATGTGGCCTTAAAGTGCATATTCATTGTGCGTGATACCTAAAATATTTGTGTTTTCTTCATGCGATTAACTCACGTCATTCATGTTTCACATTCGTTTCCCAACAAGGAGTTGACCTTGGTACGCGGTAACCTGCCAGTTTGTTCTACCTCCCTGCAGCACCACTCCTCTGTGCAACGCGCTAGCCAGAGAGATACAAGGGTTGTCCAGTAGCTGCGTTGTCACACGGATTTTGAATCAAGATTTCGACACCTTACAGTTCAAAAGGCAGCTAAATGTTTCTACCTCATTATTTTATGGTATCCTCATCCTCTCAGCCAAATTGCATTGTCGGTTTCGATATGAATTTATCGATAGTTCGCTTGTTAGAATATTGTGCATGGAGATAGTGTTCTTGTATGTTTATGAAATTACACCTGCTGAAAAAGTGTTTACAATATTCAAATTTTTAAAAAAAGATCCTTACCATGTAAACATTACATCCAGTCCTAAGTTCATTACAGATCAGATAGTGGTCAGTATCATCGAAAAATTTCCAGAATACCCTTACATTCTTAACATATTTCCTGAATTTAAAGTCGGTTATGATGTAGTCCCTTATGGATGTGGTTCCCATACCCTTCCATATGCAGCGGTAAATAGCATTATGCTTGACGAATGTATTCATAACTGCTAACCGTACACTAGCAGAGCATCCCTGTAAACGTTTCACGTTCCTGTTAGCTTCCACTTCATCCCCACATTTATCCATCGCTTTCTCATGTCGTTCAGTTCTATTTCAACTCTTGCACTGAAATCGCCCATTAGCACTAGCCTATCATTGCTGTTGACCCTGATTACGATGTCACCCATTGCTTCATAAAACTTGTCGACTTCCTCCTCATCTGCACCTTCACGCGGTGAATAGACTGAGACCATTCTCATCCTAATTTCTCCAGCTGGGTAGTGTGGGAAATGTAGTTTAAAGGTCATGTTTGTTATTAGGTTGCAATGTACCCACATCGTTTTCCCATTTTCATGCCTAACAGAAACTGTGTTGCTTTCAATAGTATTTCTGATTAACAGTCCTACCGCACATTCTGCCCTTTCCTTTTGAATACCTTTTAATAACACCTTATTATCCCCTATCTCTTCTCCGTTAACGCCTTTTACCCCAATATCATTAACTCCTAACACATTCAGACGCATCCTCTTTGCTCTATCATCCAGTTATTCTTTCTTTCTTTCTTTCTTTCTTTCTTTCTTTCTTTCTTTCTTTCTTTCTTCCGTTGTTTCTTTCTTCCTTTCCTTCATTCATTCATTCGTTCACAAGCCCCATTAATATTGATAGCTCCCCACCCAATTCCATTTCGTTCGCCAACTTTTTTTTCAAAGAGTTCCTCGCCTGTCAAATAGAAGTGGGACACCATTACTCCCATTGGTTCGAAACGTTCTGAGCGTGATCGTAAAAAACATTCTCTGGAGCAAGATACTATCCTGTTTACACATACTCCCCGTTCTAATTTCTTCCTATCAGTGTAGGTTCACTGATTGCCATCTAATGTCCGCACAAAAACTGTAGGTCTTGTGAGAATTTCTCCTCTAACGGGTTAGAGCACAAGGAGGTCCATGACTCAGAATATGTCGCAGATGCCCACTCCTGTTTCATAGCAACTGGTATCCCGACCCTCAGGACCACTCACCTATTGCCCATGGTTCAAAAACAAGGACGTGACTACAGTAACCCACACCACTAACCTCCATATTAATGTACATCTGTCTATTTTTTGTCATGAATATTGTCCACTCCTATCCGCCGGAAGGGAGGCTCTACATTCTCTATTCTAGGTTAGTTATACTTAAAGTGGATCACAGCAGATCGGAGAGTGATTTGTATTACCCAAAATTCGTCGGAATACTCGTATATTCCTAACAGATTCTGTGAATTCAAAGTCAATTACGATATATTATATCAGGGATCTGGTTTCTGTATCATCCCACGTAACTTGCTAATAGCTTGAAGAATGAATTAGCAATTGGAAAACCCGCACTAGCCACTATAACTTCACTCAGTGCTTTATTAAACTTAGCAACGTTATCCTCATCTACTCCGTTACATAGTGATTAAACTCAAACGATCCTAGGCTTAATTACGGCAACCTCCAAATCCACCCACAGCATTCATTCTTGTACGTGGCTAACCGAAACTATGTAGCGTGCTATGGTTTCCTAATGAACAGCCCCACTCCTCACACTATACTTCACTTTCTGACACATCTTAACGTATCTTATAATTTCCTAACCCTGCCCAGTTACCTCGCCTTACGCCTTAACATTATTCACCCAGTTCTACTTTCTTCCTATCAGTGGAGGTTCACTGATTGTCATCTAATGTTCGCACAAAAACTGTAGGTCTTTTTACTACCAATAATCAGGTATCAAGGACAATAACACTGATAATGGTTTTGCGCCCCAGTAACTACTTTCGATTTTCGAAAACGCACGAGGTGCCGGAAAGTACGCTCCTTACAAGTTATTTTACAGTAACTCTACCGACACGAGAATGCTGTATTTGAATACCTGCAGATATCACCGTACTAATTTGGGACTGAATCCACCAACTTGGGCTCAGTGAGCCATCGAGCGCTCTGTCATATGAGCCACTCAACCCACCCAATCGGAAAGACTCAACTGTTAGGTTTGAAAGAGATCTTAGCCAAGCTGAAGATTGGCAAGAAAAGAGAAAATTGTCGATTCCCCCCAAAATAGGGGAAAGGCCCAGATGGAAAAATTCTTTGTGAAGTTCACTAATTGAAATCATCGAGGACTCCCTACGTACTGGTGTTTTAATTGTCACCTCTATCTCAATTTGATACCCATTCCGCAGGCCTAATCCCAGTCACACTACTCAAGAGCTGGGCTGAGTGGCTCAGACGGTTGATGCGCTGGCCTTCTGACCCCAACTTGACAGGTTTCATCCTGGCTCAGTCCGGTGATATTTGAAGGTGCTCAAATACCTCAGCCTCGTGTCGGTAGATTTACTGCGGGACTAAATTCCGGCACCTTGGCGTCTCCGAAAACTGTAAAAGTAGTTAGTGGAACGTTAAGCAAATAACATTATTATTTACATTACTTAAGTTCCATTTGAGTTTAGTTCTGTGTCATTATAAATCGTATTGGGCTTTATATTCTTTAAAGTGATTACTTACTTACCTTTAGAACCGTTGTGGTCGCTGGCTTTGTACGAATTAATGCCACGTGTTAGAAATATAGAAGAACAATACTAATCCACGGATGATTGTGTCCAGTTATCTTTTGTCTGACGTTTCCACTGTGAGAAGGTTTCGTGTTCACGCCTTTTTATTTATCAGTCTCCACCTTTTTGGCACTTACACTACAACGGGTAAGTAACGCATTTTAATTCATTCCACAAGCATTGTTGCATTGTTGAAGACATTTTGTCTTAAACGTTGAGTCAACAGCCTGATCTGTATGAAGACTGTTTCCTTTCTTTGCACTCTATATACATTCTCACACATATATACAGGGTGGTAGGAAACAACGTGAACCTTGTATATGAGCTTTGGAAGATTAGTCATACAGATAAATTATTTGAAGAAAACAATTCGATATCTCGCGCCCTTGCCTTTTTATCACCTGCTGGAGTTAGCAAATCAGATCGCTTCGCGGGCAAATTCAAATAGGTTTTGCGAGGCGGTAATGCTAAATCTGCTCGTGGTTTAAGACTGGCTTGAGTGCACCAATCGAAAAAGAACAACTTCGCCAAGGGAGGGAGTTGAACACGGACTTCCGAGCTGACAGGATCGCGCCATACCAAGAGCGCTACGGTGATACGGGGTGAAACCCATGATGTGTTCGTGTTTGATGCTGATTTCTGGGCATGGGTAGCTGGTAGGCGATAGTTATTTACGGAAATATTGGCTTAGAAGCCATGTGGTATGCATACAGTGGACTGTTTGAATTCCTCGCGTTGCAATCTGATTGGCTAACATCAACAGCTTATGAAATGATAACGGTGCAGGATATCAATTTTTTCAAATGATTTATCAGTAAAAAATTTAATGGCGTATAGCTTTTAGTGCAGTGATGTGTCCGAGGACTTCGGCTCGCCAGGTGCAGATCTTTTTTATTTGACTCCTAGGCGACCTGAGCGTCAGGATGAGGATAAAATGATGAAGACGACACATACACCCAGACCCCATGCTACGGGAATCAACCAATTTTGGTTAAAATTCCCGACCCTGCCGGGAATCCAACCCGGGACCCCTGTGACTAAAGGCCAGCATGCTAACCATTGAGTCATGGAGCCGGACTATTTATCAGTATTACCAACCATCTAACTCCCATATACCCAGTTCGCGTTCTTTCAGAACATATGTTATTCCATAGCACGAATAGAGGATGTAGTAGAACTATAACGACAAAAAAAAATTAAAGATGCTCTTCGTTTTATGTTAAGGACGTAGGTGCTAGCGGATTGGCGAAGAAACATTTTATTTTGGAGAAAATGAGGTTACTTTTGTTACTTCCGTGCGTGCGATTTAAATTAACGAACTCGCCCTATTTGCTATGCCAGAGCACAAGCCGCCGCTGTGCTTCAGGGAAGAGAAGGGGAGGGAGGGAGGGAGGGAAAGTGGGGTGTGTGATGGAGACAGAGATAATGCTCCGCGTGTATGCGCAAGTTTCCTCCTTCGACTCGCACAGGTTAGACCTTGTCTCTTACAGGCAATGCCCGCGCTTCGTTTATTAAACAGCCGTAACTGCACACGCAGTTCAATAACACACTGTAATTAAGACACACTTGTCAGTCAAGAAATGCACTAGAGTGTTTCTCCTCTCGTCTGTTGGTCGCAGTAACGTTCTTTATTATATAAAATGCTTGAAGATGCAACGCTGCCGCCTCACAATTGTGTATCTGTTCCTTCACTCACAACATTGTAAATGGAATGAAATACTGAACGAAGGACGCAATACGACTTATGGTTTGATTACAGTAGATGTTCGATATGTACCCACCGCCCCAGTTCGATGCACAGTTCACAACAGTGTAGTAGTAGTGAAACAAGGTGTATGGTGAGTCACGCATTACCTCTGTCTCACACTCCCTACTTCCCCACCCCACCCCACCCCACCCTCCCTTCCTTTGACGCACTGCAAAAGGCAGTGGCTCGCTCTCTGCCATAGCAAATATGGCCATTTCGTCAATTTGAATCGCGCACCCAGAAGCAACAAAGAAACCTCATTTTCTCGAAAAAATATTTTCTCCGCCAATCTAATTGCACCATCGTTCTTAACGTAACACGATTTTTTGTCGGTACAGTTATGATACACCCTGTATACAGAAAATACATATCTACCTTATTATAGTCCATCCAAAGCAGATATGGAAGGCAATACATTGGAGCTATTTATTCCTAGTAGATAAATTGATTTAAACATTTTAAATTTATGAGGTATTATTGTTGCTTTTGTTTTTATTCTTTTGTAATATTAGTAGTAGTAGTATTACTATTTATTATTTACTTACGTTCCATGAACTACATTTGCGCGGTTTTCGGAGACGCTGAGGTGCTGGAATTTAGTCCCGCAGGAGTTATTTTACGTACCTGTAAATTTACCGACACGAGGCTGACGTATTTGAGCACCTTCAAATTCCACCGGACTCAATCACTCAATCAATCAATACTGATCTGTATTTAGGGCAGTCGCCCAGGTGGCAGATTTCCTATCTGTTGTTTCCCTAGCCTCTTCTTAAATGATTGCAAAGAAATTTGATATTTATTGAATATCTCCCTTGGTAAGTTATCCAATCTCTAACTCCCCTTCCTATAAACGAATATTTGCTCCAAATAGTCCTCTTGAATTCCAACTTTATCTTCATATAGTGATCTTTCCTACTTTTAAAGACTTCACTCACACATATTCGTCTACTGATGTCATTCCACGCCATCTCTCCACTGACAGCTCGGAACATACCAAGCTTTGAAACATTTTTGCAACGCTACTCTTTTGTCGGAAATCACCCAGAACAAATCAAGCTGTTTTTCTTTGGATTTTTCCCAGTTCTTGAATCAAGTAATCATGGTGAGGGTCCCATACACTGGAACCATACTCTAGTTGGGGTCTTACCGGAGACGTACATGCCTTCTCCTTTACATCCTTACTACAACCCCTAAATACCCTCATAACCATGTGCAGAAATCTGTACCCTTCATTAACAATCATATTTATGTGATCACCCCAATGAAGATCTTTCCTTATATTAACACCTAAGTACTTACAACGATCACCGAAAGGAACTTTCACCCCATCAACGCAGTAATTAAAACTGAGAGGACTTTTCATTTTTGTGAAACTCACAACCTGACTTTTAACCCCGTTTATCATCATACCATTGCCTACTGTCTATCTCACAATATTATCAAGGTCATTTTGCCGTTATAAAGCCAGGATCGAAACTGCCAAGTTGGGGTCAGAAGGCCAGCGCCTCCACCTATTATTACTATTGACGGGACTTATTCAGGCAGGAATAATGCACAGAGAGTATTATTTTCCATATTCAGGGTACTTCATTTTGCTGCTACAACTTGCTATATTTTAGAACACTAGCGTGCCAAATAAAAGTGGATTCGTATCAAAGGGAGTTTAATTTACATCATTTTCATTATCAAACCATACAGTGAAGCAAATAACACATTCATTTTATGAAAGGATGGACCTTGTATCAAATATGTACAGAGCACTACATTTATTGCAGATACATTCTATCACAGCACTTCAAACAGCGGTATCGCTAATACACGAAAATACGACGATGAATCATTAATGAATATTTAGTTTTTAGCTTTATTTTTCAGTAAGTACTCGAAATGAACATCGTTGTGGTATTAAACATTTTTGAAATGAAGACGAATTTTTCACTCACTTTGACAGTCATTCCTTGATTTTGCAATTACTGACTTAATGGCCATCATGTGCGAGTAGGAGAAGACGAGCTCTTTCCAGACTGTTGATGTTAGAGGTCACGAGATCTAACGTAATATTGATCAATGTTTTTAAATAATAACTCGTCGGTTGTTAACCCAACAATAGCCAACGGTCGATATTGTCGACAGTCCCGACTGCTTTGCAGTGTTGGAAACGACACGATTAGTTTAACAGCCCTTTCATGATTGCCAGTGACATTTAGTGGCATTTTACTGAAGTAAGGTCTCAAGATGTCCGACTCGTTGGCTGAACGGTCAGCGTACTGGCCTTCGGTTCAGAGGGTCCCGGGTTCGATTCCCGGCCGGGTCGGGGATTTTAACCTTAATTCGTTAATTCCAATGGCATGGGGGATGGGTGTATGTGTTGTCTTCATCATCATTTCATCTTCATCACGACGCGCAGGCCACCTACGGGTGTCAAATAGAAAGATCTGCACCTGGCGAGCCGAACCCGTCCTGGGATATCCCGGCAATAAAAGCCATACGACATTTCATTTTTCAGGTCTGAAGATGTTCTGTCTACATTTCTGGGCTCCTTGAGATGTCGTTTCGTCATATACTTGTAGATGGATGATCGTCACAACACAGATGACTTCCAAGCGGCAATAACAATATTGACAGTGAATAAATAATTTTAAATGCATCGCTTATTCAAGAAATGTTTCGCTCAACACGTTTTTTATCTTGTTTAGTGGATATATATGAAACACTTTCAATTAGCTGAATAAATTAATTCCCAAAATAAGCTCAGTTATTCTTACATAAACCTGTATATTAAATGTCAATATAAATTACCAATGACAAAAATAATATCATTGGTTATATAGTACTTGAATTTGAAACTTGTGGCACTTACAGACTCAATCTTTCCTTTTCATAGGGACTTCCTCATCAAACAGTCATTTTATCTTAAAACTGTCCGGCTCCATGGCTAAGTGGTTAGCGTGCTGGCCTTTGGTCTAGTTGTATGTGCTGTCTTCATCATCATTTCATCCCCATCACGACCCACAGGTGGCCTACGGGGGCCCCACGATACGTCAGTTCATTTCATCATAAAACGGCCTTTACAGCTAGTGTTATTGTACACTCCCTCTTCGCAATATTGCTCGAATATAACATTCACGCCATTTGTTATCTTAAAATCAACAAAATCTACTGACCAATATAATACGCAGCTGTTCTAAATAATCACCGCGGTTTTTGACATGAAGTGTCACTTCGCGATTGAAAGGGGCATAAGGTGATTTTCTTCTCTTTTGCGTGTCCATTTGTCACTAATGAACACGAACAGACTGAAAACAGGAACCTTGTAAACTTCTTACTAACACAGATAGACTATGACGAATTCCATTTCACTCGTTCACCACTCATTGTTGGCAAGCTCTCTTTATTCATTCTAATAAGCCACAATTGTCAATCAATCACCAATCAGTCACTACTGATCTGCATTTAGGGTAGTCGCCCAGGTGGCAGATACCCTATCAGTTGTTTTCCTGGCTTTTTCTTGATTGATTTCAAAGAAATTGGAAATTTATTGAACGTCTCCCTTGGTAAGTTATTTCAATCCCTAACTCCCTTCCTATAAAATATTTTCCCCAATCGTCCTCTTGAATTCCAACTTTATCTTCATATTGTGATCTTTCCTACTTTCAAAGATTTTTAAAGACACCACTCACACTTATTCTTCTACTAATGTCATTCCACGCTATCTGTCCACTGACAGCTCGGAACATACCACTTAGTCGAGCAGCTCGACTTCTTTCTCCCAAGTCTTTCCAGATCAAACTTTGCAACATTTTTATAACGCTACTCTTATGTTGAAAATCACCCAGAACAAATCGATCTTCTTTCCTTTGGATTTTTTCCAGTTCTTGAATCAAGTAGTCCTGGTGAGGGTCCCATACACTGGAACCGTACTCTATTTGGGGTCTTACCAGAGGCTTGTATGCCCTCTCCTTTACATCCTTACTACAATCCCTAAATATCCTCATAACCATGTGCAGAGATCTGTACCCTTTATTTACAGTCACATTTATGTGATTACCTCAATGAAGATCTTTTCTTATATTAATACCTAGGTACTTACAGTGATCCCCATAAGGAACTTTCACCCCATCAACGCAGTAATTAAAACTGAGAGAACATTTCCTATTTCTGAAGCTCACAACCTGACTTTTAACCCGGTTTATCACCATACCATTGCCTACTGTCCATTTCACAAAGTTATCGAGGTCATTTTGCAGTTGCTCACAATATTGTAACCTATTTATTACTCTGTACAGAATAACATCATCCACGTCTTTACTCATATCATTTATCAGCTTTCGGTTTGAGGACTAAGCATACATACTGAATCCATGATCTTTGAGGTGATGGGTTCGTAACATATAAGAAAACACAAAGGTCCAATAATACTGCCATGAGGGATTCCCCGCTTAATTATTGCAGGGTCAGATAAAGCTTCGCCTACTCTAATTCTCTGCTATCTATTTTCTTGATCTATTTTCTGTCTGTTATAATTTGTATAGGCTAGCGTAAAAACTAGGGACAGTAAAATAGCGGCAACTTAATAATAAGTGTACATCGGCCATTAAAAATAACTGTTACGTTATTCATAATTATTTTCTGAAATGGAAGTGGCATTACGAATAAAATGTGCGTAAAAGATGAGGAAACCTACAATTGCCGTATCCATGAAAGGCTTCCTGCTAAATCCCGTGGCATCCACGGCATGCAATTTGAATGTTTTCAAGTCTGCGTGCGAATATAATACGACATCGAATATAACACGCACTCCAGTTTTCAAGCCGAAATTTTCTCTCCCCTCCCCCTAAAAGGCGTGTGTTTTAATCGTGTAAAAAGGTAAATTTGTATTTCCGTATGCACCTGAAATGTGTTTCCAGGGGTGTGGAATTGCTATCTTGCTGCTGTGAAAAGTGTTACATGAATCAAGGAATACACTAATTCCATATGCCGTAAATCCCTATGACATGGGCACCAACCACACAATTTTGACTCTCCAGATTCCCGCAAAAAGTTACTCCTGACTAAGCGAACCTGGCAAAAGAAGTATATCGGAAATGGATTTCGCCATTTTATCCAAAGAAAACTCGCTATGGGGACCTCTCCCATTTGTTGAACTTGATTAATTCAAAATGTGGATCAGAATTGACGCATGAAAGGGAAGTTAGTGAAGTTAATGAAATGGGAATTGAAGGGTTAGGGGGATTGTTGGTCCTTGCGTCATTGCGTGGTTAGAAAATAATCATATTGGGCCGAAGAACATGATGAAAATTCAACGGGAGATAAAACCAAAGTCCCGTTTACTGGACTAAATTCCTTCTTTCATGGTATGTTAGTTATTAAGTGAGTATGTGGGTTTATTTGTGGAATTATTCTTGCTTAGTAAGTTTACTTTTTATGTATTTTATATGTGAATTTTTGTGTACATATTGGTACTTAGAAAGTATAATGTGGGTTGCAGTATTACCTGCATGAAAAAGATATATGATTGATGGAATGCTTGTTCACGGACACAATATCACTTTCGTCGCTAGAGTGGATCTTATGCCGGCTTGTCTTCCATGGTAGAGGTAATAAAATGATAATTTCGTAAGGCTATTCCTAGCCTGGTGCAGCCCTTGTAAACCAGACCCTCCAACGAGGGTGGGCGGCATCTGCTGAGTCTGGGAACTGCGTGTTTCTGTAGTGAAGGGTAATGTTGTGTGTGAGTTGCAGGGATGTTGGGGACTGTACAAACACTCAGTCCCGACCCTGACCCATAAACGATGCGACGTTATTTGACGATATCCACAGACACAAATAGTCCAACGCACCGCCATGGGATTTCATTTCCTCGTTATCATTCACACCTCGTAGAAAATCTGACAACTTGCGCATATTTTAATTTTGGTTCGATCTAAACAATTAGTTTTTTTAGAAATGTGTACCAGCGTTGGTATCAATGAATCAATCGCTACTGATCTACGTTTAGGGCAGTCGCCCAGGTGTCAGATTCCCTATCGGTTGTTTTCCTTGGCGACTGCCCTAAACGCAGATCAGGATTGATTGATTGATTGATTGATTGATTGATTGATTGATTGATTGATTGATTGATTGATTGATTGATTGATTGATTGATTGATTGATTGATTGATTGATTGATTGATTGATTGATTGATTGATTGATTGATTGATTGATTGATTGATTGATTGATTGATTGATTGATTGATTGATTGATTGATTGATTGATTGATTGATTGATTGATTGATTGATTGATTGATTGATTGATTGATTGATTGATTGATTGATTGATTGATTGATTGATTGATTGATTGATTGATTGATTGATTGATTGATTGATTGATTGATTGATTGATTGATTGATTGATTGATTGATTGATTGATTGATTGATTGATTGATTGATTGATTGATTGATTGATTGATTGATTGATTGATTGATTGATTGATTGATTGATTGATTGATACTAACGCTGGTACACATTTCTAAAAATGGATAACAATAGGAAATACGCTCACTTCCTGATTCCCTTAATGATATTCTCGTTATCGATATAGGCCTACAGTGACTCTCCATTACAATTCCCTTTTCAGACCCCGACGATTTGCTTTCCTCCCGGTACCACGATAATACAAGCGCAAAAGTAACTGGGAACATTGTTATTGCCTCACGAAGATTGAACGTTCCTGTTGTGTGAGCATAGCAAGCAAGAGTGTTTATATTGTAGCTGTGTACTTACCTGAGGTGTGGGTTTGTTGAGCAACTCTGGGGACACAGCAGCTACGGAATTCTAGGAATATCTAGGTTGTAGTATGCTTACCAGAAGGATTTAAACGGCAGTACTGTAGCTTTCGGACAGCTATTTAAAACTAGAACAGCCCCTTCGTTATCTGGTGCTGAAATATTGCTGTACATTTCAGGGACTGTTGTAACTTTGGTAGTGAATTTCTACGCAATTGGGTACAGTTAAACATCTATGACTCGAACGTCTGTAACGGGAATTTTCTATATCTGGAAGGAATTTTCGTTTCCCGACGGTATCCCATATATGCTGGCGGGACCTAGTGTTTACAGTGCACTATGTCTTCTGGTATGGGCTAGAGCAATTTTGTTACTTTCATTGATCTGTCTCATCTTTATCCTTGGCTTTGACAAAATGAAAGTGACTGAGGTATGACTGATGCTAGTAATGCCATTCCTTCTGCAGCCAGTCCCTGCTATGAATGGTGTGAAAATATTGCTCATAGGGTCAGTTGGTGCATGCATTTCAGTGGACTTGGCAGACTGATATGTAATAGCAACTTCTGGCTCGGTGAGGAAAGCAACGGGAAACTACCTCACTCCTCATTTCCCTAGTACGCCTCTTCAGTGATGCCTAGGCCATCTATGACAGCTGATGGCGGAACTGTTGAGGATCCAACCAGCCTTCGGACTGAGGACTAAACATACATACATATTTTCGATAATTCGAAGTTCTATTGCTCGATTACTTCGATATCTCGAAAGATATCTCAAGTCCAGGTGTGAAGAAGTTTTTGTCTGTAACTCGAAGTATATGCAGAACATTACGCTTATGTGTACTTAATTATCCCCAGATAAAATTAGTTCCTGTAGGAGAAACCTGAACTTAAATCGTCTCCTCATACAAAATTCAACACGCTCTACAATTTAGTCAGAGTGTATTGTTTGACTAGCCGTATGAACTTTGCGACCTTTAGTAGCCACGTACCACAGTAGCTTAAAACCCTCATTTAGGCCACTTCGCGATCCCCAGCAAGGGGTTTTTACAGTCCTCTGCTGGCGAGGACGCATACGGTGCTGTTGAACTGTTAAATAATGGTGTAGAGAGCACACGGCTACAGAGGAAACTACGCAAGAAAATTTCAGATTTCGTTTCAAAAATATGAGTTTGTAAGTATTCTAAAATAAGAATGTTGCGCCTTAAGGCAAAATAAAACTTATAATGCGATATCGAATAATATTACAATGGTATATGTTGAAAAAATAAGAACAGTGTTAAAAATTGCGAAGTAAATAAGAGTACAGCTGATATTCTTTGTAGAGCCGTAGTAGAATGTACGTGTCTCTATGCCTCGAATTTTCGATAACATCGAGAGTGGAGTGCTGCATAGTGTGAGCAGCAGTGAGATAAATTAAAATGACGTGGTCAGTATGACCTTTCTGGACGTAGGTAAGGTATTGTCATTTGGTATTGTCTGTGTGTTCCTGTTGTAGCAAACGTCTTATTAGTAGAAGTTAAGTGATGTGATGTGATGTGGCAGGTAGTTAAAGTAATTCAATTTTCAGATGTTGCTGTGTTCACCCGTTGACATGAGAACCCGTTATTCTAAATCCCTCTTTGTTATGATAACTCTCTCTAAAACGATGTTAGCTAAGTAGCGGTACATGTTTCTCCTGACCACACCAACAAGCTACGTTCATTTGACTCATTCTCCAATAGCAGTCTTGCAGCAGCATATTCTGTCCGGCTCCATGGCTAAATGGTTAGCGTGCTGGCCTTTGGTCATAGGGATCCCGGGTTCGATTCCCGGCAGGGTCGGGAATTTTAACCATCATTGGTTAATTTCGCTGGCAGGGGGCTGGGTGTATGTGTCGTCTTCATCATCATTTCATCTTCATCACGACGCGCAGGTCGCCTACGGGAGACAAATCGAAAGACCTGCACCTGGCGAGCCGAACTTGTCCTCTGACACTCCCGGCACTAAAAGCCATACGCCATATCATATAGCAGCATATTGCATGTCTACTCGCCTTACAATATTTCAGGTTCATTGAGGAGCTTATGGCATCGTTCGCAACAACTACTGCTTGTTGTCCGTCGTGCCCATTTAGGACTGCATGATCATACAGGCGTATAAGGTAAAGTGACAACAACGCGTTCTTAGGAACTCGATAGATGAGGCGGACCGTTATCACTATGTGTGTCTGTTTAAACGACGTGCATCCCTCAGAATTATTAATAGTAGTAATAATAATAGTAATAATAATGGCAACAGGTATTCAACAACAACCTGGATTCATGAAGTCAAGAAAGATTTGGAAACAAACAATATATGAGAAGAAGAAGAAGAAGAAGAAGAAGCAACAGTGAGAGATTTTTAGAAAGAAAGTGTTAAAAATGGAGGGGGGAAAAAACACGCCTACAATGTTCCGTGGGGTGGAAAAGGAGACAAATTGATATGATGAAGGAGTGTTGGAGGAAGAAGAAGGAACAACAAATGATAAAGCATTGAAAGGAATGGCGAGGCCAGGTCTTGCGTCTTGACGACCTAATGATGACCTGCATACCTGTGATAATGGGACGCTACCTTAGAATAATTCTAATGCTGATGACGACACAAACACCCAGCGTCCGAGTTAGAAGAATTATCCAATGAAAATCAAAATCCCCGACACGGCCGGGAATCGAACCCGGGAGCCCTTGGACCAAAGGCCAGCTCGCTAATTACTTATCCATGGAGCTAGGTAATTCTTGAAGTGCTGAAAATTTCTTATTTTTTCTTCCTAGTCTTCTTCCTTTTCCTAGGGTCGGCACTTCATGTGCCCTGTTTTATGGATGCCTTGCGGACGCCAACCCTGTTTCACTGTTGCATGTTCCCGTGGTGGGTGGTAGTGTAATGTGCTGCATGTAAATGAAGATTTTTATTCAGAAGAATACAAACACCCAGGCCCCGATGCAGAGGAATTATGCTAAAATTCTCAACCCGGTGTTGAAACGAATCCGCAGTCCCATGAACCGAAGGCCATAACGCTGACCATTATTGCAGGTGCCGGACCACTGAGCAGATAAAAATATTGGTGAGATATCCTTGTAAGTCGGCTTTCCTTATAAAATGTAAGAGACATTTTCAACTAGACGAAAACCTTAAAAATAAATTACTCTGCCCCACGTAGCAAAAAATCAGATATATACCGAGTTACTTAAGCAGTATTAATGAATATCTTACCTTCCATGCCACTTTTGTAAGACGTCGCAGTTTGAAGAACGCACCAACTTTCTGAATCCATATTAGAATTTTTAATAAGACTTGGGGTTATGAGAGCAGTGGGAACTACGCTGGAGGCTATCATTTCAGTGTATGGAAGTTTCCGCTGCGTGTATTTGTATAATGACTTTATTCTATTACAAGGAGTTGGATTCGCCATGAAGAATTCCCCACTTGGCGTGTCAATTAAAACTTTCCGTGGTGTTGATCTTTCAACTGGCGCGCCTGCTCCACTGAGTACCGATTCTCCATACTACGGCGATCAAAACTTACTCACAAACAGAGAACATGTACGCTTTTCTAATTGCTATGAGCTTGTTAGTATTTGGTTAATTATTTCAGCATGCAGTTGCGAGGTATGTGCGTGCTTCTCAAGAGTGCTGTGATAATGAGAACACGAAATGATCATCTCTCGTTGTACCACTCGTGTTCGTTTCTGCTTCAAAACCAAGGTTTGGAACAAGTTGTTTCAAAAGTCACTATTACCAAGGTCCAATACAAATGTAGCAATTTTTAGACCCGATTGTACTTCAATTTACCCTCATATAACGTCTTTGTCATCATCATCATCATCTGTTTACCCTCCAGGTTCGGTTTTTCCCTCGGACTTAGCGAAGGATCCCACCTCTACCGCCTCAAGGGCAGTGTCCTGGAGCTTCAGACTCTTGGTCGGGGGATACAACTGGGGAGTATGACCAGTACCTCGCCCAGGCGGCCTCAACTGCTATGCTGAACAGGGGCCTTGTGGAGGGATGGGAAGATTGGAAGGGATAGGCAAGGAAGAGGGAAGGAAGCGGCCGTGGCCTTAAGTTAGGTACCATCCCGGCATTCGCCTGGAGGAGAAGTGGGAAACCACGGAAAACCACTTCCAGGATGGCTGAGGTGGGAATCGAACCCACCTCTACTCAGTTGACCTCCCGAGGCTGAGTGGACCCCGTTCCAGCCCTCGTACCACTTTTCAAATTTCGTGGCAGAGCCGGGAATCGAACCCGGGCCTCCGGGGGTGGCAGGTAATCACGCTAACCACTACACCACAGAGGCGGACACTAACGTCTTTGTTCTCACATTAAAGGTTTATTCTTTACATTCTAAAATGAGTTTTGAAGTAAAAAGAACTCTTCTCCCGCTAAACATACAAATCGTATTTTTATAAAATTCCTTCATGGTTTCAAGTATTTGCTTCTCTTTGATGTTAATATTCTATAATTTGCTGTTTATTGAAACAGTTTTATGAATCATTTACACCTTCCTGGCTTAAAATCGACGTTGAAAGGCTTCAAGTTAAGGAACATTTCAAACAATGGAAGCTGTTCATTTAATGCTAGTTTTAATGATTTTATTGGTTTTGCATCCCACTAATTAATTTTACGGCTTTCGGAGATGCCAAGGTGCCGGAATTTTACCCCGCTGGGCACGTTATTTACATAGTTATTCTGTCTGTCTGTTAGGTCATCAGCCCAGAGGCTGGTTGGATCCTCAAATAGCACCACCAAAGGTTATGCGGTTATAAGGAAACCCCAAAAACCAATGGCAGCAAAAGACCTGCATCTGGCGATCCGAACTTGTCCTCGGACACTCCCGGCACTAAAAGCCATACGCCATTTCATTTCAGCACCAAAATGAGGCGTACTAGGCAAGATGAGGAGTGAGCTAGTTTGCCATTGTTTTCCTCACTGGGTCAGAAAGTACTATTGCAGCACGACTGACCCTATGAGCAGCACCTTTCATAACACTCAGATGCACTAGTCATGCTCTGAATGTCATTACTCAGCACTACCCATACCCCAGCAGCTTCCATATTGTCACAGCCATGGATGTTGACTGGGACTTCGGTGGAAGCTACACTTTACTCTGGCCTGTGCCAAGAGATGGATGCAAAAGTACTGTATCCATCAAGAAATGACAGCAGGCAGTCATAGTTATTAACCGCTTAAATATCTGCTAGCTTAGATCTGGATTTATTTTTCAGAAAAGATGTAACTGTAAACTGAATCTTATTCAGATAATATGTTGATGTTAATGACAACGTCCGCCTCTGTAGTGTGATGGTTAGTGTGATTACCTGCCACTCCCGGAGACCCGGATTCGATTCCCGGCTCTGCCAAAAATTTTAAAAGAGGTACAAGGGCTTGAACGTGATACACTCAGCCTCGGGAGGACAACTGAGTAGAGATGGGTTCGAATCCCACCTCAGCCATCCTCGAAATAGTCTTCCGTGCTTTTCCACTTCTCCTCCAGGTAAATGCCGTGATGGTACCTAACTTAAGCCCTCGGTCGCTTCTTTTCCTCTTCCTTGTCTATCCATTCCAATCTTCCCATCCCCGCAAGGCCCCTATTCAATATAGCAGGTGAGGCAGTGTGCGAGGCAATGGCCCTCCTCCCCAGTTGTATCCCCCGACCCAAAAGTCTCACGCTCCAGGACACTGACCTTGAGGCGGTAGAGGTGGGATCCCTCGCTGATTCTGAGGGAGAAACCAATACTGGAGGGTAAACAGATTAAGAAAGAAAGAAAAAAAATAATGACAACCAAAACCAGATAAGTGATTTTGAAAGGACAGGCACAGGCTCCTTCAGTGTTACTTCTTCACTTGTTAAACTTTCACTGTCACGACTGCTTTGTTGAGATGGTCAGCAAGAACAATTTTGTGAATTGAAGTGACATGTAATATGGTATCGTTTTTACACGTGCAGTACATGTTGCGTTTATCACTCAGAGCATCCTATCGGAAATAGTTCCAAACTTCACTGACGTTATCCCAAAAAGAGACCACGAAATGTACCATCTTACTACCCTGGACAGTAGCAACTGGCTCGTAGTTATTGTAATACTGGCTAAACATTTTTATTATCCCATTTCTACGGTCGATGGAGCCACCCAGACTCATTTTGGTTTTAAAGCTTCGGCCGTCCGACAAGAGAGCCAGCAGATAAGTCACTGAGATGATCACGCCCCCTATAAGTTTAACTCGTAATGTAAAGTCAGCCTTTGTACCAAAGTACGATGCTAGTTCAGAAAGATTCTTGTGAATGGACAGTTTAGAAGATCATCCGATGTTTTGCAAAAATGCTAATTTATTTTTAGTCAAAATAGAACATAGAATACTTTTTAGGTGGAGTGTGTTTTTCCGTGTCATAGAAAAGTGTAAATCTGATGACAGAAATTAATATAGAAGCACGTTTTGAAATATTTACTTAAACTGCAACTCAGCACGTTTTATTGTAATTGAACGTGATGTTAATGAAAGTGAAGCCTTCGTGGCTCAGACGGCTGCGTGTTGGCCTCTCACCTCTGGGTTCCGTGCTTCAAATCCCGGTCACTCTATGTGAGATTTGTACTGGACAAAGCGAAGGCGGGACAGGTTTTTCTCCAGGTACTCCGGTTTTCCCTGTCATCTTTCATTCCAGCAATACTCTCCAGTATCATTTCATCTGTCAGTCATTAATTATTGCCCCTAGAGGAGTGCAACAGGCTTCGGCAGCCGGCGCAATTCTTATCCTCGCCGCAGGTTGGGGGCTTCATTCATTCCATCCCTGACCCGGTCACTGACTGGAAAACAGGTTGTAGGTTTTTCATTAAAGAAAGTCGGAGCTCCGTAATAACTCTTGCCAATCCATCTATATAAATACAAGGAAGGGCTACGTTTGTTATTATGGAACCGGCCTTAAAGGTACATCCATTTGGTACCACCTCCATTGAATGTAGATATGATTTGAGTCAATGTGGCTTGTCTGTTACTACGGACAATATAGTCAGACCACACCGACCACAATCACTAAACATCCACGTTCGTCCACTGCTCTCTCCAGTGTGGATGGTAATCCCTTCCATGAGGTAATTCATATTACACACGAGGAATGTTACATGTCCGCATAACATCGCCAATGGAATGTCCCATCCTTCTAATCTCCATTATTTTCCCCCGTTCGAAAGTCTATACTTCATGTTGCCTTGCCATGACAGAGCACCGACGGTACTTATCAAATACTGGGTATGGTTTGCCGTCATCTCGAGGTACACCTTAGGTTATTACTCCGACATGATGAGCGGTCTTCTCTTTGATTGTCCTTGGTTCCTCATCGTACTACCACGATCCATGTCTCGAACTGTGGTCTTCTTAGTTAAGTCTCTGGGCGTTTCCTGTAGAAATAACTGCGGGCACTTAGGCGCAATTCTTGTAGGCTCCAGATCTCGTGGGTTCGACGACCACTCGCGAACATACAGGCAAAAATGGGAAATCAGTTATTAAGCACTGTTTATGTACTTTCAAAGGGATCTACTGGTGATAAAATCCACTACTAAAAAACTACTAACTTTAAATAGATCAATGCAAATAGTGGAAAGTTTGTAGAAATCACTGTACATTTCCCCATTAATCACACAGTCTATCACCACGAGTGTCCATGGAGTATGCAAACGCTAATTTTGTCAGGAATAATTCTTTAATTTTACTGAACGTCACTCACTCGTAAAATGCTTTGGATCGGTTATTATTGATTACTGAATATAATTAACTGTCTCACTACCTCTAAACAACCTGACGCGTTTGCCCTTTCACTGGTTATTGCATCATGAGCCGCAACTGACTGTTGTTCTTATTTGAAATATTGAATGGTGAGATAAGGCTTCTATTCACCAATACTGTACATTGTCTGGTACCACACGGCTTATTTCGCGATATTTTACATCGCACTGATGTGTTTTCTTCTATGACACAACACTTCATAAACTGATATCCAAGTCCACTCCTAACGTGTTAGTACTGCAGCTACACAAATGACAATGGGATACTGTATCTAGGTCCTGGCTCTGCTTATAGCCTCCGGACAAAATGATCAGGGGGGAGGTAAATTATGCCCCTGCTGAATTTGAAGGTCCGGTAATCGGAATCTTTCAGCGACGAGAAAACACTCAAATTATAGCTTGTGACCTGTACTTTCTACTGATCGCATATCAAACTAAAGCGATCAGTGGGTCATTCACAATCTCAAAAGCGTCCTTTTAGAAAATCACGCGTCATGGTTCATCACGCAAGATCTCCCACATTTTCCCACACGTTGTCAGATTTCAGCAGTCATCTTTAATCTGCGTACTGCTATATGAAAAGCGTCATTACCGATCCACCATTAAAGTATTGCATTTATATGCATCAACAAATAGCATTAAATACATCGGTTCGAATGAGACCTGACTCATAAATTTCCAAAAATTCCTTCAGATGAAGGTGTTCTTCTTCTTCCTCTTTTTAGTAAATTATAGTGAAGTGGCACCAGTGAATGCGGTGTTGAATTAGTAAAGGACATTTATTTCTCAGGGGTTAACACACCTTAACTCAGCCCACTCTCCGACAACCTACATTTCCACGCGTAGCGTCATCCTTCCATTTCGCTCACACGAAAAGAGAGCGCAATTTCAAGGTTCAGCAGTAGCCTACTGCGCTATCCCTTTCTCGTTACAGCGCAGAAAACTGCTCCCTTCGGGCTGGGATATCCCAAATCACATCCCGGTTCGGCATGTAGACTGCTAAGTACTGCATTATATGTGACAGAATGTCGCGGAAAACGGCATATATAATTGACCAAACTTCCTAACATGCCTATGGCATGGTGATGAACGGTTACAATATCACAACTGATAGCCGTCACGGTTGATCAGTGCCACAAGACTATTACCATTACACACTGCTATCCTATAGCTTTTGGCATGACAAAGTCAATTTGCATTCTAAAGGGTCCACTATCTCTACTGTCTGCGAAAGCCAACAGTGGCGTGGGGCCACACGGAATCTCTACCACTGTATACAGTGATACGGGTACGTCATTGCACGGTCCGTAATTTTCTGTGAAGAATAACTCAGGACTGGTTGAGTCACCGTGATCACGAGGGGTTACTGATTGATTGCATATTCTACTTCATTCTCCTGGCACGTCATACGGCTATTAGATCACTGACCGGGGAAGTTGAGAGCCGGTTTGTTTCCCATTTGAAGTACGTGAATTAAGGTAAACGTAATGATGAAGTAATATTTGCCGGGATCCTCTACGAAAAGCACATTCCTTCTAGAACAGTACTCCCTCAGCATGGGAAAGCTCAACGATGAACAAGGCTTATTGCGAACGAGTACTGAACTCAATTACATGTCACTTTGTCGATGTAGTGAATACGAACGGTGTTTTGAATAGCTGCTATCTCCATACCTCCAAGAAAGCATTTTTCAGAATTAACACTCAATGAAGCGGATATTCAAATACTGGAAGCGTTTACAACTTTAATATACTAGAGAAAGTAAAGAAAGGAAATCCTTGCTCCTATGGCGTACACCGATCGTCGGACGTTAGATTTCGAACAGAGCGAGTTTATCTCTGAACCAGAAATGGAGATGACCAACTGTTTCGATATACTAGTATAGTTAAAGGTGTCCTCCGCTTCTCACGTTAATATCCATTTTATATATTTGTCCGTATTTAACAATACGGCACACCACGTAGCTGCGAGATTGCATTCGGGAGATAGTGGGTTCTAATCCGCCGTTAGCAGCCCTGAATATGGTTTTCCGTAGTTTCCCATTTTCGCACCAGGCATATGCTGGGGCTGTACGTTAATTAAGGACACGGCCACTACCTTCCCAATACCAGCCCTTTCCCATCCTTCAGTCGCCAAAAACCTTCGATGTGTTAGTGCGACGTTAAATAAGTAGCAGAAAATTTTAAATAATACGGCAGGCAAGACCGTGTAACTTCCTTAATATAGCCTACGTCTATGGCCAGCAGAGGCTGCGGTTATGACCTGAGACAGTCAGGCGGGCAGAGCTTGAGAGAACGAGCAGTGGAGTCATATTTCTGCACTCACTCGCATGCGCAGTCATGTTCAGTGCAGTTATACAAGGGAACTGGTTCAATGAAAGTGTATTGAATGTTATTATTAACTATGACAGAGATACAAGTATCTCATCAACTTCCAAGACTTTAGCAACTGTATCGGAAAACTTATTCGTACTAATGGAGCATGGCCCAATGGAAAAGCGTTTGACTTGTGGCAAGGTGTTCCAACATGTAAGAAAGTTCAATATACACTGAGATACCCAAAGTCACGGGAAGGAGTGTCCCATTAGAAAATGTGCCCTGTATGACCCCTGAGTGTTGCGGCTAGCTGTGGCGTAGCTGATTAGTCTGTCACAGACACCAGTATCGTGAAGATGGCAACACATCGAGAGTCAACCGACTTTGAACGTGGGATGATCATCGGCGCACAGCGGATGGGTCTTAGCATTGCGGAGATTACACGCGAATTCGAGTTTCCGAGGTCAACAGTCGAGGTTGGGTCTTCAATATCGCAGAGAGAATATTACCACCTGCCTAAATCACTACACGCGAAGACCACAGGTGCTTAACGAACGGACAACACTTCGCCTTCGCAGAACCGTACTGGGTGCTAGACGGCCTACTGTGAGTCACATCACCGCCCAGTTGAATTTTGGGAGTCAGAAACCCATTTCTACCTGGACTGTAAAGAGGCAACTGCACCGCATAGGCTTCACCAACCGACGACCAACTCATATCCCTTTGCTGACACCTCTACACAGAGCTCAACGACGTGCATGGGCCGGCGAACATCGGCAATGGACCATAGTGGTGGCGTGTAGTATGGTCCGATGAATATTGGTTCCAGTTGTATCGAGCTGATGGGTGAGTGAAAATGGGGCGCCACATGAAGCTATGGAACTTGCGTGTTAACAAGGTTGTGTCCAGGCCGGAGGTGGCTCAGTTCTGTTCTGGGCGGCGTTCTCATGGTCTCAAATAGGCTCCGTTGTCCGGCTGCAGGGAGCGCTGACAGGTGCACGGTATGTGGACATTCTTTCAGACTATCCGCATCCCTTTCTAGGTCTAGAGTACCCTGATGGAAATGCAATGTTTCAACAGGACAATGCGCCACGTCACCGCTCCGTAGTGACACGCAGGTGGTTGGAAGAGGACTCCAGTGAAGTTACGACCACGGATTGGCCCTCCAGATCCCCGATCTTAATCCAATTGAGCATTTATGGGATGCTGTTGATGCTGGTGTACGCTCCATTAACCCCGCACCAACTGCACAAGACCTATTGCGGATTAGTGGTACAAGATGCATGGATCCAGATCCCTCCAGAAAGTTTCCAACACCGTCTAGAGTCTATGTACTCGCGGAGGAGTAGCTCATTATTAACGTCACATTCAGTGGCATCCCATGACTTTTGGCCACTCAGTCTATAATGTTATTAATCAGCATAACAAGACAATCTATTTGATAAATATGAGGGAGTTGACTGGCAAGTGTCAGTGCAACACCTGCAAATTGTTAATGAACCTGAGGAACACACTTTCAGTGAATCAGTGCTTATCTTAAGCTATAGGATTTCACTGCCGATTGCAAAGAACAAAGTTTTGATTACATGAAAATGGTTTACACTTCCACCATACTATCTCAGAAGAATCAAGCACACACTGTAAGCCATGCCACCATTGTTCAGCTGAAGCTTGTCTCCGCGTCACGCTCAATACGCTGACATTGCCAAGCAAAGTGAGCACGGTTCATGTCGGCATACAATAATGATAATTATGCATTAGGAGTTGTTTGGAGAGATACTGGTTTGTAGAGGAAAAAATTGGTATTTGAAACCAGGGATAACACCCAACATCGGTTTACCTGTTGTCTGTTTTTTTTAGATTATCCTAAATACCATGAATAGCAGTCCCAGTAGAAGCAAAGTCCGTCAGAAGTGGAGACGAAGTTTAGCATTGGACATTCTTAATGAAAGCAAAGCAAATCGCTTTGACACATATATCATGCTGATTTCCTTCTCAGTTTTCCATACATAATAGTGTGTTTTCACGAAAACTACTTCACGATCAAGAAAAGCAGTACTGAGCAGTATTTCTAGACAATCTACGAAAATCTAAATACATAAGTGTATGCTATCTGATCGGAAGTACCCTGGCACCCGTCTGCACATGTAAAGTAAAGCCTATATAACACTGCGACCACCACTACTGCTATAAAATGTGGCTAAGAGTGCGATGTTGTTCCATGCTACGAAATATATGCAGAATAGGTGGAGCAAGGGAGCTTGGTGACGCCGATCATGGAATGGTTTTTGGTTGCCTCATTAGTAAGCAGCCAGTCAGCGCCATTTTTAGCCTTCTCAAGTTCCTCAAATTGAATCTCGGAGATATGATTGTGAAGTGGAAACGGGAAGTCACAAACACAACAGAGCCGCGTCCGGTTAGATAACGTGCGTTGATCGACAAAGGCCGTCGCACATTAAATATGTTGGCTCGGAAAAATCTCATGCCATTATGTCACACAATCACCATGAATTTCGCAGTGCCATTATTTGTGCAACTAGCGTTATGACTGTGCTCTGAAACAATCGAGGATTGGGGTGATGTAAAGAGCTCCACCATGGTCCGTGGATGACTAGGAGCGTGATTTGGAGTGATGAATCGCACTATACCAATATCCGTGGAATACTTACTGGATAGTTACAAGTACATATCTGGATACTTCAGATCAGATAGGGTGTATTCATTAAAACTTCATCAGTGGCAGCGGGACGTTACCTGCACCTTTCGTAACTCATCTGAAACAGGAGTTTGACACTGATCGAGCCAACGTGATGGCGAGGAGTCACCGATTAATTTGAGAATGCATATGTATATAATTACTCAAATGCTGAGAATTATTACTTTTCTCTATGGACGGCATATATGTGCAACAGGGATCTTAATTATGCCAGCTCAAACAACGTTATAGTGCCCTTGACTACAAAAATCTAACGAAGTCGGCCAAAATTAAATTACAGTACATTATATACGGTTACTGATCTCTTATTCGTATTCTTCACATTCTTCCTTGTTATCAAAGCGTTACAGCTGCCTTCCTGATGCCAACCAGAGGTTTTCTGGTCCCCCATAATTCCTTTGCATTCCCATAGTTAAAATGTAACTTAAAAGCTGAGCCGTGGGGTGGCCAGTTCCTTTCCCCTCCTCCATTCCCTTAACCCCCACAAACAGCGCGTGGCAACCAACCCAAATTTTGACCACGCCCAATGTTGCTTAACTTCAGAGATCTCACGGAATCCGGTGTTTCAACATGGCTACGGCCGTTAGCAGTCTGTCGAACACAAAGGTTAAATATAAATATTATACTACAATATACCTGCACAAAACGTTATTAAACAAGGCTTAAAAATACACACTTTACAATAGTATGATATACAATTCAAAAAAATTAGGGGGACGTGTTTTTGAACGTATGCCATGCTCAACAGAACAATACCTCACATCCAGGTATATTACCAACAAAACCTTTATTCTTTACCGTTGAAGTATACAAAAGAACATCGATGGATTCACGTTCATTTGGAACACAAACGGAAATATCCAAATAGGGGCGAAAACAAAGTGATAACAGTCCTCCAGGGTGGATTTTTATCACAGTTGAAGAGCTTCAGTATGGTGTATGTCCTTCACGAGCATTTATCACAGCTTGGCACCTTCGTGACAGAGGTCACGTTGCGGTATCAGGTCCAATCTTTAATGAGACTCAGTTCGAGGTCTTGGAGAGTCTGTGGTGGAACAGGACGCCCACGAACACTTCTGTCAAGCCTAGCCCACACATGCTCGATGGGATTAAGGTCGGCACTCACTGCTGGCCATTCCATCGCTTGAATGTCCAGTTCTCGCAAGACATGCTCGCGCTTCATGAGCCCTGGCATTGTCGTGCATGAGTATGAGTACGAATATGTAGCAACCAACACATGGTGTAGTAGTATCTGGTCGATGTACCCCGCAGCTGTAAGATTACCACGGACGACGACAAGATCCGTACCGCCATCAATACTGATGCCACCCCACACCATCAGAGAACCTTGTCCGAATCGGTCGCCTTCCTAGACAAAATTTGGCATGTACTGCTCACCACAGCGTCTCCATACACGTTGACGTCCATCACGCCGTGCCAGGAAAAATCTGGACTCGTCTGTGAACAACACAGGACTCCAATAGCGAAGTTGCCAGTTGACGTGGGTGCGGGCAAACAGAAGACGAGCTGCGCGATGTTGCTGCGTAAAACGGGGCACTCGAACAGGACGTCTGGGTCGTAAGGATACTTCTATTAACCTCTTCCTTACTGTCTGGTCATGCACCGTGACTCTGGTGACCCTCCTGAGGTCTTGTTGCAGTTCTATGGCAGTTGCTGAACGACGCCGCAACGCACAGATGGTCAGATATCAGTCATCCTGCGTGTTGTAATGCATCCAAGACCTTGTCCAACCCTCCTTGTAAACTGGCCTGTCTCATTGTAGCGATTCCACAAGCTGTTGAATAACTGACGGAGAGACATTGAGATCCACAGCAACACGTTCAAAGTGACGGCCCATGAACCTCATTAAGATGTCTCACGGGATGTGCTGGTTTACGTACAACGTGCTCAAATGACCGCAGTAGTCTGTGTACCTCACAATGACGCACGCACGCACGCACGCACCGCTATTTACATTGTTTTGAGGGGTCACCTGATGGTTTAATGCATGGCTACGTCTACAGATGGAGTAAAACTTCGATTTGACATACCCTGAGTAGCTAAGGTCTCAAGATATGCTGTACGACCATTGGAACCCCATCTACCAAATTAACGTTCACATACCAGACGTTACAAAATATGTTCCCCTAATTTTTTGAACTGTGTATTTATATTTAACCTGTGGACAGTCTTTGCTGAGCTGAGCTATTTAACCCGTGTGTTCGACAGAATGAAGAGCTTCTAAGTTACATTTAACTGAGTCGACAAAAAATTCCCATAGTCTCAAGTAAATAACCCTTCGGGCCCGTCTGTCGAGGTTTCCTCAAACCACATGTTCCACTAACTTCAATTTTAATCAGCAACTCTATACAGGACTAAATCGAATTATAAACTTAAAAAGGGTGTATTTTAATCAACCCAGTGTTTAAATATGCTAAAAACATTTCATTGAAATAATAGCCTACATTTCTTAATCAGTTGGGTGTGCGATGGCACAGCTGCCTAACCACTAGCCAACTCCCAATCCGACTGTTCCATGATTGAGATTTCCTCACTTCGGGTGGGATTTTTCTAAGACAAATGCATGACAATTGGAAGATAATCCAGTCCTGAATCGTTGACGAAGTCCCAAATTGAGTCTGTATGCTCTACAGTCCTTGAAAATGACGCCGAAAAAAAATATTTCACAATCAATTCTTGTATCCAAATCAATTATGTATTTAAAACAATCTGACATTTTTTTCAATGCGGGATACTTTTTATAACTTAAGGTAAACCATGTGCTGCGAATATTCCATTAATTCTTTCACGGTTGGTATCGAGTTTCGGCTACTATGTAAAACGTGCCGTGAGATCCCACCTTCCGCTTTGCTTCTCTTTAAAGATCGCTATCCTACACACTAAAGGCAGTAAAAACTAACAAATATATTACATTATATGAAGTCTCGGGTGTTTGTATAAGGATTTCCAATGAAGCAATTTGCCCAAGCGCCGAAGTGCTGTGTTATGCAGTGTAGCCCATAGTGGCACTAATAGTGCTGAGCCAGCGTAAGAAGAGCGTAGGATGTAGGTTGCAGCTCTCTGCACATTTCCTCTGAAGCTCGAATCTCCTCTGAGGAATCGCCTGCTCTCTGCACGCCCCACAAGCTAAGCAAGCACTGCCTGGCATTAATGCTAATTTTAAACATAGGATGCCCGGCCAAGAAAGAGCCGCCAATGCTCCTAGAGGGACTACTGCTCACCAAACTGATCGTAGACGGGATACTTATTTCCTGCAACGTCCAGCATCTTTTAAGAATTCTAGAAGGAAATAGTTCTCTCATAATCCAAATACTATTTCTCCTTGGAAGCTAAGTATATTTCTAATGCTTGAAAGGAGATATTTCTCGTATGATGTGTTCTCCACAGATGAGCTAACGGATCAGGTGACCTAGGTTCAAAACCTCGCCCTGCCATAAATTGAGACATTTAAATTAGGTGTGCACACAGCCTTAGCAAGCACGTCTGAAAAAGGGAAGTGGTTTAAAGTTCCATCCTCGGATTTACGTAGTTTCTCAGCTTAACTCCAGGAGAATGCCAGGATAGGACGCCAGGTTAAGACGCCAAAATAGGAAACTAATACAGGCTACGGTCTCTTCCTTCGCAATATTCTAGCACAAGTCATTTAACATTGCAGACACTACAAAAAACAGGATATCAGGTAGACGTACACTATAGTGCCGAAAGTTTCTGGGCAGATCACCATTCGTAAGTTACCGGTACTTATTAATAACAATGTTTCTAGTATGACGTTGGTCCGTCTTTTGCTGTTATCACGGCCGTAGTCCTTCTGGGAAGGTTTTCCACCAGGTTTTCGTATGCTTCTACAGGAATTGATTTCCATTCTTCCTGTAAAATCTTAAGCTGCTCGGGAGCAGATCACTGCGTTGTGGTCTCGCTCGCAGTCGGCGTTCCAACTGAACCCTAGGATGCTCAATGGGGTTAAGATCGGGGTTCTAGGTAGGCCAATCGAGTTCTCCAACCTCTGTGACATCAAACCATGCCTGTATAGACGCCGCATTACGTAATGTAAAGATTACCAGATAGTGAAACATGATTCATCGCTCCATAGCACTTGGCTCCATTGCTCAGGAGTCCAATTGCGCCCTTCTTTACAGTATCTTGCCCGACGACGGGCACTGATGTTCGTGACATTCGGTTTGTGTGCAGCTGCCCGGCCATATAAACCCATATTGAAACACAAATTGGCCCTTTCTGAACTCTTTCCATAATGAGAGAAATGCAGAATTGTCTAGACTTTTTCATACCTGTTGACTTTTAGCACTCCCTGAATAGGAACTGGGACGTCTAGTGTCCACGCCATGAAAAACAGCCCCATACCATGACACCTCCTCCATCAACTTTAACAGACTGCAATGCCTCAGAAAGGTGGCGTTTATTTGGCATTCTCCATACCCGGACCGTTACATCAGATTTTCTGATAGTGAAACATAATTCATCGCTCCATAGCACTTGACTCTATTGCTCAGGAGTCCAATTGCGCCCTTCTTTACATCATGTTGCCCGACGACAGGCACTGATCTTCGTGACATTCGGTTTATGTGCAGCTGCCCAGCCATAGAAATACAATTTGTGGTGCTTTTGACGAACTGTTCTGGTACTGGTAGTGTTACCAGACGCACTTTTGAACTCTGTGTGGAGTCTTCTAACTGATGACATTATTTTCTTGTCGCACTGCCCTCTTTAGTACTCGCTAGTCCCTGACAGTAATTTTATGTGGTCTGCCAGTTCTTGGTTGTGCTGTCACTTCCATTTTACAATGGCATGACTTACAGTTGATCGAGCAATCTTCAGAAAGGCTGAAAATTCCCGAACTGACTTACTGAAGTGGTGGTTGCCTGTAATCATGCCTTGCAGAAAGTCAATTGAGCTCTGGAGGGAGTCCCATTCTCTGGCTAATACTCTACTGTGATGCCACCAAGGCAGCATCAAGGCTACAGTATCTCTACCTCAACCGTAAATACGCGGTACCATATATAATAGGGATGTCCGGAAATTTTTGGAAATATAGTGTATGATAAACATGGAGTACATGTGGCTGTTGACCATAATGGCTACTTCAAGTAACAACAAACAACATCGGGAGATGAAAATTACCTTCTCACCCTCCCTCTTACTTTTCCTAGCCTTTTCCCAATTGTTGTCGTCCACACGAGATGAGGAATGTGTCCAGTTTTAATTACTGCACTGTCACTCACTCACTCACTCACTCACTCACTCGGGTTGGCTTTTCCCTCGGACTCAGCGATGGATCCCACCTCTACCGCCTCAACCGCCTCAAGAGCAGTGGCCTGGAGCGTGAGACTTTCGGTCGTCGGATACAACTGGGGAAGATGACTAGCACCTCGCCCAGGCAGCCTCATCTGCTATGCTAAACAGGGGCCTTGCGGGGGGATGGGAAGATTGGAAGAGGTAGACAAGGAAAAGGGAAGGAAGCGGCCGTGGCCTTAAGTTAGGTACCATCCCGGTATTTTCCTGGAGGAGAAGGGAGAAACCACGGAAAACCACTTCGAGGAAGGCTGAGGTGGGAATTGAACCCACCTCTACTCAGTTGACTTTCCGTGGCTGACTGGTGGACCCAGTTCGAGCCCTCGTACCACTTTTCAAATTTCGCAGCAGAACCGGGAATCGAATCCTGGCCTCCGGGGGTGGCAGCTAATCACGCTAACCACTACACCACGAATATCACCCCTACAGCCATGTACACGTGAGTTGGGCTGCAGCAAACGATGTTGAAAGAGGTGCTGAATCACACTGTAGAATTTACTAAATCTAGACTTCACTTTCAGTAAGTTGTCAACATCACCATTGTGAACTTTGGACCTATTCTTCATAAGCTGCTTCGTCATTTGGCGAAGGTCGAAGAAATCGGAATACTTCAGTTCCTTTACTTCGCAAGGATCGCTTTTGTTGTTTTGAAGCCTCATTGTTCGAGCAATTTTAAATATTGCTAGCCAGTTCTGCATATTGTCTGTACACACGTAAAAATTTCTTAGCGTTCTCTGTAGCACTGTGCATTGAGTCTACCTCCATGTAAGAGTGACCACTTTCGAAGAAATTGTGCTCCACCGCTTGATGGTGTGTACTTTGTACTATGTACAAAAGAAGAGCTGTAATATTTTGGTTCCTCTTCTGACACCCACAGGTATTTGAAAAGAAGGAAACCTCGGCAACGTGATCTGGGAGAGCAGACATATAACATAACAAACAAGTTTCAATGTCTGAATTCCCATGTTTGCCACTAACTTCGTTCCTCGCCAAGCCATACGCGGAATTTGGTTTACTCCTACTCATTCGGATTGTACACACACATCTTCCTGCTGCAGTATACTGTAGCTGGCTCGCATTAAAAGAAGGTCTCTGCAAATCAGACTGTAAATTAAATGTTGCCGAAATGAAACCGGGGTCTATTCGTGAGAAAACCATGTCATGCATTCACAGTGTTAACCAAGAACCCAAATTACTGTCGTATGGATTACACATACTTGATACTACCTAATAAGTTATGGACTTAATTCATTCTGCCCGTATACAATACTTAAGAATCAATATTGAAGTGTACAGGCAGAAGGTATTAAATACACTTAATACTTTTTACAGACAGAATTTTGTGTATAATGGATTTAGATATTTCTGAAGGTTTCATTGCCAAAGAACTGTAAGGGATAGAACCAACAGAAGTTCGTTTTCGCTGTATGTAGAGAATAATTTATTGGACTTAACAACATTAACATCTCACTTTTCGTATGCCTTGTTCTTAATAGCTTTTCCTTGTAACCCCACGATATGTAATGCACTAAATATCTACGTGACTATCCAACATCAAACCCAGAGCCCTCCATTCGTGACGCCTACATTTTAATGGTAACTCACATCCAAGTGCCTCATCCAAAACTGGGCGTCGGCGACCTAGTCAGCAGCCTCAGCTAGGCCAGACACCCCGAGCCGGAGTTTGCTTGCGATAAGGTGGCTAGTTCCCTTCAGATCTTTCTCTTGCCATTGGTGCAAGGAGTACCAATCTAAGAGGTGATCACGCCCAATATTGCTTAATTTGAGAGACCTCACGGGATCCAGTGTTTCAGCATGGCTATGCCGTAACAGTAACTAAAACGTTACTAAATGTATCATACAGGAGATGAAATGTAATTCTCTATTGCGTCTTGGCTTAGAACAAAAATATCATCTTCCATTTCTGCATAGCTTTCACGTGCCGGTATATGAAAGACAGAGAGAACTCTCTCAATGAAGCGCCTCCTCCAAATACCCTGTGAGAAATTGCCCCATATTAAATATTCATAGAATATCCAAATAAAAGAGACATCCACAAACAAGGCTTGTGTGTAACTCATGAATATTAAGACGTAGAGACAAGATCAATATGACCCAGACTGTAACTCCCATGAGAAATATTAGCACATTAAAGAATGTCTTTATGGCGGCTAGCCCGATGCAATGTATCACAGAGTGTAATTTATATTCACAAACAAAGTAACAGCTTCATCGATGGCCTTAACCACTTTCGTCACATTTATACATATGGGGCCAACTCATCTATATGGCTCTAGACTAGTTCATAGTAAGATATTTGCTACGTTGCCTTTTTTCACACAATACTGTTATACGGTGACCATAAAAATGTTATTGTTTCAACTTCTTTGGAAGTGCTACAGATTTAAGACACACCACGGCGTCGGAAATTTTCTCCACAACAGTTGCGAACAGGCAAGAAGCCAATGGCACGGAGTTGTGGTATTCAAACACATTTACATTGCCACCGAACCCGCCATTTTCTGAGTAGCATTGGAGCGACTAACTGACTGCGCTTTCGAGGTTGGCTCCAGAGGAAATAACCTTGATTTTGTTACACAATTAAATAACACAACAAGTAAGATCGAAGACAGCGCATCGTATGACTCCACTCCAGGCCATCTGATGGAGGGGAGGACAAGTGATCAAAGCGTCTAGAATAGTCTAGCATTTAATAAATTTGGTATTGTATGACAGATGACAGAGGCTGACTTACCGAGGTGGTAAAAACGTACTCGATTCATTCTGAAGGAGGTAGAATCGATTTTCCGCCAGGAAGTCGAAAAATTTGGAAACGAGGTTTTTTACTTCCCCAGAGACCCATGATCCTGAGATTCACTCAGCCTACACCAAATATAGGTACCAGGCTAATTCCTGGGAGCAAAGGTGGCTGAATATAGAGCTTACCACACCATCCCTCTTAGTGTCGACATTACGGATAGAGGAAGTCACTCCTTTACGGGCGTTCATGGCTTCTACGGAGTTGGCTTTGCTCTTTTGCTTTGCTTCGCATCGTATGGTTCTTACAGAGAAGATGCAAATGTAGACAGGTAATTTACTCGTATATTACAACAGTGGACCTCAACACACTGACAGCATTTCATTTGAGCAGGGTGTGAAATCAGAAAGAAATGGTGCTGGGATGGGGGCGGGGGTAGAAGGATCTTAAGGCTTTGCGAGTAGTGTTTATTCCATGCGGCACCTGGTAGGGGAGGGATAAAATTACCCTTTAAGTAAATTACTCCCTTCCCCGAAATATGTAAATTTTAAATCGCATTGTTTGAATTCTATTGGTATAACAAGAATGATAAACACTGGAAACGTATTCTTTGTAGACAATAATTATATTTTTCCGTTAGTCGCTGCACATTTCAATAAAAATATTAGTAACTAGTAGGTACTTCGAACTAGGCGCCTATTATTGCTGATTTTATGAAAATATGCACAGTAAAACAATTAAGACGGTGAGACAAATCAATATGACCCAGACTGTAACTCCCATGAAAAATATTAGCACATTAAAGAATGTCTTCGTGGCGGCTAGTTCGAAGCAATGTATCCAAAACCAAACCAAACCCCTTGGCACTACAACCCTTGAAGGGCCTTGACCTACCAAGCGAGCGCTGCTCGACCCGAAGGCCTGCAGATTACGAGGTGTCGTGTGGTCAACACGACGAATCCTTTCGGCCGTTATTCTTGGCTTTCAAAACCGGGGCCGCTATCTCACCGTCAGATAGCTCCTCAATTCTAATCACGTAGGCTGAGCGGACCTCGAACCAGCCCTCAGGTCCAGGTAAAAATCCCTGCCTGGCCGGGAATCGAACCCGGGGCCTGAAGCAATGTATCACAGAGTGTAATTTATGTTCACAAAGTAACAGCTTCATCAATGGCCTTAACACTTTCCTTACATTCATACATATGGGGCCAACTCACCGATATGGCTCCAGATTAATCATAGTAAGATACTACTACTTATCTGCATTCTACATTTTCCGCATTATTTTATAATGAAAGCAATACCCCACCCCCGGACAGTTTTAGTGAGGAGGAACATTTGATATAAAATCGTCGGTGCGGGGGAACCCCCGTCCCCCGAAATTTCGCACTCTGCATTTGAGGGGTTAAAGGTCTCCGCAAATATCGTAGAACTTGGACTGTTCCTAAAAATTGGCTTGGCTTTTCCCATGCGTTGGATGCAATTGCACCGTATGAAGAAGCTGATACACATCTTCAGTAACTATTCACAGGCGCATCCGAGATTTGAATTACAACCATGATTGCGAGATTTTCTAAGCGGAGAACCGCATCACTGCAGTTCAGATTTAACTTAAAGGTTTCGTATTCATGATATGAAAACGTTAAGGTCTCCAGGTTTTGCAGGGTGACACTCTGCTTCCAGCGACTGATGTTAAGTGTGAGCTCGGAGTGGCAATAGACTATCTTAGGTAAAATAAATTGTTAACTGTGGGTCCGCAGAATCACAAGGAAACACATCATGCTCTCAGTCTTCTCGAGTGTAAAATCATATAGCCTATGTGATTTTATATGAACAGTTTCTTTCCACCATGAAGAGTGTACATTATTCTCTGATAAAGAAGTGTTTCGTATATCTGTTATATAAAATGTTGACCACACCAACAGACATGGCATATGTGTGTAACTTTCTTATGATGTTTCAAAGAGAACTGGTTTTACCATTCGCTAACTGGCGAATAACTTCACTCAGAAGGGTAGTTCAGTGAGAGTACTCCTTTCATCGTACATAGTGGTCCTGCAGTATGCGCACGAACTTCTTCGAGTCCAACAAGCAGTCCCACGCTCCAATCTGAGACGGTGGTTTATTGCTAATTGAAATGGTGTGTAGACAGGCGGACTAAACAGTTTTCGTGTCGTGTCACCTCCGAACTCCATCGATTTTCTGCGTTTTGCTTCGGATTTCTCACACCATTCCTTCTTTGAGTTTTGGATGGTTCAGCTCATTAATCATACCCACCGTATATTCCATTAGCCGCAACATTGACTAATACCACCACCACCACTCAATGAGTCGCAGACACCGCAGCTATCAGGCTACTTATCACACATCCCAATCCATCCTACTGCGCCCGTTACGTCCCGATGAAGCTGGTCCCCCGGAGAGAGGACTCATGGCTGCAGTACAAACGCACTACGCCGCAGCTCCCCACCGACGCAGAGATGTCTCGCCATGGGCACAGCAACAGCTCCGACCAGAGCCATCGCACACGCATCGAATCTCAACTCATGGACTCATCCCCCCATCCCGAATACCTTCGCTTCGTCTGATCTCTACAGATCTGGAGTTCACCGTCCCTTAACCAACTCGTGCGTCCATCAAACGACCCCCGCCGGTACTCATACCTTTCTTCTTCTAATTCCACCGCAGAGTTTCGCTCTCCTTCGAAAATATTTCCAACTCTTCAACAATATAATAAGCAGTGGGAAGAATTCGCCGATATCCGGTCAACCTCAAAAGGGGTCATTACGATAGTCAAGGGCAATGACGCAGTGCGTCAGGTTACGCATTCCATTGGCGCAGCTCAGCTTCACTTCACTTCACCACTTCAACCCTTATCTCAGCCCTCAACCAAGACTCCATCTCTACCATCACGCCACAATATTTTCAGTTGTGTGATCCGGGCGTTGGACCCAGCCATATCGGAAGATGTCATTATAAGTGTGCTGAACGTGGAGGGCATTCCAGCCAGGAAAGCCTTTCGTATTAAGAACACCGCTGGGCCCACCCTAATGAAAAGGACTCTTCTCCCCAATCCCAAGGACGTTGATGGGGTCCCCGCGAGTGGAATGCCGACCAACTGCCACCATCATATCGTGGAACGTTATTAAGCCTCTCCACCTCAGACAATCTACTTCGAGCGCTACTTAACCTATTACTGAGAAGTTCCTCAATCTGTCGAAATCAATAAATAAAATTAGAAAATACCTGAAAAGGAAAATATTTAATAACAGATCATGTCTGAAAAATATCATTTAATTAAAAACAGAATGATCGGAATGATATAACACACCTTTTTCAGGTATAATCTATTATTCAAGGTTTTCTTCGGGTATTTTCTAACTTTTTCTACCCTGAATTGGTTTTGACAGACTGAAGAACGTCACAGTTATAGATTAACTAAGTTGAAACTGAAAGGAAATGGCTTCAACTATAAGAAAATATCCTACAATAGGCACAATACAACTCGGTGCACGGCAGAACATCTAGTGTGGTATCATTGCACAGAGCATCACCCCACCTCCAAATACCCAATCATAGATCAGCTTCCCTGCTGCAACACCTGCGGAGAACCTCGTGCAACTTAAGGCCCTTACACACGAGCGTTTTTCTCGTCGTCATTGTTGACTACAAAAATACGCTTCTTTGTCGCCGGTCCGACCACTTTTGTGGTTAGGCAAGCGTCAAAATGTGGTCCGGCCACCTTCACCGTGTATGGAGTAATATCGTTCGACAACTCGAACTTCTGTCATTCGCAGTATGAATTCTGCAGAGGAGGCTATACTACTTCTGTTCATGCGACGACGCAGAAAAAGAAGAAAAATCGCGGAGAATATAGGTATCCAATTATAGAAGTACGGCTACAGTTTAGGCAGTTTCATTCTTTACTTCACGAACTTTTCAGTCATCCGGATAAGTTTTCCCAGTTTTTCAGAATATCTAAAAGTTCTTTCAGTGAGCTGCTACAGGGAATTGGACCAATTATTTCAAGGACAGATACTTCGGTGAGGAACGCCATATCGATATCATGATAACTGCCAGCGGGAATTTGTCGTCACAATGTGATTGACATGTCGCCAGTGTGGAAAGGAAAGTGCTATAGTTGGGCTGTGGTCGGTGGAGAGGATCGGCTACAGCTGGCGATAGTGGTTCATGTGTGGTCGAGAAAGCGTTCGTCTGAAAAGGGGAAGTATTCTTCCCATTTCAGTACATGGTAACTGCAAAGGGGGCGACAACCGACCATATACGAACAACTTTTTGCGGTCGACAACGACGACAGAAAAACGTTCGTGTGTAAGGGCCCTTACTGTAAAACACGCCACGCCCCACCCACTAATCAATCCGAATTTGTCGTACCATTACGTACCATCGACATTTCCATCACACATTTAACTGCTCACTGATTCCCACATCAACCGTCGGATTTATTATCCGATTCATCACTATTGCAATGTACCATTTTCACCCATTCCATCGGCCACTCGTTCCTTCCCACTTTCAAGCAACCGCTAATCAGACATTAAATCTTTACTTCCAAATGTCACATTCTGAAGTAAACACTCATTTTTATTTCACACCCTTCGAAACCCTAGTTTAAACTCCCACAGAACCCATCCCCCTCCCCCTCCCCATCATCATCATCATCATCACCATCATCTTCGATTCACGTAAGTGTCTATTAAAATTGTGAGTTGGATACCTACCTCTATCTACACTGATTGGAGGATGGGATTACCAAAGTAATCTCATACCTATCACTCACACATCTAGCTGCCTATCCACATATCAAAAGTCCACCAACCATTCACCATCAACTTTATCATAGCCATGAAGTTAATCCTTATACATACATCAGTCTAGCTACATACACATAGAATTTCCCAGAAAGCCCGGTATTAATATATTAACAAGGAATTAATTCATAGCTTATCTGCCCAGTGTAATTATCGAATGTTTCTTTCAGCTATCATTGTCATCCAAAATGCCACATCATCGCCAGGTTGAAACTTCTAATAGTGCAAACAAATTGACGCGGTCCATATCGGGAGAAGCATTAGATACATGGTGATCGTTTCACTTGTAATGGGAACTGTTATATCTTTCGAACTTGTGAGAGCGCGAAAAGTCCAATACCGTATAGAGATTGCTCCCAAACATGTGGGAAGTAATCGGAGGTGGATAGTACACCCAAAAAGGAAACACAAAAAGCCCTCCGGTCGATCGCTTACGAGTTAAAGACGTTCCAACTTTGTACGGGAAGTTTTAGCTAATAGCCTTATCTAACACATTCCATATCAAGTAGCTGTCGTCATGTTGGTGTATCAGCAGGAATACAGCATTCTAATACAAGAAGTCCTCCAAATGTCCATCATGCGCCTGAATGCATGCCTGAACACGCCACTTCATTGATAGTCGGACAAGTTCGAACATTCCAGGTATCGATGGCAACCTTGTTCCACACGCTTGCGAAGTTCTGCATTGTCCATAATGGCATGACAGATTCCAAACTTAATTCTAAATAAGAATTCTCTCATCATTCTTGTTAATAACTAAAACAGACCTTGATCGAAAACGATCAACCGTAAGGCGTGTGTTCATAGGGACTTTTGTGTTGTTTTAGGGTAAACTATCCATAGACACACACACGAACCATTACTTCCTACATGTTCAGGAACACCACGTGTTACTTTTAAACCCATGTCACACTCCATTATGAGCGTAGGTGGGTAGTTACCAATGCGCCAGTAAAGATTAGTGAGCCACCCACCGAGCTCCAAGATGGATGTAACCAACATTGAACAGTGGTCCTACGATGAAATTGCTGTTCTTCGTGATATAAATTCACGTCAGTGTTATGTGGAGCTAAGAGAACCTTTGAGTGATAGAGCTTTGTCATATCAAACTGCTGAAGTCTTCAAAACATAGATGCATAGAAACAGTTGAACTGTCGCAGAGGTGTTAGTGGCTGTTATCAAAAAAAGCTTAGCAGATAACAGGTGTTGGACTGTACAGGAATTATCCGCACACATTTGGGTATTATGTGTCGATAGTGCTGTCTGGTAGATGCGCAAGATTTGTGTTCACTTTTACCATAAAAAGATAATTTATATTCTCTTACATTTCGATTGACTCTCACTATTACCTCCAGTACCCGCACCCACTTGTGCTAACACTGAGAAGCACATTCCAGTATCTTCCAACCGTATGAAGTGGATTTACATTGCAGCTACACTATCTGAAAAATAAACAGTTCACATGACATATTGTGCCCTTTTCAAGGCGGCTATTCACCTAATGGGTGCAATATGAAATGACCGTCGTATTAAATTTTGTACCGAGAAAGTGGCTCTGCGGATTGGGTCACGTAGCTATCAGATTGCATTCGGGAAATAGTGGGTTCTAATCCCATTGTCGGCAGCTCTGAAGATTGTTTTCCGTGGTTTCCCATTTTCACACCAGACCTCCTTACTCTTAGCCCTTTCCTATCTTATCGTCACCATAAGACCTGTCTGTGTCAGTGCGACGTAAAGTATATTATTTAAAACATGTTATGTAATATGTAAAGCCAGTTCAGCACTGTTACAAACCAGTACAGCACATTATAAGGCTACATTGTGAAGCGCTCAACTCTGATTATGTTTTGTAACTGCATTTTGCGAGAAAAGAATTACAAAAGCTCCAGTAGAGCTGTTCACATACTCACCACCTCTGCGATAGTAATAGTTGCTATGCATTACCTCACAAAACAATGAAACGAAGTTCTTGCAATACGTACGTTGTGTTGTCACCGTATTTTACATCTGGTAATCATCTTCAATGTGACACACCAGGCAACTGATAGTCCAGTGAAACACATGGAGTACCCTGACCGCGTTTAGCCACCGGTGCATGTCGAGAGAGCCTACTGTAACTTATTTACCAGAATCTGATTGGTTCGCGTGTGTAATCATGGCCAGCCTGCCGGCGGTCGCTAAATTAAAACTCACAGCTCTTTCGCGTCAGTGTATCTAATCAGAGATGTCTATGGACAAAATACGTTGACGCTTTCGGAGATATCAGAAGAACCACAAGATGGATTGTAAACAGTAAATGAATGAGTACGATTGAGCATCATTATCAGGTAAATAGGAAGCTGAAATTTGGACAGTTTGATCATTCCTCTGGTTTCTTCAATAATAACGACTGATGTTAGATCAGAAATAGAAATTAACATATGCTTGGCTGTTATTTCCTAATGATCGTGAGTTACGTCACAGAAGGTCACAGGACAAGTGAAACAGGAATAAATGAAGTGGCTCGATTCTGTTCATCATTCAACCCCAAATGGTGAAATTGTGAGTATTTTGTATAAATGATAAGAAAAAATAAGAATAGAATTAATTGTCTCTCACTTGTTTGCCGTCTACTTCAAGATGTATTATTATTATTATTATTATTATTATTATTATTATTATTATTATTATTATTATTATTATTATTATTATTATTATTATTATTATTATTCCGGGGATTGTGTGAAACGCAGGGGTGAAAGAAGGTGCGGGCATGAATGGGTGGATAGAGAAAAGATTAAATAGCAATTTAAAACTTTAAAATTTTTGGATTATATTTCTTTCCTCCTTTTTTCCTTTTCTTTGAAAGCTTTACACTTAGCTAAGCAAATTACAAAATCAGGTACAAGATCAAGCTCGTGAGCTTCAGTAACAATATTATAAAAATCTCGAATAATCAGATAACAGCCATTTAACAACCAGAGTTTGAAACTCCCTAGTTACAACATTAACAACCCACACTCCCAATTGTAACATCAGTAGAGTGAGCGTCTTTGCTCTACACAGTTACTTCCTAGAAGGCTATCCTCTAAACTTACAAGGGGCCGATGACCTAGATGTTAGTCCCTTTAAACAACAAACAAGCAAGCAAGCAAACTTACAAGCTCCAGGCCCATTAAGGCACCTACCTACATTTAACAAAACCAAACTCTACATACTGTCTTAATCGCTCAATAGTCTGATTTACCTAGACACAAAATGAAAAAATGGTGAAGTTGACTTTAACAGGGGTAACAAGTACCCATTATACGTGGCCTTATTTTTTTAAAAAGTTAAAGTTTCTGGCCGAAAAACAAAATGTTAGGATGCGAACCCTTGCACTCCTTTGGAATTCACCAGAACATCATTAAAACCCCATGTGGGCCTGAAGTTACAGAGGCTAAGCCTGTACTACGGAGGTGGCTAGATGCATAGAAAGTTTACAGAATTAAGGGATACATTTTAAGGATTACAAAATTATAGTTACCTCAATATCAAGTTGAAAGGGAATACAAGAGGGTTCCTCACTTGTTATTCCCTAAATTCGGTGAAGTTCTGTAGACTTGTTTGAGAATTTACATTGTGAAATAAATTTGGAACCTTCCCCTCGAGCTAGCTTTCAAACACTATTACATGGTTAAACTGTCTCCCATTACCTTGAGCTTGTGGACCTCCCGAAGATGGACGAGGCACCCCTGCCTCCACTACGAACACACGCTAAACCTCTTGGCTGGAGCGATCATAAAGACAATATGGCCTGAACGGTCCCAGCGTTTATAGCGGAGAGGAAGGTTCCAGATTTTCCTAGGCCGAGGCCCTGACACACCCACAATTCCTATTGGTTAATTTAATAAATATAAAAAATTCTGATTGGTTACTTAAATAAAGATACAAAATTTCTTATTGGCTGAAATGTAAGGTTGGCGGAAGAGATAGGAGTGTTGATAATTTCAGAACACCTAAAACAATTTACAAACAATTCAGTTTTAGCAACTAATGAATACCAAATTTATTTTGAATTTTAATTGTCCCTCCTATTATTATTATTATTATTATTATTATTATTATTATTATTATTATTATTATTATTATTATTATTATTATTATTATTATTATTATTATTATTATACTTTTACAATTCATTGACGTTTCTTGCTTCGTCGTCATGTCTCCATAGAAATATCATTTTGTTATTTTTGCTTCTAGTGACTCACTGCTCTAACAATCGGTAGATACTCAAAACCAACCCTTATGTTCGTAGCAGGGCCTGGAACCGAATTCTGGCGCAATGAACAGGAATCTAACCGCAATACTACGCCGGGCGACATGGCTGCGCGGTTACGGGCGCGCAGCTGTGAGCTTGCATCCGGGAATTAGCGGATTCGAGCCCTAATATCGGCAGCCCTGAAGATGGTTTTCCGTAGTTTCCCATTTTCACACCAGGAAAATACTTGGGCTCTACCTTAATAAATGCCGCGCAACAGTCACTCATACTGCTGAATGGTTTCTCGGACACAACTGCACGAATTGTTATCAAGGGGCTGGATCTGTTCATCATTCAAACGCAAATGATGAAACTCTGAGTGTTTTGTGTAAATGATAAAAAAAAATATGAATAGAATTCATTCCCCCTTGTATGTCCTTTATTTCAGGACGTATTTGTGATTAGTCATTAATGTTAGGGTTTATTTGCGGTTTCCTATGACTATATTCTGAAATAGTCTCTGGAAACACATGCAGAAAGCATGACACAGTGAATAATAATAATAATAATAATAATAATAATAATAATAATAATAATAATAATAATAATAATAATAATAATAATAATAATAATAATAATAATTCTGGCACAGGAAATATATCGCTAGAGAGATCAAAATTCCAAAGTACAATTTATACAGCTCAATGAACCAGAGTACTGTATTGTTATACAGCTCAAAGAACGAGAGTACTGTATTGTTATACAGCTCAATGAACCAGAGTATTGTATTGTTATACAGCTCAAAGAACGAGAGTACTGTATTGTTATACAGCTCAAAGAACGAGAGTACTGTATTGTTATACAGCTCAAAGAACGAGAGTACTGTATTGTTATACAGCTCAATGAACCAGAGTACTGTATTGTTATACAGCTCAAAGAACCAGAGTACTGTATTGTTATACAGCTCAATGGACCAGAGTACTGTATTGTTATACAGCTCAATGAACCAGAGTACTGTATTGTTATACAGCTCAAAGAACGAGAGTACTGTATTGTTATACAGCTCAATGAACCAGAGTACTGTATTGTTATACAGCTCAAAGAATGAGAGTACTGTACTGTTATACAGCTCAAAGAACCAGAGTACTGTATTGTTATACAGCTCAAAGAACCAGAGTACTGTATTGTTATACAGCTCAAAGAACGAGAGTACTGTATTGTTATACAGTTCAAAGAACGAGAGTACTGTATTGTTATACAGCTCAATGAACCAGAGTACTGTATTGTCATACAGTTCAAAGAACGAGAGTACTGTATTGTTATACAGTTCAAAGAACGAGAGTACTGTATTGTTATACACCTCAAAGAACCAGAGTACTGTATTGTTTTACAGTTCAAAGAACGAGAGTACTGTATTGTTATACAGCTCAAAGAACGAGAGTACTGTATTGTTATACAGCTCAAAGAACGAGAGTACTGTATTGTTATACAGCTCAAAGAACGAGAGTACTGTATTGTTATACAGTTCAAAGAACGAGAGTACTGTATTGTTATACAGCTCAATGAACGAGAGTACTGTATTGTTATACAGCTCAAAGAACGAGAGTACTGTATTGTTATACAGCTCAAAGAACCAGAGTACTGTATTGTTATACAGCTCAAAGAACGAGAGTACTGTATTGTTATACAGCTCAAAGAACGAGAGTACTGTATTGTTATACAGCTCAAAGAACGAGAGTACTGTATTGTTATACAGTTCAAAGAACGAGAGTACTGTATTGTTATACAGCTCAATGAACCAGAGTATTGTATTGTTATACAGCTCAATGAACCAGAGTATTGTATTGTTATACAGCTCAATGAACCAGAGTATTGTATTGTTATACAGCTCAATGAACCAGAGTATTGTATTGTTATACAGCTCAAAGAACGAGAGTACTGTATTGTTATACAGCTCAATGAACCAGAGTATTGTATTGTTATACAGCTCAATGAGCCAGAGTACTGTATTGTTATACAGCTCAATGAACCAGAGTATTGTATTGTTATACAGCTCAATGAACCAGAGTATTGTATTGTTATACAGCTCAAAGAACGAGAGTACTGTATTGTTATACAGCTCAAAGAACGAGAGTACTGTATTGTTATACAGTTCAAAGAACGAGAGTACTGTATTGTTATACACCTCAAAGAACGAGAGTACTATATTGTTATACAGCTCAAAGAACGAGAGTACTGTATTGTTATACACCTCAAAGAACGAGAGTACTGTATTGTTATACACCTCAAAGAACGAGAGTACTGTATTGTTATACAGCTCAAAGAACGAGAGTACTGTATTGTTATACAGTTCAAAGAACCAGAGTACTGTATTGTTATACAGCTCAAAGAACGAGAGTACTGTATTGTTATACAGTTCAAAGAACGAGAGTACTGTATTGTTATACACCTCAAAGAACGAGAGTACTATATTGTTATACAGCTCAAAGAACGAGAGTACTGTATTATCATACAGCTCAATGAACCAGAGTACTGTATTGTTATACAGCTCAAAGAACGAGAGTACTGTATTGTTATACAGCTCAAAGAACGAGAGTACTGTATTGTCATACAGCTCAATGAGCCAGAGTACTGTATTATCATACAGCTCAATGAACCAGAGTACTGTATTGTCATACAGTTCAAAGAACCAGAGTACTGTATTGTTATACAGCTCAAAGAACGAGAGTACTGTATTGTTATACAGCTCAAAGAACGAGAGTACTGTATTGTTATACAGCTCAAAGAACGAGAGTACTGTATTATCATACAGCTCAATGAACCAGAGTACTGTATTGTTATACAGCTCAAAGAACGAGAGTACTGTATTGTTATACAGCTCAAAGAACGAGAGTACTGTATTATCATACAGCTCAATGAACCAGAGTACTGTATTGTTATACAGCTCAAAGAACGAGAGTACTGTATTGTCATACAGCTCAATGAGCCAGAGTACTGTATTATCATACAGCTCAATGAACCAGAGTACTGTATTGTTATACAGCTCAAAGAACGAGAGTACTGTATTGTTATACAGCTCAATGAACCAGAGTACTGTATTGTCATACAGCTCAATGAACCAGAGTACTGTATTGTCATACAGTTCAAAGAACCAGAGTACTGTATTGTTATACAGCTCAAAGAACGAGAGTACTGTATTGTTATACAGCTCAAAGAACGAGAGTACTGTATTGTTATACACCTCAAAGAACGAGAGTACTGTATTATCATACAGCTCAATGAACCAGAGTACTGTATTGTTATACAGCTCAATGAGCCAGAGTACTGTATTGTTATACAGCTCAAAGAACGAGAGTACTGTATTGTTATACAGTTCAAAGAACCAGAGTACTGTATTGTCATACAGCTCAATGAGCCAGAGTACTGTATTGTTATACAGCTCAATGAACCAGAGTACTGTATTGTTATACAGCTCAAAGAACGAGAGTACTGTATTGTTATACAGCTCAAAGAACGAGAGTACTGTATTGTTATACAGCTCAAAGAACGAGAGTACTGTATTGTTATACAGCTCAATGAACCAGAGTACTGTATTGTTATACAGCTCAATGAGCCAGAGTACTGTATTGTTATACAGCTCAAAGAACGAGAGTACTGTATTGTTATACAGTTCAAAGAACCAGAGTACTGTATTGTCATACAGCTCAATGAGCCAGAGTACTGTATTGTTATACAGCTCAATGAACCAGAGTACTGTATTGTTATACAGCTCAAAGAACGAGAGTACTGTATTGTTATACAGCTCAAAGAACCAGAGTACTGTATTGTTATACAGCTCAAAGAACGAGAGTACTGTATTGTTATACAGCTCAATGAGCCAGAGTACTGTATTGTTATACAGCTCAAAGAACGAGAGTACTGTATTGTTATACAGTTCAAAGAACCAGAGTACTGTATTGTCATACAGCTCAATGAGCCAGAGTACTGTATTGTTATACAGCTCAATGAACCAGAGTACTGTATTGTTATACAGCTCAAAGAACGAGAGTACTGTATTGTTATACAGCTCAAAGAACGAGAGTACTGTATTGTTATACAGCTCAAAGAACGAGAGTACTGTATTGTTATACAGCTCAATGAACCAGAGTACTGTATTGTTATACAGCTCAAAGAACGAGAGTACTGTATTGTTATACAGCTCAAAGAACGAGAGTACTGTATTGTTATACAGCTCAAAGAACGAGAGTACTGTATTGTTATACAGCTCAATGAACCAGAGTACTGTATTGTTATACAGCTCAAAGAACGAGAGTACTGTATTGTTATACAGCTCAAAGAACCAGAGTACTGTATTGTTATACAGCTCAAAGAACGAGAGTACTGTATTGTTATACAGCTCAAAGAACGAGAGTACTGTATTGTTATACAGCTCAAAGAACCAGAGTACTGTATTGTTATACAGCTCAAAGAACGAGAGTACTGTATTGTTATACAGCTCAAAGAACGAGAGTACTGTATTGTTATACAGCTCAAAGAACGAGAGTACTGTATTGTTATACAGTTCAATGAACCAGAGTACTGTATTGTTATACAGCTCAAAGAACGAGAGTACTGTATTGTTATACAGCTCAAAGAACGAGAGTACTGTATTGTTATACAGCTCAAAGAACGAGAGTACTGTATTGTTATACAGCTCAATGAACCAGAGTATTGTATTGTTATACAGCTCAAAGAACGAGAGTACTGTATTGTTATACAGCTCAATGAACCAGAGTACTGTATTGTTATACAGCTCAATGAACCAGAGTACTGTATTGTTATACAGCTCAAAGAACGAGAGTACTGTATTGTTATACAGTTCAAAGAACGAGAGTACTGTATTGTTATACAGCTCAATGAACCAGAGTATTGTATTGTTATACAGCTCAAAGAACGAGAGTACTGTATTGTTATACAGTTCAAAGAACGAGAGTACTGTATTGTTATACAGCTCAATGAACCAGAGTACTGTATTGTTATACAGCTCAAAGAACGAGAGTACTGTATTGTTATACAGCTCAAAGAACCAGAGTACTGTATTGTTATACAGCTCAAAGAACGAGAGTACTGTATTGTTATACAGTTCAATGAACCAGAGTACTGTATTGTTATACAGCTCAATGAACCAGAGTACTGTATTGTTATACAGCTCAATGAACCAGAGTACTGTATTGTTATACAGCTCAAAGAACGAGAGTACTGTATTGTTATACAGCTCAAAGAACGAGAGTACTGTATTGTTATACAGCTCAAAGAACGAGAGTACTGTATTGTTATACAGCTCAAAGAACCAGAGTACTGTATTGTTATACAGCTCAAAGAACGAGAGTACTGTATTGTTATACAGTTCAATGAACCAGAGTACTGTATTGTTATACAGCTCAATGAACCAGAGTACTGTATTGTTATACAGCTCAATGAACCAGAGTACTGTATTGTTATACAGCTCAAAGAACGAGAGTACTGTATTGTTATACAGCTCAAAGAACGAGAGTACTGTATTGTTATACAGCTCAAAGAACGAGAGTACTGTATTGTTATACAGCTCAAAGAACGAGAGTACTGTATTGTTATACAGCTCAATGAACCAGAGTATTGTATTGTTATACAGCTCAAAGAACGAGAGTACTGTATTGTTATACAGCTCAAAGAACGAGAGTACTGTATTGTTATACAGCTCAAAGAACGAGAGTACTGTATTGTTATACAGCTCAAAGAACGAGAGTACTGTATTGTTATACAGCTCAAAGAACCAGAGTACTGTATTGTTATACAGCTCAAAGAACGAGAGTACTGTATTGTTATACAGCTCAAAGAACCAGAGTACTGTATTGTTATACAGCTCAAAGAACGAGAGTACTGTATTGTTATAAGACTAGATGCAAAACAGAATAAGAAAGAAGAGCGTTTCTCATTAAAAAGACATTCAAAGAGTTTGATATCGTTTCACCCTTCACTTCACTTCACTTCAGTGGTGGAGTCGGCCACTTGTTGATCATGTCTATTGATCTAGAGGGTGCAACGTTCTTCCTATATACTTGGACATATACAGAAGTACGAATGTGTCTTTGTGTCAGAGGGCAACGTCACGCAAACACGATTATGACAGTGGGGTGGGAAGGTGAGCAGGGTAATTCCTTTCATCGAAGGGAAGGGGGATAATGAACAGCTCTGTACCCCGTAATATCTTTATATCAACCAATTTTAACTTTATACTAATTTTAACATGACAAACTTGTTCGAGGTTTCTTTTTTTTTCTTTTCGAGAACTTATACGTAGAGAAAACCTCCATTGAAATCAGTTTGAGGAGACAGCAGTAAATACAAAAGTTGAAGGAATTATTGTTTTTTCGAGAACTGACAAATCATTTCCCGAACCTATGGCTTTGATTTTTCTAATTTTCTCCTCATTACCACCCCCAACCAATAGCTTCCTATTCTGGAAGGACATTTGTTGGAAGTGCTACTAGTCGACTTGGTCTCAGAGGTCACTTCAATTCAGTTCTTAATTAATCAGCTCGTCGGTGTCCGAGGCTGGACTGAGCATTTTCTAGTTTCCTATGTATTAATTTCTCAGGTAATACAGCTACAGTAGTTAAGCAGTCTAATCTAATCTAATCTAATTTAATTTCAATGCAAACGTTTACTTAAAGTTCTTGTGCAAAATACTTGCACTATGCTCTTTAAACCGATGATAGTCGAAGAACATTAGACGAATAGCGTTGTAAATTTTTTTAATGATAATAATAAATAAATCATGAATAAAAATATATAAATAAAATTACTCAAAAACTTAATAAAATTAATAAGATAATTAACCGAAATGTCCGTAGTATGGGCGCCAGAGTTCACCAGAATGGATCCCTCGAATTTAGATAAGAGCATGATAAACTTTATATCCCAGGGCGTGTACATAATGCTGCGTACTGGTACATCTGCTGCAGGCCTTACCTAACCTCCTGAAAACGACTAATTAGGTAGGAACTGCACCTAGGTTCATCAATAACACTGATTCTAAAATATCTAACTATATTCTTAACAAATTCCGTGCATGAGCACCTCATCAACATACAACATTATACATATAATACACACATAAAATATTGCTGGAAGACTCCATATTTACAACAACAACAATAATGAAAATCGTGGGAAAACGAAAGCGAGAACTAAGCTACCATTTGTAGATGGTCCGATGAACAATGTACATGTATGAAGATAAATACCCTTCACTGTCTCTATATCAATTCGACTTACCGATTCTCATAATCGGCAGTTATCACATCACACAGATACTGTACCTTGTACTACTGTGTTCACATATTTTAACACTTGTTGTAAAGATATATACACACGTCTGTCGATCCTCAACATATAAATTTATGGAAAGTCTGAAGCTTTCACCAACATATAATGCTAGGCCGCCACAAGTGCTACAATACTTAATGCGCAAGCACTCTCCACAATCATCCGCTTTCCACAAACATAACAAGACTACGCTCCACGAACGTTTGAAGTCCAGTCCATTGCAGCCGTGTCACTCCAGTACCGTGTATCAGCACCACTTCCTTCCCGTACAGTGCGTCAGTTGTAGTTGTAGTTGTCTTCCTTCTCGTTCCTTTACAATCACCTCTACAATCACCCTTACAATGTTCCTTACAATCTTTTCCATAAACTCCTTGGTTGCCGCCGGATGATCAACCTTTATAGACATCAACATCCCCCTTCTCTCAGATGATACGTCTGGATTGGTGCTTGCCAGCCAATCATGAGTGAACCTCTTGTCAAGACATGCCCTGAACTTCTCCTTTCTCCCAAGAGATAAACAAACACTCGGGAGTTTTACATGAATCACCAAACTTTCCTAATACAACAACAAGCTCATCTCATCAGGCTGGGATATATACATGACTCATGAATTTCCCGACACAAGTACATCAACAAACACTGGGGTAGCCAGATGACTCATTCAAATTACCAGAGTTATTAAAGCAATGTTTTCCCACTCATGCAAAACAAATTACTCATACCTACATATGTGGATATCTTCCAGCTTATAAATATAAATAGCAAAATATACAAATGGAATACTGATAATAATAATAATAATAATAATAATAATAATAATAATAATAATAATAATAATAATAATAATAATAAATCGAATACTGACAATAATATCTCAAACTTCTACATATAATTCGGGGGTGTGATATATGTACTATCACAGCGTTATCATTATCACTGGGGAAATTGTGATGCCTGAACTCATATTTTAAGTATTTTTGCAAGTTTCGCGCTTCTAATTTCCGTATTTATATTTTACTTTGTATTGTATTTCCTTACATTCTTTAGATCTTTTTGTTTCTGAAATGCATGTCTTGTTACCGTTATTAAACATTTTTGGTGACATAACCCTGAATGTTATTGTTACCATAAGTTGGCTTACATACAAGATCGATAAACGTGTCAATTTATAAATACACATTGACCGATGATCTAGTTGATAGGCCAATTGAAACAGCAACAATCATAGTCAGAAAATATGTATACTTTCCTGGAAGAGAAATGTTCAGTGTTATGTGTTCATAATAAATCATATAATCAGAGAAATTGTTTCCATTCTCCATCCTGTAATTACTGCGATGCCTATACATTCGTTCACCATGAGCCTAGATCTACCAGCCGCGAACCTACTACGCTGGCGTAGCACGGTGAGAGGTGATACTCCCACGTGGCGCGTCCCACATGGCGGATAGGGGTGTCCTAATCGGCTTGCCGGCGGACTTGAGCGAAATGAAATAGCTCCCGCGGACCAAACACATAACCCCCTGTGGGTAGGGGACGGAGAGGAATGAGCAGCCCACGATATCCACTACCTACCGTACGAGACGACTAAATGGGGCGACCAAGGAATGATGGAATTAGGACCATGAGTCTACTTATAATTAGTACCATCACGCGGGGGACACCATAGGTCGCCTTTACTTGCGAGTAGTACCACTATGTTAGCTACACAATAGGTTTGTGATTAGTAGCAACAGTGTGTGAACCAGAATGGGTTTTACAGTACCCGTTATTAGTACCACTACATGCGGAACACCATGGGCTTACGTTGCCTGTAAATAGTACCATTATATGAGAAACACCACGGGTCTGGGCGTTGCCTGTGATTAGTACCACTATATAAACGACACCGTGGGTCTGCGTTGTCTATGATTAGTACCTACTATGTGAGGAACAGCACGGGATAGTACGAGTCACTCATGTGAGGATCACCATAGGTTTCCGTTGCCTGTAAGTGGCGTCGCAATGTAAGACACACCACAGGTCTGCAATACATGTGCGTATTACATTACCTGTGAGTGGTACCAGAATGTGTGGAATACCGCGAGTCTACGCTACTTTTGGTTAGTACCGTAACATGACAAACACCATAGTTCTACTTTACTAATTTTAAGTACCATTTTGAGGGGCCAATGACCTGGATTTTGGACCCCTTTAGGCAACAAGCATCATCGATTCAGGATTGTGCTTTAGAAGCAGTCCCTTGGTCAGTAATACTATTGTTTTACGATAGTTTCTGGGAATGTGGGGCATTGCGGGTCGGATCCGCTGATGGTTTTAAATTCATATGCGTTCATTATGTCTTCATCACGTTTTGAATTCTGGTCAGTGGATGATTTTGGACTTTTAAATTGTCGTAACGTTTCGTCTCATTTCGTACCATTCAGTCACGTGCAACATAGGCCTACAACGATTAAGAGATAAAATAGGGATTGTTATTAAAGGCAAATAGAAAATTAATCTACATGTAACGATACTTGCCAAGACAAAACAAAACGGTGTGGGATTTGTACTTCTGGGGTATAAATTATTTGTACAGTGTTGATTCAAACGATCATAGATCTGAGAGAGGACTTCCTATTGTCATTAAAAAGATTTTCAAGAAATTTGAAACCAGGTGGAATATCACAGATCATAAGATAATACAACTTGATACAAATATACAGGGTAGTCTAAAACAACGTGGACCGGGAATATGAGGGTAAGAGGATTAGTCGTACTGATAAATAATATGAAAGAAATAATTCGATACCTCGTACTGTTGTCATTTTACCAGCTGCTAAAGTTAGCCAATCAGATCACTTCGCGGGCGAATTCAAATGGATTTTGCGAGGCGGTGTTTCTTTCAATTATTTATCAGCATGACCAATCCCCTAGCGCTCATATACCCAGTTCACTTTGTTCCCGACCACCTTTTATATGGAAACATTAACCGTTTTACGAGTATGTGCAATTATTGGCGATGTTAATATGATTATTGTTCCGTTCGTCAATAAGACAAACTGTTTTCTTAGTGGGGTAGGAATTATGTGAGAAATTATAACTGGTGATTTTAATGGATGAGCAGGGGAAAATGTAGTAGATGAAGTTTTGGGCCCATTCAGAGAAGTTGCAGTGAACGATAACGGTGACAGTTTAATAGAGATACGTCGCAAAATACACTTAAAATTGTAAATACACTCTTCCTACATAAGGGTATGCACACGTTCACCTGATACCAAGACACACTTTGCAAATACAGTCTATAATAGATTACTTAATTGTACGGCAAAAAAATTCTTATTATGTAAGAAGTTAGAAATTTTAAGGGTTGAAGTTTTCATAACGTAATGTGGCCCAAAACATTATATCGTTGCAATAATAATATTAGTAATAATAATAATAATAATAATAATAATAATAATAATAATTTTGGACCAGAAAAAGATACCATTAAACATACAGTTTCCAAATTACAATTTATATATCTCTAAGGACGAGAGTACTGTATTTATATAATACTAGACGCAAAGCCGCATAAGAAGCATTCGGCATTAAGTAGATAATAATAGAATTAATTATATTATTAGAGTGAAGATGTAGAGAAAGGTGCAGAAAATAAAAGGAAAATGTGTTTGAGGTGGATGAGTTTAAAATATGCTCATGATAAAATATAATTTTAAAAATACAGGCTAAACTAACAAGAATGGTTGCTGCACAAAAGAAAGTTTGTTTGTAAAACAATGGAGAATAAAAAAACAGATGGGAGAGATATAGACTAAGAAACTATATTTTTCTAATGGTGCCGCCGTTAGATTAATGCTCTATGTCGGGACTCTGCTGAGCTGTGGAGTTTCTCAGCCCTTGTAAAATGTAAAGAGAGTGAAACATCCTGAGACAATATTTACCTTATATGATGGCAAATCACTAAAAGGTCCACTGAAGGTATATGGAATATTTCGATTCACTACTGTTGGGTGCAGGAGGAGACATGCAATTTATGAGTTTCTTGTGTCTGCAATCTTATTTCATTTTAAAATTAAATTTCCAATTGTAACTTCATGTAATGGTAATACTGTTAAATATACATCTGACAGCGTTCAATTATGCACATTAAAGCTTTCTGTAGCGGTGGTGGTGGTAGAGTATGTTGTTGTTGTTGTTGTTGTTGTTGTTGTTAGTTATCTCTTGAAGCACTCGAGAAAATTGGGCATGTTAAAAGAAGGACCGAAAACGTCTGGAATATTCGTGTTTGTTCGAATCAGTTTATCTTACGGATAGACATGTGGCTGACTCCGTCCCTTAACACAAAATTTCTTGCATTATCTAATGGAATTGTGTGTACATTACAAAGAACTCACTCCTTAACCTCACAATGTCGTACCTCTCTCGGTCCTTCAACATCTAAAACATTTTTTACAGATTTGCCCGTCTCTCCCAACCTTTGGTGAATTCGTAAGAATATTTTTGCACAAGATAACTGACTGTTGGAGTGCGTTTTACCATCATGCCCGAGTGCTCCTGACGCATTTCCACCAGAGAGACCATAAATGAAGTGGACGTCGGTTATGTCACGCACTGAATACATTCTTTATACCTTGAAAATAACCTATAAACAACTAAACAGAATATAATCAAACAGAGGAGAACAAATCTCATGGCTTGCTCATAAGAAACAGTTAGTACATCATTTTGATGTTTCAGAACAATGTTCATATGAAAGATTTTTAATATTTTGTTGTTAGGAATATGTTCCCAAAATAGTTGAAACAAATTTACAAACGCCCTATACAGTATGTGCATTAATGTTCATAATATATAAGGTAAATCGATTTCTTCTCTTAGAAACTGAAAACTGTGTTTTAATCTCACTTTTGACTTAATTTCAGAGGTATTATAACGATTCTTCCGTGTTGATGTCCCATACAGAGTAATGATGACAATTATATTGAATTAGCCGACCACTCTACTATTTTTTACGGTGAATGAATTTCCTCGTTGGAAAAGTTTAAACCACTTTTTAATGACAATCTTCGTCCAATTCGTTGGCTGACTTGTCAGCGTACTGGCCTTCGGTTCAGAGGGTTCCGGGTTCGATTCCCAGCCGGGTCGGAGATTTTATCCTCCATTGGTTAATTCCAATGGCTCGGGGGCCGGGTGGTTGTGCTGTCCCCAACATCCCTGCAACTCACACACCACACATAACACTATCCTCCACGCAATAATACGCAGTTAGCTATACATGGCAGATGTCGCCCACACTCATCGGAGGGTCTGCCTTACAAGGGCTGCACTCGGCTAGAAATACCCACACGAAATTATTAATTGTTATTAATGACCTCCTTCAGCCAAGAATCACTACGTCCAGTCTAAAGGACTTCCAATGTACTCACCTATTTCGAGCATACTTACCGAGATATTTCTACAACGTACTGAGCACACCAACAGAGCCTCCGTGGCTCAAGCGGCAGCGCGCCGGCCTCTCACGGCTGGATACCGTGGTTCAAATCCCGGTCACTCGATGTGAGAATTGTGCTAGACAAAGCGAAGGCGGGACAGGTTTTCCTCTGGGTACTCCGGTTTTCCCTGTCATCTTTCATTCCAATAACACTCTCCACTATCATTTCATTTCATCTGTCAGTCATTAATCATTGCCCCAGAGGAGTGCGACAGGCCTCGGCAGCCGTCACAATTCCTACCCTCGCCGCAAGTTGGGAGCTTCATTCATCCTATCCCTGACCCGGTCACTGACTGGAAAACAGGTTGTGTGTTTTCGCTCACTGAGCACACCAACATCCTACACAGGCAGGCCACAACAAAGAGCGTGTTGTGTTATACCTCTATAATTGGACAGCTTCATACATTGTACACAGGTATTCACTTATATCAACACACTGCACAATAAACTACAGTACGCAGCAAAATATGAACCTAACAGATCTTCAAATTTCTGGATTTCATTACCATAAAGACTAGAACCAGAAATATAAAAGTGATATGTACAGAAAACCCACTATGATTGACATCCACAGGGTGTCCCAGGGGCAATGGTCTGTATTCAGCGATATGACAGGAACAATCCCTTGAAGAACACATTTAATGAACATTTGCTTTTGGGCAAGTGGCGCACACGTATGTGTCTTTCCCACCCAACCTCTTTGGTGTTTCATTGTAGCCCGACCTACCACGATGTTTTCAACCTCTTTCCACGGGTTTTTTTCTGCCATTAAACTAGCTCATTGAACGCGCAGCTGTCCATGGTGTGTTGTGAGTGAAGTAGTGTACGAGAAAGAAGCATCGATTAAATATGTTTGTACACGCGCTGGCTAAAATGCCAAACATCTACACTAATGAAGAATATATAAAATTTGATCTATCTCGGAAACTATTCGGAACAGAGAATATGTCCATATGAAGTTATTTTGCTTCAAATGATCGTTCCTGTTACGTTCCTGAATATTGACCATTCCTCCTGGGACACCCTGTATACCAGCAGTGCTTCAAATCACCCAATACAGCAGAAGAACTCTGCCCCCGATTCATTTTACACAAAATCATCAATACTTTACTCTCGTATTAGATAATAAGGAAACACGATACGAATTGTACCGGCTGCCAAAGCCTGTCGCACTCCTCTGGGACAATGATTATTGACTGACAGATTAAATTAAATGATACTGGAGAATGTTGCCAGGATGACAGGGAAAACCGGAGTACCCAGAGAAAACCCTGTCCAGCACAAATCTCACATGGAGTGACTGGGATTTGAACCACGGAACCCAGCGGTGAGAGACAGGCTTGCTGCCATTTAAGCCACGGAGGCTGTTGGGAAAATGTTATCTACTTTAATTAGGATATGGGGCTGAACGTGTTAATATATTTCAATAAAAACACAAAAACTTGTCTAGAAATTCAGAAGACAAAATTCATAAAGTTAAGAGAACCCTTAACTTAATTCAATCAAGAACAACATCCGCCAGACGTATATTATAACATATCTGATGTGTTTCTAAAATTAAAACATCTTGTACCGAGTAAGTTAGACATGCAATTCAGGTCATGAAACTGTTAGCTTGCATTCTGGAGCTAGTGAGTCCGAACCCCACTGATGGTTTTCCGTGGTTTCCCATTTACACGCCATTACCTTCATTAAGGACGATATCGCTTCCTTCCGAGTCCTAGCCCTTGCCTAGCACATCGTCACCGTAAGAGCTGCTTAAATGGGTGCGACGTAAAACAACCATAACCTTCAATATTCTGAGCTGCATGCACGTTTCAGAGACACGCAGTCGGTTCACTGACGAAGCCTTTAATGCCACTCCTTCGACACTGTAAAGTAGCACCGATAAGTTCACGACACGTCAGCGAGTTTCGGATGTCACGAGAATTCTTTTCACAGACTTTGTCATTTTGAATATTTTCTATGCCGGGGAATCGGGCTGTTTTCACTCTCTAGAAGCCTGCTTTGTTTCGGGCGGGAAAATACGGAGGGTGTGGCAAGACCTTCCATCCTCAATGCTGTAAAAAACGGATAACTGTGTCGGTTGTGTGCGATCTAGCGTTGTTATGTAGGATTATAGCGTTGCTCAACAGTTTTCAACGCCTCTCTCACACTGCACGACGATGATGATACCGCAGAAATGACAGGTAATACTGTGCATTTACAGTTCGTCCCTGAGGAACTGGATGACACACAAAAACACGTTGACTGTCATATGCCAAGATTATCATCAGATTTGTGGGTAATGGATTTCGTCGTACGTTACGTCTCCGTGGTGGTACAGGATGTTTCCATTCACTGAATTGTCGCTTCGATTCGGGTTCACATGCTTTTGCCCATATTTCATCAATGACAATGATGCGGTTCAGCATGTCGTTTCCTTTACGGTGGAATCATTCCAGATTGATGCGACACGTCTCATATCGCCTGGCACCAACTTTGATAAAATCTTCCGCATATTTAAAACCTGCCGTAGAATTCGGCGGATTGATGAAGCAGAACTAACAGTGTGCTTGTTCGATTCAATCACAGTCCAACGCGTGTATTCTAGGAGGCATTGTTGGATCACAGCCACCGATCCATCTTTCCTAGCTGACACCGGACGTCCACTGCGGTACAGGTCTTTCCTGTTTGAAAGCCCCGACCCACCTTGCCACTGGACGATGGGATATAGCACGATTATCCAATGCTTGCCGTAGTCCTGCATGACATTCTAGTGCATTGCAGCCGCGGAGAAAGGCTTTCTTAATATACGAAAATTGTTCACCTTTGGTTTCCTCCATTACGCACAGCTGATATCGGGATCGTGATCATGTCCAGACCGGTGCACTCAGACCCCATCTGGTGGAAACATTATGAAGGTCATGTAACATACTTTTTAAGGTATATAATTATTTTCGTGTGTTGGCACAAATTTGGGAAATAAAACATACGAGTTTTGCCATGACTTCGTATTTATTTTTTTACTGGCTTTACGTCGCACCGACACAGTTAGGTCTTATGGCGACGATGGGACAGGAAAGGGCTAGGACTGGGAAGGAAGCGGTCATGGCCTTAATTGAATCGATTATTTCAGAAACCAGTCAAGCGCCACATCTGTCATTTTTGGGAAAATGAAAAAAAATGTCTAGCATCGGATAAAATGTTATGGTAGGGGTTTCAATATTTTAACATAAAAGTATTATACCTTTTAATACTTTCTATCTAAAGAAAAATATTTTGTGCTTATTAACTTTTCTGTAAAATATCCAGAAAAATTTTCCACTTAACTGGTTTCTGAAATAAACGAGTGTTGCAATCATATTTTTATGGGATAATTCTTGAATTCTGAAAGGATTTTGTCATGAAATGCATATTTCTGGAAATAGAAAATATTTTAATAGGATTAGACTGCATTGCTTATACAAAAGGATGAAATCAGCAATGCCTGCTCATCATGACAGAAGGTAATCAATCCTCATAAACAAACTCCACAGCACATTCTGTCTCTGTAGTAGGCCATTGTAAAAAGTGTCATAAAAGTGTTCATATTCCATCAGGTAACGTTTTAAGGCATTTAGGTCACGTATCTTCTTAATATTGACCGGCACCTAAAACAATAACAAAGAATAATGTAGGGCTCAGACCAGGTACTTTCTTGTCTGAGTAAGAAATATAACCTTCTCCTTTTACCCTTCCATTCCGAATAATATTACGCGTGTGAGTTTGTTTGTCTACCACTCCTCGTTTCTTTTTAGATACAGGTTCGTCTTTTGAACTTTCAGACATATCACTAAGATTATAAAAAACACTGCACTAAACAAATGAAACACTTTTTGAATAAGTTGTTCACAAAACTAGGAACATGCGATTCCAGAAACACAACAATGAGAACAAAAACAGCTGTACAGCTGACTATTCTTGATTCAGAACAGCAGAGCCAACCGGAAAGGTGCGGCATATCACAAAATGTACCAGCAGTTGACTGCAGAAACCAGCCAAGCGGTGTCACTTCACTGGTTTCTGAACTAAATACGAAATTCAACTTAATGCCTGACCATTATAGGAGGACGTTTCTTGACTGTTTTCAGCACCAAAATGTGCGTATACCCTCTTAGTAACATGTTCTGCCATTAACTCATTTCTTGATTTTTTGGCACTTGACTGCTTTCAATTAAGGTACAGCCTCAGGATTTGCCTGGTGTGAAAATAGGAAACCATGGAAAACCATCTTCAGGACTGCCGACAGTGGGGTTCGAACCACCTGTCTCCCGAATACTGGATACTGGCCGCACTTAAGCGACTGCGGCTATCGAGCTCGGTGCTTTGTTAATTAAGACAGTCGGTTGTTTTACTCGTTTTCATTTTTCTACTGAACCGACGATTTTGAATTGATTCACAATGTTCTTAAATCTGTAACGCGATGGCACTCACGCTCCAGGAAATTGTTCGCAGAATTCTTTTCTCACTCTCCCAGCAGATTCGAGCTTTAAAAGGCAATAGCACACGATTCCGGTTCAGCCCAGTGGTATTTGAACATACTCAAACACGCCAGCCTCGTGTCGCTAGATTTACTAGCATGAAAAGGAACTCCTGCTGGACAAAATTTCGGCACGGCGTTGTTGAAAACCGGTTAGTCATGGAAAGTGAAACCAATATCAATGACATAAATTCAACACTTAATGCAGAAACACACTAAACCGATCAATTGCCGCTCTATAAGAAGCAATCGCGCTGTACGGATGCTTATCACAGACTAGCTGGGACCATGGCGTCACTGGGTGAGCTGTATGGGTCAGGCGGCTATTGCATCATCTATTCGTCCAGGCACAGCATTGGGAATAACCGGCAACTCCACTGAAGATCGCGCCATGGATTTGCCATTAATGTTGAAATAAGAACTTTTCAGGAGACTGTAAACTTTAGTTTCACTCTCCTCTAAAATTTTAAAAACGTTAGTTACGACTTTGCTTCCATGCTCACGGCAATAATGTGTTCCTACGGGGAAACACCTTACGCCTTCACGTGTATTTTCCAGTGAGAAGACTTCCATCATGATAACTATTAACTTGCGTAATTACTCACATTGTACGCGTTCGTTCGGTACTAATTTCGGTGTTACAAGCGCAGTGTTGCGCGTTATCATAAATTGCAGCGTTACAAGTCCATAAAACTTACGGTATTTAATATTAAAACACATAAGGCAGCAGCAGCAGCACATTCTTGTCGGTCCATTCGTTCATTTTCTTGCGACAACTAATCTAAGTAAAACAGAATATCTTACCGTAGGTGTTGCATCTTCTGCACCAGTGGTTATTTATCTTTAAGAGCGATAAAAGCTACTGTATTTTCAAACTGTTACCGACTCTGAAAGATACAATGGTTTTGTTTCTCTCTAGCATGTTTCTAGTCTCGAGAGGTAGTGAGCCCGCCTCTTAGCCGAACGCCCCGGTTGGCCGGGTAAGGGAATTTTACCTGGATTTGAGGTCCACTCGGTCTTCATGAGAACAATTGCGGAGCATTGAGAATCTGTTTGCCGGTGAGACAGCGCCTCCGGTCTAGAAACCCAAGAGAATTCGTCGCGCTGGCCACGCGTCAGCTCGTAATCTGCAGGCTCTTGAGATGAAGGGCGGTCACTTGTTAGGTACATTCCATCAGGGCTTTAGCACCGTGGGATTTGGTTTATTTCTAGCCTCAGTACAGCAGCTACAGCACTTCGTACTTTGTACTAACATGTGTTGTTACCGGGCGAGTTGGCCGTGCGCGTAGAGGCGCGTGGCTGTGAGCTTGCATCCGGGAGATAGTAGGTTCGAATCCCACTATCGGCAGCCCTGAAGATGGTTTTCCGTGGTTTCCCGTTTTCACACCAGGCAAATGCTGGGGCTGTACCTTAATTAAGGCCACGGCCGCTTCCTTCCAACTCCTAGGCCTTTCCTATCCCATCGTCGCCATAAGACCTATCTGTGTCGGTGCGACGTAAAGCCCCTAGCAAAAAAAAAAAAAACATGTATTGTTTGTCGTTGTTGCTTCATACGTGAGACTTTAAAACTTGTGGCGACTAGCCTCATGTATTGGGGAGTTAGGACAAGAGGTTTGTATAGTAGTTATCACGCCATGATTCACTTTAAGTTTAGCTGGACAACTACTAAACTTCAACGTACGTCTCTTCCCACGTGTCTTCCTAAAACTGAATACAGCCCATTCGAGATCCTTAGGCCAGTCATATATTCGTGGCTGAGCTGGGAATTGAAACCGTGCCATCCACGAGAAAGCTAGACCACAGTGATGTTTTAAGCACACACGAAGAAAAGTTAAGAATTTTAAGAATATTGCTCTTTAAGATTTGGTGTTGCTCGTAAGTAAACTGTGTAAATAACGGGTATAGTTCTAATTATTATTGCAGAGCTGAGTGGCTCAGACGGCTAAGGCGCTAATCTTCTGACGCCAACTTTACAAGTTCGATACTGGCTCAGTCCGGTGGTATTTGAAAGTGCTCAAATATGTCAGCCTCGTGTTGGTAGATTTACTGGCACGTAAAAGAACTCCTACGGGACTAAATTCCGGCACCTCGGTGCCTCCGAAAACCGTATAAGTAGTAGGTGAGACGTAGAGCAAAATAGCATTATTATTACTATTATTATTATTGTTATTATTATTATCATTATTATGATTCGCGGTTTTTACCTAATTATTTATGGTCGACAATACATGAGAACATGGCCCATTTTTACGATCGTCTGCCCTTCCTGACATCAACCCTATGTAGAGGAATGCATTAGCTACTGCTTGTTTTTGTGGTGATTTTTAGTGTGATATGTTTTATGTACTCGTATATCCCGAACCATCAATTAAGCAGAAGTAGCCAAAATCCCCGGCAATCGGGGACCCTCCGAATTGAAATCCGCTACGCTGACCATTCAGCAAATTCGGAGAAGTCAATGTTGTATCTGTATATTTGACAAATCATTTGTTGTTGTCTATAGGCACTAGCTTTGGAGGCCTCGGTTCGGGAACTTCGAATCATAGCTTTTTGTCTTCCTCTAGACGGTGTTCCAATTCGGCTGGCAGATTGTGTTATATGGCTCATGTGACTTGGAGCCTGGCCTGATTATCAAATTCTGTTATGTTTAATTAATCTAAGTCTGTCATTTGCTGGAATTTTGAGTTCTGTGTCTTCTCTACAGATAGCAGTAACATTAGGCAGCGACGATTTTGATTTTTTTAAAATCAATTCCTCCCATACCTTCCTCCTCCTTAATTTTCTTCTGTTTGTTGATTTCCCGAATATTCCACATTTTCCTTTCTCCAAGTGTATTCGAAGGATTCGCCTAACCAAACCTTCTGTCTGTGGCCGGATTTCTGTTGTAAAGGTTGTAGTATTTCCCCTTTTGCCGGGCTGAGTAGCTCAGGCGGTAAAGCGCTGGCCCTTTGAGTTCAAGTTGACGGGTTCGGTTCCCGACTCAAGTGATATTTGAAGGTGTTCAAATATGTCAGCCTCGTTGTCGGTAGATTTACCGGCACAGTAAAGAAATCCTGCGGGGAAAAATTTCAGCACGTCGGCGTCTCCGAAAACCGTAAGAGTAATTAGTAGAACGTAAAACTATTACTATTATTATTATTATTATTATCCTTGATATATTTGCTTATTGCAGCATTGCTAATCAGTAATCACGACCGATAAACGGATTCACCACCAGTACCAGTTCACGGCAGCAATTTCAGCCAAGCGGCCTTGGAGTGGGAGAGAAAAAGTACTTTATTTCTCATGGTAGAAATTCCCTCTTTTCTATTCTGCACGTGTGCTCAGCATCCAGGTTGTCAGATGATGTGACAGTGGAGACTACATATTTCCTTTTGTCGATGTGAATGATATTACGTCTGTTGTGTGATACCGCCGGGCATGTAATAACGTTTTCTCAGCAGAGTTCGTGGAATTTATTATCCAATACATTCTGAGGTTTATATTTGCAGGAGAAGGTATGAACAAGCTGCGGTTCCAATTCCTTATGTATCAAGCGTCTTTCTTCCACATCACGGCTTGTTATATTTGCTAGAAACGCCCTGGCCGTTAGTGCTGTATATATGCGTTCTGCAAACTTATCCGGTGAACTATGCTATTACATTACCTTTACACGTAATGAACTCCATACTTGACATTATTCTTTCGTGGTCTTTAGTATACTCATAGTTTATTTTTCTCTTTCCTTAAGACTCCTCTACCACGTCCAGGAGATACAAATACATTCATAGAGACTACGTTATGTTTTAACCTCAGTGTTCCAAATTGACTACATACAAATATCCTGATCATGCTGAGTGGCTCAGACGTTTGAGGCGCTGGCCCTCTGACCCCAACTTAGCAGGTTCGATCCTGGCTCAATCCGATGGTATTTGAAGGTACTCAAATACGTCAGCTTCGTGTCGGTAGATTTATTGGCACGTAAAAGAACTCACACGGGACCAAATTCCGGCACCTCTGCGTCTCCGAAAACCGCAATAGCAGTTAGTGGGACGTAAAGCCATTATTGTTATTATTATTATTATTATTATTATTATTATTATTATTATTATTATTATTATTATTATTATTATTACAAATATCCTGCACTTGCAATGAGAATAATGTTAGCGTAGTAGCTTCCCGCTCGTGTGACCCAGGTTTGATTCCCGATTCTGCCACGAATTTATGACCGGCTTCATGGAACCCGGAAAGGTGAAAGGATAAAAAGTTATGCGTCTTTATATTACGTGCGTATTTAGTTGTTTGAAGTATTTTAAGAGGCTGTACGTTTTTAACTTGTAACATTAAGTTCGATCTTGTGATCACTTTATCTGGATACTATACTGTAATTTCGTAAACTGTCACACAGGCAGCTGAAATTTGGCGCATATACATTAGAGGTGCTATTACGTGCTGATGAGTAAAGTTATTTGCATATATCCAATAGATTCCTAGATACTAATTTAGTCAACATCTGGGATTTAATTGATACAGATCAAGGAATACTAGGTTCCTTGCAAAGAATATCCAATACAATATCCACCCATTTATGATACTAAACTTATAAATGGCTATCTCCAAGTAGATATTGAGTAGATATAACTAAATTTCTCATATATATATATAAAAGACATACTTCAATGTTAGATAGATCTGTAGTGACGCTAGATCGTAAAATATTTGTCTAATATATTCCACTCTCTAGAGTTAGGACTTTCTTCCTGAAGCATCCTATATTTACCTTCAAATTGCACCTCAATTCGAATGTGTGAAAAGTATTTAAGTACGGAAATGTATTCCGAGCAGAACTAATTGAAAGTCCGCCAGATGACCTGACAGGACAGTACCAGCTGGCGAACCTCCCTAGTTCTTCATTATGCGAGTTACGTATGAAGCCAGACATGATATATTTTCCGCGGCATGTTTCGGGAGGGTGAAGGGGGGAATGCGATAACTGGCAGTTGTAGAGGAGTTTAATCTAACTGAGGATCCCCATCTTAATACTACGATCGTGCGTATGTTCACACCGATTTTAATTAGTGTGCGATACCTCAGCCCAAAATTAGTGTATAAGTTCGATCCATTTTACTGATTCCTAGTCATTATCGACATTACACATGAAATCATCTTCCCAAATCTTCTCCCTCTTCAAGGCCTTGGCAGCGAAATACCCTTCTAAACATAAATTATTGAATGTGTTGGGGTCATATCCGCTAAACCTCTCACCAGAGGAAAGCTCGTAGTGTGCCCGTTCTGAGTAACGAGTTTTCACTTTTAACTGTGAAAGTAAGTTACATCAACAGACAGTTTTCTAAGACTTGAGAACAGGAATATCATGGTTATCAGGCCAGTGTATTTATTTTAAGAGGGAATTATTTCTGTTAAGGCATGCTGATTGTGACAGATGATATATGGCTTGCTTTCTGAGCCCAAATCGGTGGTCTCGTTCCTGGCTCAGTCCAGAGGTATTTGAAGGTATTCAGATAAGCCAGCCTCATTTTCGGTAGGTTTACCGGCAAAATTTCGACAACTTCGCGTCTTCAAAATTAGTAGTAGTAGTAGTAGTAGTAGTAGTAAAGACTGATGTCTACAATTTCGATTTTACTTCGTAATCTAAAGATTCACTCGGAAGGACGTCGGGTCTATTCCCCGTCAGGAAGACGAAAAAGTTAAGAAACGAGATTTCCACACCCGATGGTGCACATGACCTGAGGTTCGCTCAGCCTACACAAAAAGTGAGTACCAGTTTAATTCCCGGAGGCAAAGCTGGCCGGGTGTAGACTTGAACACTCTACCCACTAAGTTCCGAGGCTACGGAATGTGTAAGTCTTTACCATGCACCCCTCTAAGGGGTCTTCGGAGGTGACTTTGTTTTTACTCTACTGTAAAGTTATGGGTATAGTTATATATTTAATCGTGGGGTACGGAGTACCAAAGCATGTGATATGAGAAGTACTGTAGTGTTTGAACCATGGGACAGTGATATTCAGTTTGGCACCAAATTGGCATTTCGTGACAGTAATAGTACATGTGTTGACCCATGCCTAATTACGTTGTTTTCTACCATCGGACATTTTTTAAAATATCAGAGTGGTTAGACAGAACTTCACTCCTTCATCTTTTCTGATCATTGTATACATGGACCATTTACTTAAATGTGTAAAATGGCAAGCAGGGATTCAGTTGGGTGAACATATAATGAGCATTTTGCCTATCCCGATGACTTTGTATTAATGGCAAACTCTGCATAAAGCTTGCAATTTAATACCTTCAAGCCTGAAAATAGGTGCATTGAGATTAGCATTTCCAAGACTAAATTCATATCAGTTATTAGGAGACCCAACAGGACTGAATGTCAGGTGGGATATTTAAAACTGGAACATCTGGATGATTTCAAGTATTTAGGGTTTATATTCTCCCAGAATGGTAGTATGCTAACAAGGGATACCCTTGACGTCGAACGTTCTGAAACACACGAAAACATGCTTACAATATAAATCTTTCGTCACCCAAACAGTGTTCTGTGACTTTCCCATGGAAATCTCCGCAGTTGAAAGCTAGCGCCATTAGGACAGTGGTATGTGGAAGCCTTTACCATACACCCCTAAAGGGGTAACAGGATACCTAATCCTACCTTATATTTCAAATTTTAAAGCTTCATATATTATCATCAAGCCTTATATATATTCAAAATTCTGCTTTAAAAATCTACCTTTAAACTTCTAAAAACTATTAACTTCTATACTAATAATGTTTACTTTAGCCCTACGTATAACCGCTGCGGCTGGCACGACTTTAGCCGTCCACATATCATATTACTAACTCCACGTTCACTTGATCCCTTGCTAAATATTACTGCAAATCACACTTACACTTTCTAAGCATCTATATGTTCACAAAAATGCACATGTAAAATATACCAAAAGTAAACAACTAAGCAAGAATAAAACTTTATATCCTTATAATTAAAAATAATGGATCAACTAATTAATAATCACTTATAAAATAACATCCCATAAATAATCAAATTTAATATGATGAACTCGTTTTGATTATATCTTGGCGTTGTATTTTCATCGTGTTTTTCGCCCCTACACGATCTATTTTATTTATCTGCACTGAAAACTATAGCAGTGGTACATTTTGTGGGTTATAGTGTAAACTGTGTACATTGGCATCATGAAGAGAACTAATCCCGTGAATGCTATCAAAGTATTAGAGACAATGTTGTAACGTGCTGAATATGAAAACTCAATCGGAGTCGAGGATATGCAGAAAAATAATAGGGGTGACACAGAAATGCGTAACGTCACGCTAAATAGATATACTGGTTTTGCAGGAGAGGAAGAGCGTGCACTTGAAGCAGTGCAAGACTTTCATCTCCAGAGAAACATAAACTGACAAATCAAAGTGAATTCGAGCTATCACCACCCGGAAAGTCGAGACCCAATGTATTAGGAGGTACTGATGACAGCATGAAGACTATGAACTCTAGTAGCAATCCAATGAGGCGTTATAATTGCATTTGACGTAAATCAGATTGCATTTTAGTTTTAAATTATGTGACTAGCTAATTACGAGAAGGAGCTCAGTTCAAATGAAAAATTCTGTGACAATTACAAACTTTAAATGAGTATGTAAGGTCGCAGTTTGATAGATCAAAGGCGTTAACTATTAGCATCCGCAAATTGGGGCACTAGAATTTCCTAAATTGGATAATCTGGACAATTTCAAAGCTTCAATCATTTTATCGACAATCTTAAGGTTGAGAATGGTATTTCATCCAGGCATACTACTACATTCGTCACAAGGAAGGACATAGAAAGTAGCAGTGTGCGTAGAAAGGCGAAAGTGTTTGGTAGGAAGTTAACATATTTTTAACAGTGGAGAATGTGGACAGAGGCCATGTTTGAATCAGTGACAAAAGTCAATTTCATTATAAAATGACTTCAGTGTCAACACTATCTCACAGAGGAGAGGAAACTACAGCTTGCATGTTGCAGTCTGTACGTAGCTATACACAGCTATGTGTGGCAGAGTAGCTAACAAGCTGTTTATCTATTTTCAAGAGGCTAAAAAGGAACTTTTATACCAGACGTTTCAAGGAAACATTGCGCAACATATTCACGGAACATTAATGTGGATGCAAGCAAAAGTGGAAAAAGGCATGTGAGTGAACAGAGCCTGTTGCTGTGTGATTCATGATTAGCTTTTTAGATGCACTTTTTTCAAACATGTTATGATTAAGATATTGCCACCCAAAACAACAAATATGCCAACAATTTGATGTGTACCTCTTTCGACAATGTAAGCTTTATATGTGAAGTATTACTAGTTTTGTAAGACTGCAGTGTGAAAAACCACAAGCAAGGTTACATGATCGGCATTTCATCATTAGAATTCACTCTGTGATGTACAATCAATTTTATGTACCAAAGCAGAGGCCTCTGTTGCAATATCCTTGGCAAAGGTCAGGTTATGATATTGAAGTAACCATATCATGGTTTCAAAATGTAGTAAGTGTGGCTTCTAAAACTGAACTGCTTGAATGCGAATGTGATGCTGAATGTGGAAAATGTGGCTTTAATGATATTTGCACATTGTTCTCTTCCACATTGCTTTAACCACTTCATTAAAATCCCACATCTGAACTTTGAAGACTAATAGCAGCAATATCACGTTAGCAGAACAAATGTGTTTTACGTATCGTAATTACTTAAAACAGAGGGTTCGTGACACTGTTGATGGAAAATGTAACAACATATTGGCGGCATTCAAGTGTGTATTTTTTCATATTATATTGATATTATGATTCCTTGCGTTACCCAAGTTCCTTTCTTGGGAATGGATTGGTTGATTATTCAGATGAATCGTGCGATTCAGAGAATTCCCCTTGAAAGTGAAACTGAATTAAGGCTCAGCAAGACTAATATCGTAAGCTCGCTGTGACGATCTACAGTAGCCTACTCTCCAAGAAAGAAGTGAGTTCTCGGGTGTAACTATCATTGCGTCGACGGGAGTGAAATCTGCGTAGACTCGGGATATCTTATTTATGATTTGCAAGTAAATGACCTGAAAGGAGCGATAACTTTTGCTGGTTCAAACGGGTCGGAACAATGGCAGGAGGGTACTCGAAGTGAGCATATCAAGGCTAATTTAGGAATAAACTCGATCGATGGAGCTGTATGTACAAACCGGTTAAGTTGGTGGGGTTATATGAGGTGAATGGAGGAGGATCGGTTACCTGTGAGAATAACGGACTCATCAATTGAAGGTAAGGGAAGCAGAGGGAGACCAACGCGACGATGTTTAGACTCAGTTCTTAGCGATTTAATTGTAAGAGGTGTGGAACTAAACGAGGCCACAGAGCTAGTTGCAAGAAGAGTAATATAGAGGTGCTTAGTTAATTCACAGAAACTTGCAGACTGAACGCTGAAAGGCATAAGAGTCTGTAATGAAGATGTATGATATATGAATTTTGAAGTTCAACACAAACACTCAAGTCGAACACTTTCTTCTCACAATGACTAGGTTTGCAAATAAAATTAACATATTTAATTGAACTTTGTTTTTTTCTTTTTTGTTGTTGTTATTTATTCATTTCAGAGGTTAGAAAAATGCTGGTCTATCAATACTGGGTATTTGTGCATGCAGAATTTGGTTGTATGATCTGCGCTATAGTACTGAATTACAATCTCTGCTATTATGTCGACTATTGTGTGAAACTCATCTGGGCCTATAATTGGCGGATATTCCCTACGACTTCACGTCAGATATCATTCTTGTACTCATTTGAGCTGGCTGTGGGTAGACCGCAGGAGTACCATTGTCAAGGTACTCATAATTGTCACATTTTGAACCATTGTACCCATAACTATCATCAAACATGTCTTAAGTGTACTTGAATGTTATCAAACTTAAGTAGTTAAGTATATCACAGATACTATGAACTACTTGTTTATTTCAAATAAATATTATACATTGAACTTAATTAAAATAACAAAATTAAATATGGTAAATATTTTTCTATATATAGTTCAGTAAATTCTTTATTGTTTGAAATACTCTAGACTGGTATTGATCCTTTCCAATGGAATAAATTATTTTATATTACTTAATTAAGGTTTTTAATATTCATTTGCGTGCAGAAAAGCGGGTTCCGTTAGGTTTCCGCATTTACCTAACCAACACCTGACTCCGCCCATACCTTACTGCAGACTGCCTTAGGGCCGGTCTTATAATGAAGGTTTAAACTGAAGATTGAGTTAAACTGTAACTTGAGTTTAAATCGATGTTGAGTCTTATAATGGCCGCTCTAAGTTAAACTGAGGTGAGGAAGGAAATATATGATCTTGGTAGCAGTGACTTGCCACAAAAGATGACTATCGATGTTTTGTTTACTTCTTGTAGGGAAAATGGTGGATAAAAACAATAAAAATTGTCCTAATTTTACTTGTAAGGAAATAGAATCGCTTGTGCAATTAGTACAGAAATATATATATATATAGTCCGTGAAACTTTGGTCTTATCATTCCCTCCGAAATCTCCCATTGTAATAAACATACTACTGGAGGCATAAAACCGCAATGTTATTAGTAGCTGACTGAGGGGTTCTACAGCATAATTTCTGAAATAGAAGGAAGGTACTTTATTTTCTAAAAAATATATTTTGACATTCAAACAGTTCAAAAAGTCATTTTTATATTGTTACCTTTCCGTTGCATGTTTCGTTCTAGCAGCAATTTGCTGAAATAGGGTTATGAGAGTCTGTTTTGTAAGCCTAAACCTATTTAAAACTCTGTTTCATTCCATATATGCAAGTGACGTGCCCTTGCTCGAATAATTTGAACCACTTCATCATCATCGCTTAATATTTCTTCAAACACCTCAAAAATATCTTCAAGATCCATTCGTTTGGCCATGTTGTAAGGTTATGAATTCTTAAACTTCATTTAAAACGGTAGATGAGTGGCAGTAAAATTAATCTCTAGTTAAACTTAAGATTAAGTTTTATAACACGCGACTAACAGATAAAACCGAAGTTTAAACTGAACCAACAGTTTAAACCTCTATTATAATACCGGCCCTTAAAGTAGATCCGGAAAAACAAATATGAACCAATGAACGCTGTTACATTCGATGTGAGAAATGAAGAGTGTATCAGAAATAGCCTCCCTTAATTAAATTTGCTGTTATTCCAGGAAGTAAGGAGAGGCAGGGCTAGACCGATGTGATACGGTTAGAGACTAGACCTTGTAGAGGAGAGATGAATGTTACCCTCCACTCATCTTTTGAGGGGAGGTAAGTGACTTGTCAATCATGTTGCTAGAAGCATCACGAGAGGAAGGAGATTGACACTGGAGAGGACAGGCTTGTGAGACGTTTCACTACCAACCTAAATCGCAGTTTCTGCATTGGCCAGATTTTTTGCTCGCAAGTGTACACAGAGCTACCTGGCTGAGCCTTTACTGGCGTGCTTGGTTTATTCGAAAGTACGTGAGTTCGACACCTGATTGAGAAATTTAGAAAAGACAATTCCACTTCTGGAAGGAATCATAGCTCCGGGGTTCACTCAACCAACGTCAGAAATGAGTACCAGCTTAATTCCTTCGTCAAATACGACCCACTTCATTCCGAGGTTAGTTAGCGGAAGCCTTCATCCTCCGCTCCTCCATGGGCTTTCTTAGCCTTTACAAAGACAGTTTTTCTTAGTTAATGTGCAGGCAGTCTTAGACAGCAATAAATAATGATAATATCTAAATTATAGATGTATTAATTTGATCGAGGAAAAATTAGTTGTCTAGAAACTGTGTCAATCCGTTATTCACTCAAGGCAAGCTGTGTTATTTTTAAAAAAACAAGCGAATTGGTCGTGCGGTTAGGGTCACGCAGCTGTGAGCTTGCATTCTGGAGATAGAGGGTTCGAACTGCACTGTTGGCAACCCTGAAGATGGTTTTCCGAGGTTTCCCATTTTCACACCAGGCAAATGTCGGGGCTGTACCATAATTAAGGCCACGGCTGCTTCCTTTCCACTCGTAGCACTTTCCTATCCCATCGTCTCCACAAGACCTATCTGTGTCCGTGCGACGTAAAGCAAATTGTTGTTGTTGCTTTATTTAGAAAACTGTTGTCTTCAACTAAATGTTCGTACCATGGATGATCTGCACTTCATGATGGTGGAAATTTTTCTCTAATACGTAGTTATCAATCCAATACGGCCAGTTTTATTTCTTTTTTATTTCTTTTCTAAACTCAAGATATTCTTCTTTCTTCTTTTCCTACCGCTTTTCCCACACGTGTGGGGTCGCGGGTGCGATCTGTGTCGCACATGTGGATTTGGCCCTGTTTTACGGCCGGATGCCCTTCCTGACGCCAACCCTATATGGAGGGATGTAATCACTATTGCGTGTTTCTGTGGTGGTTGGTAGTGTAGTGTGTTGTGTGAATATGAAGAGGAGAGTGTTGGGACGGACACAAACACCCAGTCCCCGAGCCAGAAGAATTAATCAGAAGTGATTAAAATCCCGACCCGGCCGGGAATCGAACCCGGGACCCTCTGAACAGAAGGTCAGTACGCTGACCATTCAGCCAACGAGTCGGACTTTCTAAACTCAAGATATAAGTTCGTAAAATATACCGGGGTTATCCTGAGGCGTATGCTGGCAAGCTCATCAAAGTTCAATGGAAATGTGATAAATCAAAGTGAATCTGAGTGTGGAATTTTTCTTTTAGAAGTGTCAGGACAGAAATAATAATAATAATAATAATAATAATAATAATAATAATAATAATAATGGCGTATGGCCTCCGGAGAGGCCTGGGCGGGTCTTTTTCTCTTAGGAACACGGCCTATTAGGCGACCTGCATGTCTGTCAAGATGAGGGCCGTACCTAGGATGATTTCTAATGCTGAATACACCACACATACCCTGTCCCCGAGCCATTGGAATTAACCAATTTATGTTAAAACCCCCGACCCGGGCAGGAATCGAACCCGGGTCCCTCTGGACCAAAGGCCAGCACAGTAACCATTTAGCCATGGAGCTGAACAGGACAGAAATGTGCATGATCCTCATGCATAATAGTGCCTGAACAGTACTTAGTCCTAGATCTTCTTTCTCTGAGAACTCAGATTGTTCAAATCTCAGCAAAGCACTCACAGTAACAGCTAATCTCCAAGTGTACAGCGTGTTGTGTCCTATAGCGTCAACTAGAGTGTTGGGTCATCCACATCAGAGTTTCTAATAGTATCAATAATCCCGATCAGATCTATTAACGTTCTGGAAACAATTACTCAAACCAGCGGAATTTAATTAATTTGATACATATGTCAGCGCTGGCTCATTTTCAAACATTGACGCACGTCAGCCATAGTAGCATAGGGTCCTGACAGATTCAATAATTACCATCATTGCTAATCATACCGAGAAAATTTGACAGGTTGATACAGTTGCAATGAGTGGCTTGTAGGTTGCGAGGGGTTTCAGTACGCAACGTAAAAGTGGGAGTGCATAGCGCTACCATTGGAAGGTGTTAAATTGAGAAATAATTCAAAGGAATCGAATGATAAATAGAAATAAGGTAAGCAAGTAAGCGATAATTGTCTGTAACTCGTATACTGGGTGGTAAATGAAATGGCGTATAGCTTTTAGCGCTGGGAGTGTCCAAGGACAAGATCGGCTCGCCAGATGCAGGTCTTTTGATACGACCGCTCGTAGGCGACCCGCGCGGCGTGATGAGGCTGAAATGATGATGAAGACGACACATACACACAGCCTCCGTGCGAGCTGAATTAACCAATTACTGTTAAAATTTGTGACCCTGCCGGGAAACGAACTCTGGACCTCTGTGACCAATGGCGAGCACGCTAACCATTTAGCCACGGATCCGGACACAGACTGGGTGTTTAACTGGTTGAAATCATCATTGCGTTCTAAGAATCAGTGGACAATATTAAATGAATCTCGCAACGATATGATAACATTAAACTTTACAGTTGTCGGTGCGACGTAAAGCCCCTAGCAAAAAAAAAAAATTTACAGTAACACCTCGCAGCTTGTAGTGCTGCATTTGTTCTATTTCTATTATTATTTTTCATCCTTTTTAAGTTGTGTTTGTTGATTTGTCTATTTATATCATATTTCTTCTCTTCTCTCGATGGTGACCTCATGTTGTTTACAAGTCTCCTCTTCAATCATTCGCTGTTATATGCAGTGTCACTAAAGAAACATAATATTGATGGTAGTTTGTTGTACGAATGAATTTTCGACCTTGTGCCAGCCTGATACAGGAGATCATTTAGCATACAATAGTAAATAATTTTCTTATAAATGTATGATTCAGCGTCTCCAAAAACCGTAATAGTAGTTAGTTCGACGTAAAAACAATAACATTTATTATTATTATTAAATGTATCGTTATGTGAATTTTAAAGTCTTTAAGTAATGGTTTACACTTGGTATCCAACACTGAGGGTAGATATGTAGATAGTAGAGAAGAACAATGGGACAGAACTCACACCCGCGCTCGTTCGGCAGTGAAAACCTTAGCAAGTAGGTTTGATAATTTAGAACCATTGATGCTTAAAACTGTTCTGACGTCATGCACACAACGAGTCCCGTAGCTGTACAGATTCCTACTGCTACATAATGAAGAAGAGTAGAATGGTCCATCATTAAGAACATTCTCTTCTCCAGGAGAACTCGCTTCAATTCGAAGATCATTGGCTATCAGAGAGATAAAATCTGGAAGCAATCAATCAATCAGTTATCAATTATCCGTATTTAGGGCAGTCGCTCAGGTGGCAGATTCCCTACGAATTGTTTACCTAGTTATTTCCTAAATATTTTCAACGAACTATGAAATTTATCGAACATTTCCCTTGATGATTTAATCTAATCCTTTATACCTCGTCCTATAAATGAATATATGCCCAAATCTGTCCTCTTGAATTCCAACTTTGTCTTCATACTATGATCTTTCTTACTTTTAAAAGCTACCCTCAAGCGTATTCTTCTACGTATATATTTGCACGCCAACTCACCACTGACAGCTCAAAATATACCACATAGTTGAGCAACCCATCTCCTTACTCCCAAGCATTCCCACCCCAAAGTTTCCAATATTTTAGACCCATTCCTTCGTCTGAAATCACCCAGAACAAATCGTGCTGCTTTCCTTAGATTTTTTCCAGTTCTCGTATCAAGTAGTCCTGGCGAGGGTCTCATACACTGGAGCTGTACTCTAACTACGGTCTTACCAGAGAGTTATATGCTCTCTCCTTTACATCCTTACTACAGCCACTGAATACTCTCTTAACCATGTGAAGAGATCTGTAACCTTTCTTAACTACCTCGTTAATATGATTACCCGAATGAAGATCCTTCCTTATATTAACACCTAGGTACTTACATTGCTCCCCATGAGGTACTATAACCCCATCAACATAATACATAAAACATGGAGGACTTTTCCTCTTGGTGAAACTTACAACTTGACTTTTCATCCCATTTACATTCATACCATTGTCTGCTGTCCAACTCACTACATTGTTTAAGTCCCTCTGCAGTCCCTCACAATCCTGCAAGTCATTTACTACTCTATACAGAACCCGTAATCTTACATTACTGAAATTTCAACTATAAGATGGAGTGCATCCATATAATTATTGCAGGCATATCCTGTGTTCCGTGGCGTGACAACTCACAGCGGAATGAGACCCACCAAACATCGAAAAAGATCGGAACATTTCGGAAGACTTCGAGTAATTAATAATGAAATTCTGGCTAATAAACCTCATTGTGAGAGATTTCGACACTGCCATTAACAAAGAAAGAAATAATTAAGAATTTTGGTAAATATTTGATGAAGCTAAATTTCACAGGCTGGAAATGTATTTAATTATGCTCAGAGAGAAGTTGGCATCCATCCTAGCTGAGAGGAACACGTTACGCCCGTTAATGAAACAGGAAAAATCAGCAAACAACAACATCATGACTGGAAAAATAGGTGGAATCTCTGGTGTGAATCTCGGAGAAATCGGTCCAGTGTTCATCAAATGGAATGATTGCACAACAGTACATAACGCCAGGAAGAGCATCCCTAGAGAAGGCATAAATACCCCCTCCTCAACCAAGAGAGTGAGTCATCATTCAGTTGTCCGAGAGGGTGAACATATGTCCTCCAAAATTAAGAAGAGGACTTAAAGAGTGCGAAATAGACTTGTAAAATCTCTAAAGCCAGTTGGCTTGAGGAAGGAATATTTTACCAAGTGGTAAATGGTGAACGAAGACAAATTAGATATTGAAACATTGTATTCACCACATCCATCCCGGTCGGGGAAGAAAATCATAAGTTAAATAATTGTAGGATTCGTGAACTTCTTCGTAGGGAGACAGCAGGTTCATAGAGAGCTCTTGTGAATTATTGCGGACGATGTTATTTTGGTAATCGGTAAGGGAGGACTGGTGTAGTCTGGCAGAGATAAGCTTGTGTGTCACGGTCAGTCACATCTGTGGAACAACTGGAGAGGAAGGAGTTGAAGATGTCCACAAACTGCATTAGCTGAATTCTCGACATGAAGCGGGGCGGTTTCACTGTTGTATATGTGTACATAATAAACTGTATGGTTAAGTTTCATAACATCAATTTGTGTTGCTTCAAGACGAGTGCAGAATCAGTGTATTTATAAGGTAGAATCTAAGCGAAGAATGTGTCCTGCAAATATGAGAAGCTAAGTCCAGAGGTGGCTGGCGTAAGATGTAGCCGAGGTAATGCCACGCCAACGGCGCAGTTACAGGTCTGTCTAATTTAAATATTATGTTTTTGTAGTTAGAGTTGTTAATGCTTGTCCCTTTAAATTAGTTAATTAATAAATCGTAACATCGCGTTGTATATGCGGCGTGTGTAAATTTAATTGTTGCAAGGACAATGATGTGTCTTGTCGTTATTCCAGTGTGGAGACGAATTGTCTATTATTTATGGCAGCGCGCGAGACTTTAAACTGTGTTAAATGTCTTAAAAAAATAAAGTAAAAGTGAAGTTAAATACTGCAATGAAAATCAATGACATTTAATTTTCGAGCAGGTTAAAGTTATAATGATGATAACGATAAAATAACCGTTATGAGTATCTTAAAGTCAAATAATGATGTATCCAATAATAATAATAATAATAATAATAATAATAATAATAATAATAATAATAATAATAATAATAATAATATTCACGTTAGGGTAAAATTTGAAATTATGATAGTTATGCGTCCAGCAGCTAGGTAAGCGAGATTTGCTGTTTATATCGAAATCCAGTGAAGTGTGATAAAGTTGGCATTCTGGGGAAATTTAAATTGTGTGACACCGTGTATTTATGATACAGAAAATCACAGTATGCTATTTTGCTCCTGACGCCCGGAAAAATTTCTAGAAGTTAATTGTGAGATCAATATAAAGTGGTTTAGTCATGGGATCACTTGTATTTGAAAAGCTTCAAGCAAGAGAAAATGGATTGTAATGGAAATGAAATATTATGAGAATAATTAGGATGATGTTAAAGGCAGAGTAAGCCTGTATTTTATAAGTGATGTAGAATAAGCAGGACGCCGAAGATAAGAGGCCCTGTAGTTCGACGGAGAGGAATTTTTGTGACATGGTGTATAAGTTGAGATGTAATATTTCCGAGACAGGCAGTATACAAAGGAGTGATGTCCGTTAGCAATCCAAAACGGTTGAGGAATGTAAGGGTTGTCGAATCCAAGTGAGCGCGTTGTAACGCCTATTTTCAGTACAAGTTGATATCCTCCCATGGTTACTATTTTAAGTAAGATCGTAAGTAACGGCAGTTAGTCTTAGTGACGGTTCTATTTGATACCAGCGAAGTGCATTTTTGTGACAGCCGACCTCACGAACAAAATACATTCTGACACACGGCCAAGATAATACTTAATTATTGTAAATTGAATTCTATTAAATATCTTTACGAGAAGTAAATATCGCTGACTGGAAACATTGCGGGTGTAAAAATGATTTTTTAGAATGAGAGTTTAGCTTGCGTAGGTTGATAAGTAGTTACTTCCCTAGACAGTTCACGGTGATTCATGTTTGGAGTGGTGACATGAAAGGTCAGTTGGAGTCTCACATTCGAGTTATGCCGTGAATATCGTGTTGGTGGTGATTATTGTTTTCAGTGATATTACGTAATATCAAACGAGATTTGAGTTTATATTTATTTAGCGAAATTCACCGCATATGTTTAAATTGTAATGAGGAATAGATGAAACTGTTCGAATATGTTGTTTAATTTCGATTTCCCGCTTTCTTGTAGGAAATAGACACAGACATATTTCCAGATTGGTGTTCTTTTTTGTAGCGAATTTCACATCATGTGTTAGGGTTTCAACGAGGATCAGATTTAAATATTCGGACATTGTGTTAAAATTTCGATTTCGCCTGGCAGTATGATGTATGATGTGTAGACACTATAACGTTGGCTCAACGATAGATTTCTTGTTATTTGCTTTACGCCGCACCGACACGGATAGGTCTTATGGCGACGATGAGGGAGGAAGGGGCTAGGAGTGGGAAGGAAGCGGCCGTGGCCTTAATTAAAGTACAGCCCCAGCATTTGCCTGGTGTGAAAAGGGATCTCCCGGGAAACCATCTTCAGGGCTGCCGACAGTGGGGTTCGAACCCACGACCTCCCGAATACTGGATACTGGCCTCACTTAAGGGACTGCAGCTATCGAGCTCGGTAACGTTAGATTTTATTTTTTGCTACTTGCTTTACGTCGCACCGAGAGACGATAGATTTCGGATGCCGCGTTTATTATATAACTTAAGGATGAGTAGACACTGTAACGTTGACACAACGACAGGATTAGGACATCCTTTGTACATAGCCAAGTCGTAGGTTAGGCATTTTTGCGAATCAACTTGAACGATGTTAGTGTTTGCAGTAGTGGATACGAGTGTGAAAGATATTAGCTGGTACTATTTAGACCATGTTTCGGCATAAATATTACTAGCCTGAAGGTGCTCCCATTATAGCGTTGCATCAGTAGCGGCATGAATGTAAGGGTTGTCCCACGTGGAAATCTGGCTAATGGAGACTGATCACTACTACTTAGCAGCGTGTGTTCAAGTTCGATGAACTTTCGTTTTCTATTTACTTTGTCTTTACTTTAAGATTTATTGTTCGTGTATCCGGTATATTATGATAGTGCCGTGTGTTGACGCATAGGTGATTTTTTGTAGGATTTACATTACGAATGCGATTGCGATTCGTCAGCTGTTCATATATTTTATTTTCATTTTTCGTTATTCACATTATTTATGCAAGACGTTGATCTACCGATCACTTGTAGTTTGGTTTAACGGTCCAAGTGTAGATAGACAGATTTGTACTTCTAGTCGTAGTTATAGAAAATTGGAAAGATTTCCTGTCGTTTGGTTTATGTTGTGGACTAGTATTTTAACGAATTTAACGACATAACTCTTTCATAACGTGAAAGTTGGTTTAGTAAGAATATTTTCAAGTGATTTAGTGATGGGCATTTCTTCTAAATGCATAATGAATTGATGTTTTCCTGCATTTCGCAGTTTGGTTCCCTCAGAACGAAGTAACGTAAGATCCCATCGGATGAAGTTTTTTTTGTTCCTTCTGAACATCTGTTTGCGGTGATGCATGTTTCAACATAGCGATTCCTCTGTAACTTAAGGGTGTCACGAGATGACAATACATGGTGGAATTATTCATTCGATTATTTAAATAATCGGATGGAAGTTATTCGATTATTAAAAGTACTCCATTATCCCATCACTAATATGGTGGACATTTATCGACTCAAAGAAGAACTGGCCCTGCTCGTGAGTTTTGAGACTGTCCCATGTAGAGAAACCTCTTCTTACTAATCCTCTTCCTGGAATTCGTGGGTTTTGAGACTCGTGAGTTTTGAGACGACACGGGCATACTGATAGGAAACGTGTGTGAGTTTCTGGAGCAGGAAGTATTTTACACCCAGTATGCTTTCTGATAAGCGCAAGACAATAGTCAACGTAGTGTAGTGGACTAAGTACGAAGATGTTACTACGTCTGTGTTTGGTTGGTGGGTTCGAAACTCACAGTAACCAAATAATTCTATTCGTATAATGAGCTTCAACGATTAAGCACAAGGCCAATCGTGCGGCATTCAACAAGAAGCACACAATGTTTGCATAAAGACGTAAAACATCGGACCCACCTGATGTGTCAAAGAGCGGACGGCGTGGAGCACAATATTCCTTGACCTCGCGTTGCCCCATGCCATGGATTGCAGCTTAATGTTACTCCTGAATGGACGTGATGGTCCACCTCTGTGGTGTAGTAGTTAGTGTGATTAGCTGCCACCCCCGGAGACTCGGGTTCGATTCCCGACTCTGCCACGAAATTTGAAAAGTGGTACGAGGGCTGGAACGGGGTCCACTCAGCCTCCGGAGGTCAACTGAGTAGAGGTGTGTTCGATTGCCACCTCAGCCATTCTGGAAGTGGTTTTCCGTGGTTTCCCACTTTCCGTCCAGGCAAATGCCGGGATGGTCCCTAACTTAAGGCTACGGCCGCTTCCTTCCCCCTTTCTAGTCTATCCCTTCCAATCTTCCCATTCCCCGGCAAGGCCCCTGTTCAGCAAAGCAGGTGAGGCCGCCTGGGCGAGGTACTGGTCGTCCTCCCCAGTTCTATCCCCCGACCCGGAGTATGAAGCTCCAGGACACTGCCCTTGAGGCCATAGAGGTGGGATCCCTCGCTGAGTCCGAGGGAAAAACCGACCCTGGAGGGCAAACAGATAAAGTAGAAGAGGAAGAATGGATGTGATGAAAAAATGAAATGGCGTATGGCTTTTAGAGCCTGGATTGTCCGAAACATGTTCGGCTCGCCAGGTGTCAGTCTTCTGATTTGACGCCCGTAGGCGACCTTTGCGTCGTGATGAAGATGAAATGATCATGAAGACGACACATACACCCAGCCCCCGTGCCAGCGGAATTAACCAATTATGGTTAAAATTCCCGACCCTGCCGGTAATCGAACCCGGGACCCCTGTGACCAAAGGCCAGCACGTTAACCATTTAGCCATGGAGCTGTAAATGGATGGGTAACCCAAAGCTACTGAATACGAATTGTTTGCCAGTCTCAAGCAGTGGATTAGGTGTACTTAACCGGCGTACTGGATACAATAACATCCACTGACCACAGACCACGCAATCGGTTAGCGCAGCTGGAGTAGGTACAGACCAGTAACCTATGCCACGTTTTCAGGTTAACTAGAGTATGAAATTAACGCTAAAAACAAGAGTGTACTGATAGGAAATGTGAGTGAATTAGAGAAGTGGAAGTATATAGCCGTGCAGTATGCCATCTGGGGAATGTGTCGGAGGTGTTACCGTGGTGTCATGAACTAAGCACAGACGTGCTAACGTATGCCCCTTTGGTAATTGGGTTCGAATCACACGAGCGATGAATATATTTTTACTCACATTTTAAACTTTGGGGATCGAATATAACGCCATTCGTGCCACATTCGACCAATGGTATGCAGCATTCATGTTCAATGTGTTCTGCCTGACACTAGGTGTAGTAGCCTAGCAGAGCTGGTCATTTCTTTGCTATGTATTGAATAGATGGATATGTTGTTGACATGCTCCTCATCTACTGTGATGCAAGACAGAACGCACAGGAAGCACAGCGCCTGTACCACAAAAGATTTCCCCACAGACGAAATAAATAAATAAATAAATAAATAAATAAATAAATAAATAAATAAATAGTCAGCCTCTATGGTGTAGTAATTAGTGTGATTAGCTGCCGCCCCCGGAGGCCCGGGTTCGATTCCCGGCTCTGCCATGAAATTTTAAATGTTCAACGAGGGCTGGAACGGGGTCCACTCAGCCTCGGAAGGTCAACTGAGTAGAAGGGGATTCTATTTCCACTTCAGCCATTCTAGGAGTGGTTTTGCGTGGTTTCCCACTTTTTCTCCAACAAATGCCGGGATGGTACACGGCCACGGCCGCTTCCTTCCCTCTTCCTTGTGTATCCCTTCCAACCTTCCCATCCCTACAAGGTCCCTGTTCAGCATAGCAGGTGAGGCCGCCTGGACGAGGTACTGGTCCCTCATCCCAGTCCCCGACCCAAAGTATACCCTAAACAACGCTGTAAACAGTACTTTGCAATGCTTATAAAAATACAGTGTGTACAATTGGTAATACACTCTGTAAAGCACTGTGCGCTAGGAAATACACAAACCGTTACAATTGTATTTTAAGGAAGACAACTTTTCTTTCTTCTGAAACAAGTTATTTGTTAAAGTAATTGTTATCTCAACGCAAATCAACCCTTTTAATTAATAAATGCGCAATTGATATTTTCATTTTTCCTCCCAAACGACGTGCATAATTATTCGGAAAATATTGTGAAAAATACATGTCAATTCAAATTCAAAATATAGTAAGTTTTGAATGTATTGCGTCGATTTTATTAAGATAGATTTTTTTAGTAGATAATTATTGTTTAATAAGATTTATAAGTCTTCAGGGTTATGTGTGATTCATATTTTTAACTTTTCCTCTTATATTAGCATGATTTTCATCATGTTTCATCAGTCCCAGGTAGACAAATTACCTGATTCTTGGAAGCACATTTGATGACTTCTAATTTTGTCATAGATTTCTTTAACTGTCACACGCACTCTGTTTACTAAACCGAAGGCCATGTGGATATTTCGTATAAGCGTTACAATTGCACCAACTTTCAATTTTAATTCATGTGTAGGCAGTCCACACGGCATAATGGAGTGTAGGTATCCTACGGTATGCTGCTTACGAAATCTGTGTCAGCGTCATCATCTGAAAAAACATAATATTAACAATGTTGTATTTCTTAAAACTCCCTGAGATTAGGTGAAGAACGTCTTCATTTATGCTGTTACAGTCATCAATGAAGGTACTTAAAATTGCTCTGTTATAGAAAACTGAAGAATTAAAGTCTATACAATTGACGAAAACGTGACTTACCAATGAATCGTTACGTATGAAGTAATTGGGAACCCTTATCACATCATTTCCTATTTCACTTCTAATTTCATTACTTCCTAAATGTAGTAGCCATGCTGCGACTTTTTTTTCGGAAGGCTTTGCACACATATTTGTTTTCAATACAGTACTATAATTTTTGGCCTTATTTGAGCATTCTAGATAAATGCCTCAGTCGCCAGAGCTCTTCCACCTTTCCATACCACAGGAAGAACTTGGCGAAAATTTTTCCCCAAGTATGACAATCTTATCACCCATCTTACACATCGGCAAGAACGCTTACTAATTTAAAGGAATAGGGCATACATTTGATAACATACAGCACTCCAGGTAACTTCTTAGTGGACCATATTCAACCCTAATATCGTCTTGACCATGAAGATAAACAATCCAGGTATACATGAAGGAGACTGTTCATTATTGCTACACTAGTGGTACCTAGTGAGTTCATCTGCGTCCGGCTCCATGGCTAAATGGTTAGCGTGCTGGCCTTTGGCCACAGGAGTCCCGGGTTCGATTCCCGGCAGGGTCGGGAATTTTAACCATAATTGGTTAATTCCGCTGGCAGTGCGTCTGGGTGTACGTGTTGCCTTCATCATCATTTCATCCTCATCAAGACGCGCGGGTCGCCTACGGGCGTCAAATCAAAAGACCTGCATCTGGCGAGCCAAACTTGTCCTTGGGCACTCCCGGCACTAAAAGCCATACGCCATTTCATTTTTAGTTCATCTGCAAGGTGTAATTACAGACTTGCGCTTAAAGCTGAAAATAGGAGAAATACATATCTGTCTAAGAGAATTAGTAACAAGCATGTAAATTCTACTCAGAACATAAGCAATGCTGCACTTTTAAAGATTATGTCTGTTTCACTCAATAATTATCACTATGGTATTTTTTTTTTATTTCAGAAGTTAACACAGTTTGTTCAACTTTGTTACAGTGAATTGTCCCATACACAGTTCAGGTACAATTGATATTTTTGCTCTTATTGATGTCCTGGCTGTCATTGCAATGACTATTTGAAGTAATATTCTGCACTGAATTTTACTATTTTTATTGATAAAGAAATATCGCTATGAAGGTTAATCAAGAGTAATGTTTATTCTGATGGTATGAAAATAAATCCCCAGTATGTATTCACGAGGAATAAGACATAGGTGATTAACGTTCACTAATACTTACAGAAACCCTACCTGTATAATTACTCTTTGTGCGCACACTGTGTTGTTTGCATATCATGAACACTATCCCCTGAGGTCATATTATTGCACAAGTTCCCAACTAATCCAGCACTGAGTGGGATTCTGCATTCGATTAGGTTTAGGTGTGTGCATAATGCTTACGATGCGTTAGCGAGGAGATTGCATTCCAAATCGCAATAATTGGTGGTTAGCTTAAATAGCCACTTTGGATACCAACGTGAAATTAGGAGCCTTGTTTGCAGGTACTTTCATGACCGATAACTCCAGCTTCGCCGAAATGAGTGGATTCTCGTCAGGTATTCCAGGCATGCTTCATTATTTAGCTTCATACTAATAATGATGTTGTGTTTCAAACTACAGATATTCTGCCTTTGATGAAAGAACCACGATAAATTCCTAAAGAAGAATGCCAGTTGTAATATACACTGGTAAAACTTTGGCATCCAACTCGCAGAATCATATTAAATTAAACTACATATTTTCTTAGTTTTCTCGAATTCATGGGGACTCTTTTCATGAAAATGCAGCTGGGGGAAGAAATATTAATTTCATTTGACTGCAGGGTCAAGAAAAATGTCAGTCCACTGCAGTTTGTACCTTGTTGCATTAAGGAAATTAACACTTATTAATATAATGTTCAAAAATCCTAACCCCCGATACATGTAGGCTATCTCAAGCAAAAAGGTTCAAAAATGCTCATGACAAAATTTCATCCCATGCAAATTTCGTGCAGTAGGCCTACAATACGTCATCGCCGCTGAAGGTTAAGAACTGCAGTACATTAGTCTTATTTAAAAGACCATGCCGAGATTTCCATCATGTATACACGCTTGAGTGAATATGAGAACGAATGAATAGTATTTCCTTTATTTATACACCGGGCGAGTTGGCCGTGCGGTTAGAGACGCGCAGCTGTGAGTTTGCATCCGGGAGACAGTGGGTTCGAATCCCACTGCCGGCAGCCCTGAAGATGGTTTACCATGGTTTCCTATTTTCACACAAGTCAAATGCTGGGGCTGTACATTAATTAAGGCCACGGCCGCTTCCTTCCCACTCCTAGCCCTTTCCTATCCCACCGTCGCCATAAGACCTGTCTGTGTCGGTGTTACGTAAAGCCACTAGCAAAAAAAATATTTTTACAATTGTGATACGTCGCACTAAGTTATGTAGATCAACAGTCAACTACCAATGATGCATGTTATGTTCTAAGTTATTTGTTTTTATTGTCGATAATATCACCATTATTACCTTCAGTAATATAGTAACATACAGAATTATGTTTAGTCTATAAATTGCCCTATTTCCTGTTTTTCACTACTGATTGAACGTTAATACCACTGCTCCACGATCATCATAATCATCATCATCATCGTAATCATCATCACCTTCAATATAATAATACAACCTGTAATCAAGAATGTGGTGAAGTGTTAGAGACGGTCAAGAGACCTAACTTCGCCTCTTGTAACGGCATAAATAAATAAATAAATAAATAAATAAATAAATAAATAAATAAATAAATAAATAAATAAATAAATAAATATACCACCCTAACATTAATAACATTTCGATTGACCGGGCGAGTTGGCCGTGCAGTTAGGGCCGTGCAGCTGTGAGCTCGCATCCGGGAGATAGTGGGTTCGAACACCACTATCGGCAGCCCTGAAGATGGTTTTCCATGGTTTCCCATTTTCATACCAGGCAAATGGTGGGGCTGTACCTTAATTGAGGCCACGGCCACTTCCTTCCCATTCCTATGCCTTTCCTGTCCCATCGTGGCAATAAGACCTCTCTGTGTCGGTGTGACGTAAAGCAAATAGAAAAAAAAAACTTTTCGATTGGAGTTCATTCAGCACCTGTCGATGATAAAAGACGCTAGAAATCCTCACGTTTGCCCCAAAAGGAGCAAACGTGCCCATACATCATTTCCGAATGGAATCCCTAGTAATAAAGCTCATTTAAATGCCATTCAGGGATGCTGCAATTCGAACCCATCACCTTGAGAGAAAAAGACGATTACTTATTTAATAGCACACCCAACCGACTAATATAATAGCCAAATGTTACTGGTTTTACGCTGCACTACTTTAGCTGTTTTCGGAGACGCCGAGTTTGCCAGAATTCCGTCCCGCGGGAGTCTTGTTACGTGCCGGTAAGTCTACCGATACGAGGCTGACGTATTTAAGCACATTCAAATTCCACCGGACTGAGCGAGGATTGAACCCACCAACTTAAACTCCGAAGGCCAGCGCTCTACTGTCTGAGCAACTAAACCCGAACCAACCAATATAATTTTCATTGTAATGATCTAATGTAATCTAATAAACAGAATAGACAGAAGATTTCTTTAGAGCTATTATGCAGTGGTAACAGTCGATGGTTCACGTGATATGTAGCAGGCCTTATCAAGACAGTATGGTAGTCAGACGGAACTGACCTGCTCTTAATAGTAATAATTAATAATGTTATTTCCTTTACGTTCCACTAACTACTTTCACGGTTTCCGGAGACGCCGAGGTGCCGAAATGTTGTCCCGCAGGAGTCCTTTACGTTCCAGTAAATCTACCGCTACGAGGCTGACGTATTTTAGCACCTTCAAATAGCACCGGACTGAGCCAGAATCAACCTGCCAAGTTGGGGTCAGAAAGCCAGCGCCTCAACCGTCTGAGCGACTCAGCCCGGCTGACCTCTTTTACTGGTGGAGGCGTGAGTATTTAATCTGCAGTCCATTCTTTTTATAATACCGACGCCGAGCTGCTGCCTGTTACTGCTGTGTACTATGAGCCGGACTCTGTTTAAGATCAGTCCTCTTCCCTGCGACTGATATTGTTGAAATCCTTCTCTAATTCGATCCTCTCTCTCTAAATCAACACTACTAACAGCTATTACATACAGCCTAAGATTCATGGGAACCTCTCTTCATCTCTGGGGTTTATCCTTGTCCCTGTAGGAAGTTGTAAACAGGAACTAATAATAGTGTTTCGTTTCAACGTCCCACTAACTACCTTTGACAGTTTCCGGAGACGCCGAGGTGCCGGAATTTTGTCCAGCGGGAGATCTTTCACGTGTCAGTAAATCTACCGACACGAGGCTGGCGTATCTGAACACCTTCAAATAATACCAGATTGAGCCAGGATCGAACCTACCAATTTGGGGTCAGAAGGCCAGCGGCCTTAGGGGCTCTCAACTTGGGAGCGTGGGTTGGCGACCACGGGGCCCTTAACTGAGTCTTGGCATTGCTTCCACTTTCTTGTGCCAGGCTCCTCACTTTCGTCTATCCTGTCCGACCTCCCTTGGTCAACTCTTGTTCTTTCCCTACCTCGGTGGTATTAGAGCATTCGAGGTCTAGGGAGTCTTTCATTTTCACGCCCTTCATGGCCCCTGTCTTTCTTCGTCTGTCACTACATTTTTCGAAGTGTCGGATCCCTTCTTTTTCCTTTTTTCTCTCTCTACCCCCTGTGGGTGGGGGACACAGACAAAGAATACATCCACCGTATAACCTGCCCGTCGTAAGAGGCGACTAAAGGGGGCGACCAGGGATGATTGAAGTAGAAGCATGAAACAACTTGTTATTAGTACCATCACCGGGGAACACCATGGCTCGCCTTCACTTGTGAGTTGTACCACTGTGTTAGGTACACACTCGGTTTGTGATTAGTAGCAGCAGAGAGTGGTTCACTGTCGGTTTACAGTATGTGTGATTAGTACCACTATATGCGGAACACCAAGAGTTTACGTTGCCAGTGATTAGTACCACTATGTGAGGAACACCACGGAATAGTTCAGGTTCCTGTGATTATTACTCCTAGGTGAGGAACACCATGGATTTGCGTTGCCTACGAGTGGCACGTTGACCTGGATTTTGGACCCCTTTAGACAAGAAGTATCATCGATTCAGGATTGTGCTTTGGAAGCAGTCGTTTGGTCAGTAATACTATTGTTTTAAGATAGTTTCTGGGAAGATAGGGCATGCGGGTTGGACCCACTGACTGTTCCAAGTTAATAATCATTGTTGATCGTTGTCTTTTTGAATTCTAGTCAGTAGATGAATTTTGGACTTTTAAATTTTCATTACATTTCGTCTCATTTCGCACCATTAGGGACCGATGACCTAGGTGTTAGTCCCTTTTAAACAACAAACATCATAATAATCGGAACCACGATTTAAAATCCGAGAAACTCATTGAAACGTTGGCTACCACCTGCCAGTTCCATTGTCTTTTTACACAGAGAGTGGGGAATTGAATTAGAGAAGGATTCCAACAATATCAGTCGCAAAGGAGAGTACAAATCTTAAACAGAGCCCAGCAGTAACAGGCAGCAGTCACAGTCGAAATGCAACACCCTCGTGTGCTCCACGTACTAGACAACGCTAGAAAGGTAGCCTCTAACATATACAGTCTAATATCTCGAAGATAGAAACTGAATAAATAACACGAATGAATCCTGTATAAAGCATTGAAACAACCATGCTATGTGCAGCCCTAGAGGTGTGATATAGCCGAAGGCTAATATATTCAGAGACTTCAAGTACACCAGAAAGAAGTCATAAGAATAATAGCCAACGCACCCAGGTTTGTACATATCACTGATATTCGTCGCCAACTCAAGGTACCAACCATACATCAAGAAACAATAAGAAACGATACACGCTTCTTTACTCGTACATACGTAAATAATGTTTTTCCCTAATATTATTAGAACCAGTAAGTCCAGTAAGCTAGAATAATAACTGTGCAGTACTCTAAAAGCGTACAGTGTAATGTCAGGGGATGGTTCGCGCCTACCTGCCTTACAAGCCTACTAAGTGAGTTGCCACAATACAGGAGAAATCGCTCCACGCTCACTTGAATGACCACTCCAATAATCACACTAGGCTTGCCATTAACCCGCAATACATTAAGTAAGTAGCGGGTTGCATACAACTAAGGAATCTCCTTCAGTGTCCGACTCGTTGGCTGAATGGTCAGCGTACTGGCCTTCGGTTCAGAGGATCCCCGGTTCGATTCCCCGCCGGGTCGAGGATTTTAACCTTCATTGGTTAATTCCAATGGCCCGGGGGCTGGGTGTTTGTGCTGTCCCCAACATCCCTGCAACTCACACGCCACACATAGCACTATCCTCCACCTCAATTACACGTAGTTACCTACAGATGGCAGACGCCGCCCACCCTCATCGTAGAGTCTGCCTTACGAGGGCTGCAGTCGGCTAGAAATAGCCACACGAAATTATTATATCTCCTTCAGTAAAGACATCAGAGAAACAATACTATAAAAAATGGCAGGCGAAAACAGGCAACACGCAGCGCTGCCAAACTAAGCAGGTTGCCTACATAGCCTTGTGGAAAAAATACTGACCCGCAGCACATACACATCAAGAGCGAGATTTCTTTGAATATATTCACACAGTATTGAACCTCAAATGACAGAACCTTACCGGCCAAAGTTCTAAGCTCAAATATTTCACATAGCGGTTGCCGGAAACACACCAGCGATTATAGTAGTAAGTAGCAGGACATCGAAAGTTGTCTTTCAAAATTTGGCGAGTCCGCTGTCAATTGAGACTGTAAATACACCCTCAGTTCATACGTCAAACGGTATTGGAGGCATGATTTTTTATTTTGTGGTCTAACATTCATTTATACCCCATAGAACTGGAATGTTTTAAAACCCTATTTATTTAACATCTAGGACGTAGAAGTCACCAACATATGATAGCTTGACTTTGAAGTAATGGAGGAATAATTTTTTGCTTTAGTGATAGAATGTTTTTTAAATATTGTTTTAACATCTAGGACAGGGAAGTCCAACCTTCATATAAAATGTTAATTTCATACATGAAACGATTTCGGAAGGATGAATACTGCGATTTTCTTTCAGAGTCAACCCATTCTAAATCCCCTTAGGGGAGGAATATTTTGAAGTATATGATACTTGGCATTTAGTACGTTACCTAACTATTCCAGTTAGTATAAATGTAGCTGTAAAGGACTAGTTTCACTTGAGATATTTATTTATGGAAGATCAGTTTGTTGAGAATATTGACACAGTTTGATTTAGTTTTATAAACACTGAGCTTGATATCTGCAGTCGCTTATGTGCGGCCAGTATCCGGTATTAGGGAGATAGTGGGTTCGAACCCCACTGTCGGCAGCCCTGAAGATGGTTTTCCGTGGTTTCTCATTTTCACACCTTAATTAAGGCCACGGCCACTTAATTCCCACTCCTAGCCTTTCCTGTCCCATCGTCACCATAAGACCTACTATCTGTGTCGGTGCGATGTAAAGCAACTAGTTTTATAAACATTTTATTTGAGTGTAATTAACTATTTAATTTGAGTTGATTTGGAGTCATTGTTACGTATTGTTAGTTGATGGTTTCTTTTGATTTTGTTAACTTTAAGGATCTTTTTGCGCCATAATCATTTATGTCAAGCGTTCTTTGCGCTCTTTTGAGCGGGAGTCATATCAATTTCGTTTTATTGCCAGTTTCAGTTAACATTTTGAATATTGAATTTTCACGACCGCAGTGTAATCGAAAGTCGATTTCGATTTCAGTTAAGTTTCATTTGACTTTTTTTTATCCATGTCAATAAATTTATTTGATTTGAATCAGTCTGGGCTACGTCAATGTAGATTAGCTTGATCTTTTGTAGATATTTGATCCCCAGGACTTATAATCGAGGAACATGCACGCAGCACCCCTAAGGTAAGTTTCTACGTGCGCGGAGATCTACAGGAGGATCACTGCCACACATGCCATAAAAAGCGTACATTATTAAATCGCCCCTTGTACTGTTCCTTAACGTGAAGCAAAGTCAGCCCGTTCTGACGCCCCATTCCATATGTTCGGAAATAATGTTCCACGATAACCACCTTCTTCTCCGTTGTGAGAACCATAATTGCAGTATCAACAATTATGTTACAATAAATACATACTTCGTTACTAGTGAAACCTGGGCAGCATATGAACAAAAATTTCAACGCCGTCTGTTTCACCACGCCGGCCTCGCGGTGTAGGGGTAGCGTGCCTGCCTCTTACCCGGCGGCTTCGGGTTCGATTCCCGACCAGGTCAGGAAATTTTACCTGGATTTGGGAGCTGGTTCGAGGTCTACTCACCCTTTGTGATTAACAATTGAGGAGCTATCTGACGGTGAGATAGCGTTCCCGGTTTAGAAAGCCAAGTATACTGAGCGAGAGGATTCGTCGTGCTGACCACACAACGCCTCGTAATCTGCAAGGCTGTGGGCTGAGCAGCGATCGCTTTGTAGGCCATTGCCCTTCGGGGCTGTTGCTCAGTGGGGTGTTGGTTTTTAACTTTTGTCAGACAACCTCCTAGTTAAGTCTTGAGTTCAGTGCAGGTGCTGTGATATCAACGATATTTTGAACACAATCGATTGAATGAACAATGGAATGTCGAATGAGTGTATTTTAGGTACATTGCCCTTCGTAAAGCTGTGTTCTCTTGTACCCTATTATTATTTTCCAATCTTGTTTGTTCGGTTCGTTTGTTTCACCGCATACTCTATAATTGAGTGTGTTTTCGTGCTGACCAGCGAGGCCATAATCCATGGATCGGAGATGTAAGTGTATTAAAATCCCTCCATCAACTGTCCCTAAGATGTATTTCTGTAATTTTCCACTTTATATTCGTAGATTTCACAGCCTCTTCCTTCTAATACTCTGTCAAAATTACTGGCAGAGTGGATGTCTGGTTAAGGCCTGTCCGATTTATCGCGGATTCGGATTATAATAATCTAATAAATAATAAAGTTATTGGCTTTACGTCCCACTAACTACTTTTTGCGGAGTTAGGAGACGCTGAGGTGCCGGAATTTTGTACCACAGGAGTTCTTTTACGTGACAGTAAATCTACCGCACGAGGCTGACCTATTTGAGCACCTTCAAATACCACCGGAATGAGCCAGGATCGAATCTGCCAAGTTGGGGTCAGAAGGCCAGCACTTCAACCGTCTGAGCCACTCAACCCGGCATGGATTCGGATTGAACGCGGAACAAAGTATGTCTCCGAAATAAAACACCAATAATGTACTTATTTACTAATGTATGAACGAACTGCATAGTAGGATTCTGCATTACAATCTATAACTGTCACCGAGCTCTTCTCTAAACAAAACTTCAACGGGTAAACACATAGGCTTTTAGAAACTTCGTGCCTGTATATTCACAGAAATAAGGGGACGTGAACAATTGGCCAAGCTTTTGTGTATATAAGGGAAAGTTAAGATGACCTTTCCCCATCCCCCTCAACAAATTAAACTGCACCCGCACTTACAAAACAAGTGTCCATGTTGGTTTTTAACTTTTGCCGGACAACCTCCTAGTTAAGTCTTTAGTTCAGTGCAGGTGCTGTGATGTCAACGATATTTTGAACATTATAGATTGAGTGAAGAATGGAATGTCGAATGAGTGTAATTTAGGTACAGTGCCTTTCGTAAAGCTGTGTTCTCTTGTATCCTATTATTATTTTCCAATCTTCTGTCGTCCCATAGGTCATTTACCGCAGGTAAAGCATATCCCCCGACAACCGCGTTAACTCCAGCTTCTACTATAGTAAAATATTAGTAACGCAGGTAAAAAAGTAAACTCGTGTCCTCATCCCGGGGTGGTGCAGCTTTTATCAGACACACTTCCAATGGAGGTGCGCTGCATGTAGAATTTCAACCACATACCAGCCCTCCTGCCATTCTTAAATTTCTGGCAGTACCGAGAATCGAACCCGGGCTCCCGAGGATGGTAGCTAATTACACCAACCGCTACGCTACGGAGGCGGAGAAGTAACGGAGGTTAACAGACGGGACCATTAGTGCTATTATTATTATTATTATTATTATTATTATTATTATTATTATTATTATTATTATTATTATTATTATTATTATTATTATTGAATCAAGGTCTAGTAAAGCTAATGCAGTGAGCTCGCAGTTGCGATCAGCAGTATTCTGTAAGAAGGAAGTCAGCTCCCAGACGAAACTATCTTTACATCGGTCTGTTTTCAGACCAACTTTGCTTTACGGGAGCGAAAGCTGGGTGGACTCAGGATATCTTATTCATAAGTTAGAAGTAATAGACATGAAAGTAGCAAGAATGATTGTTGGTACAAATAGGTGGGAACAATGGCAGGAGGGTACTCGGAATGAGGAGATAAAGGCTAATTTCGGAATGAACTCGATGGATGAAGCTGTACGCATAAACTGGCTTCGGTGGTGGGGTCATGTGAGGCGAATGGAGGAGGATAGGTTACCTAGGAGAATAATGGACTCTGTTATGGAGGGTAAGAGAAGTAGAGGGAGACCAAGACGACGATGGTTAGACTCGGTTTCTAACGATTTAAAGATAAGAGGTATAGAACTAAATGAGGCCACAACACTAGTTGCAAATCGAGGATTGTGGCGACGTTTAGTAAATTCTCAGAGCCTTGCAGACTGAACGCTGAAAGGCATAACAGTCTATAATGATAATGTATGTATTATTATTATTATTATTATTATTATTATTATTATTATTATTATTATTATTATTATTATTATTATTATTATTATTATTGGACCGTGGTGTTCCGCAGCATTGCTTACAAGTAGGTCAGATAACTCGTCTTCATATGCCTGTCGCAGTCATATTGTTTGGCTACTCTTTTCAATAGTTTTACGAACATTTAATACCTGTACATAATAACTGATTCATTCATAATGCAGTTTATAACACTTCTTTCCGTAAGATATTCACTGTGCTTCAAACATTCGACCCTATCTTTTTCTTCTACTTCTTATTTATTTGGACTTTGCTTGCGCACTACGTCCACTCAATGGTAACTGTCGTATCTGGATCGTAACATTTTCAAACGATCTTGTCCGAGATAGTGCAACACACAATTGGCCGTGGCTGAATACTGGTTCGGGTAGGTAGACACCCACTTTTCAAAAGTTTCACCTTGAGCTTTATTGATGATCATACAGAAGGTTAGTCCAATTAATACTTTCCCGTCTGTACGTACGTAGACTGTTTTCTCGTAGCAACATGTAAATTATTAGGAACATTCTGCCATCTGTTGAGTATATTTAGAAGCTGGAGAAGGTCAGAGAATCAAAGAGTGTATAGCACAGAATAATAGTTATTCTTCCATGGTCAGAGGAATTTTATACTCTCTGGCTTGACAGGTAGTAATCAAACATGGCTGCATGCAATGACAGTACTAAGGATGAAAATCATATATGGGCCTATCAGAATATTAATGAAAGTGTTAGTCGCTTAGCAACCCGCTAGGTACAGAATGTATTGCGGGCTAGGGTAAGCTTCCCCCTGAAATTATTGGAGTGATCATTTAATGCTCTGATTTTATGATTTCTCAAAGTTGGCTCTACGTAGAGACCTATCAATGTCTCATGATTCACCGCCAGGTAATTCCGGATAGAATAAAATAGAAATGAAGCAAATTGGTCCTGTAGGAGGGAAGGACGGATTTGCTAATGCTGTTTTTGGTAAACGCTTTTAATACATAATTATGTTATTATTATACATTGTAAAAGAAATAGGTAAATTCGGTGAACGGTGTACAACTCAGAGGTTGAAGACATCGTATTTTGTTCAAAAGTTACCTCGGGTAAAGGTAACTAAACATCAAAAAAAGATAACCGTTGGCCTGCAGCCTGTTTCAGTTGTAAGTCACAGTTTCGTTTTAAGTTAAATATGTGTCCTCCTCCTCAAAGTATCCTTAAGAATTACTTCAGCTTAAATTTACGTAGTTTTCGCTGTTGAGCATACTGTACCCAACACTGTAGAGAAGCAATTGAAGCAATTAAGTCAAATCGATCGGAGAACCGAAATTCGAATATCGGCACTTACAGCAATTCTTGTGAGAATGGATTGTCTCCATTTTTCCTGCAGATGCTCCGGAGAAATGCTGATTTAAAGCTAATGTTATACGCAGAAGTATTTAAATAAGAAACATTCGGTCAGAGTTCGCAGTATCATATCGACAAACCAATTAGTAACATTTTCCATAGTCTCAAGTACGTGTTGCTGATAGCCAAATATGTGCCAAGCTTTGAAAATGAAACACCTACAATATGAGCCAGGAAGGCCACACAATTCTGAATGAATTGTACAGTACTAAAGAAAACGCATTGCTCCATGGTTTTATTATTATTATTATTATTATTATTATTATTATTATTATTATTATTATTATTATTATTATTACCATCACAGCAGACCTACGAAATTATGTCATTATCAATCTTCATCTCTACCGTGGATGGTGTATTATATGTGAAATGGAGTAGAATTGTGCAGCTTGTGATTAAAGTTAAAATTATTATAAGAAACTAAGAATGTGGATACTGGTGAGAAACACCTGCCTGGAGCATGGTGCTTTCAAGAGGAAAGCCAAGCATCGCTTGCCACAGTCTTCTCAGCTCATTCTTTTGTTGCCTGCGCATAGCGAAAGGAAGTGATAAGCCACTAAGTATTCAGAAATGTCCCAGTGAAGGCACTTGGTTAGTATTTACGACTACGGAGCCATTATTGTATCATTAGCTGATATTGTGCAGATGGCAGCAGAATAATTAGAAGGCTTACATTGTCTTGTAAGAAATAATGGCAAGAATAAATCGCATATCGTGGCAAGATAACGGAGTAAAGTTCCATGCACGCATTAAATTCTTCAATGATGTCGATTCTATATTGGATCTCCTTCAAGGACGCAGTAATTCAATATAAATGCAAAGGTACTTCCTGTATTAGTTCAGCTCTACACCGTATTCTTAACAAGGCGACCGCAATTCGAATTCCAAATAATGCATTTAGGAGTTTTCAAATAAAAATTCATGTCCCTGTGTTTTGGATTGCAGGTCTTGTGGCTATGATCACGATATAAACAGTCGTGTAAAACTACTAGCTTGCTTGTTTTGGTCGCTTTTACACAATTAGCAAAGTCTCCTCCATCCATCAGTTTGATTATATAACGTGTTTACTAAAAGAAGTGACAAGATATGTAATGGTATTCTTACTGTAAACTGCAGGCTCTTGTGGCGTTCGGCATGTTGTGCGGTTAGGAGAAAGTGGTGATAGAGGTCGACAAGAATGTGACAAACTTCGAGGGACGATAGTGCACTGAACTTACTAATATTTTATGAAGTTCACATCCTTGGTCTTATCTCCAGTGAAACTTTTCCCCAGCTCTTAACAGTAGAGGAATATATATTCTGGCATGAGCACATTTTCTTTTATCAGAAGACGGACTTTAGTGACTGCTTCCATGTTTGACGTTGTGAATGTTAATATGATGCATGTTAGAGGGCTGCCATTATGTACGGCTCCATGGCTAAATGGTTAGCGTGCTGGCCTTTGGTTCAGGGGGCCCCGGGTTCGATTCCCGGCCGGGTCGGGGATTTTAACCTTAATTGGTTATTTCCACTGGTCCGGGGACTGGGTGTTTGTGTCGTCCTGAAACAGAAAATACAGGACAAACAAAGAGAGAATTAGAAAAATATATCAGTAAAATAGTCTAAAAATATAACTTATAAGAAAAATATTTTTTTAAAGAAGAAAAAATTAGGTGCAAAAGGGACTGCCTGACCGAGGCGGTAAAGGCGTGCTCGGTTCACCCGGAAAGACGTGGGTTCGAATCCCCGTCAGGAAGTCGTAAAATTTAAGAAACGAGATTGCCCCTTCCGGAGGTGCACATGGCCCTGAGGTTCACTCAGCCTACCCCAAGAATGAGTACCAGGTTAATTCCTGGGGGCGAAGGCGGCCGGGCGTACAGCTAACCACTCTACCCCATCAAGTGTCGACGTTACGGATAGTGGAAGCCTTTACCTACAATCCCTCCAAGGGGTTGAATGGCCTGCACGGAGATGACTTTACTTTGCGCTGCATTAGTTGCAAAAATAAATCAATATAAGTAAAGCCTGAATGAATGACGGATACAATATGAATAAATGGCCTCCGGAGAGGCCTGGTGCGAACTGACTCCTATAGGCGACCTGCACATCTGTCAGGTTGGGTCCCTACCTACGATCGATTTTAATGTTGGAGGCGGTACTCACACACCAAGTCTCCGAGCCATAGGAATTAACTAATGAAGGTTAAAGGTAGGATTTTTCAAATAAATGGCCACTTCCCTGTGGCATCGGTTCAACATGCATCTCGGGGGTCTTGTGACTATGATAAAGCAAATAACATTAACTGCTTTTACGGTTTTCGGAGACACCGAGGTGCCAGAAATTAGTCCCTCAGGAGTTCTTTTTACGTGCCAGTAAATCTACCGACACGAGGCTGGCGTATTTGAGTACATTCAAATACCACCGGACTCAGCCAGGATCGAACCTGCCAAGTTGGGGTCAGAGGGCCAGCGCCTCAACCGTCTGAGCTACTCAGCCCGGCTTGTGGCTATGATTACGGCATAAACATTCACGTAAAACTACTAGTTTGCTTTGTTTTGTCAGTTTTACACAATTAGTAAAGTCTCCTCGAGCTATCAGTTTGATTATATAACGGGAGTCGAACCTTAGACCCTTTCGACCAAGGGCCAACACTCCAACTATTTAGCTATGGAGTATGTTATATGATATGACTAGCAAGATACCCGTGCTTCGCTACGGTATTATACTGAAATTTATAATTGAATGCTTATTGTATTAGATATATAATCCGCCAAAATTCGCGATCTGACTCGTTTTCTGCAAGAATCCACCAAAATTCCCGATCTGACTGGTTTTCTATGATTTTACGGCACGTTTCCTCCCTCTTTTAAATCTTCCTTTCCAGCAATCGATTTCGTACTCCCCGGGCTAGGCTCAGGTATTCCTCCCGGTCAGTTGGGTCCGTAAATCTTTGCCATCTTTTCCTATAATATTTTTAATATGGATAAAATCCTTCAGGAGATCCGGCGTGGTGTCATATTGGGTGCCTTGGCGGCACTGAACCCGCGGCCGGACTGCATGCTTAGTCATTACCCGTCCAGGAGCCGTTTCCAGCGCGGTCCGCACATTTGACGACGGTCCGGAATATTATTATTATTATTATTATTATTATTATTATTATTATTATGTGTTGCTGGAATGGCTGATGACAGGGAAAACCGGAGTATCCGGAGAAAAACCTGTCCCGCCTCCGTTTTGTCCAGCACGAATGCCATATGGAGTGACCGGGATTTGAACCACGGAACCCAGCTGTGAGAGGCCGGCACGCTGCCACCTGAGCAACGGTGATCCTTATAAGTACATTAATAACAGTAAAATCAATTGGTCTCACCTCCTTCTACACCCCACCGCCGTTAAGTTTATTTACCGCCACCCCCCCCCCCCCCCCACCAAAAAATTAAAAGAATGCTTGTTTCTTTACGTTTAAGGGAGATTCCAAACACCAATGTTCACGTCTATTACCTTCAGTTTTGAGATATAAGTATCCCCATAAAAATAATTCACTTTTTTCACTTCATTTCACAATAATCCCCCCCCCCCACGTTAAGTGAATTTTCCCGCAAATAATACTTGTTTCTTTAATAGTAAAGGATCTTCTAAATACCAATTATCACGACTCTAACTTCTTCAGTTTTCGATTTATGTGTCCTCATGAAAGGAATTCAACTCCTTTACACTCCCGCCCTCCAAGATGGTTTCCCCACCAAAACGCGTTCTTCTTTGTTTTTAAAGGAGGTCCAAATAAGAATTTTCACGTCTGTAACAACTTTAGTTTTTATTAGATGTATGTATTCTCATACAATTCAGTCAATTAATTTTTCAATTCTTTCACCACCACCCCCCCCCCCCCCACTTCATTGGATTTTCCGAGAATACGTGTTTCCTTACTTTTAAAGCAGATTGCAAATATCAAATTTCACGTCTGTAACATCTTCATTTTTGAGATATCAGTAGCCTAATTAAAAGAATTCATCACCATTTTCAGTCACTTTTACCCCCCCCCCTTCCACCCAAGTGGTATTTCCGAAAACTAAAAGTACACGTTTCTTTGTTTAATAGAGATAAAAAATACCATTTTTCACTTCTGTAACATGTTAAGTTTTTTAGATATACTGTAAAAATTCTCATTTTAAAATTTCACCCCTTTTGAGTTCCCCTTAAGTGGAGTTTCCAAAACAAATCACCTATATTTCTTTACATTTACAGAAGATTTACACCCACTCTTTACGTCTGTAACATTTTACGTTTCCAAGATATTCTCTAGATATAATCTTTCAGAAAATTCACCCCAATTTGTCACTCCTGTTTAACCGCCATTAATTGGCTTTTCTAAAAACTAAAAAATACGTGTTTCTTTATTTTTAAAGGAGATCCCATATGCAAATTATCAGTTCTGTAATATCTTTCGTTTCTGAGATATGGGTATCCTCAATTAAGGCATTCAACCCATTTTTCACCCTTTTACACCCGTCCTATTAGTATTTACAGGAAACAAAAAAATACGCGTTCCTTTATTTTTAGAGGAGATTCTAACTACCAATTTTTACATTTGTAAATTTTAAAGTTTTAAGATGTAGACACACTCATTTTAAAAATTTCACTCCCCCTTTTCACCCCCCAATATTTGGATTTTCCAAAAACAAAAAAATACGTGTTTCTTTACTTTTAAAGTAGATCCAAAATACCAATTTTCAGGTCTGTAATATCTTCAGGTTCTGAAATATAAGTAGCCTCATGAAAGGCATTCAACCCATTATTCACCCTTTTACATCCTTCCTATTGGGATTTTCCGAAAACAAAAGAATGCGTGTTTCTTTATTTTTAAGGGAGATTCTAAATATCAATTTTTACATCTATAAACTTTAAAAGTTTTGAGATATAGATACACTCATTATAAAAAATCACCCTATTTTCACCCCCCCCCATTAATTGGATTTTCCACAAAAAGAAAAATACGTGTTTCTTTATTTTTTAAGGAGATCCCAAACACCATTTTTCAGGTCTGTAATATCTTCAGGTTCTGAAATATAAGTAGACTCATGAAATGCATTCGACCCATTTTTCAACCATATACGTGTTTCTTGATTTTTAATGCAGATTCTAAATACCAATTTTTACATCTATAACCTTTAAAAGTTTTGAGATATAGATACAGTCATTTTAAAATATTACCCCCTTTTCACCCCCCTTAATTGGGTTTTCCAGAAAAATAAAAAATACCCTTTTCTTTATTTTTAAAAGAGATCCCAAACACCAATTTTCAGGTCTATAATATCTTCAGTTTCTGAGATATAAGTAGCCTCATTAAAGGCATTCAACCCATTTTTCACCCCTTTTCACTCCTCCTATTGCGATTTTCCGAAAACAAAGAAATACGTGTTTCTTTATTTTTAATGAAGATTGTAAATACCAATTTTTACATCTGCAAACTTTGAAAGTTTGGAGATATAGATTCACTCATTTTAAAAATTCACCCCCTTTTCACCCTCCCATTAATTGGATTTTACAAAAACAAAAAAATACGTGCTTCTTTATTTTTAAAAGAGATCAAAAGTACCAATTTTCAGGTCTGTAATATCTTCAGTTTTTGAGATATAAGTACCGGTATCCTGATTAAAGGCATTCAACCAATTTTCCCCCATTTTCACCCTTTTTCATCCCTCATATTGGGATTTTCTGAAAACAAAAAAATACGTGTTTCCTTATTTTTAAAGAAGATTCTAAATACCAATTTTTACATCTGTAAACTTTTAAAGTTTTGAGATATAGATACACTCATTTTAAAATTTCACCCCCATTTTCACCCCTTTACCGAAGGAATATCCAAAAATCCTCTCTTAGCGAGCACCTACATCATAATATGAATATATCCCCAAAATTTCATTTCTTTATGTCCAGTAGTTTTGGCTCGGCGGTGATGAATCAGTCAGTCAGTCAGTCAGTCAGTCAGTCAGTCAGTCAGGACAAGCTATTTTATATATATAGATATGACATGACATGACATGACATGATCATTTCAGTGTTTGCTATGTTTGATGCGACGTTTCTTCCAAATACACTAAAGAAACTATGAGGAGAAAATCATTCAAATGAAGGGATTGCTCTGTGGTTCTTCTCTACGCTGACTAATGGTTTGTCATTATGCACGGTTAGAGAACAAATAGCACGAGGAAAGTTTGGCGCCAACCGCCTGCTGGTCGAAACGACTTACAAGTAAAATTTGTCAATATTTCCTGGCTACCTAACATTAGCACACATGTCACATTCCACACATCAATCGACGAAGTAGAATTGATGTTCATGTCCTTACTGTCTGGACAAAAAAATGCAAAACAGCTAAACGTGAATAAACAAATGCATGAATACATAGGGGCTATAGTCTGTATGACACATATTACATTTAAGTACATACCATAAAACAGTTCTGTACTGCACATGCCATTGTCATAAATTTAAGGGACAGATATTTGTGCACTAATATTGGAGATTAAATTTCAATGAGAAGCAAGTGTCATCTGAGCCACGCAACGCTTGCGTTTGAAGAGTTGCGTAAGCATTAGGACCAAGGCCTTTTAAAATCCTTACTATTTATGCAAGTCTTCCTACAGAACTAGAATATCCTAGAATACCACTGCATAGAAATCCTCCCTCTATTTCACAATACATCAATATACATCAGACATGTTTGCAAACCGAGCGAATTGGCCGTGCAGATAGGGGCGCGCAGCTTGCATTCGGGAGACAGTTGGATTCGAACCCCACTGTCGGCAGGCCTGAAGATGGTTTTCCGTGGTTTCACACTTTCACACCAGGCTAATGTTGGGGCCGTACCTTAATTAAGTTCACAGCCACTTCTTTCCCACTCTTTGCGCTTTCCTGTCCCATCGTCACCATAAGACCTATCTGTGTCGATGCGACGTAAAGACAAATGGAAAAATAACATGTTTGGAATTTATATATTTCTCTATAGTTCTATACGTTTTTCGTACAACCATTTCAATTTTTGTCATATTAATGTAATATTCAGAACATCTTTTCTGCACGTATTAGAAACTTCGACCAATACGACCCTTCAGCGCGTGGCCCAGTGATTTTCCTCGTGTTGTTTTCATTCACCACTGCGAGGGTACTTCTCGTTCGTCCTTCCTGTCCAATTCATTCGGCCAAGACTTAATTTCTTTGGATTCCGGCGAGTTGTTGTTACTTAAGACCTGGGATACGTTATAAGTCTTCGCCTTGTTCTTGTTTAATATTTATTTTCACTGTAGTCGGTAGTTTGAAAACACGTTCAATATCCACTGCTGACCGTAGGAAACCTTCTTCCTCTTTTTCTTCTTCTTTTTTTCTAATTCTTCTTCCTAATTTCTTTGGCTCGGTACTTGAAGTGGATTTTTCCTAGTTTTATGGCGGAAGGCTTTTTTTGACGCCAGCGTATGTGAAGAGAGATGTTCAGTATAGTGTGTTTCTGTTATGGTTGGTAGTGGTATGTGTGTTGTGCATAAGAATAAGAGTGTAATGAGACGAACACAAACACCCAGTCTCCGAGCCAGAAAAATTAACCGTACGCGTTTAAAATCCCCTATTCGTCCGGGAATCTAACCCGGGGTCCTACGAATCGAAGTCGAATACGCTTCCCATTCAGCCAATGAGCCAGGTGCTGAAGGAACGCGATAAAAGAACCTACAACCTAAAAGCCCTGCGGTTGGTGACAAGTGGCTCAAATATGTTATGAAGTCGTCATTCCGTATCATTCCTGAGCCGTCGCGAAAATTATTTGTAAATGATATTGCGCTATAGCATTGCGGGTGGGAAGTGACGACGCTATGTTAGTTCCAAGTAAAATGATGCAGCTCATACGCTTGTGTGTTGTGCAATAGACAGCAAGGTCATCAGACTACTCAGAGACGTTGGGGAGGAGGAATGTTATAGAAACAAAATCAACTGCAATAAATGACAGACAAAAACGAAAGAACAGAATAGAGATATAGGTGACAAGAAAAGTTATTTTTTGAAGTGTATGCTTGTCGGTGGGAGGATCAAATACGTTATGGAAATAGTACGAAGAGCCTATAGATACAAGGGTAAAAAGAAGACAGAATTAATCAGTAACAGGTGCACACAGATGATGATTTTATGGCATACTAAGTGAACTATCTGCAATACGTAGCAATGAGGAGAGTGTGGATTTGGAAATACAAAGAAGAAACGAAAAATCTCTAAAATATTATCATGTCTAGGGATAGAAATTGTTACATTTTGACTAATAGCAAAACTGTTTAGCTGAATGTTCACCGTCCGGCCTTCAGTTCAGAGGATCCCAGGTTCGTTTCCCGGCCGGATGTCGGACTTTCTTTTAACTCGGAGACTAGGTGTTTGTGTTTGTCACAACACAGACCTATTCACTTAGAGACAGCACATTACACTCTCAACTACCAAGCAAACAGACAATAGCGAATATATACCTTCACACAGGGTTGGCGTTAGGAAGCGCATCCGTCCGTAAAATAGTACGAAGTCCATGTGTGCACCATTGTTCGCACTCATGCACTCCTCCCCTTCCCCCCACTCAGGGTGTAAGAAAAAGCGGGAGAAGATGAACGGGACTTCCAAACAACTCAGAGTATTACGATGCATGGAGTGTTCAGAAAATCCAACTCCGTCCGACGCATAAGTATCAAATCATCCTCCTTTGGAGTTTTACTGTATTGATGAGACATGGAGTTTTAGAGTTTTTCGTTGAATCCGAACCATTTCTATGTCTTACATGAATAGTCTTTCGGTGTGGCGCCTCCGTGAGAAGCTCTCGATACTACGACTTCAGGCATGGCAGGTAGTATTCACACACACACACACACACACACACACACACACACACGCACACACACACAAATACAAGGACGGGAACAAAAATGCCACTACACGCTAACATAAAAACTTAAGAGAGAAATGGTGATATCTGGTCTCCTCATATTCTCATTAGTTTAAAATCCTCTCGATTATTTCAGCATTTATTACTCTGAATAGATTGAACCTAATTAAAACAAAATTCAGAAGTGCTTCTTCACCAGCACTCAAGAGTTGAAGCTCTCTAAATTCCTTCAAATGCAAACGCAGTGATACTCTCGTGCATACGAGTCCGTGCTAGGAAGAGGGCGAGGAAAAAAGTAAAAGTTTCCTAGGGTGCCATTCTTTTCAGATTTCAGTAGAGATGTGATGAAATGGATTGCTTTACGCTAAAGAAAACCAAGCAACATTAAAATTTTTCGAGAAAACTTACGTACTAAAATATGAGCCTGTACTATTAGTAGTCCCGGTCTAGAAAGCCAAGAATAACGGCCGAGAGGATTCGTCGTGCTGACCACACGACACCTCGTAATATGCAGGCCTTCGGGCTGAACAGCGGTCGCTTGGTAGGCCAAGGCCCTTCAAGGGCTGTAGCACCATGGGGTTTGGTTTGGTACTATTAGTAGTAGAAGAAAGGTTTACATACCTTCTCCACGTAACAGAGCTTGTGGAGCACCATGCTAAAATCTAGTAAAAACTACTGACCTGGCGCAGCAATATCTGCGAGCAAAGACTTAAAAAAGGAAACTGATGATAAAGAAAGCGTGAGAGAAGTATCGGAAAATATACTGAACTCCGGAAGACCATACATACACTTTCGTTGTGGCTATACATATGGACATTTTGAACGTTGGCAATTTATAGAATTTTCCCAACGAATTCTGTTCACAAGACTTGAACCTATCACATAAAGCTGGCCGTATAATTCTCGGCATTTTTCAGGAGGCACTAAATCTTAAATGTACCGATGCCTCTGAATCTTAAAACAGTAAGTACCTACAGTTAGCAGAGAAGGTCATTGTACAATTATTCTGCCCTATATGGTTCATGAAATCATTAGCATGTAGCACCATACCTTCAAGTACATGGTTGTGGAAAATAAAGGAAACCATTGTAGCAACACGAATTAAAATATCAATTTACCATCTCCGCAGAAAAATATCGTGCTTGGCAGTGCACACTGATTTCATTTAATAAACCTGCACTGAGTAATATTCAATGTAAGTTCCGTAGTAAAGGACTTTAGAAATATACAATATCCTGGGATGGATTTCTTTCTGTTTCTCGCTTATTAGACCAAACGTGGCGCAACAACTAACATTCTGGCATTCTGGTGATAACTTGATTTCATAGAGACCGCTATCGGACTAACATAGATAGATCTGCATAGATAACTTTCACAGGGAACTCTATCGGGCTGGGATATAAAGACCAGCGGAGGCAACTGTCACAGACCTAAACCAAACCAAACCAAACCAAACCAAACCAAACCAAACCAAACCAAACCAAACCAAACCAAACCAAACCCCTGGCACTACAACCCTTGAAGGGCGTTGACCTACCAAGCGACCGCTGCTCAGCCCGAAGGCCTGCAGATTACGAGGTGCCGTGTGGTCAGCACGATGAATCCTCTCGGCCGTTATTCTTCGCTTTCTAGGTCGAAGGGTATTGAGCCAACGACACGTGGTGTTCCTAAGCGATCATCCATCCAAGTACTGACCACGCCCAGTGTTGCTTAACTGCGTTGATCGGACGAAAACCGGTGTATTCAACATGGTATGATCGTTGGCTTTCACAGGCCTAAGCATCTTATTATTCGAATAAATGACATTTTGCATAAATAAATGACTTACGGTAGTGAAATAAATAATATTTTTCTAGTAATCCTGAGATGGAGACCTCTCTTTTGATCAATAATACATGGGTGTTCGTATTGCGGTTTTCTCACAATATAGAGTTACACGTTTAAATTATATATAGGCCCTATATAGATACAGTATATCATTTTAATCATTTTATGGCTAATGTATTTATAACATTGAACTTCAGCATTATCACTCATAACTAGAGCCCCGATTTCTAAGCATTAATAGGTTAGAATGGAAATTGTAATGGAGCAGAAAGTCTCTTCTAGCCCGTACAACAGTTCTCAAGTGAGATTTGCATAAATGTTCGGGATACAGTCCATTAGAACCCCTTAAATGTATGCCATTCCCCTACATAAATGTATCGCGGGCTAGACGCCAATTGCAAATCTACTTGCCAAAAAGGTGTACATTCTAAACTCCTAGTGCTTAAGAACCTTGGCTCTACTCGTTTATTATGCAATACGGTCAAATAAATTGTACATCGGTTCTGAGTAGATAATGTGCGCTAAAATGTATACTTACCTTTATTGTAAGAGTTACGTATTGATACACCACTTCCTTCATTGCAAACAATATAAATGATCGATCAAAGAAACAAAAATGAAACTATTCTAAATTAGACTTTGTAATGTCACTGAACTCCGTAAATTTTCTTCCGTGAATAAACCTTAGATTAATCTACATTAGCGTGGTCATCATTTCCTGTCTTTAATTCACTTCCTTCTGTTCGAACACAAATACCGCATGATAGCATCAGCGTGCTCTACGCCTTCGTTCGGTGTGAGACGTAGTCAAATGAAACATAAAAACTTTCAAACACACAAAATGTCAAAGTAAATTATAACACTATAAACATACCTGTAAAAAATACACACTATTATAAAAAGAATGACATGTTTCGTTCTACAAGAACATCCTCAGATTCTATCAAATTACTTAAATCACGCATACATACGTACAGCATTGTTTACGATCCGTAAGCTTATCAGTAATAGAGAATTAGGTGATAATATTAACAAGTATTAACAATATTAACAAATAACGATAACTTTTAATGATTTTATAAGAACTCAACCATCACCGTATTACCATAATGAAAAAATGTTGTACTTATCTGGATTGCCGAAGTTTAGTTCATTGTCTCCAAACAATATTTCACTACTGTTGTCTCCCTTTCGTGCCAGTAATCTGCTTTACGTCGCACCTACATGGGCTAGGAAAGGACTAAGAGTGGGAAGGGAGTGACCATGCCCATAATTAAGGTAAATCCTTAGCATTTGCCTGGTGTGAAAATGGGAAACCATGGAAAACCATCTTCAGGGCTGCCGACAAGGGGATTCGAACCCACTATCTCCCGGATGCAAGCTCACAGCTGCGTGCTCCTGACCGCACGGCCAACTCGCCCGGTTACATGCTTTTAAAAGAACACCAAGTCCACTTTTACTTACAAGTATAGAATACCATCTGGGCGTAGTTTTGTATACTTCTGTATTTTCTGGTGGATTTTCCGTGAACCAAGGAAATACATTTGCAGTCCAGTCAGTTTTGCATGTGATTTGACATCTTTACCTCAAATGTGTGTATGGTGGGCGTTGAGGAAAATGAATCCAAACTCGCATTGGTATAAAAGTATGAAGATACTTCTAGGCAGTAATAGTACTGCGTTAATGGGAAAGCTATTGATTTCTTCAGTCTTCATATTAGTGAATAATTACTCCGGTGGCAAATATAACTTAAATTATTATGCATTGGTATTTCAACAGACCATAATTCAGAAGTTTTTACATGAAGCCTGACAGTGTTCATGCATAGAGAGGGAAAAGAAGAAACAGAATAATATTTGCATTTTACCACCCTGGGACTGGCAATAACTGGTAAGGCAAACTTCCAGCATATACACTGTTCATAATGGAACTTGAAGATTTTAAATGTTTTACCTTGAATGTCAAACACTCATCCTGTTCATAGGAAGAGGGATATTGACAAACGGGAATATATTCTATCAAATTGTGTACAATTAAAAGTACCACAGTAAAACAGGGGAATTCTGTACATAAATACATATTTTGATGGTGAGAACCAAGAGGTTGACCTGGTAAAGTTCCGCCCATACATTTCCAGTAGATTTGAAACAACTCTCAAATGTCTCCCTACCTATTTCCTATTACAAATGGCACTATTCCTCTATTCACCATATTTATAACATACAAGTAATACAAACAAGAGACTATCCACAAGAAGACATAGATGAGGTTTAGGATAATATTTAACATTTTATGTTCATACAGCAAATCATTCCACAACGTATGTAATATATTTCTTCAAATAAAATCATTGTGGTCGAGTAATGCGTTTCTGATTATTCCTTAAATACCAAGAACACTACGTCATACAATACAACACAACACTATGTCCGTAAAAATTCATTAAATAAAACAACAAATAACATCAAAGTAAAACACCATGATACATAATGTACGAAGAGTTAACTGGTAAATTTTTGTTACGAAAATGCTATGAATAGGCAAGAAACTGAAGGGAGAACAAAGTAAAACATCTTCAAACTGCTCTCCTGTAATATTTAGTAAAGGTGGCATAGTGTCCTATACCTCCGAGGTACAGGTATATTCAGTGCTGCCGACAGCGGAGTTCGTGCCCACCGTCTTCTGAATGCAAACTTAGAGCTACATGACACGAACCGCGCAGCCACCTCGCTCGGTAGGCTATATTAAATTTCAACCTAGGAAATGTCGGGGTAGTTCCTGTGTCAGAAGCCACAGCCTCCTCCCTTTAGAACCAATCCTACTTTCTCCCACCAAGTGACCTGTATTTCTTCCAAGAAGACGAGGCAACCCGAGTTCGATACCACATGGAATGTACGAACCATCTGTATATCATTATTGTAGTAGGTTACAGCGAAGTGAATCCGCACATGTACTGAAGATGAAGAAGGAATTGTGAGGAGAAGGAACAGAGAAGGAAGAAGCAGATTGGGGCAAAATGCATTGACCACTTCCCCTTAAATTTTATAAAATGTGAGAATGGAGTCAGTTAATAAATAAATTGATCAGATGTCTAGCGCACAATTACCGAGAGAAACTTACAGCTTAGGATCGCCAGGAAGTATCGAACGGTACTCACTACTCCATTGAGTATGAGGACATATTAACTACTGCCTTAATCAGGCTGCGCCTTATTGACCTTGCTTTAATGTTGAGAGAATGCTGAATGTTTCAAGCAACTCATGCAGCAAGACCGCGTACAAGCTTCCGAAAACCTCTTTTTAGAGTTAATTATTACTTTTAGATCTCGCTCCTGCCATTAAGTCCCATTCTTTATTTATTGTGATGGATGGCAAAGCGCTGCAACAATCGTAGATCACTGCATCTATATGCGAGCTAGAGCGTGGGATCAAATTGAAGTTGGAATCTCCAAGTCGAGGTGAATATATTTGTGTTGAGCGAAGAAAAGTTTTCAGAGGCGAAGTTTATGTCTCGGATATCCCGTCGGAATATTTGTTCAGTTAATTTTGAGGACGTCACATAAATATTTCATGCGCGTCACTAAGTCCCCACCTTGGCTGCTTCTCCTCTTCGTCGCCCCACACGGAAACATTCTTTTATAGATCACAGAATACAGAAAGTAATATTTTCCACCTGCAGCAAGATTGACTCCTGCTCTCCGCCAAAGAATTCTCAATAAAATGGCTTGAAAGAAGAACACACTCGTGGCGGCTTATAAGAAGGAAATTAAAGATCCAGTTCCTCGAAAAGGTTTGTTATAAAACTAGTCATAGTTGCCAAGTTATATTTCAGTTTTAATTCTTGGAGAATAATATCCAGATGAATGGTCAGCGTCCTGGCCTTCGGTTCAGAGGATCGTGGGTTTGATTCCCTGCCGAGCCGATGACATTAACTTTATATAATTAACACGTCTGGTTCTCTCTTTATCTTTCTCCAACCAGCTCCTTGGGGCAATGATCGGCGTGTTGGCGTACCGTTCAGAGGGCCCTAGATTCGTTTCCCGGACGGTTTCGGGTTTTAGCTTCAGGTGATTAATTACTGGGGCTCGGGGGCCGGGTGCTTGTGTTCGTCTTAATCCGTATTTACAGTAGATACAAACATCACACAACCAACCAACTCGGAATCATACAGTCATTAATATATATCTCCGCATAGTTTTGCCGTTAGAAAAGGCCTTAAACTGAACTGGAAAACAAAAGTCGTGTTCTCATCTCTATTATGTGCAAGCGCTGCACTGTAGAAAAAGTAAATATCCTAGATGAATTATAGAGGGTGGTCGGAAACAACACGAACCCTGTGTGTGTGTGTGTGTGTGTGTGTGTGTGTGTGTGTGTGTGTGTGTGTGTGTGTGTGTGTGTGTGTGTGTGTGTGTGTGTGTGTGTGTGTGTGTGTGTGTGTGTGTGTGTGTGTGTGTGTGTGTGTGTGTGTGTGTGTGTGTGTTTTAGAGGATTGGCCACATAGATAAATTGTCCGGCTCCGTATAGTTAATGGTTAGCGTGCTGGCCTTTGCTCACAGGGTTCCGGGGTTCGATTCCCTGCAGGGTCGGGAATTTTAACCCTAAATGGTTAATTCCTCTAGAACGGGGGCTGAGTGCATGTGTCGTCTTCATCATCATTTTATCCTCATCACGACGCGCAGGTCGCCTACGAACGTTAAATCAAAAGACCTACATCTGGCAAGCCGAACTTGTCCTCGGACACTCCCGGCAATAAGAGCCATACGCCATTTCATCACTGATAAATTATTTGGAAGAATTAAAATAATTAATTCGATATCTCGCACCGTCGTTATTTCCACAGCTTCTTATTTTTTTTCTTTTTTGCTTTACGTCGCACCGACACAGATATGTCTTATGGCGACGATGGGATAGGAAATGCCTAGGAAGTGGAAGGAAGCGGCCGTGGCCTTAATTAAGGTAGAGCCCCGGCATTTGCCTGGTGTGAAAATGGGAAACCACGGAAAACCATCTTCAGGGCTGCCGACAGTGGGGCTCGAACCCACTACCTCCCGATTACTGGATACTGGCCGCACTTAAGCGACTGCAGCTATCGAGCTCGGTGCTTCTTAAATTAGCCAATCAGATCGCGAGACGATGTTGCTAAATCTGCACGCGACTTGAGATCCATGCCGAGTAATCAGCATCAAACACAAACACACCGCAGTGTACTGGCTGTAGCGCGATCCCGTCAGGTCGAAAGCGCGTGTTTGTCACTCCCGGGAGAAGTTTCTTCTTCTTCGATTGGTGCCCTTTAGCCAGTCTTAAACCACGTTAAGTTGTTTTAAAATGTAAGGGTGTATTCTGCCCGAAGGCAGGTCCGAACCTCCGCAGAGGTGTGCCTGAGCCGGAGTTTACGTACGATAGCGTGTCCAGTTCCTTTCCGCTCCTCCATTCCCTTACCCCCCACCAACAGCGCGTGGCAACCCATCCAAATCTTGACCACGCCCAATGTTGCTTAACTTCAGAGATCTCACGGGATCCCGTGTTTCAACACGGCTACGGCCGTTGGCAAGTTGTTTTAAAGAGTGAGACAAACTGGCTCATTGTTGTCAAAAGGACACAGTCGCTTACTGTAGTTGCATTCTCACAGAAAAGGAAATCCCGCCTTTCAGTTCTCCAACAAATCATTAACCCGCGAGTGGTCGCTATATGAGATTTTCTCTCACGTTATTTTGTATCGTGAGTTTACTTCTCAGTGATGCAATGGAGGTGACTGTTCCCTCTTCTAGCTGAGTTGATAACTGTCGTGAGTAAGGCGATTCACATGTGAAGGGTAGCATCCTCTCCTCTAGTCGGAACAAAGATTCGTTTGAGTTCGTTCGCCCTGTGTGAGAGGTTCTCTCATAGCGCGACCAGTAGCGTTGGTGTTATATTGAAGTCGAGAGGGAAACTTTCTCCTGTTGTAGACGTTAGTATTTGTCTTAAGTCGCGCGCAAAACATTTTCCATTTGCAGTTACTGATAAATGAGTCTTCAAAAATTGAGTCGAGGAAGAATTTTGGGTAACAAGCACTGTTACAAAATCCAGCTAACTCAAATATGAGAGGGGAGACCTATTCTACTTTATTTTTGTATTCTCATTGCGTCTGTCAGAAAGTTCTGTATTAATAACAATGTTATTGGTTTTAGGTCCCTATAATTACTTTTTACAGTTCCCGCAGGAATTTTGTCCCCCAGGAGTTCGTTCACATGCCAGTAAATCTACGGCTGACGTATCTGAGCACTTTCAAATACCACTGGACTGAGCCAGGATCGAACCTGCCAACTTCGGCTCAGGGAACCAGCGCCTTAACCGTTTGAGACATTCAGGCCGGCACTCTTGTGAATATTACGTACTGACATGTGACTGCACTAATGACTAATTTCCATTAGGTGATAGTTTTTTCTGTAATATACGGCTAATCATTTCATTTTTAAATCTAAAATGTATAACGCAGACTTTGCGTCTCATATCAGTAATTCATTTCACTCTTACTCCCTGAAAAATTGAGGAAGATATATTTATTTTCAATGAAGTTCAATTTGAGAGAAAGTCTCACGCGGGACCACTCGTGTTACAGTTCTCCTAGCGACCACTCGCGGGTTAATTAGCCGACGTTGGAGTTCAAAAGGTGATTCTTTTCTGTAGCTATTGAATGATTTAAATGTGGGTGTTTCGGTGCTTTGAGAATAATTATCTAGAAGACTGTTACTTCATACGTCGTAAATGTTTGCGAGGAACTTATTGGAGGAAGAACGTTCGATTACAGCTCACATTATTAGAAAAGCGCATGCTCTACTTAATTGATACGCAAACTGAGGAATCCAGTCCTCTTGAGTGGCCTTAGGACTGCAAGTACCGTTGTGTAGTGCAATCAAATTGGTCGAGTGTCAGTTTAAACAAGTGTTGAGGTAATCTTAGGGGAATATTGTATTAAGAAAACACCCGCACGTTGAAAGAACTTGAAAACAAAACAGACAGGATGATAATATTTATTGGAACAGATTAATTCAGATGTCTCCAAATCTGTTGAAAGGATATTAAATGTGCGCAGGGCACGGGGGTTGATCCTTCATTTACTTTTATTTACTCTTACACAATATACTACGATGGAGAAGAGAGATATTTAAAAAGTTGGGCTTGTAAAATCGATATGCAAACTGAGGAATCCCGCACTCTTGAGTGGGCTAAGGACGGTAAGAGTCCGCTTCTAGTGCAATAAGGTTGGTCGAGTGTCACGGCACTTGACAGAGATCGATACTCGCAATCTGTTGCGCAATGTTAGCCGGCTTAAGCCGTTAGCCACATCTGGAAATCCTTTTCGTCTGCGCCAAAGCAAATGAAAGGGAGATAATGCTACAAGTTCACACACGTGGCTCACTCTGGACACCGTGGCTGAAGTGTGTGCTGTAGAGAGTGGGGTTCGCGCTTGGCGCCAGCTTCAGCACGTCCGTCAGATCCTAGTAGAAATGATCTGTCATACGAAGTCAGACTGGTTGTAGATATTTAAATCTTTCAACGTCGGATAAAGCTATTTTTCTTCGGATGGTAAATTAACATTCAAATACGTATTTGAAAATAAGTTATGTCAGCTAAGTAGAGCATCGTCCTTGGTTATGTACACCATGAAAAGTGCTGAAAAATGTGTTGGTCTCAAAAGGAAGCAGCTTCTAAAACATTTACTTATTTTTATTCATTCAATCAATTTTCAAAATTTAATGTCAAATAATTTAGTTTGTGGTCATTGCCAATTTTTCAAGCTCTGTTCGGATAAGACTAGCGAACACGAGAATGGTTACATTAAGTAGGAAGATCAGATTAGTTTCTTTCTGTTCTTTAAACAGCACACAGACATTCGTTCTGGGACTCACTTAATCCGATTGTGCTTAATTTCGGATTATATCTCACTGGAAAACCATCCAAAATAAAGAATGAAGTTGCTAACTAAGACTCGTGACATCTGATAGAGTATGTAAAATATGGCTATTTAAAAAATTGTAGCTCCTGGCTGGTATAATCATGGAAGCCGGAAGTACGTTGCAATATTAAAGTTTATTTCTTCATGTCCGCATAATTTAGAACATCTTCTACGAAGAATCCAAGCTCATGCGGAATACTGTTGTATTTCTGAACTTTCCCCACACTATCATAAGAACAGTGGATTAATATCAGTATTTTCAAATGCAGACATTCTGCTTCCAACACTGTTTTATTAACAACAACATTGTAATACATAACTTGATGTGCTGTGTTTGCATGCTGAAATTTGTACTACATGTACCATAATTACATTCGAAATACAGTGTTTATATATCTAATCCTCGCCTAAATGTGTACAGAGTCCACGGTTCTCAAACTAATCACAACTGTTTTACTTCGATCACTCAGCACCTATCGTATTGTATGTAGACATAATTTCACATCTTCTGTCAGATGTGATGGACCTCAGTCTGCAATTAGATTTCTTTATACTGAGGGTTCCCTTGTCCAGATCTGGTTTTCAGTACAACTAAGCCATCGTCCTGAAATTTCTATCCTATACGTGCCATAAGAACTCTGTATCAAACTTACGAAGACTGGTGAAGTGTATTGCACGTTTAGAGTAATTCACACTTGCACTTCGATGAATTCCAAAGAAGTGTCTCCTATGCCACAAACTTCCTATGCTCTGAGAGATAATGAATATTGTTCAACGGTTCGTTGACCATAACGCGGTTTTAGGACTCCTATAGAATAATAATACAGCACCGTGGCATCTCTGAGGATCGTTGGCAATTGATAGGACTCTTAATGCTCGGTATTCTTATTCTTATTCGTATTCGTATTCTTATTATTATTATTATTATTATTATTATTATTATTATTATTATTATTATTATTATTATTATTATTATTATTATTACGATACATATCATGGGAGTAGAGACATGCCGATTCACCCGGAAGGAAATGATCCGATTTCCTCTCTCAGTTCCCTTTCTTACTATTCTACGAATGGAAATTTAAAATGAAGGGATAGACGAGGAAGAGGGAAGGAAGCGGCCGTGGCCTTTAGTTAGGTGCCATCCCGGCATTTGTCTGGAGAAGAACTGGGAAACCACGGAAAACCACTTCCAGGATGGCTGAGATAGGAATCGAACCCACCTCTACTCAATTGACCTCCCGAGGCTGATGGACCCCGTTCCAGCCCTCTTACCACTTTTCAAATTTTGTGACAGAGCCGGGAATCGAACCCTGGCCTCCAGGGGTGGCAGCTAATGACACTAACCACTACACCACAGAGGCGGACTCATTTTCCTCAACCGCAGAATTTTACGACTTGGATTATGTTCACTAGGTTCCATTAAGCCATTAAACACTAACTAATAACATAATTTTCACAATACTATTAATAGTCTTAATTCCCAAAGCGTCATATGCATTTACTTACCTTCATAAATGTCATTAAAAAACTAGGGTTGATAACACGGACGAGTGTACGCCTCCGCGTGAACGTTTCTCAGGCTTGTGACTATTATAGGATTTAATGTTGGAAAATTATCATATAATCTCAGCCTTTTGCTTTTCTAATTAGGTCAGGCTGAGTAGCTTGGACGGCAAAGCGCTGGCCTTCTGAACCCAACTTGGCAGGTTCGATCCTGGCTCAGGCTGGTGGTATTTGATGGTGCTCAAATGTGTCATCCTCGTGTCGGTAAAAATGAAATGGCGAATGGCTTTTAGTGCCGGGAGTGTCCGAGGACAAGTTCGGCTCGCCAGATTCAGGTATTTTTATTTGACTCCCGTAGGCGACCTGCGCGTCGTGATGAGGATGAAATGATGATGAAGACGACACATACACCCAGCCCTCGAGCCAGCAAAATTAGCCAATTAAGGTTAAAATTCCCGACCCTGCCGGGAATCGAACCCAGGACCCCCGTGATCAAAGGCCAGCACGCTAACTATTTAGCCATGGAGCCGGACCTCGTGTCAGTAAATCTACTGGCATATAAAACTATTCTTGCGGGACGAAATTCCGGCACCTCGGCGTCTCGGAAAACCATAAAAATGTAGTTAGAGGGGCGTAAAACAAATGTCATTAATTTTTTCTAATTAGGACTTTAAATGTGCCGAAATAGCTTCACTTGTCTTAAAAGGAGTTCCAGAATAATGCAGATCCACGAAGTATTGTGAATTCTCATTGGTCGGGCCTTGAACTTGGAGAATGACATTTCAGAGCAATCTACCTTTGCAGAGATAACAAAAAAATAATGTTTTCTCTTCCGCACAGAAGAGCAGACAAATGACGATCAGAAAAATAGTGATCGCATGCTGCCTTGGCGGGGATTAAAAGTACTCAGAATGTTGTAATGTCCACAGAGACTATATGTGAGGCTGGAAATTCCAGCGACTAAGGATAATGGTTTCAGTACGTAGAATATAGAACACGATCGGGCTTTTTTGGGTTGTATTTTTGTTCTAGTCCAAAGTTAATTACAAAATACATTATACATCGAAGTCAACAAAGTCACGCAGGTTTTCACGCACATTGTGCACATGCTCAGGATGTACTTAGTTCCATGCGTGAAGCAACAGCAACCACAGGAGCCTTCCTCTTGTATAAAAGAAATGTTCAAAGAAATTGGAAATGAGATGTAGTTTTTCACAAAAAAAATAAGGAATCTCATTTAGTCTAGTGCTATACTCCTTGACTCATAGTCCCCAGCCCCATCACCAGATTCAATTCATTTCATGTCCCGTCAGAGAAATTTCCAGTAATGAGACAAGTTTCAAGTTCGACTGGTCTCTGGAGTTTTGAATTCAGTGCTCCTTCAATTATTTCTCGATGAGACTTCCTACAATTATCGCTGAACTTGGGTGGTGACACGGCCACATGCTCATACATTCAAAGGCCATTCGTTGCTGTTTGATTGAATTTTTGCTTGTATGTTTGTTCATGTGATTGTTATTTTATGCTTGCTTCGTGGGATGGACGGACGGCTGAATACCTTGTCCACAAAATTGTTGTACCTTACTGTTGTTTGAAAATCCGTGTAATTTTGCTGTATACGAATCCAATTATTACCGAGCTCGACAGCTGCAGTCGCTTAAGTGCGGCTAGTATCCAGTATTCGGGAGATAGTGGGTTCGAACCCAACTGTCGGCAGACCTGAAGATGGTTTTCCGTGGTTTCTCATTTTCACACCAGGCAAATGCTGGGGCTGTACCTTAATTAAGGCCACGGCCGCTTCCTTCCCACTCCTAGCCCTTTCCTGTCCCATCGTCGCTATAAGACCTATCTGTGTCGGTGCGACGTAAAGCAACTAGCAAAAAAAATCCAATTATCAGAACAACCCCGTAGTGTTGGCGTATCATATTTGTCTCTTATTCAGAGGCCGCAGGTTCGATTCTTGGTTCGTCTAAGTATTTCAATCCTGAACTGGTCATGGGACTAAGGCTCTTCTAGCTTCGTAAGAAGAAGGATGTCACGGTGACCACATGCCTCCCAATATCTATTGACATCTGGCTGTACAGTAGTCGTATTGGCAGAATAGATTTTAAAATGAAGGTATGATAGTTTCTCAATGTAAAATAAACTACATTTACCAACCATGGGAAAATATAATGTATATGCGTGTTAAAGGTAGACAGGATTCAGTCCTAAGAGAGAAACTACCTATAGACAGTCTTCAGAATTCACTAGAGTCTGGAACTGAACCACTCAAACCTTGGCCCTCACTTTGGATGTAGTGTGTCTCTTGGAACTTCGAATAAGTTTATTGGAAAAATTAAGTAGTAGTAGTAGTAGTAGTAGTAGTAGTAGTAGTAGTAGTAGTAGTAGTAGTAGCTAATAAAAATTATCTAATATTTCTGTTAAAAATGTATAATTAGCATGACAGTCGAGGTATTGGCCCGATACCGTCCAGGAGGATGAGTATTCTATATAATTATAGACATAAGAATATTGTGATAGGAAGAAGTCACTCATTTCAGTAAGTGACGTGGACATTTACGTCTATTTTTTCACGACACTCGCGTTGTGATCTTTTTGTGCTATTTGTTTTACGTCGCACCGACACAGATATGTTTTATGGCGACGATGGGATAGGAAAGGCCTAGGAAGTTGAAGGAAGCAGTCGTGGCCTTAATTAAAGTACAGCCCCGGCATTTGCCTGGTGTGAAAATGGGAAACCACGGAAAACCATCTTCAGTGCTGCCGACAGTGGGGCTCGAACCCACTATCTCCCGATTACTGGATACTGGCCGCACTTAAGCGACTGCAGCTATCGAGCTCGGTTTGTGATTATTTAGGCTATATTGTTGGTAGAGAAAAGTGTCTATTCTGCATTGAGAGTCAGTATCATCAGAATAAGTCACAATTACTTATAATGATATTGTCCGAAGAGAACAGCGAAGTATTTAGGATCTTCCGTAGTTCTGGTTGGCACTCATCACATCAGCTTCTTGTACCCAAACTATTCATAATGAATCGCATGAAATGTGTCTTAGATATCGGAGTATACACTCTGTCCTAAAGAGCTCAGAAAGGAATTCCCCACACCGAAAATCATTTAATTGCCCGTCAGCTGTCATTTTTTAAGTCATAGACTGCCATAAATGTTCACATTGTGTTCCATAGATTGGTTTGTATGTGACTGTCTTGTAATTGTTGTGCTACACTACTTGTAATGGAATATTTGTGAATTTTAATTGAATTTCCGAGTGACTGCGTTTTAGTTACGTTATTCAGCAGAATATTTCAAGTTATTTTCAATAAATTTGATTAATATGCGTTTGATTTTAAGTATAGTGTTACGCTATACGTAAGTAAATTTCTGATTGTTGATGTATTTTTATTTCTCGTCCGGGTCCTTGTCCGAACGTCAGAGGGCCCTGGGTTCGTTTTCCGGCCAGGCCAAGGATGTTTAACTGCGTACGGTTCATTCCTCTGGCTTGGAGACTGGGTGTTTGTGATCGTCTTAATACGCATCTTCAGCTACATACAGCACAGCACTCTATGAGACACCACAGAAACACACAGTATAAAATACATCCCTCCACACAGGTTTGGTTTCAGGAAGGCCATTGTCCGTAAAAGCGGGCTTAATTCGCATTACTGCCGATCTCAGATGACTGGGAAAAGGCCAGGAGAGAAAGATTGCTTTCTTCTTATTTTGATGGACTGCAGTATATTTTTACTTTTCTTCCCTTGTCATGAAATTTCCAGTTTTGACATAATATCTCGTAATATTTTATTTTCATGTAATTAATTGTTGTTGTTGTTGTTGTTTGCAATTTATGTTTCAGTTTAATTTTATCGTTGCTATTCTGTTATAGGCAGACATTGCCACCGGGATATCTCCCCAATTGCGTTTAATAATAATAATAATAATAATAATAATAATAATAATAATAATAATAATAATAATAATCCACCTCAAGAAAAACTGACTTTCCAGAAGCCAGAAAGCCCACTTCATGAATCAACCCCGCCAGATAAGAACGAAATAAAGGGAATCATCAAGAGCTTGAAAAATAATCAATCATCTGGCAGGGACTCAGTTGTTGCTGAACTTCTCAAAAATGCAGGGGATAACTTCCTGGAACAACTTGAAAATTTTTTCAACATATCTGGCCCATAGGAGAGATCCCGGAAGAATGGAGGGAGGCTATCATCCACCCCTTGCACAAGAAAGACAAAACGAATGTCAATAACTATAGAGGAATGTCACTTTTGCCAGTAGTCTACAAGATATTTTCTATAGCATTCAAGCGTAGGCTAGAAGAACATATAGATAAACAATTAGGAGAATATCAAGCTGGCTTTCGAAAGGGGCGGTCATGTGCAGAACAGATTTTTACCATCAAGACCTTAATCAAAACTAAGACATTAGCAGCAGATAAGAAAGTGATAAGGACATTCGTGGACTTCAAAAAAGCATACGACTCCATAGACCGGGACACACTAATGGAAGTGCTTAAGGAATTTGGAGTAGACAATAAGACAACAACCCTGATTCATCAAACACTAAAAAACACACGATCGAAGTTAATTTTTTTGAGAACTGTAAAAGCCCTTTGAAATCAAACCAGGTTTGAGACAAGGAGATGGCCTTTCTCCAATTTTGTTCAACTGTGTTTCAGAGAAAGTTATCAGGGAATGGCGAAAAGAAATGAGCAATTTCAACTTTCCAAATGTAAGTAGTTTAAGTCACAAGAGAACTGGGCTTAAATTTGAATGTCTCGCATTTGCAGATGGTATAGTCTTTTTTGCAGAGAATTTGAAAATTGCACCTAAACAGATTGAAGTCCTCAAAGAAACAGCAGACAAAACAGGATTGCAAATATATTTTGAGAAGACGGAGTACATGAACATAAATACCACTGACCCAACCTGGGCAATGAGGACCAAGTACGGTGACATCAAAAGAGCTACAGAATTCAAGGACCTAGGAGACATTTTGACTCCAAATATGAATGAAAAAACAGCAATTCAAGAACGTGCAAAAAGATGGAAAGTGCATTTAGATTATGTCAGAACACTTACAAATCTAAGTCACTCTCCTACCAGGCCAAATTCAAGCACTCCAACACGATATTCAAACCTGAATGTTTATACGCAGCTGAGACAATAGCCATGAAGGGACTTTCAGATTTGGAGAAGAAAGGAGGTTCCTTAGAAAGATTCTTGGACCCAGAAAATCAACAGACAAGTTTACTCTTCGCATGAGACCAAACCAAGAACTATACCAAAAATTTGAAAACATCACCACCACAATGAAAAAGAGGAGATTGATGTTCTACGGACATGTTAAAAGGATGGGATCAGAGAGACTCGCCAACAGGATCCTCACCTTCCAGGAGAAGAGGAGGACGAGAGTCCCATGGATAAAAGAAGTCCACCGAGATTTAGAAAAATTTGGGATCACGGCAGAAGATATTACAAACAGGAAAATCTTCAGGCAGAGAGTTGCGGAGGTGAAGGACCTAGCTGATGAGAAAACGAGGAAGAATAGAGTATTCTCGGCAGAAGAACGAGCACGAGCAAGCCAACGGATGAAGGAATACTGGCGAAAGAGGAAGGAGAAAGAACTTGAGAAAGCAATGGAAGTTGCGTAATCGCAGCCCATAGATGGCTGAAACGAAAATAATAATAATAATAATAATAATAATAATAATAATAATAATAATACATATTAACTCGTGTCAATACGAAAATGGATTTAGGAATAACATTCAATGAAGATTTAATATTTAACGACCATATTAAAAAAACACGAATAATGCTCTGAACATGCTAGGCTATATGACACTTAATTCGTTATCATTTCGTCCAAAGACACACTTAACTACGTTTAACTGATTTGTTAGGTGCAAACTTCAGTATGGCTCAATTATTTGGAACCCAATGACCACAAGAAATGTCATCTTATCGAGAGTGCTCAAAACATTTTTTTTTTAATTCGTGACTTACAGAATCACAAGAAATCCCCCAACCTTCATAAATAATTTAAGTATACTGAAGGAACATGGTGTGAATGGCTTGCGCCACAGACGAAATTGCAAAGATTTGAATTTCCTGTATCAAATAATTAATTATAAAATTGATGACTCAAATATGTTGCAGTCAGTAACATTCTATGCGCCACAGAAACTCAGTCGTCCTAGAAATATCTTATTTCTATCAAAGGCTAAGTCTGAAATCCATAAGAACTCCCCAATTAACAGAGCAATGAGACTCGACAATAATATTCACCCCTACGTTGATATTTTTAGTATGGTCGAAGCACCATTCACTTCGTCATGTAACACTGTACTTCTGAATATAATTTAATAAATTATGAAGACATTTCAAAAAGAAAAACTACTATAAATGTTGTAAACCATATTAATAAATTTATTAGATTTCAAGGGAAAATCCTGTTATATTAATTGTCTTAAGTATTATCTTCTTCTTCTTCTTCTTCTTCTTCTTCTTCTTCTTAATCTGTTTACCCTCCAGGGTCGGTTTTTCCCTCGACCTCAAGGGCAGTGTCCTGGAGCTTAAGACGCTGGGTCGGGGGATACAACTGGGGAGGAGGACCAGTACCTCGTACAAGTTGTCTCACCTGCTATGCTGAACAGGGGCTTTGCGGGGGGATGGGAAGATTGGAAGGGACAGACAAGGGAGAGGAAATGAAGCGGTCGTGGTCTAAAGTTAGGTACCATCCCGGCATTTGCCTGGACGAGAAGTAGGAAACCACGCAAAACCACTTCCAGAATGGCTGAAGTGGGAACCGAACCCACCTCTACTCAGTTGACCTCCCGAGGCTAAGTGTACCCCGTTCCAGCACTCGTACCACTTTTCAAATTTCGTGGCAGAGCCGGGAATCGAACCCGGGCCTCCGGGGGTGGCAGCTAATCACACTAACCACTACACCACAGAGGCGGACCTTAAGTATTATACTAATCTTAATTAGAATTAAATTAGTACTGTAATGAAATATCAGTTATATTATCCTTGAAGTTTTTTCTATTAATATGACTTGTGTGTCACTGGAATTAAATGTTTAAGATTATTCTACCTATACAATGTGTTTTTCTTTGTGTTTTTAACGTCTAAGTAACAATTGTCGTGAACATTGCAGTTGGCACTCATGACATGTTATGTTCACGAAAAATAAATAAATAATCGTCTCACTTCTGTATCAGTATGACTTTTTATTTCTTTTAGCAATGGCAGCTTTAAATACCACCGGACTGAGCCAAGATTGAACCTATCGGAAGGCCAACGCTCTACCGCTGAGCTACTCAGCTCAGCTTAGGTGATTGTTGATATTGTGACCATAGCCTCGGGACCTCCAGTATTACGTGGAATCTGAAACACAGGAATATGACGTTTGATTTCAAAAATATCTCATTCATTGGTCGGAATTCACATCGCGGTCGGCTCGGTGTTATGCCAGCAGCAATGCCACTTGGTTATAACGCCCCCTGTTATTCACGTACGTCGAGTAGTTTATTGATAGAAATTCGTGCATATTTTATAAGTTTTCTTATAGAACGTCACTGTGTTCGGGTTTATTGTTGACATATAAATTAACACAAATTTATCTTCGTAGTCCTGGTGTATCATACACGATACGTTGAATCTTTCAATTGTTTCCTCAGAGCGTAAGGTAATCTATATTTCTGACCTGTATCATCATATCCTACACAGATGTCACAATTGTCGTCATTTTCTAATTTTGTTCGCTGCAAGAAAATCATTATTATTATTATTATTATTATTATTATTATTATTATTATTATTATTATTATTATTATTATTATTATTATTATTATTATTATTATAAGTTAGGTACAAATATTGAGAAACGAATAATTATTATTATTATTATTATTATTATTATTATTACATTATTATTATTATGGTAATAGGCTAACAATTTTTTAAACCATGTATCGATGATCTAGTAAATTCTTTATCAATGAGTGTTTAAAAGCAAACTCCCTAGGTTCTTCTTCAGAACAGAAGAGGTTAAAGTTTATATTTGTATAGTCCTAAACAGATAGTTTAATACTGTCAAAAATCCATTATTCCATCTATGCACTTGCTAGTAGTTTTCATAATCCATCTGCTAAAGCAGATACGTGCTCCAAATGACGCGTCATGAATTATAGTTTTATCATATAAAATAAGATGGTGCATCGAAACTTCAAAAGAGCCTTGCCTCTGTAAATTTTGAATTATTAAAACAAGGCAGGAATACATTGACCTAGTCACTTAGCCATTTACATTACCCTAGAAGGATAATCGCTGGAAAGTTACCTCCTTAAAAATTCCATCACTTAAATTCTTCTGCATTTGTTTGCCCAGAGAAACTATAAACTGTAAAGGAGTATGATTAAACAACTTACGATGCCTAATTTTCGGTGTTTAATGTAGCCTACTACTATTATAATAACAAAAACGTCAACAGGAGTAGTACATTTCAGTTGGATCCAGTTTCGTTTTCATGCTTATAACAATAAAAATGAACACCTTCACGATATACTTTTTATACATTCAAGTCAATCACAGGACTTCTACGAATCAACTATCTGTTCTTCAAACTCTTCAGTAATGTGTTCCACAAAATTTAGTAATAACCGCAAGAATACAATAAAATACTGTTTTACACATTAACGACCTGGTGGTTATCGGTCGGGAGGTAGTGTTACCTTAATGCTGGAAGAGAAATGTATTACTCGTTGGTGGAAATGGTCTTTGTGTTGGAGGATCATTACTTTTCGATCACAAGGAACCAGTCTTACAAAGGTCTCAATAGCATAAAAACTGTATTTGAACTTTTAAAAGGAGAGTTCCAATAAACATATCCAAGAAAATAAAAACAAACATTATTATTATTATTATCATTATTATTATTATTATTATTATTATTATTATTATTATTATTATTATTATTATTATTATTATTATTATTATTATTAGGGTTTTTATAGTCGCTTTAACTCCAAGGTCTTATCGCGACTCTTACATATGATTACAGAATAATAATAATAATATTGTAATTATAAAATGTAAAGAAAAAATAAGTATAATGTAATTACATTTTGGAGTGCAAGTCAGTGTCTTTGAGGAAGTTGATGACTTGATGACTCAGTGCTGGAGAAGACAGTGTCAGTTCCATTTCCTTAGGTATGTTGTGGTGTTGGCGCCAATGGTCATACAGTTGACATTCTGAGATATGCTTGACAGTGAGAGAGCAGTTACATTTGCTGTAGGTGGGAGGTTGTTTCTTTTCTAGGAGATAGTTGTGGGTGATCTTCGTATGTCCTATCCTTAGTCGGGAGATTAAGACTTGTTCATGTCCGGTGAGGTTTTGCAGAGGATATGTTCTCGTAGATATCATTTTAATTTTTTGGAGGTTGCTAGTGGAAGTTTTAAGCCAGTTCATTTTCCATTGTTCGTGTAGTTTGATTTTGATATAAGCGATGATATCAGAATGTGGCGTGGCAATTTGACGGTCATTGATTGGAAGACTAGTAGCTTCTTTTGCTGCTTGATCAGCTGATTCGTTGCCTGGTATTCCTCTGTGAAATGGTATCCACATAAAAATAACATTTTTTCCTGCAATCTTGATCTTGTGGTACAGCATTTGAATTTCTTTAACAAGGAGGTGTGTTGTTGATGGATTTTGTATTGAAGTTAATGCACTTTTGGAATCAGAGAATATTATGAATGAGTTATTGTAGCTTGCTTTTGAAATATGAATCATGGCCTGTTTAAGAGCATACAGTTCACTTGTAAAAACTGTGAAAAGATATGGTAATCTGTATAGCTTACTATAATTTTTATATTTCACTGCACAACCATTTCTCTCATTGAGTTTTGATCCATCAGTATAAATTGCACTATATGATGAGTATCTATTACAAATTTCATTAAATAACTGTTGGAATTTTGCTGTGTCAGATTGAGCTTTAAGATTGTTGTTCAATTCCCAGTTGACTGGAGGCAAATGAGTTTTCCATGGAGGGGTATCTAGTGAGTTGTGTGGAAATAAAATGGGTGGAAGGCTGAGGTTTATTTCTTTGAGAAGATTGGATATTCTGATGTTAAAGGGTTGGGGTTGAGATCCAGTTAGTTTTCCTTTATGTCTCTATGAAATTAGGTGTTTTTTCAAGTGTTGGTTACTTGTACGAGCTATCTTGAGTGCGTATGTCAAACTCGGCTGTTGACGTCTGATTTCAAGTGGTGGTTCGTTGGCTTCAATCTCTATACTAGCTATGGGGCTGGTGCGGTGGGCTCCTAGGGCAATTCGAAGAGCTGAAGACTGGATGGTATCAAGGATCTTAAGAGTAGATGGTCTGGCAGAACAATATACTATACTGCCATAATCCAGTTTGGCTCTGATTGTGGCTCTGTATGTGTTCATTAGGACATGGTAGTCTGCTCCCCAGTTTTTTGCTGAGAGAATTTTCATGATATTCATTTTTTTTGACACTCGTCTTTAAGATTTTTAAGGTATGGGGTCCAGGTGAGCTTGTTATCAAATAGAAGTCCTAGAATTTTAATAGTTTAAACTGATTCAATTTTATGGTCTTCCATATATAATTCAGGGTTAGCGATGGTATGTTTATTTTTGGAGAAGAGAATATATTTGGTTTTAGTTTTAGAAAATTTGAATCCTGTGGTTTTAGTCCAGTTTTGAATATTTACAATTGATTCTTGTAATAGGAGTTGAGTCGTCGTTATGTTTTTCCCTGGGCAGAAGATTATCAAATCGTCAGCAAAAAGGCAACATAACTGGTGAGTGGATGTTAGAGACTATACCATTAATTGCCACAAGAAACAGTGTTACACTGATAACTGATCCTTGTGGGACTCCATTGTTGATTACTACTTCCTTTGACAGCATTCCATTTACTCTAACTTGAATTCGGCGCATTTGGAGAAAATTATAAATGAAATATAGGATATTTCCAGATATATTATGTGTCATTAGTACTTTGATTACATAGTCTTTCCATACCATGTCATATGCCTTATTAATATCTAAACTGACTGCTATTAGGTGTTGGTTATTGAGGAACGCTTCCTGTATTTTAGATTCCAGACTTATCAAAGTGTCTGTTGTTGAGTGTGCTTTACGGAACCCGTTTTGCACATTACTGAAGAAATTTATGTGCTCGAGATACTAGCATAATCTTTTGTTGACCATTTTCTCCATGAGTTTACACATCGCATTAGTTAAAGCAATAGGGCGATAATTTTCTGAAGTTGAGTTGTCTTTCCCTGGTTTGGGTATTGGAACTACAATGGCATTTCGCCATTGGTCAGGAAATGTCTTAGAGCTACATATGTGGTTGAAAATGGCCAGAAGATAATTTATTGCACTTAGTGGAAGCTGTTTTAGAAATTCATAAGGGACCGTATCTGGGCCAGGACTAGATTTGCCACATTTGTCAAGTTCAGTAATTATTTCCTGTAGTTGAAAAGCATCGTTTAGATTATAGTTGGGTTCAGAGATGGCTTTTCTTAGATCAATGGGTTCACTGTATTTCTTTGTATGGAGAAATTCGGGATCATAATTTTTGTCACTAGAGATCTCGGCAAATGTGTCAGCTAATTTATCAGCGATGTTTTGAGGTTTGTTTATGAAGGTTCCATCAACAGAGTTTCTGAGGGAAGTAATGTAGAAGTGATTATATTTGCCATTTATTCTTTGAAGTTTATTCCACATTTCCTTTTGTGGGGTTTGGGAACTTAGCGAGGAGACAAAAGATAGCCATGCATTCTTTTTGCTGGGTTTAATTTCTTTTCGAGCGATTGCTCTGTATTTCTGAAATTGGGCTTTATTTTCAGGTGTGGGCTTTCTTTTGTAGAGGTAGAAAGCATGATTCTTATTCTTAATAGCCTCCTTACAAGTGTCATTCCACCAAGGTACTGTTTTCTTAAAGGAATTTGAGGTTACTTTTGGAACACTCATGTCCGCAGATTTAACAAGAACTTCTGTGAAATCTTGAACAATGGTATTTATGTGCTTAGAAGGGAAATCATTTGGAGGGGTTAAGTCTTTTAAGTGATTATTGACTGCCTGCCTAAATTTCGTCCAATCTGCCTTATTTAAGTTCCATTTAGACTTGTTAATAAATGAGGAGTTGACAGAAGAATTTTCATTATTGATTAGTATCGGGAAGTGGTCACTATTTCCTTGGAGTGTTGAATAAACAGACCAGTTGAAAAGGGTTGCTACGTCCGGTGTGCAGATGGTTAGGTCTATACTACTACAGGTGCCGTGGGCTATATCAAAGCGAGTTGGAGCAGTAGAGTTCATTAGAATTAAATCAAATTCATCAAGTATCTTTTCTATCTCCTTTCCTCTTGCATCAGAACTATGGCTACCCCATAACGTGTTGTGGCTGTTGAAGTCACCTACTAGGATGAATGGTTTAGGTAGTTGGTGGATAAGGTTTCGTAGATCGTCACCTTGAAACAAATAACTGTTTGGAATATAAACATTGCAGATACCTAGAGAAGGTGGTAGATGGACTGAAATTGCTACAGCTTCCAAATTAGTGTTAACAGTAATTTCTTTGACATATATATTGTTTTTGATATAAGTAGCTACTCCTCCACTCGCATGATTCACATTAGTTCTATTTTTGTGGTAGACACTCTAGAGTCTTAGATTGGCAGCAAAGTCGTTCTGAAAGTTTGTTTCTTGGAGACAGATAACAGATGGTTGGTGTTTGTTTATTAGGAGTTGTAGATATTCTAACTGTGATCGATAACTGTTAAGATTCCATTGGAGTAATGTTGCCATAATAATGATCAAAAGCAGAACGAGGTTTATCTCCATTGTTATACTGGGAAGGAATTGTCGTCCTTGGAATAGTCTGGCGTTACATTGATATGCGTTCGGTCTTCACATCGACTGGCAGATTTCAGTAGTTTTTTTACTATTCGAGTGCTTTTGTTTTTTATGCTTTTATCGGTATAATAAGGATATAGTTTTTGATGGGCTTTAGCAAGACCTTCTATGTCTTGTGTGTAGTTTGAAGCAATTTCTGATATGTCCTTGGCACCAACTGTATTTTCAAAGAAGGACTGGAGCTGTAGGTAGCTGAGGGGGAATATTGATGGGTCGGCTTCCAGAACTTGTTTTACTGGCAGGAGCATATCACTTATTGATTTTTGCGTGTCTGTCTTGGGTTTCTTGGAAGTGTGATTTGTCTTATGGTTTTCGATTTGTTCAGGAGAGGCCAGTATGGATTTGTTGCTATCAGGAGGATTTGGATTAGTTGTTTCACTGCTAGCTAGTGAAATTGGCCTTTTACATCCATTAAAATTCACTGTTGTAGGGGTGGCGTGTGTTTCCATAGGTGCTGCAATTTATCTCTCAATTTGAATTCTGGAGGAGGGAGGATCATTACAGACTTGGCTAAGTGCTAAGTCAGGGTTGGTCATTGAAGTGGCTTCTTGAGTAGGCCTATCTTTTGGATGTGAGCTAGAAGAGTTAGAAGTACCGATGTCTGTTTTGGGGTTTTCGACCTGTGACTTTTGTGAAATCTCTTGGAGCTGAGGAAAATTATTCGAAGAGGATTCATCTTTTGGAAGTGATACGTTGTTAGGACAATCTTTGGCCAGATGTCCTTCGGTATGGCAAAGAAAACAAGTGGGTGACTCGGATGATAGGTAAATCCAGTAGTTTGTACCATCGTATTCGAGATTAAGGGATTCGGGGAGTTTATCAAAGTCTTCATTTTGAATGTACATTTGTCTTCGAAAGCTTAAAATGTGGGAGAATCCTGGAACTGACAAACCTGCTCTGATTGGGGTAATCCTAGACATGATTTTCACACCGAGTTTTAACAATTCCTCTTCAATAACATAGTTTGGGATCACGGGACAGACGTTGGATAATATAATACGCTTGTTTTTTGTTAGAAGGGGTCGTATTTCCAGTGATACATTGTTTATTAAGATCTTAGGGTTTGTCAGTATCAGTTCTTCGACATTTTTCTTACTAGAGAGAAAGATGCATATCCTTCCGTTCGATATACGTGAAACAAACCGAATGTTGCTAGGGGTTGTAAGTTTACCTATAGCTAGCACATAATCCTTGATACTGATCCCGTCATGGGATTCGATTACAATAGCTTGTTCTTTGGAGGGGTACGACTGTATTGCAGAAGAATAGCTTAACCTTGAATTACGTTCGTTACTAGGCCTACTTGTGACGGTTGTCATTTGGTTACCTGATGCACTGTTAGGATGTGGAGGGTTATTTACGGTGTTGTTATTATTATTTGTTGGCTTGCATGGTGTCTGTTTAGGAAAAATATCATTGATTTTTTCATTTATTGAATTCGATAGATGCCGACCTCTATCAACAGAGGTGGCCATTTTGAGTGGGTCAACAAAGGGTTTTAGGTTATCTGTATAGTTCTTCACTTCACACAAGGACCACGGAAATAATGTCAGGTATCTTACAAGAATGTAGCAGGTGATCTAAATATTTACTTCTGATCACTCTTACACTAATGTAACTATTACGAACCTCTATTATATACCAAAACTTGAGCAAGGTAATTACTCGCGAACATCTTCAGTCACTGCCTTCTCGATACATTGTTGTTGTTGTTGTTGTTGTTAAGACACAAATTTATCTTAACTCTATTAGTATATACACTCAAAGGAATGTTGTTCCTTTATCGGATAAACCTAAATAAGATTCTTCGCTCAGGAATGAAACATCAGTGACGTATTGCTAAAGAACTTTGTATAAAGCGACCGTCTGTTCAGTCACTTGTTCATGAACTGTGATCATTTTCCTATCGAATGCAGGTCAGCCAGCCGTTGCGAACAAAGACTTTAATATAACTTATCGTTGCGAGAGCCTAGGTAAATATGTATGAAGAGAAGTATTTCCTCTTCAGTATTTGTTCTCGAGATTAAAATCGCGTTCGCTGAGAAGTTAAGTAAACAAAGTTATGAGAGATGTCCGTGTTTGGATGGTGAGCTCCTAGAGCTCGCGACTTGTAGGCCTACAGGCGCATTTCTCGACTTTATATGACCTACTGACCCTGTAGCACGTCCTCAACTCACTGAAGAGGTTTATGTATCGTGAGCTATTTCCTGACCGTGGTTTATTGCAAATGTATGAGGGAGAAGTTATACCGTCGGTCAGGAATGATACACACAGCATCTTGTTGTGCGCACTTCGGAAGATCTGTGGCTACTAGGTTAGGTTAGATATCTCTATTTCAACAAAAAGTGGCATATGGAACGTGAAAACACCTCTTACTGAAATTATTTTCTGAAACACCTCATCTCTTTCTTTATTTATTTATTTTTTTATTTTTTTTACTTTTTTTTGCTTTTTGCTTTACGTCACACCGACACAGATAGGTCTTGTGGCGACGATGGGACAGGAAAGGCTTAGGAATGGGAAGGAAGCGGCCGTGGCCTTAATTAAGGTACAGCCCCAGCATTTGCCTGGTGTGAAAATGGGAAACCACGGAAAACCATCTTCAGGGCTGCCGACAGTGGAATTCGAACCCACTATCTCCCAGATGCGAGCTCACAGCTGCGCGCCCCTAACCACACGGCCAACTCGCCCGGTACACCTCACCTTTAGGGACACCTATGACGAACAGTGCCCCGTGATATTGCTGAATTGAAATTCAGACGAAGAATACACCCACGGTATCCCCTGCCTGTCTTAAGAGGCAACTAAAAGGGGCGACCAAGGGATGATTTCATTATAACCATGAAACTGCTTGTGGTTAGTACCATCACGCGGGAACACCATGGGTCGCCTTCACTTCCGAGTAGTTCCACTATGTTAGATACACAATAGGTTTTTGATTAGTAGCATCAGAGAGTGGTACACTGTGGGTTTACAGTACCTGTGTTTAGTACCACTATATGCAGAGCACCACGGACTTACGTTGCCTGTGATTTGTACCATTATGTGAGAAACACCACGGGTCTGGGCGTTGCGTTGCGTGTGATTAGTACCACTGTGTGAGCGACACCGTGGATCTGCGTTGCCTGTGATTTGTGCCCACTATGTGTGGAACACCACGGGATAGTTCGGGTCCCTGTGATTGGTACACCTAGGTGAAGAACACCATGAGTTTGCATTCCCTGTGAGTGGCGCCATTATGTGGAAAACACCATAGGTCAGCGTTACCTGTGCAGCGTACATTACTTGTGAGTAGTACCATAATCTGTGGAACACCGTGAGTCTACGTTACTTTTGATTAGTACCGCTATATGAGAAATACCATGCATCTACTTAACTAGCGATAAGTACCATTATGAGGGGCCGTTGACCTGGATTTTGAACCTCCTTTAGACAACAAGCATCATCGACTCAGGATTGTGCTCAGGAAGCTGTCCCTTGGTCAGTAATACTATTGTTTTAAGGTAGCTTCTGAGAAGATGAGGAGTTGCGGGTCGGATCCACTGATAGTTTTAAGTTCATAATTATTGTTCATTGTCATCTTTTTGAATTCTAGTCAGTGGATCGATTTTGAAATTATTTTTAATTTCCAGTATAGTGAGTTGGATCCTCTAATTATTTTTAATTCATCACCATCACGTTCTGAATTCTGGTCAGTGGATGAATTTTGGACTCTTAAATTGTCATTACAATTCGTGTCCGACTCGTTGACTGAATGGTCAGCGTACTGGCCTTCGGTTCAGAGGGTCCCGGGTTCAATTCCCGGCCGGGTCGGGGATTTTAACCTTCATTGGTTAATTCCAATGGCTCGGGGGCTGGGTGTTTGTGCTGTCCCCAACATCCCTGCAACTCACACACCACACATAACACTATCCTCTACGACAATAACACGCAGTTACCTACACATGGCAGATGCCGCCCACCCTCATCGGAGGGTCTGCCTTACAAGGGCTGCACCCGGCTAGAAATAGCCACACGAAATAATAATAATTATTATTATTATTACAATTCGTCTTCTTTCGTACCATTGGGGCCGATGACCTAGATGTTAGGCCTCTGTAAACAACAAGAATCATCATCATCAAATTGTCCGACTCGTTGGCTGAATGGTCAGCGTACTGGCCTTCGGTTCAGAGGGTCCCGGGTTCGATTCCCGGGCGAGTCGGGGATTTTAACCTTAATTGGTTAATTCCAATGGCCTAGGGGCTGGGTGTTTGTGCTGTCCCCAACATCCCTGCAACTCACACACCACACATAACACTATCCTCCACCACAATAACACGCAGTTACCTACACATGGCAGATGCCGCCCACCCTCATTGAAGGGTCTGCCTTACAAGGGCTGCCCTCGGCTAGAAATAGCCACACGAAAAAATAAATCATCAAATTCAGAATCAGACATGTGTTAAATTTCATTCCATAGGATGTATTACCGGCAATGTTGGAACACCTCCAGCTAATTACAAGTTTTCTATATGGATTTGAATATTGCGTACGTAGCTCATGTGTACTTATATAGATTCTGTAATTAATTTCTTATTCGATTTATTATTTTGCCTTGCGATTTTCTGTGTTCTTTATTTCCAGGTATAATTTACCGCCACTTATTAAAGTATTCCGGTTTTACCGAGTTTCCCAAACATATTTCAACTGGAATGGTATGATTCGTCCTTTTATGGAATTCAGGACTTCATTTCTTATGCTGTATTGTTTTAAAAGAATTTGTGAATACAGGGCTTTCCTTCTTTTTTTTTTTTTACTTTGTATAGAAATGAGAGAGGCAAATTCTCTCCTCTTCTCACTTGCTCCATGAAGCTTGCTCAGATTTGTCGTAAGAATTTGCATATCGTGTATGTTTTGAATCAGTGAAGCGAGGATGTTCTGCTGAACTGCGTTTTAGAAAATGGTCGTTCTTTATTTTGTTTCCATCCCCATAGGAAAGACACGCGTTTAAAAATGCGTAATAATTTTGAAACAACGCAATGTTTGAAACAAGACACGCTTCGTAGGCAAACTGTAGGTATGGTAAATGCATCATAAGAGCTAGGCATGGCTCATTTGAATTGTGCTCGGCGTGTATACTGAGTTCCCATAACCCCTCCTTACCAATGACAGACTGTATCGCCCTGACACCTAACATATTATTATTAGTTTTGACCGGGTCCCGTGTGTTACTCCCGTTATTTAGAGTTGCTACAGTTCCCCAGACCAAGGCCGCACCCAGGAATTTTTTTTTCGGACGGGGTTACGATTTGGGGGAGATGGGGGGGGGGGACTTCCGCAAAAGAAATTAGTAAGATTTTTTTAACTTTCAAATAAGTTGTATAGAAAGAAAAGTTTGAACTAGTTTTAGAGCAGTACCTTTTACAACTCAACGAGTGAAGTAGAAAGGTAAATTCATAGCGATCTGGTGGGCAGAGCACGCTTTAACACGTGCGTGCAGTGCGACACAAAGATTTCTGTCATTTGTTTAAAAATGGAGGCAACAGTATGATTCACTGAAAGTATTCATTTACTAGAAATCTCGTAGCGGCTCGATAATATGAAAATATTTCTATATGTTCACTGAAATTGATTTTATGGTGCAAAATGTATTAACAACATAAAGAAGCAACCCGCCAAGATTAAAATTTCCATTTATATTTTCAGTAAATTTGTTTACTTGTATTCATTAGGAAACATTTAATGATGGCACAGATTTTATAGATTAAATTCAGTTGTTTATTTTGCAAATGCTTGTTTTTTGTTGTAGATTGTTTCCAAACTCGTATATGCTGTTTATATTTGTCAAGTTCACTTTTATTTCGGAGGGGGCTAGAACCGCCTAACCTCCCCCTTGGGTACGACCTTGCCCCAGAACATCGCAACGGAGACTGAAATCACCTTGTTTCGTTTCTCTTGTTCCTAATCGATCATTTTATCCCAGAATCTTCAAGTTTTTCTCGAACTGCATTATTCTAAACACTGCCCCCTCTCTGGCTCAGCGGTAGCGTGTCGGCTTTCGAATTCCAAGATCGTGAGTTCAAACTCAGAAGGGGCAGTCGTATTTTAAAGGGTGGAAGAATGTGCATTCAGCACTCCATGTCTTAAGTCGGTTTGTAAAAGATCTCTGGTGACTCATTTGGTGTTTACCCTGAAAAATTATTTAAGATTCAGCCACCGAGCGATTTGGTTGTGTGGTTCGGGCACTTAACTATTAGCTTGCATTCGTGAGAAGGTGAGTTACAATCGTAATATCAGCAGCCCTGAAGATAGTTTGTTTCTTGTATCTCTGGCATCTGATAGAGTAAAATGGAACGTCAGAATTGACACGCAGGCAGACAAAACGGCGTCAAGTCATAATATCTGCAATGCACTAACTGAGGCCACACTATTATTATTATTATTAACACTGATAGTTTCGCTGCTATATCTAACAAGGAGAAATGAATTTCCCTGGAGATCTTGATATTTATCAAGGGATCTGGCGATTGAGGAATGTAGCAGAAGTATAGAAAAACTCAGTTCGTACATCTTTCTCGCAAATTGGAAAGCAGTATCGTTAAACAGCAGTGACAAGGCAATCGGCTGCATTATGTTCTTATAACGAGAATTCTTAAAAGACTAGTTCGGTGCACGTGCTGTGAACTAAATGTTCACTTAATTATTTTTCAGTCTTTGGCATGTCTATTTCATTCAATTTTTTAATATATACCAGGTATACGTAATGGCAGAATGAAGTATTCGACTTGTATGTCACATTCATCAAGAAAAATACCCCCAGAAGATGGCTCCGCGATCGTAGAATTTTTGAAGCCGTCGATCTTCTTACATCTCTGAAATGTGCGGGTAAACGATCAAGACAAAAAATGTTTGAAGTTATACGTGACTATTTGGCCTTCGAGATTACAGCCACAGGACCTTCAGTTTTACGTGGAATACGAATTATAAGAACGGGACTGCTGTTTTCAAAATCTGAGAGTTATTGGCCAGGGATCGAACCGTGATTATCTTGGTGAGAAGTAAGTAACAGTTCCACTCGGCTATCGTGCACCACGATCAACAAATCAGTGTCAAGCTGGTCTCTGGTGATGGCCAAGCGGCACGTCCATTTCAGGTTTTGTTTCCTTGAAGTTTATTTTCTTAATATTGTTGCTGTGCCGTAATCATTCGACGAAGGGAAGAGATTTGTAAAGATTTCCTTTTTCTAATCTCAGTTATGACCATTGTCCATACAGTCACTAAGAATACCTTACATATTCTTCTTCTTCTACCGGGCGAGTTGGCCGTGCGGTTAGGGGCGCGCAACTGTGAGCTTGCATCCGAGAAATAGTAGGTTGGAACACCACTGACGGCAGTCCTGAAGATGGTTTTCCGTGGTTTCCCATTTTCACACCAGGCAAATGCTGGGGGCTGTACCTTAGTTAAGGCCAAGGCCGCTTCCTCCCCCACGTGGGTTCGTGCCCCACTGTCGGCAGCCCCGAAGATGGTTTTCCGTGGTTTCCCATTTTCACACCAGGCAAATGCCGGGACTGTATCTTAATTAAGGCCATGGCCGCTTTCTTCCAATTACTAGGCCTTTCCTATCCCATCGCCGCCATAAGACCTATCTGTGTAGGTGCGACGTAAAGCATCTAGCAAAAAATCTTATTCCCTTACCCTGTAGGGTCGCTGGTAAGAACTGTGTCACATATGTGGATGTGGCCGTGTTTTACAGCCGGATGCCCTTCCTGACGTCAACACTATGTGGACAGATGTAATCACTCTTACGTGTTTCTGTTGTGGTTGGTATTGCGGTGTTTTGAATGAATAGGAAGAGGAGAGTTTTGGGTCAAACACAAACAACCAGTCCCCGAGCCAAAAGAGTTAATCACACGCGATTAAAATCCCCGACCCGGCGGAACCGAACCCCGGAAACTCTGACCACAATGCTGACCATTCATCCCTATGTGTATATATATATATATCAGAAGTATCTCTGTTTTTTTTTTTTAATCCCATTAATGTTTTCCAGACGATCTTGCAGATTTTTTAAATTATCCTTCATCCATCATATCACCAGCAAACCACTACACATCTCCTGGCCAGAGGGGGCGGGGGGCATTACCCACTAAATGGTCCGCTCACCTCCCATGGGGAAGGGAGTGTTAGTGTACAATTATTGTTATTGCAGAGTTTCCTGTTAAAATAACTGAGATGTTTACCAAACATGCAGAAATCTTTTTCATTTGTAATATTCTGAAAAATACTTGGTGCATCTGCCTGTTCTTTACCTGGGTATTTTTACGCTGAAGTATTATTTTACAATTAAATAAACGGTTTTGAACATTTTTAAGTAGTAAAATTAACGAAAAAATTTGAATTGTTAGTAAGTTGTCTTCAATTTTTTAATCCTTTTCCAGCGTAATAAGTATTTGCACTAGATTCCTTTAAATAACTCTGTATTTCCTCCTCTCGTAGACCACTAGCTGACAGCATTACTTTTTCATCGACAGTACTTCAGTTAATATGTATTTGCCTAATTACGTGGCCTTCGAAAACAACTCGTGGTATCAGAAATTGTAGCTTAAACGTTTAGAAAATTATATGTCTAGTAACACGAGAACAAGAGTAAGGTAACCAATGACACTATTAGATCGTATCTGGTATTCTACTGTAACGATTAGACGTAAAATTGTGCATGTTTCTGTGAGTTATGTTTATAAAATTAGGGCTATGTTTTATTCAATCAGTCATCAAAACATGGCCTGTTTATTTCCTGTGCGGTTACTTCTCTTGAGGTATACAACGGTGAGTAGTCCCGGCATTATTTTTCTTATAAATTTCAATACTCCGGCGGTTGATACTGTGCTCATGAATTCAATTTCCAGCTATGATTTTGAATTTCAATTTTGAAATTAGAATATTAGTACGTAAATCTCACTTAAATTAAGTAGAAGCAGTAAGTGGTTTGCGTAAATTTCCTCAAGAAAATATAAGTCCCCGACGTACTTCTCCCTCTATAACACACTTTGGGCACAAGTACAATATCTTCTGATGAATGCTCTCAGATTAATCTTATCGTAATTTCATCTAGGACACTTCTGCTTGTACGGACAACTTATACACTGATGTTCATAATGATAGTAGGACCTTTTCTCATTCAATTCAAAGATGAGGGTATATTGGATGATATGTTAAAAGTGTGGAGGCTGCTGTAATAGCGTCTCCATGGTTAGTCTCAGCACCTTTTCTTCCAGAAGAAAAACACTGCCTATATCGATTTCGCGCCATTGCTGGCAAGACCTAGTTTTAGCAGTGCACGTTGTCTTCTTGTGTGGGGTAGATCATATGTACACTACTGCACATAAAAACGAGAACACCTTGAAAGACTAGAGACAGGATTTTCATATTCACAGTACATGTGCATTAGTATGCTCTGAAGAAATGATTAGCATTTGAACCATGTCGGCCCTCAGGTTCAGGGTCCACATCGATATCTCGGCGCACCAGCACCGACGGGTAAAATGTGCCTGCGGCTCTCGCTGTCGCTATAAACCGAAGGTAATGGATCAGTGTGACTTGAGCAGACGTGCAGGATGCCTCGCAGACGTATGCGAGAACGGTAACATCAAATGAGTGGGTTTGAAAGAGGGCGCATTATTGGCATGTGAAAACGTGATGCATCCATCCGGGAAAATGCTGATCCTGTGGGACGAAGTGTGTCTGCAGTGCAACGGGTGTGTACAGAATGGTTCACAAAAGACCGTAGAACACGACGAGATGGGTCTGGTCTCACCACCCAGACAATCCCCCGAGAAGATTGACACCTCATCCGAATGGCATTGCAGGACAGATCTGCGTCATCCTCGGCTCTGGCGCAACAGTGGAATAGTGTAACACATCGTACACTATCAGGAGTGACAGTCCGTCGCCGTTTATTACGGTCTGGGTTACCGGCGCGTCGTCCACTTTTCCGCCTACCTTTGACTAATGTGCGTAAACATGCTAGACTGCAATGGTGTATGAAACGACGTTACTGGTGCAGGAATGGCAGCAGATAGTGTTTTCGGACGAATCCAGGTTCTGTTTGTTTGAAAATGATGGCCGCATTTTGGTTCGCCGCAGACAGGGGGAGAGGTATCACACTGACTGCATTCGTACAAGACATACAGCGTCAACTCAAGGCCTTATGGTCTGGGGTGATATTGGGTATAACCACATTTCACAGTTGGTACGTGTCCAGGGCATTGTGACCAGTTTGACTTACGTGAATGACATCCTGCGACCCGTAATCCTACCCTTTCTGCACGAACACCCCAGACGCCATATTTGAGCAGGACAATGCGCGACCACATGTTGCTGCACGAACACGTGCCTTCTTGTTGTCACAGGATGTCAGACTTTTGCCCTTGCCCGCCCGAACACCGGACTTGTCCCCAATCGAAAATGTGCGGGATAGGATGAAACGACGGGTGCGGTGCTGTGACACAGTGCCAACCACCAAAGGTGAACTGTGGAACCAGTTGAATGCAGCATGGAAGGCTATATACCAGGATGCCATTCACGTCTTATACGTGTCTATCGCGCACGGAACAAGTTATCGGTGCCTATGGAAGGCCCAGTGACTACTAGGCAACAAGACACATGCTGAACCTAGGTGACTGAAATGCTAATCGCTTTTTTTAAGAACATGAGTGTATTACTTCCCTGTTTCAGTATCATCCTTGGTTTCGACGACATGAATGTGACTTATGAGCTATTCTAGTAATGCCAAATATTATACAGCCAGTCCCTGTTACGAATGGTGTGACAATGACATTCATAGAGTCGGTTAGTGCATGCATTTCAGTGGGCTTGGCACAATGATATGTAATAGCAACATCTGATTCGGTGAATAAAGCATAGGGAACCTACCTCACTTATATTTTCCCAAAAATGCCTCTTAAGTGACGCCTAGGCCATCTATGACAGCTGATGGCGGATCTGTTGAAGACCAAACCAGCCTTCGGGCTGAGTACCCAAACGATAATTCCCTCGATCCTGTTTTCATAATACATGCCACCTGAACATTTCATTTAAGTTTCCGTTTGTGCTGAAATCGAATACGGTGGTGGATTATGGTGCTTTTGTATGCGTAGGAGGAAGCATACAAAATGTACTGCGTGGTAGGCAGTTGTAAGAATACTCTTTACAATTCTAATATGAAGCTTTATACCTTCCCTTCGACTTAAAAATGTATTATAATGTATCCCAGAGCCCTTATGAAAGGGAAATAATTATTTTTGTAGGGTCGGTGTAAGCTGCAGTTTGGTAAATAATGAGTTAAGGTTACTAGCAAGTGTTGCAGAAAATGCCCAACTAAGAGGGCGATATATCAATAGATGTAACTTTTATGAGGAAGTTTTATTTTAGCTGCGCCTAAGTCGGCTACAATGCGCATCAAGCAGAGGGAACTATCTAGATAGTATGTTAGAGATTATGGAGGGAAATGTTCTCCGGCTGATTTACTCATAAAGAAACTTTTGACGATAGCACCCTCAGGTTTGTCATCTTCAAGGATGAAAGGTTACCTGCCTTCAACTTCTGTGAGTAAATACGGATGTCCTTCAAATACGTTTTGAGCTGTACGAGTCCCTCTTCGTGCATGAAGAGAAACAGGAAGACAGCGATGATGCTCAGCACCTAAATACCGATATTCATGTTGCAAAAATGTATTCGCTTAAAGAGTACCATAGTTGAATGTTGTTGTTTTTTACTTTTTATATCTGCAGATGTATTAACACCCATAAATATGTATAGATATCCTAAAGCTAGTTTAATAAAAGTTGAAATTACAGTGTATCATAACGAACACGTATCGTATTCCACTTAGTAATCCATTTCTGAGTATGTACTATTTACATTCGTGTAATTAATTTGTTCTGTATTTTGTACTCTCTGTAATCATGCTGCAAGAAGATTCTTAAATATAAAATAAATAATTATTATTCATTATTGACATCTTACTATTTAGATCAAGCTAGTTCCTAACACCTGACATCTGCATACGTATAATCAAGCCTACATGCTGGAGAACGTACATTGCATACACAGCATTTGTGTTTGCAATCTTTTTTGGAATGAAATTCTTATTCATTATGAAATTATTATTTCCAAGTTCGTCACCCTAGATTAGGCTCTATATTGTTTTGTTTTTCAATCTGCTTGATTAACTTACGGACTCGTGCAATGAATATCAGCAATACAAAGAGGGCGAGTAAATTCGTAGAGTATTGCAAATGATGTGTGTTGGTGTTCCACCAACTCCATAAAAGTAAAAGTATTGAAACGTGTAATTAAATGTTTGCATGTTGATATTACTTACAGATGAATATCAACTTAAGGAGAAACAGAATCAAAAAATTTTCATACATTTTCTAGATTTTCATCCAGCAAAATTATTTAAAATTTGTGTTGTTTTTTTTTGCATCATTTATTAAGAAACTGTATATAAAAACAAGTTGCTGACTTTACAAAATTTTAATTAAAATTACGCCAATTATCAGGGGTTCTATTGAAATCTCACTATTTCCTAAACCAGTGGTACCGAAGGCTCTGGTTTCTATAAATTTGTAGAATAAATTCATTGTTTATTTGGTAGTGTTGTCATAACAAGTACGACTGCCTATAAGGCAGTAATTGGCCCATCGAGCAAGTGGCTGGACGGCTTGGATCACTTACCCCTCAGCTTGCATTCGGGAGATAATAGGTTCGAACCTCACTGTCGGCAGCCCTGAAAATGTTTTTCCGTAGTTTCAAATTTTCACACCAGACAAATGCTGGGGCTGTAACTTAATTAAGGCAACGGCCGCATCTCTCCCACTCTTAGTCATTTCCTATCAATGAAATGCTTCATTATGTAAGAGTATTCACAGCGAATTACTTTGATCACAGCGTCTAGGATTTCAAACTTTTAATATAACATGCACCTCTTTCTGAAAACTGCTGGGCGGGTATTATTCACGTTTTAATCAACTTTTCAAACCAATTATTTAAAGATACTGAACCTAAACCGTAGTAAAATGTTTCTCGTTTGTGGAGTTTGAGAGACTTGCGTAATATTTGACTCCTTCAAAAATGGCTTAAACTAAAAGGAAAATAATAGGCTAAATGTTATTCAACCCAATCCATCATTTAATTCTGGTTCAGTGAACGTACAAGAGATGCTAAAGACAGATCTAAAAATTTTAAATTTTTAGTTGCAGGAGTTTCGGAGAAAGAGGAGCATATATTTGGCAGTTTAAACATTGACAATATATTTTAGCTCCTCACAAGGTCCATAGAATATGCAGATTTTGTTAAGAAATCAAGAATTATAGCTTCACATTTGAAAGTGAAACGACCGTCTCACATTAAAGTAGAAATGAAATGAAATGAAATGAAATGAAGTAGCGTATGGCTTTTAGTGCCGGGAGTGTCCGAGGACATGTTTGGCTCGCCAGGTGCAGGGCTTTCGATTTGACTCCTCTAGGCGACCTTCGCGTCGTGATGAGGATGAAATGATGATGAAGACGACATATACACCCAGACCCCGTGCCAGAGAAATTAACCAATGATGGTTAAAATTCCAGCCCTGCCGGGAATCGAACCCGGGGACCCTGTGACCAAAGGCCAGCACGCTAACCATTTAGCCATGGAGCCAGACATTAAAGTAGGAAATGAGAGTGACAATTAAAGAAATGACTTTTCTGAAGAGTTTGCTATCTGTGAGGTATGTGAAACAACTGATACAAAGCTTTCTGATTAGTGTGGGACTCCCAATACTTACATAGCTTTCATAATAAATTCGCAACTCTAATGGTACAAATCTTCCGAAAATACTTCAAAATTATACCTATTTACAGCTATAGCTGTACTTTCAATCCAAGATTCATTTTTGGTACTTTTTATCATAGGGAAAACAGAATCCTGTCGCATAATTCACCTTACCAGGCATTGTAAAATTACTTTACATCGGGCTGGTGCTGGGGTATTAAATATGTATGTGTTTTAAAATTTCTGTTGATGTTGTTATTTCATTGAATTTGTGTCTGTCTCCGAAGCGGAACGGTTAGCACTATTAGCTGCCGTCCACGGAGGCCCGCGTTCGATTCCGGGTACTGCCAGAAATGGCACGCCTGCTGTTATGTGATTAGAATTGTACAGGCAGCTCACCTCCGTTGGCGATGCTCCTGAAAAGAGCTGCACCACCTCGGAACGAGGACATGAGTTTACGTTTACTTTTTAGTGACTTCGGTTGCATAGTTAATTCTTTTTATAATTGAACTCCTGTATTTTTTCCCAGTCTACAGTTAAAGTTTTTGCATACCTCACGGGCTGGGAATGAAATGTTCTGGACTGTATATCTCTGTGTATATTTTATTTGATGAATGAAAGATATTTTCAGGTTTTTATTAATTTCTGGAACTATGCCTTGTACTAAATTACCAATGGTGTGATACCTCATATTTCATGTGTATAATTTTTCTGCTTTGCATTTTATCTTGAGGTATATTTCATAAAATATAAACTTTGTTTATTAATTTTTATCTTTATACACTGCCGGAAAAAAAATTGTACACCACCTGAGAGTTATCCAATTCACTCAAGATTTATTGTTGAAACAGTGCATATGGAGTACATGAAATGATTACATTTACAGATCAATAGCTCAAGCGGTACTGAGGTACCAGGTGTCGATCCATGCTGAAACACCCGTATTAGTACGTGGTGTGTCCTCCACGGGTGACAGTGCAGGCGCTGATTCTGGCATCCATTCGATCATACAGATGGCGAATACTGTCTTGGGATACATTATTCCAGGCCTGTTCGACTTGTTCACGTTGTTCTGAAAGAGTTGTGGGTTGACGAGTCGCACGTGTAGTTGTTGTCCCATCATATCTCACACGTGCTCGATGGGAGACAAGTCCGGAGATCGCGCTGGCCTGGGAAGTTGCTGCACGTCTTGCAGAGCACGTTGAGTTTCATGCGCAGTGTGTGGGCGATCGTTATCCTGTTGGAACAAAACTTCATCTTCCTGTTGCAAGAATGGCAAAAGAACTTGTCTTACAACATTCTGCTTGTACCGAGCGCTGGTCAGCGTTCCCTCCACAAGCACCGAAGGTGAACGAGAGTTTTAGCTTATCGCATCACAGACCATAAGGCCTGGGGTGGGGTCAGTGTGTCTTGGACGAATGCACTCTACGAGACAGCGCTCGCCAAGTCTACGTCGTACGCGCAAACGACCATCACTTGCGTGCAGGCAGAATCTGTTTTCATCGCTGAAGACCACGGCCTGACATTACATCTTCCAAGTGATCCTCTGACGGTACCAGTCGAGCCATGCACGTCGATGCTGTGACGCGAGTGGAAGACGGGCTGTAGGTGTGCGTGCCCGTAGTCCCACTGTTAGTAATCGGTTGGCAACAGTTCGTGTTGACACTTCTGGGCTTACAAACTCCCTTGTCTGTGCTGTGGTAGCTGTACGATCTGCCACTGCTGCCCTTACAATACGACGATCCTGGCGGATATCTATGCTGCGTGGATGTCCAGAACCTCGTCTACGGGTCTGAGAATGTTCACGTGACCATTGCAACCAGCATAGTTGCACAACTGACGCAGGACATAGAACTTGTGTGGCAATTATCCGAAAGGACCACCTCGCCACTCGGAAAGCCACAATTTGACCCCTATGAAACACTCTCAGTTGGCTGTAGGAAGCACGAGTGCGTCTCCGTGGCATGGCTCCTGTTTGCTTCGCACGTTCACATCACGCTGAGCCTTATACATGTAAACATTCCCTATTAAAGGGTACACGCAAATGGCGCTTTGTCAGATATGTCACTACACTATCTGTTGGCGGTCGACGTTGAAACCATTATCAGTACATCTACTATGCCCCAGGTGGCATCTGCCGTTGTCGGATCAAAACCGATGTCGTCTTTCCAGGTGTACTCATTTTTTTCCCGGCAGTGTATTTATACTTTTCGTGAGGTTAAGCTCCTGACAATTAGGCCGAGCAAAATGTACGACGATGTGTTATCATCTCACTAAATCCAACAAGTTTAAAATTAATTAAATTGAATTTTAAAGTGGCAATGAAAATAACAGGACTGCGTTATCATGGTGTGGGCTGGAAGGGTGGGTGGAGGGTTCAAAAAGTCGAATTCACATGTTTGTGGGTGGGGAAGTCCATCAGCACCTCCGGTATAATGTATCGCCGTGCACTCTGAGGAGCCTGTTACCCGACTTTTAGCACCTGACCAGGGCATTTTGAAAATAAGGTTTATAGCAATATATGGTATGACAATAATTTTGGTTGTCATTGAAGTTACGTATCTAGATTTTCTCTACATCTGTCTGTTTTCAGTCAGACCTCGGTGGACTCAGGATATTATTCATAATAACAGATATGAAGGTTGCGAAAATGATTGCTAGTACAGACAGGTGGGAGCAATGACAAGAGGTTACTCGGAGTGAGGAGATATAGCCTAAGTTGGCAATGAACTCCATGGATGAGGCTTTGCCTATAAACCGGCATAGATAGTGTGACCATATGAAACGAATGGAGGGGGATAGATTACCTAGAATATTAATGCACTCGACCATGGAGGATAATAGAAACAGAGAAAGATCAAGATGCGATCGATAGACTCAGTTTTCAATGATGTAATGATAGGATGGAGCTGCTTCAATGGCCGGACATGTGAATGGAGTGCAACCTTTAATTAAAAGAACACATCATCAGGCATTATTTATTCATCGCTACGCACACTGTCTAAATATAATTTTGTCCTATACTGTGAACAAGTTTTTGAATGCAAAATATTTTTACCCCTTTTAATGGTATTGCTGTTTTCTCTTCACATTCACCTTAAGAGGCTATGTTCCTGGAAGAATTTTGCAGAGACATCTTCTCAGTGTTGCACCTACTAGGTGAAACTATACGAAGAGATTAGTCAACTTTGTGTTGTTCATAGAAGTGGTTAGTGCCGGTTTCTTAACTCAATGCGATGCAACCACCGTGAAACTGAGAATGAAATGTTAACTCCAGCGAAAGATCACCTTCTCACGTTGACTGATTTCACATTTTGTTTTCTCCTTAAGACATTTGACAAAATTGGTTCTCTCGCTGATGTTCTTTTGCAATATTCTCCAAGCGATAAACTTCGACATCGTTTTCTGCCGAAAGAAAATTGATGAAATTCGGACGGCCACTTATTCGTTAAGGAGCAAATTTGGCTCCATCTATGTAAAAATATCACGAGAATTACGTGAACCAATAAAAAAACAGTCCTAATTACAAACAAATTTACTGTGAAATATTTGATAATGTTGACAACCACCTCGAAATGCGTTTTCAGGATTATGGAAAATTGAACATCATAGGACTAATATCTGCGGAGAAGGAAAAGTACGAAATATATCAGAAAAATGTTCCTCAGGCTGAAATTTTTAACTTCTAAATTCATACCTTGGCCATTTCAATGAAATTAGGCTGAGAAACGAACTAACAGTGTTCTGCAGTAGCAAAGAGTTTACCGAAAAGACACTCTTTTTTTATTAAAGATTCTCGATTCAGAACAATCGTTAAGTTCTTGTTTCGCGTGACTTCCTACTACGTTAAGTCCGATCGTATGTACTATACCAGTGTCTATTGCGTCGGTGGAAAGGTCCTTCTCAGCGTAAAAAAGAATAAAAATATACTCAAGGAAAAGAACGGGAGAATAGATACTCTCAAACTTGGCACTGCTTTCCATTGAAGCGTATTACTGGAAGACATCGCCAGAAAGATTCATACAAGTAAGAGCTGGCAGGCGGTTGGAAGGGCCAACAGTCGGAGAAACCTGGGTGACATAATTCCTCCACACTCCTGACCGCGGCACGCTTCACGGAAAAATATTTGTTTTCTTTGGGTAAGGCGTGGTGAAATACAAAGTAGAGAGCTGCAAAACGGGTCAAATGATCGATGTATGCTCGGCTGGTCAGGGAGCGACCGGCAAGGTGATAAACCTGGTCGATCTTTCGAACTTCCAGCAATTACCTCTGATGTCTTGCGAGTTCCATATGATATCAGCAGGAGCATGAACATTTCTCCCCTACAAAACTGAGGGACATTAGGAACAAATTCACTTTTCGACTTTCAAAGTAGGTTATGTATATACAGTATTATCCGGAATGAGTACTGTCATAATTTGTATTTTTATAGGTACTTAAACTCTCAAATTGGCTCCAGTGGCGCGAATGTTCTTTAACCGGTTCAAGTGCATGATAACACAAACGTTATGCATGTTGTTTATTAGTACACAGCGTTCCATAGTCGTTGGCGATATGAGCGTTCTCAACCGGTTAGTGCAGGACCCTAATACAAATATCTCGAAAACGATGTGCCCTACGCCTTAAAATGCGGTTTATGTGGTCCTTTGGACCTCCGAGTTTTGTAAGTAGCGTCGAGACGAAAATTTTTGTTTTAAATTTCCCCTAAATCTGCCTTTTAACTTTCAATCTTGACTAATAAAAAATGTAGCCAAAAGTTTAAGTTGAACTAACAGAACCTCAAATACTTCGTCACTAGTTTTCAACCAAGGCGGTAGAAGTGTCAACCCCGACCAATGCATGCGCGATTTTTGAAATGAAATATCATGTCCCAGTGGTTCGGTTTCCACGTAAAACTGATGGTAGTGCTGTAATCCCGTATCAACAATCATGTAAACCTACAAACTTATTCATGCTTCTCTTCCCCACCTGTACCCATAAAAGGTTTAGCGCACTTTTTATCTGCTTACAGTCCAGCTATTTACAATGAAACAACTACGGTCACTTACCTCATTTAACATAATCTATCGTGAGACATCCACGGAGATATGATGGAGACTAAGTATGAATTCCACCAGTCTGCTTTCGTGAGCGCATCGGGTAGGTCATGCCAGCTGAGCTCCCCGCAAATGGTTACGTATTTTTTGACTCGGGCGAACGGAACACAGTGTAGCAAGCGTCTTGTTTGTTTGTACTACGAATCTAGTACTATTTCAGTTATTTACTACAGTGTCTTATACTTAAGTGAAACATGTTTTACTGATGGACGCTGGAACATCCGGGGATGGAGGCCCTCCCCCTATTCAAACGAACAATGCCATAGAGGATCTTCCCACGCCTTCTTTACACTTCATAGTGAAGGCAGCTCTCCTCATCCTAAATGAAGACCAGCATTACGATGTAGAAATGGAGCTTCGAAGCAATAGAGTCCAGAAGCGTCCGATGGATCATTAGCCACATAACATAGAAAAACGTTCGCGACAACCACTTCTGAATTACAAGGTAAACATGTATATTTGCTGTCATCAAGAAAACTGCCGAGTAGAGTTAATACGCGCCCTTCCCCCAGTGCGAACAAAAAAAGCAATACATACAAGGACGATTCTCCTGGCCCATTCTATATTTACGTAGATGGTACGGCAGGCAATATTGGAAAATTTCATCCCATGGGATTAGGGAAATTGCTTTGCAGTATGCCAACAATTAGGTCTAGCATTTTGAACATTAGCCCCATTGGACGGAACAGAATCAAGATTGACTTAAAAACAGCTCGAGCTGCTAACTTACTTGTAGAGTCTCCCCTGTTTGCGGAGAAACAATTGAGGGCTTATGTTCCAGTTCATGTAATTACTCGCCAAGGAGTTATCCGTAACGTTGATGTCAGTCTAGGTGACGAAGAGCTCCTAAGAACATTTGTTCCCCCATTGGCATTCTCAGGGTACGCCATATCATGAAGAAAATCCATCACAATGGCACACAAGAGAGTATCCCTCTTCAAGCATTTGTAGTACAATTCGATTCCCAGTTTTTGCCGGACAGTGTGTCTATTTACAGTATGCGGTGTGAGGTCACCCCATACGTCACTCCTGTACGCCACTGTTTTAAGTGTTTACGGTTTGGCCACACTCAGCTATACTGTCGTTCAACGGGAAGATGCGCTAAATGTGGAAATCAGCACCCTACAGCACAGTGCTCATCCTTGCAATTAGTGTGTGTACATTGTAATGGTGCAAATACTGCCACAAGTAAAGATTGTCCAGAGTACTCTAAACAGCAGAAGGTGAACAAAATATCAGCTACCAGGAATATTCCTTTCAAGGACGCAATCAACGTTTTGGAACATCGACCCTACGCAAAGGTAGTGGGATCAACCCTTCCCATCGAAGAGGAACGGACCTTTCCCTCGCTCCCAACGCAGCGCTTTAATATATTAGCTGCCATCAAACAACCGCGCCTAACCCCATTAACTGTTTCCCGTGCTTATTAGCAACCACCTCTGTTTTATTCCTCTCGTGAACGTCCACAAGGCCCCATCAGACAAAACCCCTACACACCTCAACCTCATCGTATTCCCTCCAAAATGAACGTGGATAACAATGTTTCAAAGATTAATTCTTCTTTTGTGATGGCTGTCTTAATATCCAATGATCACAATCTTATTTTACATATTTTAAGAGGAGTAACCTCATCTTTAACAGGCCCTCTAACGTCTGAAGAACTACGTGAAATGATTTCTCGGTGAATTAACAATGGCAATTAATCTAAAAATATGACAGTGGAACGCTCATTCCTTGACAGCTAACAAAGACACTTTACTAAAGGAGATTCATGATAGGCAGATTTCTGTCATTGCCATATCTGAAATTTGGACATATCCAGGTTTGGAAGTGCGGTTTAGAGGTTTCAGGGTGTACAGAGATGATCGTGTGGATGGTTACGGTGGAGCAGCTCTCATTATTTCCTCTCAAGTACGACATAAGATGATCCCTCTGCACTTTAGATAAGTGCCGTCTTTCCAGGCCGTAGCTGTGCGGATAGCTTTGCCTCCCAAGCCTTTCACAATGTTATCAATGTATTGCCCTCCTCGACGTGTGATTGAGCTTAACGAGTGGCACACTCTGCTATCACAACCCGACCCACCACACTCAATATGTGACGACCTAAATGCACATTGTGAAGCCTGGGGTTGTGCGTTCACCGATGCTGGTATTGAATACCCTCGACGAATTTAATTTTGTCATTTTAAGTGATGGATCTTCAACTCTCGTCCCTCGACTTGGACAGCGTCCTTCTGCTGTTGATATTAAAATGTGCTTTTCTACTCTCTTGAACACAGTGTCCTGGATAACTTTGCTGTATGTCATAGGTTCGGACCATTATGCGATTGAAATTTTGTTGTATACTCCTTATATCTCACCATGCACTATTTACCCCTCCACCAAGTGGAAAACAAAATTTGCAGACTGGTACGCGTACACTTCTAAAATCGACAACGATCTCCAGCTGTTGTGGACTCCGTTAACACCGTTAGAAAACTATAGTTCTTTCTTGAAAATAATAATTCTGCCGCCCACATTTCAATACCTGAAATACACTCATAAAAGAGGACCTCCAACCCCTTAGTGGGGCTAAGGATGTTCATTGATGATTGCAAAGCGTAAGCAAGCTTTTAAACAGTACCGACACCAACCTAACTGGAATAATTATGTGCTGTACCAACAGACGATTGCCAAAGTGAAACGTTACTTCAAACAACGAAAACGTAAAAGCTGGAGGAGTTTGTGTGAACGTATTAATAAAGATATTCCTCTAACTAAAATATAGTCGCAAATCAGAAGCCTCCAGGCAGATAGCTACACTACATCTTTTCCGTCCTACATTGCAGATCTGGGAGAACAGTATGTTGACATTATTGCACCTCCGTTCGTGCCTCGCCCCATAGATACAATGGACGCCGTCTGCGACGATCCCAATCACTTCCTCACACGGCCATTTACATTGCACGAGTTTCAATGGGCTCTTAAAGACTATAGCAATACTGCTCCGGGAGAGGACAACATACAATACTCCATGCTTAGTAAATTGCTTCTCTCGGCTCAAATTCTCCTTGTCCAGTTTTTTAATTCCATATGGATACATGGCCCGCTACCGGAAGGCTGGACTACTCCAATAGTGGTACCCATATTAAAGCCCGGTAAGTATCCTCAAGATGCAACATCTTACACAATAGTTTTATCCTCTTGAGTGGTTAAAACATCAGAACGGATGGTTTAAAACAGATTAGATTGGTTTCTGGAACACTACAGTTTACTGCCTGTATCTCAACATGAATTTCGAAGAGGTCGTGGAACCATGGATCATCTCAACATACTCACCACTGATATCGAGCGTACTTTCCAAACTCGGGGTTATCTGGCCGCACTTTGCTTGGACACAATGTGGACGTATCTCTACTGCTGCCTAAGTTAGCAGCAATGAAACTACCAAGAACTCTTATCTTAGGGATTGCGACTTTGATTAAAGAACGCACCACATACGTTCGGAACGGACTTACTATTATTGGACCATGTACAGTCTCTAAAGGTCTCCCACAGGGCAGAGTATTGTATTAAGTCCCTTACTATATGATATCTACACCTCTGACTTGGACGGAATATTTAGTCCCGCCATCCATGTCTTGCAATATGCTGATAACGTCTGCATGTATACATCTTCAATCTATTTGACAATTACTCTTCAGCGTCTGCACATAGCGTCACAATGTCTTCAAGAATGGACTACACAGAGTGGACTTGCACTTTCTCTTTCAAAATCATCAGTAACTATATTCACCAAAAAGAAACTGGTTCTTCCGTCTCCTACAATTCAACTTGGACCATATTCTTTCCCTGTGAATTCTACTGTCCGCCTCCTGGGGGGGGGGGGGCATTTGGGTAGCAAACGAACTTAGAGTGGACATATTGCTTACATCCAGACAACTACTGGCAACAAAATTTCTCCTTCAACGTTCTACTCTGGAGGATCGCCCGTTATTCAAGAGATTACACCTTCTGCATAACCAGTATGGAGAACATCATTGAAAACATCCACCTCTACTTCTAGAATGTTTCAGACAACTGAAGTTCTGTATACCCTTGACTTTGAAGTCCCACAGAATTCCAGCATTCCAGTTTAACTACGCCTGCTCGATATCTTCAGCTTCCACATATTATGTCCCGAGGTACCTTCCAGAAAAACCTGCTCCAAATAAACACATAATTGATTTTATAGAATCTACCTGGCCAGACGACATCCACATTTATACTGACGGTGTAAAGTTCACAGATTCAGTTGGTTTTGCATATTTTTGCGTGCAATCACAGGAATATGGTCATTTCTCTATTCCCGCTGAAGCATCCATCTACACTGCTGAACTTGTCGCCATCCGGGAGGCATTGTATTACGCTCAATCAAGAAATTTTCATAAGATATTTATCATTTCAGATTCCCAAAGTGCTATTAGGAAGTTGGGACATCCTCGAAGAAACATACGAACACATTCCTACAGCTATGAAGTTTTAAAATTATCGTCTGTCATGAAATCGTGGGGAAAATGTGTGTCATTTTTATGGGTGAAATGACACTCAGGACTTCCATACAATGATCTGGTGGACAGTCCGACCAAACAAGGCGCATGCACTGGCTTATTTCTTTCATTACGCTTCCCGTGTACTGATTTTTATCTAACTAGCAGAATGAAAATGTATCTTGAATGGACAGCTTTGTGGAACAGGACTACTCAACACAAAAGACGATACTATGCCTGTATTCAGCCAGCTATCTCACCCAAACCAGGGGATCAAGGCGTTAGATGGTCCAGAGGCCAAGTAACTACAATCATTCGGATGAGATATAACCATGATTCATTCCCCGCTCACCTCAACAGGATTGGAGTCCTCCAATCAGCACAATGTCCGTGTAGCGCACGAAACACAGAAGATGTGAACCACATCTTCTTCGAGTGCAGTAGGACTGTATCCTTTCGCAGAGAATTGTTTGCTACCCTTGTGCACCTTCGGGTTCCCTCACCCACACATATTCAGCTATTACTGGCAACTGGAGACTTACGTGTGTACAGTGCAATTGCAACATGCTTGACAAAAACTGGTGTCAATATCTAAAGAAACAAGTATCTTTATTTCAAATGTGTTTTGCTTTCTTTTTTGCTCTGTTCTAGGTCCTTTCTGTTATTTTATATGTCTTTTAACTTGTTGTCCCTTTTTTATTCGTATTTTCTGTAACATTTTTATCATAGTACAATGTTGATGGCCAAATATCCGAAGAACGAATGTCATAATAAAGAAAAAGTATGAATTCACACATAAAAAGTATTCTTGTCACAATGGTGGCTAACCAGTAACGTGTTGACAATTTTAATCTTGCGTTCTAACATTAAGTAAAAATGACAACTTATTATGCAGAAGGCTCTCTTTTGATCGTAAAATTTCAAGAGAAAGATGGCTACCTTTGATTTGGTCTTAGCCGCTAAAAGTTAATAATATCTCGTTCTTTGAAATAATTGATTGTCCTGCTCACTTGGAATCTGCCTAATTGTTACACGTAACCTTAATGAACGTAACTGTAGAACACTGATGGTGTGGCGAAATGTTGATGAGTCCCATGTTCTTTGTGGAGCTCGCGCTGCTCCGAGAAGGAAGCAAGGAATGGGAGGTACTTTTACGACTTGGAGATCGAGAGTGAGAGGACACCGTCTTTGTCAGCTTGTTCTCAGAGGCTGGAACAAAATGCGACGTTCTCACTTCAAACAAAATTCTCTTAAAAAAGTATGTTGTAATATGTCGTAGGACGTGTATATCTACAGTCTCCATTAACTCCACGACTGGGTAGACCTCTCGAAAATCTCTGCCTAGTGAAAACTGAAGTCAGAAATATTTCCTTGTGTCAAGTCGTCTTTTCTTTCAATTACATATGCGTACGTATTATAATAAACACCGCAGTATCAGAATTTTTAGGGCCGATGACCTTCGATGTTACGCCCCTTAAAAAACAAGCATCATCATCATCATCATCATCAGAATTTTGACGTAAAAGGTTAATTTATTGCCCTCTAAAGGTACTGGCAGTGGTGTGAGGTGCGGTCTCGCATTGGTGTACCCTTAGGTAAACGTTAACTGACTGCTCCAGTATTTGATACCGCAAGAGCGTAAGAGACAAGTGCCTAACCAGCCGGTGTGAAGGTGTTAATTCTAGGGGGAGAATATTTGGGAAAGTACAATATACTGTGGTTTGGTTCTAAAAGGGCAATGTAATCTTTTTATCGAAATTGAGATAGGAAAAACAAAAAAGCAGTCTATCTTGACCTACAACGTTTTAAAAGGACAATTATTTTTGATAAATATTAAAGGAACAGATAAGTAGCGGAGGGGAGCAAATTCTGTCCCTGAACCTAATTTCGTCCCCCTAGGGATTTCCATTTTGCACGGTTGGTACCTGATGTTTAGCCGCGCGCACACGCGTAGCCTCATCCTGTTGTCTTATTGCGAGAGTTGCTTGTGTGCCCACGTTTAGTTTCCGTGTAAAAGGAGGATTCATTTTTCAGGCTGAGTTGAGTTAATGTAGCATTCAAATTAAGATCTTGTTTTTCCCAGAGTGAGCATTGATATGTGTATGAAATACTGGACTGTATTTCAGTCGTGTGGTGTAGTTCCTGGCGTGTAATTGCTACAGTGAGGTGGTTGGCGTGAGTCACTGTAGCGGCCATTGTAATAAATCAGAGAATGTTCGTAATTCTGTCTCCCTTCATTTTAATTATTTATGAATTTTATTATATTTCCAGATGGGAAAACGTAAGCAGTGGGATAAGGAGGCTATGAAAAAGGCCATTAGGCGGTGAGGGATAAGATAATGGGTTACAAACGTGCAAGTGAAGCGTTTAACATCCCACGAGCAACGCTGAAAGACTATGTCAAAAAGAATACCAAGAAAAGATTTTTCATAAAAGGCCTTCAAGTAATCCATTATAGGGAAAGTGTTTGGTATTGTTATAAAGGAAAATTATATTATTGTAGTTTTCATAAATTTGTTGGGGGACGAAATTACGAACACATTTTGGTAGTTTAATTTTTGTAGTGTTTATGTCAAATATTGACTACCTTACGTTATAACAGTTTCATTGCAACTTGCCCGTAAGTAGAAAATATATTCAGTGATATATCGATTTCTAGCCCTGTCCATAATATTCCTGAATTTCTACAAATACAAATATGCTAAGGGGACGAAATATTGACCCCCTCCCTACCTTATCCTTTAATTAAATAAGCCCTGGCAAATACCGTTAGATTAAAGTCAAGAACTACAGACCTGGGAATTTTTAAAGAATATGATAACAAAAGTAGTACCTAATCAGTTGATTTCCACAAAGAAAGTGCAAACTTATTTAAAATTAGTTGTTGAAAAAAAATCATAATAAAATATAAGCAAAACTTCAAATGCTTATTGCTCGAAACCACAAATTTTAACATAGGCCCTTTTAGAACCAAGCCACAGAATTACTGTTTGTCGGGCTGAGCAGTTCAGACGGTAGAGCGCTGGCTTTCTTAGCTCAAGTTGGCAGGTTTTATCCCAGATTAATCCAGTGGAATTTGAAGGTGCTCAAATACACCAGCCTCGTGTCGGTAGACTTACTGGCATGTGAAGGAAATCCTATGGAACAAAATTCCGGCACATCAATATCTCCAAAACCCGTAAAATGATTTAATGGGGCATAAAACAAGAACATTATTATTATTATTATTATTATTATTATTATTATTATTATTATTATTATTATTATTATTATTATTATTATTATTATTATTATGTTTGCTAAATTATTGATCCATAGAGAGAGCCCATACGTAGGAGGCAGTGATACCATGAGGCATGCTAATCGAGACGAGCTTCTTGCAACACCACTGACGCTGTAACACCTTCAAGAGCTTCTACAGCCAGCGGCCGTGTCCTGTATGTTGTTATTACCCAGTGATTGGCGACGCGTGTAGTCGGGAGGAGGTTGGCTCGAACCTCATCGTCGGTATCCCTGAAAATGGTGTTCCGGGCTTCACCATTTTCACACTAGGCTAAGGCCGAGATTGTATACGAATTAAAGCTACGGCCGCTTCCTTCCTTTCCTATCCTACTGTCACCGAAAACCTGTTTCTATGAGTGCGACATTAAAAACCACAAGCCAGGCTGTGAGTTATTCAGACGGTAGAGCGCTGGCGTTTATAGCCCAAGTTAGCAGGTTCGATCCTAGGTCAATCCAGTGGTATTCGAATGTGCTCAAAAATCGCCAGCCTCGTGTTTGTACATTTACTGGTCCTTGAAATAACTTCCCCGGTACACAATTCTGGCACCTCGACGTCTCCGAAAACCGTTAAAATATAGTTGGTGGGACGTAAGATTATTATTATTATTATTTTGCTAGGGGCTTTACGTCGCATCGACACAGATAGGTCTTATGGCGACGATGGGATAGGAAAGGCCTAGGAGTTGGAAGGATGCGGCCGTGGCCTTAAATAAGGTACAGCCCCAGCATTTGCCTGGTGTGAAAATGGGAAACCACGGAAAACCATTATTATTATTATTATTATTATTATTATTATTATTATTATTATTATTATTATTATTATTATTATTATTATTATTATTATTATTATTATTATTATATAGCCGCTCTTGTTAGTCAGCATCATCCACATTTCAACAACCTCCAAATTATTGTAGCAGTTCTTATTCAGAATACCAATTAAACTAACTGTAATTTTCCAACAGATTGACATAAACAGTAGACCGGCTCCGTAATGTTGGTAGTGACACACTCCTCTGCAAAATGTTGCGGGAATGAATCCTGGCGCAGTCGATTGGCGTTAATAAATACTGTACTTAAATGCAAGGGACCTGTGTTAGTAGATTTTCTGGCACGTTAGAGAACCCATTTTCAGGGGAAATTTCAAGCACTCTAACATCTCTTGAAGCCTTCAACATTTGAAGGAACTTAAAACAAATTTTATTTTTATTTTTTTACAAGTTGCTTTACGTCGCCCCGCCACAGATAGGTCTTATGGCGACGATAGGGTAGAAAAGGGCTAGGAGTTGGAAGGAAGTGTTTTTTGCTATTTTGCTTTACGTCGCCCCGCCACAGATAGATCTTATGGCGACGATGGGATAGGAAAGGCCTAGGAATGGGAAGGAAGCGGCCGTGGCCTTAAGGTACAGCCCCAGCATTTGCCTGGTGTGAAAATGGGAAACTACGAAAAATCATTCTCAGGGCTGCCGACAGTGGGATTCGAACCCCCTATCTCCCGGATGCAAGCTCACAGCTGCGCGCTCCTAACCGCACGGCCAACTCGTACGGTTGGAAGGAAGTGGCCGTGGCCTTAATTAAGGTACAGTCCCAGCATTTTCCTGCTGTGAAAATGGAGCAACCACGGTAAAATTAACGACACGTAAACGTTCACCTGCCGGAAACATTCCGGAGTCTCGGGGTCTTCGAAAACCGTAAAATTAGTTAGTGGGACGTAAAATGAATAACATCATTATTACCTTTATCTTGTCAATTCACGAATTGATTTTAGACGATAAAGCATTTAATTTATACAAATTCGCTCACTTTCTTATATTAAATTCACACATGCCAATTCATATTTTACACCGAGTGAACTGGCTACACGGTTCAAGGCGTGCCGTTGTGAGCTTGCATTCGGGAGATAGTGGATACAGCCCACACTGTCGGCAATTCTGAAGATGGTTTAGTGTAGAGTCCCATCTTTACACCAGGCAAATGCCGGTGCTATACTTAAGACTATGGTCGCATCCTTCCCAATCCCATCCCATCGTCACCATAAGATCTGTCTGTGTCGATGCGACATAAGAAACAATCAACCGAGTAGATATTGGCCACCGCGATCAGAACTTTAATTCATTAATCGATTCTCATCAGTCATAATAATGCTGTCCTTTATCCCGTAAATGAAATGCATAAGATATAATGGAAAACTAACGGTATAAGTTATAGTATTTCGCTTATGTTTACATTGTTGGCACTCAATATATGTTCTAACAAATACATCGGGAAATAACATAATTCTCAAATATAACTCTGGAACGTTGATTAAATACTACGCTTTATACTTTGTAGCTTCCACAAGTAATATACAGGGTGTTAGGTGTATACGTGCAGATATTTATTGTAGCAATAGAGAACGATGTGACGAACCACTATATATAAAACTTTTAGTAATCCTCGGAAGTTATTTTCGAGAGCAAAGGGGTACGATGTTTTTAGAATAGGTAGTATGCCTTGTTCTTGTGAATGAATAGCTTTCCTTTGATAACAGGCAAGTCACGCGCCATCCCTGCCAAACTGGTTTCTGTTCTGTTTATGTTTAAGAGCAAATGTACTACTGTGACAGCTGAGCGCTCCCTATTCCATGCCACGAGATGTTACGTAATATACTTGCCAAACTGGTTTTATGTTTACGAGCAACTGACCTACGGTAACAGCTGAAGGCTACCAGTCTACAACATGTTACGTTACATTATCGCCAGACTGGTTTGTTGTTGTTAGTATTTAGTTTCCGTCTTAGGGGTTTCAGACAACACTAGTTATCGGTTTCGGACCCTGGAGATGTATTGAATTCTCAGCGTTAATACTGGTTCATTTGCTGTTACGTCCTTTAGGGGATAGGGATATCTGTGGTCGTCAGCCCTGTGGTCTAGTGAGTATGGAAATGACCTGAAAACCTGTGCCGGTGCGTGACCTGTACGAGCGTGTGATATAATTATTGGTTGGGATACGCACGCCGGGACGTGAAATGCGGTACGATCCCCGTTGTGCATTGCGTAAAGGTAGAAGAAGGAAGACAGTTCCTTGCGCCAACGAACAAATGCATGGCATAGGATATCCATATGAGTAGAATCAGAATTGAATTATCGAAGCACATCGAACGTTTTGTTTCAAACGAAAAATGGACATATTATACAACTAAGTAAATTAAACGTACCTACATTTCGTGCTTCCTGCCTGGTTGAGTGGCTAAAACGGTTGAGGTGCCAGCCTTTTGACTCCAACTTCGCATGTTCGAACCTGGCCCCGTGCAGTGGTATTTGAAGGTGCTCAAATACGTCAGCCTCGTGTCGGTATATTTACTGGTACACCGAGCTCGATAGCTGCAGTCGCTTAAGTGCTACCAGTATCCAGTATTCGGGAGATAGTGGGTTCGTACCCCACTGTCGGTAGCCCTGAAGATGGTTTTCCGTGGTTTCCCATTTTCACACGAGGCAAATGCTGTGGCTGTACCTTAATTAAGGCCATGGTTGCTTCCTTCCCACTCCTAACCCTTACCTGCCCCGTCATCGCTATAATACCTATCTGTGTCGGTGCGACGTAAAGCAACTTGTCATTCGAGCCAAGACACCACTGTGGTTCAGAATATCCTCTGGTGCTTAAACATACGTTCACGGAGGTCATCCGAAGTGGTTACCTCAGTTCGGTATACTTTGTTTCTCATGTCCCCCCAGGCATAACAATCCACTGGAATAAGGGCTGGCCAATTGATAGTTCCACATCGTCCTGTCTACCGTTGAGGAAATGACTGCACCATCGTGTAAAATCCACGTGGTTCGGCGTAGTCGAAGCGACACGTCCTCTGAAAGCTCCAGTAACGTACTGTATCTACTGTACAGGAGCAAGATAACATTAATAAAAAGATGTAGCCGACCTCCAACTACACCCATCCTGATATTAATTAGAACCGGTGCTGGAAACTGCCTTGTCCTATTGAATGGGGATATTCCACAGCTCATGAGTGGGATATAGTGGGTTCCAACCCCTCTGTCAGCAGCCCTAAAGGTGGTTTACCGTGGTTTTCCATGTTCACACCAGGCAAATGCTGGGGCTGTAACGTCATGAATGCCACGATCGCTTCCTTTCCCGTCCCATCGTCACCATAAGGAAAGCTACACCGATCAAATTTATGCAAGTAAGGTGATTGGTACCGGTCTGAGTGTCTGAGACCGTTGAGGTCCTTATCTTCCGACCTCCAACTTGGCAGGTTCAATCTTGGCTCAGTCTGATGATATTTGATGGGGCACACATACGTCAGTCTCGTGTCGTAGAAATACCGGCACGTAAATGAACTCCTGCGATATGAAATTTCGTCACCTCAGCGTCTCAGAAAACGGTATAAACGGTATGTGGGACGTAAAGCAAAATACCGCTAATAAAAAGACGATTGGTCAAAGAGACAGACTTCCCACTGCATCCATCCAGATATTAATTGAGAGCCGGTGCTAGAGGTTGCCTTGGTATACTAAATATTAAACACTCCTTCTATAAAAATTGCCTCATGTGTCATTAATACACTTGACAGAAATTCTGGATTGAGTGCTTGATCAATTAACCAGCGGCAGAAATCCACTCTTAAATCATCACCGAGCTTGATAGTAGCAGTCGCTAAAGTTCGAACAGTATCCAATATTCGGGATGTACTGGCTTCGAATCCCTCTGTCGGCAGATTTAAAGATGATTTTCCGTGGTTTTTCATGTTCACACCAGGCAAATGCTAGGGCTGTACCTTAATTAAGACCACGGTTGCTTCCTTCCCGATCCTAGTCCTTAGTTATATCTGTCGCCATAAAACCTATCTGTGTATAGGTCTTATAGGACGATGGGATAGCAAAGGCCTAGGAGTTGGAAGGAGGCGGCCGTGGCCTTAATTAAGGTACAGCCCTAGCATTTGCCTGGTGTGAAAATGGGAAACCACGGAAAACCATCTTCTGGGCTGCCGAGAGTGGGATTCGAACCCATTATCTCCGGGATGCAAGCTCTCAGCCATGCGTCTCTAACCGCACGGCCAACTCGCCCGGTAATAATAATAATAATAATAATAATAATAATATTTTTTGCTGCCGGGCAGAGTGGCTCAGACGGTTGAGGCGCTGGCCTTCTGACCCCAACTTGGCAGGCTCGATCTTTTCTCAGTCCGATGGTATTCGAAGATGCTCAAATAAGTCAGCCTCGTGTCGGTAGATTTACTGGCGCGTAAAAAGAACTCCTGCGAGACTAAATTACAGCACCTCAGCGCCTCCAGAAACAGTAAGAGTAGTTAGTGGGACGTAAAGCAAATAACATTACCGGTATTATTATTAACAAATCATTAGGAGCTGAAAGGCAGGGAAGAAAATAGTAAAATATGCGTGGTGTAGGAGGAAACAAGAGGAAATGTACTTCACCCGTGCCTACATCGCTCGCAGTAGTTTACTACAGGATAGTATGCGTAAGACCAGAACCAGGTCTCTTTGCGATGAGTCAGGTGTATCTTCGTATTGTGGTTAGCACTAGAGGACAAAGTGTGACAAACAGGTTTTGTGTATAAACATCAAACATGCACATCAACAGACACACCCACGCAATGTACCCAAACCAGTACAGTGTAGAATGAAGAACTGCCATGCCGTGTTCAAGGTCAGTATCTAGCGTTTTAACAAGCACGTCTTCCGTGTGTTGTGTTCAGCTTGCGCCACGTACAAGGCAATCGCGAACTGAAACTCTAGATTTATAATTTTTGTTACCGGTACTTCAATTTTTCTGCTCGGATTTATGAGAATATCGAACTATCGAGACTCAAAATACTACATCGATTGAGAACTGAACTCCCAACTCAATACGCTGCAGAAATGGTGTAACATCTGACATACCAATGTGAAACACGTAGCAATTGTTCAAGTGACCTCCCTGGACTACTCTGCAGGCTTCACTTCTCCGTACCCGGCGAGTTGGCCATACGGTTAGGAGCGCACAGCTGTGAGCTCGCATCCGGGAGATTGGGGCTTCGAACCCCAATGTCGGCAGCCCTGAAGATGGTTTTCCGTGGTTTCCCAAGTTCACACCAGGCATTGCGGGGGTTGAACCTTAATTAAGGCCACGACCACTTTCTTTCCATTCCTAGGCCTTTCTTGTCCGATTGTCGCCATAAGACCTCTCTGTGTTGGTGCGACGTAAAGCAACTAACAAAAGAAAATCACTTCTCCGAATCCAGTCTTCCGTAATATCCATTGGAGATCTGGCGGGCCAATTGATGGGTCCATGTCGTCCTATTCGCCATAGACCAAAGGACTGATCCAAATGATCACGCAGTAAGCGGCTTATATCAGGTGGTGGACCATCGTGTAAAAACCACATGTTTCGGCGTAGTCGAAACGGAGCGTCCTCTGAAAGCTCTAATAACGTACCTATGAGGAACTCCAGGTAAGATACCCCTATGAACTGTGCAGGTAAGATGATAATAATGTCATTGGCTTTACGTCCCACTAACTACTTTTCACGGTTTTCGGAGACGCGGATTTGCAGGAATTTAGTACCATAGGAGTTCTTCACGTACCAGTAAATCTACTGACTCAAGGCTGACGTATTTGAGCACCTTGTCAAGACTGGACTCAGAAGGCCAGTGCCTCAACCGTCTGAGCCACTCAGCCCGGCAAGATGATTGGTGCAGCACTGCGTAAAGTGCTGGCCTTCTGAACCCAACTTGGGAGGCTTGGTCTTGGCTCAGTCCGGTGGTATTTGAAGGTGCTCAAATACGTCAGTCTCGTGTCTGTAGATTTATTTGCATTAAAAAATACTGCGATAAAAAAATTCTGGCATTTCAGCGTCTCCGAAAACCGTGCAAATTAGTTAGTGGAACGTAAAGATATTATTATTATTATTATTATTATTAGTAGTAGTAGTAGTAGTAGTAGTAGTAGTAGTAGTAGTAGTAATATTATTTTTACGGAAGTTCTAATTAAACGGGTCCATTACAGTCATCATTTTACCTATCGGTACTTACTGTTCAGTAATAAGCCTTCCGTCCGCCTCTGTGGTGCAGTGGTTGGTGTGGTTAGCTGCCACCCCCGAAGCTCGGGTTCGATTTCCAGCTCTGACAAGAAATTTGAAAAGTGGTACGAGGGCTGGAACGGGGTCCACTTAGCCTCGGGAGGTCAAATGAGTAGAGGTGGTCCGATTCCCAACTCAGCCATCCTGAAAGTTGTTTCCCGTAGTTCCCCCTTCTCCAGGCAAATGCCGGGATGGTACCTAACTTAAGGCCACGGCCGCTTCCTTCCCTCTTCCTTGTCTATCCTTTCCAATCTTCCCATACCCCCGCAAGGCCCCTGTTCAGCATAGCAGGTGAGGCCACCTGGGTGAGGTACTGGTCATTCTCCCCAGTTGTATCCCCGATCCAATGTCTCACGCTCCAGGACACTACCCTTGAGGCGGTAGAGGTGGGATCCCTTGCTGAGTCCCATGAAAAACGAACCCTGGAGGGTAAACAGATTAGGAAAAAGAAGAATAAGCCTTCTATTAGAAATGCCCGGCGGCAATTCCACAGTAGGTCTTTTTCCTTCGAGCAATGTTCACGATGGATGCAACTACGGTTTTTGAAATTTGTCTCATTAATAACAACCCGCATTGTCTATTGTCAGAAATTCATTGTAGACTGTCGCAATAACAGCACAGAAATGTTGCGCCCATATTTCATTTACTTATTAACCATTTCCTTTCATTTGTCAGCTTGGATCACTGCGTAATGCCATTGACGTCTTAAAAATCGTACACAAATACACAACACTTGATTCGCACGTATGTGCTTGTACGGATCTTCGACGTCACTGTAAGGATTCTGTGTACTTTTCACACAGAGTACCCTACACCGGTTTTCGAGTACAGCAAGTGACCTGGCACGTGAGTCATCCTCTTCTACTTGCCAAGCCTTTAGGGGAAGTGCACAACAACATGTGTTGGCCTGCGATAAGAAACAGGTTCAACAAGCCCTATACTCGGCTACTGTACTTCCGCTACGCGTGGACAGAATGACATCACCGGCGTATCCTGCTACGGCCGTTCAAAACACATTAGGTCCTGAAATATTTGGCTCTGTTATGGGCAAACTAATAGGACAAGGTAAAAAGTACATAGCATATATTATGAGATGTATTTTTCTTAGCCGACTAGCTTAATATCTGCACGTATACACCTAACATCCTGTATATTACTCACATACAGCACATAACCCTGTATTCCCTATCTGGGTTGCCTCTGAATTACATCATTTATGGTAATATGCCAACGGAACTCCAAGAAGTGGACGAAAGAAAATGTCTAATATTTACTTTTATGGACGGAATAAAATGGAAAGCATGCTTCATAAACACCGTGACCTCCTGAAGAAGAAATAAAGACAATGTAATAACAAGGTTTGTTTTGTTATGCAAGGCAATGTTGTATGAATGAAGTACAGAGTGAACTTTTCTTCCAGGTTAGCTTCACTTCGGCTATAATCTCACTTTGAAATTCTTATAAGTTTCTTGCTTGCGTACATTCCTTTCTCGATAAAGAGAAAGCAGAGAAAAAGAAATTGCGTTAAGCATTAGATATCCTGCTCCCCTCGCTTATCGCTGAATTCGATTCCGCGACAGCTCATGTTTAACCGATTCCCATTCAGCCTCCTTTCCGACGCAAATTTTGGTTTATTCAATCTGCTTTCTCGCACCCACTAGCACAAACAGCCCTCGGCGCTTTTCTTTCTTTTTTATCCGCTGGGGAGAAAACCCGCGCGTTGCACGTGATCAGCGAGCTGCCATGTAACTCTTCTCAATCCCCCCTCACCGCTTCCAGCAAGCTTCGCTACGTGGAGAAGTTCGAGTGCTTCGAGCCGAAGGAAATGGTCTCAACAGCAAATATTTATTTTTATCGGCACTGAATCTCACCACCATGAGATAGCCAACCTTTTGTACTTGTACGACACCGCAAATCCACAAAAGTGAATACGATAGTCACAACTTGCGTTGCCATTCACTTGGACGAATATATTATCTTACAGCAAACATTGGAGCATTACTTTGATAGTTATAAAGAGTTAGATTAGTCGAAATTTTCAAAAAGAAAATGATACGTTTACGAATGTATGCAACATAGACTACTTTTAACCAGAGGGGAAAAGGGGTGATATTGTCGTAGCACTGCCACAACCTTCTCACCAAGGTGGCTGTTGTTCGAATCCCGACTAAACAAATGGGTTTTTAAATTAAAAGTATTAGCGTCACTTAAATGCGGGTGCACATGTGGGTACAGAAACAATAACAACACTGCCTGTCAGACCTGAAGTAAAGGATGGAAGGTTGTAATTTTTCGTGACTGTCGGTATCGTGATCATAACCACGGAAACTCCAGTTTTACGTGGAATCCGAACCACAGGAACGTGAACTTTCATTTCAAAAATCCCACATGCATTGGGAGGAATTCGAACCATGGTCGCCTTAATGAAAACTGCTCGTTACAATTCCAATCAGCTATTACGCCCCTGTCAGGCCAGAATCTTACACCGTAAGTATACGATTTTGCCAACATCTATCGTGTCTGGAGTAACTTATGGAAAATAACTGTAAGAAAACACATTTGTGATGATGGTTAGTGGCAATAGGTTCTGGATGCTTAGTTGAATGGTCACTGTCGCGCCCTTCAGTTCAAAAGTCCAGGGTTCGTTTCCTGACCCGAGTCGAAGGTTTTAGCAGTGTATGGTTAATTCATCTGAATCAAGGACTGAGTTTTCTGTTCGTTTTAATACACACCTCTTCATTCACATGCAGTTCACCGTACTACCAACCATCAGAGAAACATACAATAATGAATACATTCCTGCAGATAGAGTTAGCGTCAGGACGGACATCCGAGAGTAAAACCTGGCCAGGTCCTCATGTGTGATATTAAACTCACCTGCGACCTCACCAAAGTTTGGAGAAAAGGTGGAAGGAAAAAGAGAAAACCGAGCTCGATAGCTGCAGTCGCTTAAGTGCTGCCAGTATCCAGTAATCGGGAGATATTTGGTTCGAGCCCTACTGTCGGCAGCCCTGAAGATGGTTTCCCGTGGTTTCCCATTTTCACACCAGGCAAATGCCGGGGCTGTACCTTAATTAAGGCCACAGCCACTTCCTTCCAATTCCTAGGCCTTTCCTATTCCATCGTCGCCATAAGACATATCTGTGTCGGTGCGACGTAAAGCAAAGTAGAAAAAAAAGAGAAAAAGAATTTAGTGGTACTAGAATTTAAAACTTTAATATGACGTGAATGATTTTTGGAACTGAACATTTCCTAAAGTAAGAATTTGTTGACAGTTTGTATTACGAAGAGCACAGACCCCGTTAAACAACTGTTCTTTTAGAGAATAGGCCATCAGCTCATTGCTCTAGGGAACAAGTACTAGTTCCTCCGCTCTTGACGGCTTGCTATCGATGGAGAACGGAGCAGCAGAGAGGGTTCATGCTTGCTTACGATGACCGCACAGCGATAATGTTACCAAACGAATTTGTTTGTGCATATTATTATTATTATTATTGTTACCGTATTTTGGTGGTAGGTAGAGGTGAAAGAAGGTGCGGGCGTGAACGGGTCTCAAGCTACGGAAGAGAAACTAAGTAAAATTTACCCAGGTTATATTTTCTTTTCAAAAATTAAGTAACAACACATAGAACCGGTACTTAGTAGCCGAAACACAATTTGAAATGTACAATTACAGGGATTACAGAATTTGGGCTCCGAGAGCCGCCCATACGATTCTTGAGCTAGAAGTCCAACCTTACAATATACAGAACTCAACAAAGGGGCAGAAAACCCCATTCATGCTCAGGAGCACTTGCTCCACATTACACAGGAAAAGCCTCCTCGAGGCATACAACACTCAAAGAGCCACACGCTCTTAAACATTCACCAAACTCAACCTTCAAGTTGTCCTCTCAGGACATAGACACAGGGGTAACATACCCAACCTACTGAGGTCTATTAAATGAAAAGGTTAATTACATGACCTTTAAAGTAACGAATTGAGAGGAGGCGAACTGCACTCCTAATACATTTGCTTAAGACCTACGTGGCACTAGGCCGTTAATACAAGGGCTACTCCCATACTACAGAGGTGACTTAAAAAGAACCAATTTACATTACGTTAACGAAGAATAGGTAGGGGAAAATAAGTTCACCTCAAAACAAATGTGAGTGGGAGCTCGAGAGGGTTAGCACTCTCTATCCCAATATGTAGCTTTACAAGAAAAAGATGAAAAGAGTAATTACATTTTAGGAAAAGGTTACATGATGGAAATGCTTCGAACCCGCCGCGAGTGTTAAACTGCCGACCTAACCAGAAAAGAAGTTATTAATAGGCCATTACCTGGTGTTGAACGGCTGAAGAAGAGAGAGGCGCTTCCCGCCTCCTGCTATGTACTTAATACACTGAAAGATGGAACACAAGTGGCCCGGAGAGCCTAAAATCAGCAGTTTAAATACTCTCGCAGAAAGTTCTAGGCGTTAGGGGAAAGAAAACACCCTCCCACAAAGATTTTATTGGCTAGGGTACAGAAATATATTCAAGTTGGGAGAAGATGCCCATGATAGGTCAGAAATTAATAGAAGAAATTCGTGATTGGATACATTCAAAACAAGGGGAAGAAAGGGGTAATTATTGCCAACTTAAACAATGACAGAAAGAAATTTAACAAAGAACAAACTCTTGAAATTAAATTTTCTCCAACAAAATAGTTCTTTGACTCCGCACTAGGTTGCACTATTGTAGATCTTCAGTAGTGTCCTCTAAAAGAGAAAGTTCACACTTCTTACTTCAAGCGAAACAAAAACACATCAAAAGTGACACAGTTCAAAAACTCAAAATTTTCCATGTGGTGACATCTTCTGAGAAAGTAGAGAATTAATAGAGTAGATACAGTTCAGACTTCCTCCAGCAGAGGAGTTTCAACTGGCGCACATTTTAAATTAGCGGCGTGGAGGTGTACCGCCCGGTACAGACCTCCCCCCCCCAAAAGTTCCTCCAGGGATGACGCATGAAGTCAATTTGAAACAAGGTCCAAGTAATGATGTTGATATGAAGATAGATAGCCGAAGCGTTTACAAGATTTCTTAATTCAGTTTCAAAATGTTGTTGTTGCAGGTGAATGAAAGTCTTTATGTTTGTAGAATTGGAATTTCTGAAGATAAACTTTTAATACTTAAAGGTGAAGAAAAATTTTGCAATGTCCACCCAAAAATTGTTGTTGAATTCCCAAGTGTAGTTATTGCTTATGGTGACTGTCCATGTAGTTGATGTAGATTGAGTCGGATGGCCAGACCGGCCGTTGCAGCTTGCGTCCAACGGAGGCCGCTCGGACCCCTCAAGTACCCTGAGATACCGCTCGCCCGCACTATGGGGGGAGCAGAGGTGTTGAAGTACGCCGCGCCCGCGGTGAACAGATACAGGCTGCGGGCATGTAGCAGGTCGTGCGCCGCACATCAGCCTTGGCCGGGAGGAGAGCTCCGGCTCGCCGTGCACATGTCGTCCTCGCTGGAGAGGAGGGGGCCCATCCCCCTCCCCAGTCGCTGCACGGCGCTGCGCGGCTGCGGGGGCGCTGAAACATTAAAGCTAGGCGGCAGAATTGTGTTGGACTATCATCTTCTTTGAGGGTACAGGCTTGTGGAGAGGTTGAGGGGCCAGCGGCGTGTAGATATCCATGGCATTTACTATTATGAAGCCACAGTGTAAGGTGGAGCAGGAGACGGGAGCGTGGTAATGGCCGTGGCAAGAACAGGATGGCAGTTTAACGGGTCGGGGCAGATTTTACACAAGGCTTACATCTAAAACCAAAATATTACAGAAGGGGCAGAATGCCTTAAAAGTGAAACTCAAAAAAAATATAACCTTCATATCCTTTCAAAATAATATGAAGCAAGTTAACACAGAAATTACACCGGTTTCACCTGGGACAGGTGAACTCTAAATATCCTCTCGGTGGCTGGATTACTTAGCAATAAGGTAACCGGCGTAAGAAAATCGAGAATGATACAAGGCCCATGAAATCTGGGGGCAAGCTTGCCCGCGGGAACAAAATTTTTGACCATAACCTGGTCACCTACCTTCAAAGTGGTGGGTCTCCGTCCACGATCATACCTTTCCCTAACCTTTTCATGAGATACTTTAAGATTAGCTTTAGCCTTCTTCCAAAGATCTTTAATGTTGTCCGGATCTATTGTCTCGGGCAGAATGTCATTCAGAGACCAGAGGTTAGAGAGCGGCGTGTTGGGAACGAACTTAAACATCAAAGAAGCTGGAGTAAATTTGTGTGATTCATGAACCGCCGAATTCAAAGCAAAAGCTAACCAATGCAGGGACGTGTCCCACCTAGAATGATCTTCATGATGATAGGCAATAAGTGCGGACCTGAGATTACGGTTAACCCGTTCAGCCAGAGATGGTTGAGGGTAATAAGCGGAAGTAGTTACATGAGAGATGGACAAGTCAAAACAGAATTTACGAAATAAATTAGATGTAAAAGCCTTAGCATTATCAGATACAATGTATTGGCACGGACCAAAAGAAGCAAAAATAGAATTTAGGCAAGTAATAGTTGACTGAGCGGTAGCCAGATTAGTCGGAAATAACCAGGAAAATCTTGTAAAACCATCTACACACACAAAGATGAACTTGTTGGCATTACCCTTTGACTGGGGGAAGGGTCCTACATAATCAATATACAGGCGTTCCATGGGGCGCGACGCTTGATGCGAAGACAAAAGGCCTACCTTGGTGGACATGGTGGGTTTACTGAGCAAACAAGATTTACAAACTTTTACAAGTTCCCGAATGTCACCGTCCATACCTTTCCAGATGAACCTTTCACGAATCTTTTAACGGGTTTTAAAGATTCCAAGATGCCCTCCCAATGGGGTCTCATGATAGTATTTGAAGATCATAGGCACAAGAACAGCTGGAACGACAACTTTCATCATCTTGTCATGCCTCGAAGGGCAACATAAAACACCATTCCTCAGAACATAAGGGACGACGTGTTCCCCAGAAGAAAGGGTTTCCATTATCGGAGCCAGCGTAGGATCTTCACGTTGGTATTTCTCGATATCCCTAAAGAGCATGGGAGCATCGGTTAGGATGGCATTAACCTCGGATATTATGGACTCGGAAGATGATGAACTGTCGACCGGTTCATGGGTCTCGACCTCGTTTGAAAACATACGGCTGAGTCCATCAGCCACGACATTTTCGGTACCTCTGATATGCCTGACATCGAATTGGAAGGCGGAAATACGGATGGCCCAACGGGCTATACGACCAGTACGACGCGGTCTACCTAAGACCCAGCTTAAGGCTTGGTTATCTGTCTCCAGGTCGAATTTGACATGTTCCAGATAGAGACGGAACTTTTCTAAGGCGAATAAGACTGCCAACCCTTCGAGCTCATAGATGGAATACTTGGCTTCTTGAGCCGATAGAGTCCTAGATGCATAGGCGATGGGACGCCTCCCTAGTTCAGTCTCTTGAAGAAGGACTGCAGCTACAGCTGACGACGACGCGTCCGTTTGGACGATGAATTTCTTCGAGAAATCAGGCATAGCAAGTACAGGGGCATTACAGAGAGCAAATTTAAGATCTTCGAAAGCGGCTTGTTGAGAAGGTCCCCACTCGAATTTGATGCCTTTCCTACGAAGAAGGTTTAAGGGCGCCGCTCTATTAGCAAAGTTAGGAATGAACTTTCTGAAGAAATTCACCATACCAATAAACCTGGCGATGCCTTTAATGTCCTTGGGAGGTTTAAAATCACGGATGGCCTGTGTTCTAGAATGATCGACTGCTACACCATCGGGTGACACAATATGCCCTAGGAATGACATTGAGGGCTTAGCAAAGGCAACCTTGGACAACTTAACAGTTAACCCAGCCTTACGAAGGCGATCGAGAACTTCTCGCAGATGATCTAGATGTTCTTCAAAAGTCTCTGAAAATACGACGACATCATCCAAATAGTGATATAAGTACTCAAATTTGATGTCGGAGAAGACCCTATCTAGTAGCCTAGTGAGTACAGCTGCTCCCGTGGGGAGCCCGAAAGGCACGCGGTTGTATTCGTATAAATTCCAGTCCGTGGCAAACGCTGTAAGGTGTTTAGACTCTTCGGCAAGGGGAATTTGATTATAGGCCTGATTCAAGTCCAAGATGGTAAAGAACTTGGCCTTACGAAACCATGAAAAGCAAGAATGAAGGTCGGGAAGGGGCACAGATTGCAACACCACCTTCCGATTGAGAGCCCTGTAATCAATGACAGGCCTGAAGCCTCCTTGGGGTTTCGGGACTAGAAAAATAGGCGAAGAATACGCTGACTTAGAGGGCCTAATAATACCATCCTTCAACATCTGATCGATGATTTCTTTCAGAGCCTTCATTTTAGGTGGAGATAGCCTATACGGTGGAAAACGGACAGGAATCGAATCCGTGACCTCAATTTTGTATTCAATAAGGTCAGTTACACCAAGAGTATCAGAGAACACCTCGGGAAACGACTGACATAATTTACGAATACTATCAGCCTGCTCCTCAGGTAGATGTCTAAGGTCTAACAACATCTCATCCTGGGTAGGCGAAATAGATGAACATGACACAGAATTACACTTTAATAGTGGGATTTTATAACTAGAAGCAAATTTGAATGTGCACGACCTAGACTGGAGATCGAGCACAAGACCAGTGTGAGAAATAAAGTCCGCTCCCAGTATGATGGGGCAAGACAAGTGCTTAGCCACAAACAGTTTAATTTTCCATGTAAATTTAAAAATACGAATTTTGACCAGTAAGGAACCTAGAATTTCTAATAGAGATGAATTAGCCGAGACATATTGAATAGGAGATGAGACATAGTCAGGTAGTTTACAAACAGATTTCAATTTCGAGTACCATTCAGCCGAAATAATGGAACAAACACTGCCTGAATCTAATAGAGCCGTTATAGGCTCGTTATTTACCTCAATCTTAAGAAAAGGAACAGGTGCGGGGGTATCCGCCGCAATCCTAAGACACTCTTTGGGGCATTCAAAGGACAGATAGGCAGATTGAACGTTCCCTGAATTTTCGATCTGCTTACCAGGGGCTGAGTCTCGGGAAGAGGGATTAGTCGACTCAGCCGAAGCCACTAGTCACTTTTTATTATTGGCATAGGTGGAATTTGCACCAGAAGTTGAGCAGGAGGGGGTGCTATTTGAGTTTGGGCAATTTTTGGCGATATGTGAGAATGCCCCACACTTAAAACAGCCTTGTGATGAACCAGCTCCATTATTTGCCCTACTAGACTTGATCAGAGGACACTTATTGCGCAGATGGTCAGGCGACCCGCAAGCATAACATTTACGAGGGGTGAGTGATCGGCGAGGTGGAGGCCGAGTATTACTAAAAGAAGGCGGGGGTTCTTTTGCCACGCGCAAGGAATCGGCATACCTAACTCCTTCCGCAGAGACGGCTAATGCTTCCAGTTCAGAGAAGGTTTGCGGGCACGCCGCGAAACACAAATATGACCTGTAGGGTGGTGAAATCCCTTCGACAATAGCTTGCACGATCTGATCCTCAGGGAAGTGGAGAGCAAACACCCTAGTATAAAACTTAATATCTTGGATGAAGTCTGCCAGGTTTTCATCCAAGCGCTGTACCCGATAATAGTATTTCTGAATAAGAGATGACCTCGCGCGGGCAGGAATAAAATTTGCAAGCAGATGTGCATGGAAATCTTCGATAGATGACTGTTCAGCTATGGCTCTTACTATTTTATCTGAGAGAACACCAATGGCATAAGGATAGATTATTTGTAAAATCTGACAAGGGGAAAGCGAAAATACGAGGGCATGATCCTGAAATTCAACTAAAAACCTTAAGAAAGAAATAACTTCACTGGTGGTGTTGACCGAAAACTTAGAGATACCTCTTAGCAACATTGCCAATGGATGAGGCAAGCTGCTAAACCCGGGTGACATAGTAGGTAAAGGTTTCAATGGTAAGGAAGATAATTCAGCACGTACATTGTTCAACGATGTGCGGCGTTCAGACTCGTTGTCCAATGGGGCAGAGATAGTTTGAGCAGCAACGGTTATTCTATTAACTTCTCCCTTGGGAGGCGCTTCCTCACTACCTGTATTTACTATGGTGGGTTGATCAGATTTGGGAGGAACTTCCCCAGTTAACAATTGAGTGACCTTATTAGATAATTCGGAAATATTTTCCAGGAGCGTACTAGCTTCCTTCTTCTGAACATCATTCAGTTTTAGAGACAACAGATCGTTAACCCTATTCGAAAAATGATATAGCCTGCCTTGCACACGCTTAATTTGATTAGGAGACGGATCATTTTCATCAAAAAAACTAACTACGGAAGCTAGCCCAGTAATGTTCTCCGTGATCGTGGAAAGAGAGTCGTCAATTTCTTTCTCTCCCAAATTGGGGATGGAAATGGGCAAATCAAGGGACTCTCTAAGCTTGTTAGTGTCTATTGCAACCGTGCCTCCAGATTGAACGTTTCTGATAGTTAACTCATATATCAACTCCTCTTTGCGCAAATAGTTAAGGAGGAGAACATCGCGAGGGCCGGGCATGATGACAGAGCAATTTTGGAAAACTCAAAAATGCCAGCAACTGAGAAAATGGTTAGAGTTCGGATCAAAACAATGTCTCGCCGTCAAAAGGGGCTAAATTGAGACCCATTCAACCACGCTCTGCTACCACTTGTTACCGTATTTTGGTGGTAGGTAGAGGTGAAAGAAGGTGCGGGCGTGAACGGGTCTCAAGCTACGGAAGAGAAACTAAGTAAAATTTACCCAGGTTATATTTTCTTTTCAAAAATTAAGTAACAACACATAGAACCGGTACTTAGTAGCCGAAACACAATTTGAAATGTACAATTACAGGGATTACAGAATTTGGGCTCCGAGAGCCGCCCATACGATTCTTGAGCTAGAAGTCCAACCTTACAATATACAGAACTCAACAAAGGGGCAGAAAACCCCATTCATGCTCAGGAGCACTTGCTCCACATTACACAGGAAAAGCCTCCTCGAGGCATACAACACTCAAAGAGCCACACGCTCTTAAACATTCACCAAACTCAACCTTCAAGTTGTCCTCTCAGGACATAGACACAGGGGTAACATACCCAACCTACTGAGGTCTATTAAATGAAAAGGTTAATTACATGACCTTTAAAGTAACGAATTGAGAGGAGGCGAACTGCACTCCTAATACATTTGCTTAAGACCTACGTGGCACTAGGCCGTTAATACAAGGGCTACTCCCATACTACAGAGGTGACTTAAAAAGAACCAATTTACATTACGTTAACGAAGAATAGGTAGGGAAAAATAAGTTCACCTCAAAACAAATGTGAGTGGGAGCTCGAGAGGGTTAGCACTCTCTATCCCAATATGTAGCTTTACAAGAAAAAGATGAAAAGAGTAATTACATTTTAGGAAAAGGTTACATGATGGAAATGCTTCGAACCCGCCGCGAGTGTTAAACTGCCGACCTAACCAGAAAAGAAGTTATTAATAGGCCATTACCTGGTGTTGAACGGCTGAAGAAGAGAGAGGCGCTTCCCGCCTCCTGCTATGTACTTAATACACTGAAAGATGGAACACAAGTGGCCCGGAGAGCCTAAAATCAGCAGTTTAAATACTCTCGCAGAAAGTTCTAGGCGTTAGGGGAAAGAAAACACCCTCCCACAAAGATTTTATTGGCTAGGGTACAGAAATATATTCAAGTTGGGAGAAGATGCCCATGATAGGTCAGAAATTAATAGAAGAAATTCGTGATTGGATACATTCAAAACAAGGGGAAGAAAGGGGTAATTATTGCCAACTTAAACAATGACAGAAAGAAATTTAACAAAGAACAAACTCTTGAAATTAAATTTTCTCCAGCAAAATAGTTCTTTGACTCCGCACTAGGTTGCACTATTGTAGATCTTCAGTAGTGTCCTCTAAAAGAGAAAGTTCACACTTCTTACTTCAAGCGAAACAAAAACACATCAAAAGTGACACAGTTCAAAAACTCAAAATTTTCCATGTGGTGACATCTTCTGAGAAAGTAGAGAATTAATAGAGTAGATACAGTTCAGACTTCCTCCAGCAGAGGAGTTTCAACTGGCGCACATTTTAAATTAGCGGCGTGGAGGTGTACCGCCCGGTACAATTATTATTATTATTATTACTAGTGCTTTAAAGTCACACTAACACATCGAAGATTTTCGGCGACGGGTAGTTGGGGAAGGGTTATAAAATGAAAAGTAGCGGTCGTGGCCTTAATTAAGGTACAGTCCCAACATTTGCCTGGTGTGAAAATGGGAAAACCACTGAAAACCATCTTCAGGGCTATGGACGGTGGGATTCGAACGCACCATCTCCCGATTGCAAGCTCACAGCTACGCGCCCCATAGCGCGTGGTCAACTAACTCGGTATTATTAATTATTTATTTAGTTTATTTATTTATTTATTCATTTGGAGTATGGATCATGTGGAACGAACAAGATACAGATTAGGCCCTATAGAGTAGGATACCAGGGCAAGAAAATTATTCATCGACTAGCGAAAAATATTGCGTTATACAAAATTTCCTTACATTACGTTTACAAACCAAGGTTTTCGGAGATTTATCACACAGTATTTATTTCATAAAAATACAATTCGTCATTTTTATTTTTATTTTACATATACTTCTTAAACGAACATAAATTTCAATATATTCTTGTACTGATGACTATGAAAGTAATTGACTTTGAATTTCATCAGCTAGGTCCTCTACTCGCTGCAGGTTACTCTTTCTTGTATGATCAAGCATTTTTCTTAAAGGTTGAAACTTTGCGTCAAGGTCTACGCTGTGCTGTGAACTATCTTTTATGGTGAATGTAAACTTGTGTACCTAGTGGGCTTGAAATGGCGTGCCGTCAGAATAAGGGATGATTCACACTATGGGTACGATGATGGTCTGCTCACGCCACGGTCACAGTCTGATCACAAACAGTAGGTATTCACATTAGGACGAGCAGCCTAAGGGCAAGCTCCGGTCGTGACCACTCAATTGAGATCAGGCCGTTGTTGCGCTGGATGATGAAGAAGAAGAAAGAAGAAATGTAAACAATAAATGTAAAAGGAGGACATGTTGGATACATCCAAGTTTAATTCATGAAGGGGAATATTATACTCTCTTTCCTCATTTGATGGACGATGAAAGTAAATGTTCACAGTACTTTAGAATGAACATTGGTACCTTCGAAATGATCCTGTCAAAAATTACTCCCGAACTTCAGAAAACAAACTCAACATTTAGAGAAGCCATAACTCCAAGGCAGAAGTGGGGTGGGGACTGAAAAGCGCACGCTCGCATGTGCGCTGCTTGCACGTGGTGTATTCACACTGCCGGTCAGCTCATAGAACGGTACGATCACGCACCGGTCATATATTCTTTGGGAAGATCGTTGCTTGCTCGTGCTGGTACCGTGACCGTACTGTGATCGCTAGTGTGTGCAGTTCCCAACAAATCAGTTCAATCATATCTGACTGGACCGCGACCGTGGCGTGAGTGTACCGTGATCGTACCCATAGTGTGAATCATCCCTTACGTTCATCACCACGGAGCTCGGTGCGCATGACGTCACGAACTTCCCCTACGTTGCTCACTCGATTCCTCTCGCCCCTCCAAAGCGCCGTACAGGCTGGCTCCGTACGTATAGTATTTCGCTCTCAGTTGACGATAGCTCTTTTAGCGAACTGACCAACAGATTGAGAACAAGTAACTTTTCCAAGCCTCAGAATGGGGCTAAACCACCATACCATATCCTTACTCTTATTACAGTGCCCACCAAACAAGTTTACAGTAATCTCAAGCGAGGCGCGCATAGCGGCTGACGGGAAGGACATGCCGTATTCTTTTAGAACAGTAGGCAATAATTTGAATAGCTGCTGAAAATTATTTCCGTTTTCATATATGCAAACCTAGCATCTTCGAAGGAAATTCTATGACACGCGTCGTAATTCCTCTTCTATTATAGCACTTGCCATTTTCCTCATTTCGTTTCCCAGTGCCCCAGCTGTAACAACACCTTCTAATACTACAGGCCCCACGGCACGGCTATGACGTCAGAGCAGTTAGGCTGCAAGTACGGTAGATTCGTCAGCATGCATTTTATCGCTAGCTAGACAATGATACGACAGGAGTTTTGTTCATGATTTCATGTAAGCTGAATTATTTTCAAACGAATCTCCCCATCTCTACGGTCACTTATGAACGGTATCGAAATACGTATGCCGCGAGACGGGTTTAATTATTTTCAAACGAATCTCCCCATCTCTACGGTCACTTATGAACGGTATCGAAATACGTATGCCGCGAGACGGGTTTAATTATTTTCAAACGAATCTCCCGATCTCTACGGTCACTTATGAACGGTATCGAAATACGTATGCCGCGAGACGGGTTTATATCTACGGTGTTGAAAATGATCTTAACTGCCTGAAATTTTACAAGAAACTCAGTTTTCTCAGAGGTGAAATTTACATTCGTAATAGAGCATCTGCACAATTATTTCGTATCGTAATACGTATGTATATGGACGGAATGTGGAGAACAATGAAAATATTTAAGACAATCATAATGTCATGATACAGAGCAAAGTTATCTGCGAAACGTACAAAGAATTTCACCTTATTTCCTTGACACGGCATAAGCCCAAAAGCCTTTATCATGTCTGTAAGTACGGGCCACGAAAGCAACAATGGCAAATCATAATAATGATAAAAATGACAAGAGTGTTGGTACACATTTAGTATAAATGTTGCAACAGATTTTGACTTCACTATACTCCAATCACTTGACAACTCTACTCCTTTTAAACACTAGAGAAATCCCTCAAAATTTGCAAAACTTCTCTCCTCATTGTATTGAGCTTCTGTTAGCAAACTTTTCGCTATTGCTGCTGCCAAATTTCTATTTTGTAAACATCCTCGTTCTTCGTCAGCGCTCTCCCATGAAGAAGAAGCTGAAGGCAGGTAGCTAGGACAGTTAGGTAAAATTGATGGCATGGCTCCTGGTTTCAGGCGAGGATTTTGAAGTGGCACAGAATACTTAACAGTCGCACTGCCATAGCATTCACTGTGTCTAAGAAAACGTAGATCCGTCACTGAAGTGTAGTTCACACACCTTAAAATGAATATTAAAATATCTGATTAAGAAAGACGCACTAACAATGCACTCTCACTGACATCAAAACAAGCATTGTGCAACCAGAGTAGGCCCTACAGCCAAGCATGAATGTAAAAGCAGGCAACATCTCCAGTGGAGATAAACCTAAACATATCATTAGAGAAACAAAATGTGATGCCCTTACAACATGATCTCAAATAGCAAGTGATCATCCTATCCCAAGAAAGAGTATGTGCCTAATGGTCTATCATTTGCAAAATGCGGCTATTTAAAACACTTATTAAATTATAAAAGTGCCAAGCTTACCTTTGAATTCTGGGTGACTTGAATGTTACCCCTATGTATTACTGTAATCCATGTCCGACTCGTTGGCTGAATGGTCAGCGTACTGGCCTTCGGTTCAGAGGGTCCCGGGTTCGATTCCCGGCCGGCTCGGGGATCTTAACCTTCATTGGTTAATTCCATTGGCTCGGGGGCTGGGTGTTTGTGCTGTCCCAAACGTCCGTGCAACTCACACACCACACATAACACTATCCTGCACCACAATGACACGCAGTTACCTACACATGGCAGATGCCGCTCACCCTCATCGGAGGGTCTGCCTTACAAGGGCTGCACCCGGCTAGAAATAGCCACACGAAATTATTATTATTATTACTGTAATCCATTTCTGGCGAAGTCCATCGTCTTTCGGAAATGAAAAAACTGCTACCCGGGGTCCTTTGTCATAATTCCCTCTGCATCTTGGTACGGAACATTGTAACACAATATCGCACACTTCTAATTATTACATTAAATGTTAAATTATATAAATTAGTTTACAAAATCATCTCCTAACGGCCACAGAACATTGCCTCACTTGTTACACTCACTGGTTCAGTAACCCCAACATAAAAACGTCCTTTCAGAGTTTCGTACAGAGATAATTAGCACAGAAAATTCAATACATATCAATGCATTACTCATATTTAATTGAATATTATGCTCTACCATACATTACTTTTCCCCACAATCTACTGTTTTTCACTCGATGGAGACGGAATGAATTCGACAAACTAGATCGTACACCGCAAAAGTCTGTATCCTGCATGGACTTCAACCAAGACCAACTCCAAAATAATAAGGGTCCAATTATTCTTCGACCACTAACTGCACATCAAGCACCCACTTTCGTGTCATGAAGAGGTATCTTGTGTATCACACAGGGATTTTCAGTATCTTACGAGGGAACACATATATGTGTTTCACTCGGATTCGGTTGAAATTTGGTAGGAATATTCGTGGGAGGCAGTAGAATGCTAAGGTGAAAACTGCATGTCCCCAGCGCAAGTTTAAACGCCAAAATAGAACAAATAAATAGTCGTAAAATTAGAAATGCCGCGGGAGTATCGGGGTATGCCGGAGAGGTAGGGAGGAGTGAAGCAGCGGACGTGAGCCAACCGGGCTGTGTCGAGCTGTGCCAGCAGCCAGGCAGCGTATAGTTAGCGCGTTCCCCTTAACTTCCCGATTAGATGCGCAAAACGTAAGTATGAAAACAGCACATGAAACAAGTGTACAAAGGACTATGTTTGAACAACGATGCCAATAAGGTTTGAAGAATTCACGCCCAAGTTCATGTTACTCGTTGTAATTAGTGCAATAGTGATTGTTTACAAAAAAGTGTACAAGGCATAGATACTGTGTGCATCATGCACATCTTACAGCGCTGTCGCTTTCACAAGTATTACATTGCTTATAGGAAGGCTCTTCTTTGAAACAATAATCGACTGGATTAACAAATTGTGAAGGTTTCTTGTTAACATAGCCACATTTGTACCAACTGTACTGCCACATGCTACGAAAACGCGGAGAGGAGAACTGGTTGTGCGTCAAAGATTGCACTTTTAAAATGTTGTTCCTTAAATGTACCTTGATGTCTAACGAGTTTAACAAAATTAAATCGTCCAAAAAAGCGTATAAATTGCTTCCAAATGCGGAAGCCCAAAACATCTAACAGCTGGATAAGTCCAGTGGCTCCTTTCGGAATTGTTTGAACATTAATGATTTTCTTACTCCCAGTTTTAGCATTTAAAATATTTTCTTCTTTCTGTCCGGTCCAGAAATCGAGAACTGAAACACTGTAATTTGGTACTAGCTCACAATAAACATCCCGTAACCATTTCTGTACAAGTTCTTTGGTCAGTTTTCCAGACTTTGAAGGCAAAGTGTACACATTTGGAGTGGTAAATAGTTTTTTCTTTCTATATTAGGACCAAATTTGCCATTTTTTCTTTCAACACCACTAGCAACTTAGGCAGGAGTTGTCCATCTGCCGAAATTATTGGCTGTATTGTGTAGCTATGAGTTAGTGAATTCATAGTTTGTGCTTCCGCTAATACGACTTTTCCTCCTCGTTCATTATGGGTCCTGCCAGAATGGAACTCTTCATGAAAACCAGACTGATCAGTATTAAACACGCACTCTGGGCCGTGACTTTCTATTAATTGCGACACTTCTTCAACAAACAGTGTCGCGTTACAATTAGTATCTTCTTGTTCAAATTGGTACTTTTTAGATACGAATTTGCAAATTTTTCTTGATCCAGTTTTGAATTTCTTTTTAAAACTCATTACCCAGGAATGAGACGTTCGAAACGTGTCGTATTTAACTAGACGAGCGTACTTTAAGGCCCATTTTTTAATATTTATACCGTGAACAATTTTGTTTCGTTGTCTACTTTCTTCGAACTTTTGATAAGTCTTCTTCGTAACAAATTTATTTTTTTCTTCCATTGTCCCACCGTTTTCCAGTTGTTGCTCCCACCTGTAAAGCTCTTGCCGGAACTTTAATTTACAAAACCTGTGTTTCACTGATGCGAAGCTCCTCTGTTTCCCACCTTTGTTTCGCCAATATTCGACGACCTTCTTCTTATAAGTTATTGGGATTAGGCATCGTTCAGCCGTTGTTGTGGATGCAAATCAAAGTCATCATCTGACATATCCAATGTGCCATCCAGTTCGACTGTCATATCGGTATCCAAAACCCTGTCGGCAATTAGACCTGTAAAACGGAGACAAGAACGCAATTCCTGCGAACGCTTGTTTTTCTCGTAAAAGTAAATATATATAAATACATTGATCTACTTACGATATAATTCCAATCCCAAATTCCTTTCATCTTCAGAAAATGGGGTGTCTTTTTTGTCACACTCTGCAAAACAATTCTGAAGGCACACTACTACATTCCACGGATTGAATGTCTTCTGTAGTGGGCGTTTTTCTTGTATCTAGGTGTAAAAAATCAATTATTACCGTACATGGTTAAAGTAAATATATAGAGTCACCATTCATAAAAATGACTATAAGTACGTCAGATTTTACCTGTCATTGTAAGAAAGTTGTCTCATCGGACGACTAATCAATGTGCACCTCTTGATCTGCTTTGACGTTTCTAATCGGGAAGATACGAGGTATGTGCGAAGTGCGGTGTAGTAAAGAAGAGTGGCCGGGAGGGTGGGGGGTGGGTAGTCATTCATTCGACTCGAGTGAGCAGCCCGACAATACGCTGCTCACGTCCGCTGCCTCGCTCCTCCCTACCTCTCCGCCACACCCAGATACTCCCGCGGCACTTCTAATTTTACGACTATTTATTTGTTCTATTTTGGCGTTTAAACTTGCGCTGGGGACATGCAGTTTTCACCTTAGCATTCTACTGCCTCCCACGAATATTCCTGCCAAATTTCAACCGAATCCGAGTGAACCACATGTATGTGTTCCCTCGTTAGTGTCGAGTATTCTGAAAATTAATGTACCCACTGAAGTTCAAACCAAGCTTCGTCGAACATGATCAGCGAAGGATCTAAATCTCCGTCATGCACGAATTTTAGCACCCACCGGCAGAAGTTAACATGAGCGACAGGATCTGCGACATCTAATTTGTGCACTACGGAAACGTTCTAAGGAAATATTTTTAGAATTTTAAGCCCTCTTAGCATTGAGGTGGACGAGATACCACACTCCCGTGCTAAAAGGCCAGACGATTTACGAGAGCTAACCTGAAATCTGGCTCGCATATATTCAAATTTTTTGTTAGATAAGACTTTTTTCATAAAGCATTTTTCTGTTTAAGACGGATCCAGTGGCACGCCACATGGACATATGGTTTAGATGATAGATGATGAGAAATTTTCGGAAATCGATTGCAATACTTGCGCACACACCTATCATACGATATATTTTAAGAAATATATGTTTCGACAATAAATATCGTTGCTCAATGGTGTACTTAACCATAATGGATACTTTTTACTGCGTACTTTCAAAATAATCACAATAACTGAGTGTGTCGAGCAAATCACATGTCTCACTAGCACAAGTACAGATCTCTACTAACGACCGAGTTTTACAGGACAGAAGATGGGGCAAGGAACCTGTTGTCTCTCGCCAGGTAGCTCCTTGCTCGTCGTTTAAGTGTGCCATTGTCACTGTACAACCATACTATGTAATACTGATATAATGGCGTATGACCTCCGGAGGGGACTGGTGAGGGTCTTTTTCTCGTAGGCGGCCTATTAGGCGACCTGCATGTCTGTGAAGATGAGGGCCCTCCCTAGGGTGATTTCTAATGCTGAATACACCACACACACCCAGCCCCAAGCCATGGAATTAACCAATTAAGGTCAAAATCCTCAACCCGGCCGGTAATCAAACGTAGGACCCTCTGGACCAATGGACAGCACGCTAACCATTTAGCCATGGAGCCGGACACCATGCCTAGTGTCCAACTACTTAAACTCTGCTAGTTTCAATATTGTGGTAGTGTGTGGATTTATTACCATAAAAAATGTCATTCGGCAGCCCTGAAGATGGTTTTCCGTGGTTTCCATTTTCACACCAGGCAAATGCTGGGGCTGTACCTTAATTATGGCCACGGCCGCTTCCTTTCCACTCCAAGCCCTTTCCTGTCCCATCGTCGCCATAAGACCTATCTGTGTCGGTGCGACGTAAGCAACTAGCAAACAATGGCATTGCCTTTGGAAGTATGAATATTCTTATTTCCCTGTATCACTGGCATTCCTGTTAAAGTTTTCCGATGGTACTAGGCAAAATAGCGCCTGTGGGCTCTCTACAAACAACAATTATTTCCTTTGACGGATACAGGCGGTATTACAGGAGCTCTACTCCCCAACCATAGCATAGATCTGAATTCCCAATGCACAGGCCAATTTTCGCCTAAAAGGCCTATACAGACTTTCGTACATTCACAAAGAAGTAACTATTAAAAAGCGAATATGATACAACTAAATGCAGCTTTCATTTTTCCGGAGGCCATAAAGAGAATAAGTTATGTAGGCCGAGAACGTGAAGCGTATCAGCTGATATGTGTGATCTTGTGTGTGTGTGATTTGTTGAGGCTAGGTTACCTGGCACTGGGGTTAGAGTATTGGTCCTTTGTTTTCAAATGTGTGTGCTGTCCGTCATCCAACCACAACGTCACAGACACAACCATTGTATCCCTGTATGGCATGCATTCCATCAACTGAGTGTCATAAATGGGAATCACTGCCAAATCGTTTGCTTTATTAGCTGAGCCGAAGATATATGTTTAAATCCAGTCAGTCCATGTCATAATTTAGACATTGAAAGTTACACCTAGATGGCGCGCGAAGTTCTAGATTAAAATTTACGTAAACCTCCAAACTTACTTTATGTTTGCATTGTTTCTTATCCTTTGTCCCTCCTTATTATTTCAAATTAAGTTAAGTTAAGTCAAGTTAAGTTTAAAATAGTGGGTCACATAGAATTCTTCTTTAATTTATTTCAGTTTGCTTGTTACAAAAGTACCAAACACTACGAGAAATTGTCTCACTGCAAACGCAGAGGCGTAGTCAAGGGTCGGGTGTTACCGGAGGTTAAAAAAACCACACCCCCACCCATGGCAAAAATAAAATAAACAGAAACTGAAAATAAACAATAAAGTAAATAAAACATTCAGAGACATAATTGTAGAACCAACAGGCCTGTTGAATCTATTTTCTAAGCAGCCTCCAAAGTTGGACTTTAGATTGTAAACTGAACATACCATTCGCTGTAAAACTATTGATTGTAATGTTCTTGTTCAATATTTTAATGTAGTGCAGTCTGAATATCAACATAATTCACTTGTGTCAGTGTCTTATACGCGCGCTACACACGCACAAGCATCTCCATTGTGTTCCCTCAACCCACTCCCCCATGCGCCGATCCTGGCTACGCTACTGTGCGAACGTGAAACTAATCTTGTGGGACTAGTCTAACTCCTGTCGTCTCACTTCGAGAGGATCAATGAGTCATGGGCCTAATTGAGCGACACCATCCGGAGCTGCTGAGACTTGCAGTAAAGCTACCATACTGTAGTCAACGTGTTTATTTTTGTGGTATCTTCCACAATAACTCATAACAAATGGTCGAATAATATCAATATTTCAAACTTCAAGAAGATGTATCCCTTGCACTTAGGTTAGGATACCTGTAAGCGTATATGTCTAAAGTTACTTTTAAATGAATTGTTATGTGATTGCTTTTACTTATCGTGTTATTCTACTCTAGAGGTTTTTGTCATTTTCATGTATAATTCCTTCGTTTTTCATATTTTTATTTTTACATGTCTTGTGTCGCTATCATGATATTTCTTGTTTAATACAATTTCTTGTAAAACTTTTCTTCGTGTAATTGTTATGTTTTTGTTATGTAATGTGAGTTCTCATTAATCTCGTTGCTATACTACTGTAGCAGACTTTGCCACCGAAACATCTACCCATTTCAGTCTACTTAATTAGAAGAATAAGAATAAGAATAAGAATAAGAATACGAATAAGAATAAGAATAATTAGCGTGCCCGTGTGAGAAAACTCGCATGTGGAAACGCGTAACCACCCTTTACCCCCACATCCATATCAGGGGTAAAATATGTTAGCGAATCGTGTTTACTTCTATAAAAATTATATATCAACCTTACTTTCAATGTACAGTATTTATGGAATATAAAATCCGAATCAAATTTATCTATTTATTTATTCATTATTTAGCGTATGGCAACACATTGGAATATACAACAATATATAAATCAAATACTAAAATAACTAGGGCCTTATTACTATTAGACATGAAACAGAGTATACAATGACAGTGTATACACTTATACAGTGAGAGTCAATTTGTCTATCTAGTTAAAAGCATCTGGAGTCAACGATAGAAAGTCCTTCAGATCTCCCGAGTATGACATAATACTACACTGCTGCACAATGTGTTGGATGGTCTGGGGAGTCGCTCCACAAACACAAGATGGATCAGAAATGTTGTTCCATTTGTGGAGGAAGTCATTACATACTCCATGGTTTGTACGAATCCTGTTGGCAGTTTTCCACGTACGTCGAGGCAGATCAAAACCAGCTGGTTTAGTTTGAGTATTTAAAACAGTTATAATGTCTGGCGGTGCATGTTGGATCCATTTTTTCCCCAATGATCATTTATATTGAAGCCTGTATTGGAAAGTTCAACAGCAGATTTAATTGCTAGATGTCTGGATTTTAACCTGCCAGATATTGCACTTGGAATGTAGTCATGAATTGGAAGGTCCGGGTGATCAAATATTTTCTTATATTCACGTAACAAAGCATCCTGTCTTCTCAGTGCAGGTGGATGAATGTGACTTAAAGTTGGGAGCCAAACTGTTGGTGTAGTTTTTAGACAACCTGTGATTGTACGCTTTGTAGTATTGAGCTGGATGTCGAGTTTGTTGGTATGGTTGCTGTTCAGCCAGACTGGAGCACAATATTCTGCTGTACTATAGAATAGTCCCAGTGCAGAGTAACGAAGTATTGCAGCTGTTGATCCCCATGTAGTACCACACAGCTTTTGAAGAATGTTGTTCCTGGAACGGATTTTGGCTGTTGTGTTATTCAGGTGTTGTCGATAAGTTAGGGATCTGTCAAGTGTGACACCCTACTACTTTGGAGCAGGATTATATTTAACTAGATTTTCAATAAAATAGATTTTCAGTTGTCGGTTTGGCTGTTTGTTATGAAGATGAAAACATAAAGATTCTGTTTTACTTGGGCTTGGTGTGAGTCGCCACTTGTGGTAATACTGCCATAGGACTGAAAGATCGTCTGCCAATATCCTTTCAGTTTCCTCTATGAATTTTCTACTGATGCCAATGGCTAGATCATATGCATAAGCAAATTTCCTGCTTACAGTATGAGGGATGTCCGCAATATATAGATTGAAAAGGATTGGTGCGAGTACAGAGCCCTGTGGAAGACCATTCTTCAAAGTTCTTAGCTTACTGATTTCCTTGCCCTTACGTAACCCCTGTTCGTTCTCTGTATTTTCAGACTGTCTGCACATATGATGGTAAACAATTGATATTCAGCGAAGAAATATTTTTCACAAAAATATTTAATTATTTTACTCGAAGAATTTGTTCACGAATAAATAATAGTTAACAACACTTCCTTTAAAACAACATTGGAAATAATGATACAGTCTTCCTCGACGATTTCTTTTTCGCTTTCCTAATACAAAATATCACAAAAACCTTTAACTCTAAGAGAAATCTACATAATATTCCCCGTGCGAGAACATGGGATTGGGTAAGTACAAACCTGCTCTTTGCAATTTTTGAACATGTGATTTATTAATGGTCATAGCAAGGGCTATTTTATTGGGACGAAAACATATTTACCAATAACGAACAAAGATAGCCAAATTTGGTACTAAAAGAAAGCCTACAATATCATCCTTACGACATACCAACGATAAGTGAGATATAGTTCCGTAGCAAGCGATAGATGGCAGAGGAAATAAGACCTGCATATGCACAACTACATGTTTTGCCGCGTATTTTCAGCGAAAATGTAACGCGTTTCTTTTAAAAAATCGTAAATATTTATAACGTGAAGTGCAATTTGTCACTGCTCCTGGAAATTTTCTTTCTTTTAACACCTCATTTATTAAGATTGGTTGGTTGCAAGAATCGCAAAAGAGAAGTATACAATAGAAATATTAATATTTCACGATTGAAAAAACCTAAAGAGCATAAATACTGAAATCATATTCATGCCAGGTTGAATAGCTCAGACGGTTGAGCGCTGGTCCTTTGATCTCAAGTTGGTGGGTTCGATCCCAACGCAGTCCGATGGTATTTGAAGGTGCTTATATTCCGTAGATTTACTGGCACGTAAAAGAATTCCTGCGAGACTAAATTTCGGCACCTCGGTGTTTCCGAAAACCAGAGAATATTATTATTATTATTATTATTATTATTATTATTATTATTATTATTATTATTATTATTATTATTATTAATTTCCGGCTCCTCATCTGAATGGTCAACAACAAGTCCTTCGCTTCAGACGGTCCCGGCTTCGATTTCTGGCCGGGTCAAGGATTTCAGCACTATATGGGCAATTCACCTGCCGCAGGGACTGCTTTTTTCTGTTCGTATTAAACATACCTCTTCATTTACATACAACACTTCGCACTACCAACCACGATAGGAACACACAATAGTGAATACATCCCTCCATATAGGATGGGCATCAGGAAGAACATTCGACCGTAAAACAGGCCCATGTCGACATTTGTGACATAGTTCGCAGCCGTGACGAAACCTGAATTATTATTATTATTATTATTATTATTATTATTATTATTATTATTATTATTATTATTATTGTTGTTGTTGTTGTAATAATAATGCCCCATCCCCAACTTAAATAATTATAGTTGTGCCTACTACTGCTGAAATCACAAGAATGAAAGTACTCAATATATGGACAAATGTGCAGGAGATTGATACCTAGTTATTCCTCAGGCAACAAGTGCTGAATTCGCTCAATATTAACTATGAAAAACTCATATGACCCACAAATTCAATACGACTAGATTATGTGTGTGTTTTCCAGAAGGACTCCATTAATACGCATGTGCTCCCAATTTTGAGGGGCCAGAGGAAGCGCAGTTGGTTAGGTGCTTGCACCCCACAATCAAGGTTGTGGGATCGAAACTCGATATATGTGTTCGGTATTAAATAGAGCCTAAAATGTGAGAGATCTGTGTTAATTATTTTAGTGACCTAAGAATACTTTTACCGAGCTCGAAGGCTGCAGTCGCTTAAGTGCGGCCAGTATCCAGTAATCGGGAGATAGTGGGTTCGAACCCCACTGTCGGTAGCCCTGAAGATGGTTTTCCGTGGTTTCCCATTTTCACACCAGGCAAATGCTGGGGCTGTACCTTAATTAAAGCCACGGCCGCTTCCTTCCCACTCGTAGGCCTTTCCTATCCCATCGTCGCCATAAGACATATCTGTGTCGGTGCGACGTAAAACAAAATAGCAAGAATACTTTGGCACTGTCGAGTAAAAACTCTGGTTAGCTCAATTGAAAAGAAGAGACTACTTGCTGACAACTCCTCGACCCTCCAGCTTCTACACTGTCAGTTACTGTGTTATTATGTCATTCAAAGTCTTTCTAAAGGGTCGTGTTAGTATGTCCCTGGAAGTTCTTCTTAAGAGTAAAGTTTTAATGTTCTATTTGGTGTGTTACAGTTGGTTTTTCCGTCAGAAGACACACGAGACACCACTGGATGAAGCGGAGCGCTATTTGGTAAGGGATGGCACGCTGGTGATTCCTAATGTGAAGGAATCAGACGCTGGAGCCTATTTCTGCAACGCGAGCAACAAGGAAGGCAGCGAGGTCCTCGAGCTCCAACTGAGCGTGGTGGCGCCGTTACAGGTTCACGTGCACCCTAGTCGCCAGACGGTGGATCTAGGGAAGAGTGCTGACTTGACTTGCACTGCCACCGGCTTCCCTCAAGGTTCCATGTCATGGCTGAAAGATGGCCAGCCTCTTCGCACTGGTGCTCGTGTCCGTCTGCTGACCAGAGACCACGTCCACGTCGTATCTGTCGCCAAAGAAGATCGCGGAATGTACCAGTGCTTCGTAAAGAACGAAGCGGAGATGGCCCAAGGTGTGGCCGAACTGCGGTTGGGAGGTAAGTCCATCGCGGGTTTGTTTCACAGTAATTACCGATTATAGTTACTGGTAAAGATGTATACATTTTCACAGTCTATTTAATTACGTGACTAAGAATACAGGATAAGTCTGAACATTATTCACCCTTGGATAAGCAGTCGCTAAAAAATAAAAATAAAAATAGAACCAACGCATGGTATTGAAGTTCTTCACCGGTACACTTTCTCAGTAACAACTGTTGTGGGTATCCACAGGGTTTGATAACAATCACTATTAAATTGCGAGGAACATACAGTACTATGCGCTCATTCTTCTTTTGAGCGGATACACAAAGATGAAGACACTCTTATGATTCTGTGTTCAATCAGTATTCGAAGAGGCGGTTCCGGAGGTGTTAGTCTAGCTCTTTCTCCTGTGACAGAAGATTCTCATTGTTGCATGTTCAAAGACCCTCTATTACGCTTGCTAGGAAACCATACTCCATTTCCTGTCATATGGAGTCGGTAACTATGTAATCTGGCCGCTTCAAACGACAATAATAATAATAATAATAATAATAATCGAGGACCTGTTCTGAAAAAGTAGAGAAGACTGGGAACTCGTTCGATATACATAGTTTGAAGTACTGAATATGATATAATATGCTGTTAATTAGAGGAAAAGTAAATACTTGTGAGAGTTAATAAACAATATAACATCAACAGCGGGCGTTGAATATGCCCAGATATCACTTGCCAGACACTCAGTGCCAAGCCAGTTAAATTTAAAATCCATGAGTCGAATCCTGACCAAGTCTGGTGGTGAGCATAATGACTGTCTCCTTAATGAGTGTCTACTTTTCACTGACAGCTTTTAAAACTTGAAGGTCTCATTTCTTATCAGTCCATCTCGTTCTGTTGATCCTCCTCCATATCCACATCTATACCGCCTCTAACCGAGCTCTCACGTTCTCCCAACTCTCCATTTTTCACACCCATGCAATTATACAGTCCAAATGAATGACTTTGAAAAATCCTTTCTTATCTCAATGCTCTATGTCAATAATTTCTGGAATAATTGCACTTTTGTCACTTTATAGTAGCAATAGCGAATTGTAGGTTTCTTCAACATGGAAATTATGAATTACTTGTAATGCAAACTCGTGTCCTCATCCCGAGGTGGTGCAGGACTTTTCAGACACATGAGCTGCATGTACCATTTCAACCACATACCAGCCCTCCTGGCATTCTTAAATTTCTGGCAGTACCTGGAATCGAACCCGGGCCCCAGTGGACGGTAGCTAATGATACTAACCGTTACGCTACAGAGGCGGACAGTACATATAATGAGACCACCTGTTGCTATTTCTTGCACCTGTCTCTTGCCAAAGGCCAGAGCAGAATGTAGCATCCACAGGTAATCCAGTCGCATTAATGTCAGTGACGGTATTAAAGCTTCTGAAGTGTGGGTGGTGCTGACTAATGACATTCAGAGTATGACTAGTATGAAAAGTGCTACTCATGGGGTCTGTCATGCTGCCATAGCACTTTTTCCTCATCCCGCCTAATGTGCCTCATTTATGTATCACCATCAGCTCTTTGCTGTTTGCCTGTAAATGCAAAACTTTTGGTAGTGTAAATTGAGGATCCAACCAGACTTCGGGTTTATGACCTAACATATCTAAATGTATGGAGAGGTGGGAAGACACACTTCAAATGTATGTTATTAAATTAAAGTCGAAGTATAAATGTATAAAGAGATAAAAATAACTGTAGACGTGATTTAATAAGACACACCAAGGCTATCTAGAAACTCAACAAAGAACCTGATACCGGCAGGTCCATAGAAAAGTCAAATCTTCCAAAAACTCTCCAAGGGGCTGAGCTGCGGGAGAAGGGGGATGTCGTATTTGGGTTCGAAAACAAAAGAGTATAAGCACGAAAGCGTAAGCATTTTCTCGCCCAGTGGAAAGTACTTCCTCCAACGGTATAAGGTAGGAAGACGTTTCGGATAATGATGTTTTCGGTTAAGCCATGAACATCTACTACTATTTATTTTATCTGATTACAGTTATGTATGTATGTATGTATGTGTGTATGTATTGGGCACATAAGCCTACAGATGCAAAAATATATTAAATATTGAGGCTCACTCTCCCACGTACTAAATGCTGTGATTCGCACGGCGGTCCTTTTGAATCTGTAGGATTATGAGTTCAGTATCTACATACATACGGTATATAAATAAATAAATAAATTAATAAATAAATACATACATACATACACACACACATACATACATACATACATATACATACATACATACATACATACATACATACATACATACATACATACATACATACATACATACATACATACATACATACATACTTACTGAGACTTTCCTAACTGTCTGACTAATTTTACAAATATTATAAAACTGCATTTAACTCGAAAAATATGAAATATCTGCATTTAAAATGGAAAATCTGAAAATTAATATTCATTAAATAAAATGCACACTCGTCGGACCTTGTACTCACACTTACTTGTTACCTGATTACTTACACATACGTTATTTTAAGGGCGCCAACTGCCACTCAGTGCAGCAATAATAGAATGAGACTGTTGACTATCTCTAGGGTGTGGGGTAATAAGCTTACTTTTGACAACATACCATATAAGTTCTGGTAAAAGGAGATTGGCGTTCGGTTTCCTCATTAATTTTGAGGTTAAGATATTTTACTGTCATTGAAATAAAACTATGTATTCGGTTGATAGAACAAAATATATCCTTTAAATAATATATAAAAAATAGCGAGTCTTGTTGCGATAAAACAGATGAGAATATGAAATTATGACATTGCAAGTGAAAGAAACTAGGCATGAATTTGAATTCTTCTTGACCGGACATTTAACAATTTATACGAAATATTTCCCTCACTGATTCACTTGACTGTACCTTCAACACTTTGAGTGTAATTACGACGTAATCCTTTGATCTGGTGTTTACTGTAGATGTGTCACGCCTAACTTGGTGATACATCCTTGTGACTGCTTCTTCTCCATATCATCTGACTTCTTTGTAAGTCAATATGGTATCCCTCTCTGACTCCATGGTAAGCCCTTGCGTCCGTGTCTTCAACTAAGTGAGCGACCAGCTTTGTCCTCACTCTCTCAATGACCAATAATTAATGGCTCACTGAGTCTTCTCCATCTCTCGTTCACACTTGTTGACTGACCGACTGAGGCCTCTTCATCTAGTAGACTTCTTCACTGTTCAGCTTCCGTTTAACTAATGACTGACGCTACAATATGCACCCACCTTTTATAGACGTTGGTTGACACAGCTACGTAATCTCCAGAAATAACAATGACATACTCCCACAACGCCTCAAACTGTTGCATGTAATGGAGAAATCCCCTGGGGCGGCTGAGTCTCTGAGCGAAATGCTGAAAGCTCACGATGACGTAGCCATGACGTGGCAATGACTTGGCAGAATCGCCAGTAGTGTTGTACAATATAACAACGTCACATCCAACATCTGACATATCGAAACTCTCACTGTACAGATATTTATTGTTAATCTACATATACGTATATATGCATACACTCAATTACAAATACGCAAGCGACAAGCATTGTATAATGGAACTGAATAATAATTATAACAAAATAATATTAATCTCACAGATAAAATAATAATATGCGTACATAATAATAATAATAATAATAATAATAATACAGATAAAATAATAATAATAAAATACAGATATTATCTTGTAACGGGATTTGAACCGTTACAATACATACATACATACATACATACATACATACATACATACATACATACATACTACGTAATAGCAGACTAATGTTTTGACGGCCAAACGAATTCAAAACTCTCCTTTTTAGGTCACACTTATGTTCCGTATTAAAATTAAAATTACCTTTTTAGGCTTACATAACATCAGTATATACTGTACTTAGTACGAATTACTCATTTTTTAAACCAGTAATTTTTGTTTCTTTCTTGCATCCCTTCGAACGTTTTCGAGCAGCAATGTCCCGTCATCTTTTCATTAGAAGGACGTCAGCCGGCGTTGACTCACTAAATTGTACAACAAATCGTCGGGCGACCTGAAATAACAACACATGTACGTACTACAGTTTCCGTTTCGCTTTAAACGAAAATTATTAATGTACAGTGTACAGTAGGCTACAGCTAGTACAAGAGTCAGTTTTAATTTTCACATTTAAAAAAGCAAGGCATGAATACTGAAGTAGGTTATTGAAAAACATAACAAATTCTTAACTTAGGCTTACATTTAGTGCTCTAAAACCATCGTCAGCTGTCACTGGAGTGGGGTGTGGGTGGCTAGGAAATCAACTAAATGCCGTGCGTTCACCTCTCTGCTAGCCATAGCCCGGCGCGTTCTCACCATCGCGATTATTCCCGTGCAGTAGCCTACAGTACGTGTCTTTTTGGAGTTGCGGTTCAGGAGGCATTTCGGAAAATCCGGGTTTTGGTTAACCCGTGTTCGGTTTACCGCGGTTTTGCTGTATGTGTGTATACTCTTCTTTCCTGGCCCTTTCTAAGTTACGTAGAGTAGGCTCTTTGTAAAGGGCTCAGCCCAGTTGTACGGCCGGATGACTTTTCTGATCCTATGGCGTGTTCTATGGTGGTTGTAGTGTGATATGTTGTAAGTAAATGAAGATATGTATTAAAACGAACGCAAACACCCAGATTCCGAGATGCAGGAATTGCCCAGACAAAGTTAAAATCCCCGACCTAGCCCGGAACAGAACGTTGGGATCTCAAAACCGAAAGCCGAACCCCTGACCATTCAGCGAAGGAGCCGGACTATAGAAAAGGACATCCTACCCCTTACTAATTTTCTTCGGGTTATCCCAAGTATTTCTTGGGTCACTGGAGCTACCTAGGCTCATTTCGGTTTTGGCCAGGGTTTCAAGATTTCCTTCCTGACGCCACATAACTTTTGAGTTGAAAATCTTAAACCAGGATCGATTGGGATTCGAACCTCAGCCTTGCGGGTGGGAAGGCCCTAGCCAAGCCACTGAGCTAATCACGCCCTCAATAATGCACATAGCCTACTGTTTCTCTCTTCAATTTTTTAGTGGTTTAACATCGCACTAATCCATCAAATGTTTCCGGGGACGCAAGGATGGGGAAGGTAGCGGCCGTGGCGGGGTTTTAGATACAAAGATGCCTTGTACAAAAATGAGAATCCACGTAAAACATTTTCAGGGATACTGACGGTGGCACTCGAACACGCCATCCCCCAAATGCAAGCACATAACTACGCGAGCCAAACCTCACAGCCAATTCGCTTCGTGTATGAACTGTCCACAACTTACTGAATGCATTTCGGCCCTTTAATAATGAGGACACTAGACTTTTGTTACGAATAAATTACTGACTACTTTATTGATCTAATTCAACCCAGAATGACCGAATCGGTACACACACATACACACAAACCCAATTATACTTGACAAATCTTCACTAATTAGTGGCTGCTTACAAAAGTCTCTTCACCTCACGGCAGGTCTCCGGCTTGTTGGTATTTGCATGGAACGGGTGATCCCTCCCTAATCTTGATTGACAGGTCTCCTCTTTCACTTGGATTGGTGCTTATCCGACTCTTCACGCAACAGCGCCATGCAGAGAGGTTCGAACACAGGCACGTTCACTATCACAACGCACGACTAACGTATACTTGGTTCGTCTACAGACAAGACCGATAATTTGCACAATCAACTCACGTGACTGTTTCACACACTGAACTACTTAACTTGAGGAATGATTCCTACAAAATCTAACATACAGGTATGATTCGGACTTGAGGCCAGTTGATCTTATTCCGATTAGCATAAATAGTCTCAAAATGAAGATAGACCCTCTGAGACCTTTTAGACCCCAGTCCACGAGTTGATCAGTGCTGATCCCAAAGTTTCTCATGGTTTCCACCGCCTTCTTGGGGATACCCCCCTGGCACCTGTCATAAGATCTATAATCTGAATATCCTCTACGTGGTATTTCTGTGCGAAGTATGGTGCTGAAAGCAAATGTATACGTTTCTGACTAAATACTTCTGCCTTCTGCAAATCCTCACATAGAAATGCACCTTGATCATTTACGAGTCCTGGAATATCCTTCCTGGAGTCTGCTTCTGCCTTAAAGTACCTGTACACACTCCTCTATTTGTCACTAAAACAAGGGAACAGCTTGAGTTGAACCAGCACCTCGGCATCTCCGACAGTCGTGAAACAACAACATTATGAGTTTAACAGGACCGTTTGCAGTAAAGCTTGGTGGAATGATAAAATATGATTGTCTTAATGGTAATAGTCATTCCGAGATAAAGCTATATTTACAAGTAGTAATTTGTTACTGCGATTTTAAATGGAACGTCGTGAATCGAAGGCATTGATTGCAGTGAAACATGGTAGGATGATCAATTTAGACATCAGAACATCACCGCAGGCCTGGCGTTGTTACGTGGGCTGTCCATAGCATAACAAAATGAGTAATTCTGAACAGGACTTCGTCGGTTTCTTCGTTTGCGTTAATGTATAATAGCATGCTGGTTCATGTGCAGATGACTAAGATTCCATACTACATAATATTTTACCTTCCATTATGAACGTTAGAGCGTAAAATTATAAATAAGGTTATAATGTTGTCTGAAGACTTCGAATTTTTGCTTCACACTTCGTATTTATCTCGAGTTAGAAATAAAAATGTCGAAAATTGATTCAGTTCAGTGTCTGTCTGTCTGTCTGTCTGTCTGTCTGTCTGTCTGTCTGTCTGTCTGTCTGTCTGTCTGTCTGTCTGTCTGTCTGTCTGTCTGTCTGTCTGTCTGTCTGTCTGTCTGTCTGTTCGTCACGGAAAAAGTGCTTGACATAATTTCTGGAAACTCGGTATTTAACTTCAAGGATATCCAGACAGTGTTCTAGGCTATATATTACAGCACTTGATTAGTACGCAGTGATGTAGGTATATTATGGGGAACGAAACAGGAAATGTCAAATTTCTCCGTTGATATTATCAAAAAACTGTAAATTATAAAGATTGTGAACAAAAATCCTTTCCTTCATGTCTTGACTACGTCAGCTAGGCAGCACCTCTTCCCTCTCTTACCTTACGCGGATTCGAGAATTGTTTAAAGCCTCATTATACTTCATTCATATTCGCGATAGTTACATTTTTCGCAAACTTCCGAATATCTCCAGGAATAATAATTATTTACAATATGTTATATCTAATACATTTTTACCCTACAAACTATAATAATGGAGATATTCACAAATATGAGTTTTTAATGTCAAGTCCATCAACGATGAGCATCGTTGACGTGGAAATGTTGTTCAGTTGTCATTATAATGGACCAGCCGACGATGTTGGTGGTTGTGATTAGCTGAGAAACCGCGTGTCATCATCCCTAATTGAACAGGAAGACAACGAGCAAGACTGTCGAAATGAGAAGAAAAGTATTAAGGTATCATCAATTTTTACAATTTTCTTTAGGTCGCACTGACACAGATAGCCTAGGTCTTATGACGGCAACGGGACAGGCAAGGGCTAGGAATGGGAAGGAAGCGGCCGTGGCCTTAATTCAGGTACAGCCCCAGCATTTTCCTGCTGTGAAAGCAGGAAAACCGCGGAAAACCATCTTCAAGGCTTCCGATGGTGGGGTTCGAAAAGGTATGATAACTCGAAGAAGGAGAGGGAAGGGGAATCATAAAAGAAGGGGTTGGAAACATCAACCTTCAAAGCTTCCAATATCACTGAGCCGGAAGGAAATAAAATTTGTTGACTTTCAATGTCATATGTCTCAACAATAACATAACTGACCGACTATTGTTATTAGTTGAGGGTCTAGATGACATTCCTACTGGAATTATTCAACAAAACTACCCTGTCAACGAAGGGTACGATAGCTAGTATCAAGTAGAACTACAGGTATATTTGTACAGTGCATACGTAAGGTCGACCGCGATGAGTAGTTCAGGCGATAGAGTCCTGACCTCGTGAGCTCATGTTCACGGGTTCGATCCCCGCTCAGTGCAGTGGCATTTGAAGGTGCTCAAATACGCCAACCTCGTGTCGGAAGACTTATCGGCACGTACAAAAATGCCGAAAAACGCGTAAGGTAAAGGGGAGAACTAGGACTGTCTAGCTCAGGTGATCAAGACATGAAAGATAGTAGTACGAGGGCAAGTCAATAAGTATCTGCAATCATTTTTTAATAATTTATTACAAAAGGAGTACACACTTTTTATTGATATCAGTTTTCAACAGAGTCTCCCTGCTTTGCAATGTACGTTGCTCACCGTTTCATAAGCATTCTACCGGGCGACTTGGCCGTGCGGTTAGGGGCGCGCAGCTGTGAGCTTGGATACGGGAGATAGTGGGTTCGAACCCCACTGTCGGCAGCCCTGTAGGTGGTTTTCTGTGGTTTCCCATTTTCACACCAGGCAAATGCTGGGCTGTTCCTTAATTAAGGCCACGGCCGCTTCCTTCCCATTCCTAGGCCCTTCCTATCCCATCGTCGCCATAAGACCTATTTGTGTCGGTACGACGTAAAACAAATAGCACAAACATTCTGATACCTTCTGCAAAAAAAAGTTTTTGGTTGCACAGCAATCCACGTATGCAACGCTTCTTTCACCTGTTCATCGGAACTATGGCTAATGTGCATATGGTTTGCCACATCATCAACAGTCACTCGTCTGATATTCAGGATCATATCACGCACTTGTTCAATATTGTCATCAGTTACGGCTACAGATGGACGCCCGGATCATTCCGCATCCTTCGTGCAATCCCTTTTGAAATGTTCAGTCCACTGGAGTAGTAGTAGTACGCCGGTTCTAATCCACTTCGGGATGGGGGTGATGGGGTTGGGGTTGGGGTGGGCGGGGGCGTGGCCTGTGCTCTGATTGGTGGGGGCAGGGGCGTGGCCTGTGCTCTGATAGGTGGGTGGGCGGGGCGGGGGTGTGGCTAGCTTCCAGTCCTCTGGTAATTGTTCTTTTTCCCATATATCTACAATGGTTTGGTGTATGATGCCAATTGCTTCTTCCGGGGCATGTTTCCACAGTTCTACATTCATGGAGTCTTCACCAGGAGCCTTGTTATTTTCAGTCTCCTTACCTTTTTTGGTAGAGGCTTTACGTCGAACCGACGCAGATAGGTCTTATGGCGACGATGGGATAGGAAAAGCCTAGGAGTTGGAAGGAAGCGTCCGTGGCCTTAATTAATTAATTAATTAATTAATTGCTTGGTGTGAAAATGGGAAACCACGAAAAACCATCTTCAGGGCTGCCGACAGTGGGATTCCAACCAACTATCTCCCGGATGAAAGCAGTCTCTTTATGTGGCGCTTGATTTCATTGCGATTTGGTGGAGAAGATGGCAGGTTTTGGCTCACTGGTTTGTTTGTTTTGATGGGGTTGGCAGATTTTTCACACTTTGGAAGGTCGTTTCTTCATTAGATTTTGCAAGAGTTCCATCTTTCCTTAAAAATCAAGGGAAAGGTGTCTTTTATCCTTGTACATTATTTTTAAAATTCCTGAAGTATTCACGGGTTTCACCTCTATGAATGACTTGTTCAATCTTGTCCATTAGTTCCTTTTCATACTTACGTTTCTCACTGCGTATTATTTTTTGCTGTTTGTGCTTGTTGTGTTTTTGTACATCTTCCAACCCTCTTCTGCATGGCTAAATGGTTAGCGTGCTGGCCTTTGATCACAGGGGTCCCGGGTTCGATTCCCGGCAGGGTCTGAAATTTTAAACATCATTGGTTAATTTCGCTAACACGAGGGCTGGGTGTATGTGTCATCTTCATCATCATTTCATCCTCATCACGACGCGCAGGTCGCCTACAGGAGTCAAATCAAAAGACCTGCACTTGGCGAGCCGAACATATCATCGGACACTCCCGGCACTAAAAGCCATATGCCATTTCATTTTTCCAGTCTTCTTCTTTTTTCGATGTGTAATGTTTTAGAGGCATTCAGACGATTCCCTAAGATCTTTTCGCAGTTATCGTTCCACCACGTGTACTTCTTTCTCTTCTTGATTTCGGCCACTCCTTTTTCAGCTTGTATCATCTGCTTTCTTGTGCTGTTGAAGTCTTTTTCCACTGGTTGGGCAAGTTCTTCGAATTTATTCTCTCTTTCTCTGAGCTTTTTTGTGTCAAAGCGAATTATGGCAGGTTCGTTTTTCTTTTTTGTTGAGAGGGATTGGCCGAAACGTTATTACTGAAACGTAGTGAAGTGAAATGAAATGAAATGAAATGAAATGAAATGGCTTATGGCTTTTAGAGCCGGGAGTGTCCGAGGACAAGTTAGGCTCGCCAGATGCAGGTATTTTTTATTTGACTCCGTAGGCGACCTGCGCATCGTGATGAGGATGAAATGATGACGAAGACGACACAATTAACCAGCTATGGTTAAAATTACGACCCCGCCGGGAATTGAACCCAGGACCCCTGTGACCAAAGGCCAGCACGCTGACCATTTTGCCATGGAGCCGGACACTGCTACGTAGTGCTATTTGCTTTACGTCGCACTGACACAGATAGGTCTTATGGCGACGATGGTAAAGGAAAGGCCTAGAAGTTGGAAGGAAGCGGCCGTGGCCTTCATTAAGGTACAGCCCCAGCATTTGCCTGGTGTGAAAAAGGGAAACCACGGAAAGCCATATTCAAGGCTGCCGACAGTGGGGTTCGAACCCACTATCTCCCGGATGCAAGCTCACAGCTGCGCGACCCTCACAGCACGGCCAACTCGCCCGGTGCTACGAAGTGATCTGAGTCTATGTTTATTCTCTTTTTTACGGTAACGTTCATAATTTCCGGAGTGTATCTTCGAGATATAGCAACATGGTCTATTTGGAATTCTCCTATTGTTTTGTTTGGGCATCTCCATGTCGTCTGTTTTCTAGGTAAGCGACGAAAGTGTGTTGACTTCAGTTGGAGGTTATGGTTATCACATAGTTCTATGAGGCTTTCTCCATTCTTGTTGGTTCTTTTGTGTGCTGGGTAGAGCCCAACACGTTCACGTTCACGTCCTACCTGTGCCTTAGAATCGCCCATTAGGAGCTTGACGTGATGTTGAGATTTTCGCTAATCTGGCATCCAGGAGGTTCCAATATGTATCTGTATCTTCCATTCCTTTTTTGTTTTGTTCATTACTTGGAGCATGTGCATTGACTAGCGTGTGTGTTTTGTTTCCACAACACAGGGATAGTAGGCATAACCTCGCATTAACAGCTTCAAAATTTGAGACTGACCTAAGGATTCTGGTGTTGACAGCAAAAGCTGTACCGATTTTTTTTTTATTTCGTGTGGCTATTTCTAGCCGAGTGCAGCCCTTGTAAGGCAGACCCTCCGATGAGGGTGGGCGGCATCTGCCATGTGTAGGTAACTGCGTGTTATTGTGGTGGAGGATAGTGTTATGTGTGGTGTGTGAGTTGCAGGGATGTTGGGAACAGCACAGACACCCAGCCCCCGGGCCACTGGAATTAACCAATGAAAGTTAAAATCCCCGACCCGGCCGGGAATCGAACCCGGGACCCTCTGAACAGAAGGCCAGTACGCTGACAATTCAGCCAACGAGTCGGACAGCTGTACCGATGATAGGGGTGTTGTTCATTACTCTCTTATTGGATTTGCTCTTGAGGAACCGATACCCTTCAGACTCAAACGTATCTTCGTCAGTGAAGCGAGTTTCTTGCATAGCCATTACTGCGATTTTATTTTCGTGGAGGGCCTTGGTCAGCTGTTTCATCTTAACAGTGTGTATTAGACTGTTTATGTTGAACGTTGCCAAAAAGTCTTAGATATGGGTTTCGTCTTTCGTGACTGTTGAGGATTTCCAAGACGCTCCGACTCGTCTTTAGCATGATGTTGCATCCCCCCCCCCCCAGAATCCGAACGGGATGCATGTGTTGCATGCCGGCGACGGTGGATTTCTTTGAAAATTTGACACCTGGGGTATTAACTTCATGTCTTTGTTTTACCATCATGCTTAAGAAGCTTTAACTTGGAGCAAATTTCTCATTCTGAATTCAACCAAGGTTTTTTATTGATGATGATGATGATGATTATTATTATTATTATTATTATTATTATTATTATTATTATTATTATTATTATTATTATTATACGCAAGGTCATTCCTACGCCATCATCGGCTAAATGTTTGGGGTTGCGCAGCTATATTACAGCAATTAATTATGACACCATCGTTGATGTGGAAAAATGGCCAATACCATTCAATTTAGGATATGTTAATTGTTTATTCACCCAAGTTGCGTTGAAATCTGCCTGGTCCAACCCAAACATTTTCCTTGTGAGTGGGATATATCGGCTGCCTTTCCTCCAGCTATTTACCTGGTACTCATTTCTATTGTAGGCTGAGTAACGCCAGGACCTGAAGTGGAAATTTCGTCTCTAATTTTTGTGACCGTATAAAATAAATATGGGGCACCAGGAAGACAGTCTTACTAACCAATATCAATACAAGATGTAAATTGTCACAATTGAAGTTAACTGATTCAAGGCGTGTCCGTTAATGCTGGAATCCAATTCAAAAGATAGATCTTACGTCATTCACGCCCAAAAATGTGCTTTGGGAGATAGATACTGTAGGTTAACTGGTAACTAAGCAAATAAACACACCGGGAACTTATAATCTACAGTATACACGACAAAATAACATAGCATTAAAAACACACTCCCATTGCATAAAACTGCCTAATATGCTTTGGCTCATTCATAACATTTAACAATTACAAAATACTTCCAGTCAATACAATAATCTTGATAAGCTATTAGCACACTAATAGAAAGTGTTCTTTTAAAGATGATACTATACTTCGAGTTCCAATAGAATCGTAGACAAATTTACATTTTGATTGCTGTCCCTTCACTTGGTAATCTAGTATTTCGAAGATTCTTCAACACACGTAATTATTGATCACGTCCAGCTTCCAAAATGTGTAAACTTGTGACCTTTAACACTGCACTCGATAAGTTTTGGTAATAGAAATACTTCCGTGGACTGCGGAGGTGGTTGGTCCTGCTGCAGAATATCTTGTTGACCCGTTTACCTGAGGCCTTTCAGATAGGACACAATAGGCTATATAGCTGTATTCCAGTCAAGTAACTATGAAAGAAGACGAAGATCTTCAGTATGCCATTACGTGACTGGAGTGGCTCTCTTTATGGAAGTCCTTCCTAGAGTTTCTTATAAAGCGCGAAAGTAACGCTTCACCCTCCAAGAACTCCTTCCAAAACCCAAACCATGTTCCAACACTGTTCCAGGAAATTCCAACCTGAGGCACGCTCCAAACACAGTTTCAGGAAATTGCTACTAAGTTATTTTTAACCCACCCCTGTGGGTGGGGGACGCAGATGAAGAATACACCAACGGTATCCCCTGCCAGTCGTAAGGCGACTAAAGTGGGCGACCAAGGGATGATTGAATTAGAACCATGAATTTAATTGTGATTAGTACCATCATGCGGGGAGCACCATGGGTCGCCTTTACTTGCGAGTAGCAGCACTATGTTAGGTACACAAACAGGTTTGTGATTAGTAGTAGCAGAGTGTGGTTCACTGTGGGTTTGCAGTACCTCTGATTAGTACCACTATATGTGGAACACCTCGGGCTTACGTTGCCTGTAATTAGTACCATTACGTGAGAAACACCACGGGTCTGGGCGCTGCCTGTGATTAGTACCCACTAGGTGAGGAACACCACGGGAATACCGGCACCCGTGATTAGTATACCTATGTGAGGAACATCATGAGTTTGCGTTGCCTATGAGAGGCGCCAGTATGTGAGAAACATCATAGGTCTGCGTTACCTGTGCGTCCTACAATACTTGCGAGTAGTACCATAATGTGTGGAACACCATGAGTCTACGTCAATTTTGATTAGTACCGCAACATGAGAAATACCATGGTTCTACTTTACTAGCGATAAGTTCCATTATGACGGGGCGTTGACCTGGATTTTGAACCCCTTTAGGCAACAAGCATCATCGATTCAGGATTGTACTTTGGAAGTAATCCCTTGGTTTTAAGATGGTTTCTGGAAAGGTGGACATTGCTGGTAGGATCCACTGATAGTTTTAAGTTCCTAACAATTGTTCGTCGTCGTCTTTTTTATTTCATTCAGTGGTTCGATTTTGGAATTAATTTTAACTTTCAATATTGTAAGTTGGATCCGCTGATGATTTCAAATGTATATTCATGCATCATCACGTTTTGAATTCTGGTCAGTGGATGAATTTCGGACTTTTAAATTGTCATTATAGTTCGTACCATTAGGGGCCGATGACTAGATATTAGGCCCTTTTAAACAACAAGCATAATATTTTTAACCCGTACATTCCACTAGAGGCTTTTAACATGGAATAACCCCTTACACATCATTTCATGCACTTATCTTTCACAACACGCTAAGCTACTGATCATCACTATGAATACAATGCTGTCTGATTCGTTGGCTGAATGGTCAGCGTACTGGCCTTCGGTTCAGAGGGTCCAGGGTTCGATTCCCTGCCGTGCCGGGGATTTTAACCGTCATTGGCTAATTCCAGTGGCTCGGGGCTGGGTGTTTGCACTGTCCCCAACATCCCTGCAACTCACACACCACACATAACACTATCCTCTACCACAATAACACGCAGTTACCTATACATGGCAGATGCCGCCCACCTTCATCGGAGGGTCTGCCTTACTAGGGCTGCACTCGTCTAGAAATAGCCACGCGAAATTATTATAATACAATGCTTATAACATATAAGTGCTACATAAACATTATAGGGGCTGCCTAACCAAAGCGGTTCACTCGGAAGGACGTGAGTTCAATTCCCCGCCCGGAAGTCGAAATATTTAAGAAATGAGATTTCCACATATGAACCGGTACGTGGCCCTGAGGTTTCCTCAGCTTACACAAAAAAATGAGCATCAGGTTAATTCCTGGGTGCAAGGGTGGCCAAGCACAGCTAACCATACTATCCCACTTAGTTACTAGTTACAGATACACTCCTCCCAGGGCCTTCGTAGCCTGTTCGCAGATGGCTTTGCTTTGGGTTTTTCTTTTATTTTTAAAAAATACCTATTAATAATTACTATGAATAAATACAAAACAAGACGTTATGTACATATGATACATGTTCATGGCTGATATAATATGTGTCATTACAGTTTCTTAACGAAATATCAAACACACGTCCTTCCACCCTAACCACCTCAGCTAGGCAGCCCCTGTTACCTCCTTTACCTTATGCGGATTCCAAAATTGTTTTAAATCTCATCAGATTTCAGTATCAGTCCAGGAAAATACCCTTCATTCTTAGAGACAGAGTATAAGGAACATCCTCCGCGCAGTTCGCATGATATCTAATCCGCCTTCCACTAATTACCACATGAAAATATCACCAACATAATCATCATCATCATCTCCATAAGAAAAATTGGGTCAATAACTCGCCAAACTGTGAAATTCCCTCCAGGCAAGAATCCTCAGGCATCGCCTTGCTCATCAGGACCACGTGGATGCTCTCAGATCCATTATGAATGAACCCTTAGGGTGTAGCCCGCAATATCAACTCAGTTTTTCAATATATTCTCATTGTTCATGTCCCTTCTGTCTGCTTTAAAAGTAACTTCATGACGTGAAAACTTTTGGCGTTGTTCTGAAATTTTATCTTCATTTAGCACTAACGTACTCAGCTCACTTTCTCCCATGGATAGGAGTTGGCTCGTACTTCTATCGACTTGTTCTTTTCATCAGGAGTTTTATGATAGTCACTATATTGCATATCATGTGTTAGGTTATGGGTCCAGCTTATAAGATCATTAACTACGTGATCGGAAGTAGGTCCTCTCGTAGTTGTCCTCTTTATTGTATCCAGAAGTATTCACTTCATTTTTCAGCTACTCTCTTCAAAATATGTATTTACTAACTGGGTAGACGATTAAGACCTTTGTTGTTTCATAAAGTGGGCTTGGGACACCGTAGTTAATAGTGCCGTGTACTTTGCGCATATGAATTTCATTGAAAAAGGTCGTGCTAGATTGTGCATTTCTAATAAACTGGAACTAGACTTGGAAATGATAATAATAATAATAATAATAATAATAATAATAATAATAATAATAATAATAATAATAATAATAATAATAATAATAATAATAATAATAATAATAATAATAATAATATATAAGTGTATGACCCACTATTTACTTTTATGGTTTTCGGGGACGCTGAGCTGTCGAAACTTTGTCCCGCAAGAATTCTTTTACGTGGTTGTACATCTACCGACGTGAGACTGACGTATTTGAGCAGTTTCAAATATCACCGGACTAAGCTTGGATCGAACCAACCACCATGAATTACGGAGGGGTGACCAATCTACTTGAGGCAAAGTCAGACAAAACCTGTGCCAGCTTCTTAATTTGAAGTTAATTAAAAGTACAATGTGAGCCCCGTTCGAGTTTCTAGTTTGTTCCCTGTGTCACGTAGCTAATAGCTTGCGATCGGGAGATAGTGGGTTCGAACTCTGCTGTCAGCAGCCCTGAAGATGGTTTTCCGTGGTTTCCCATTTTCACACCAGGCAAGTGCTGGGGCCGTACCTTAATTAAGGCCACGGCCACTTCCTTCCCGCACGTAGCCCTTTCCTATCCCATCGTCTCCAAAAGACCCGTCTGTCTCAGTGCGACGTAAAGCAGATTGTAAAAATATTCCCTGTGCCGTGTCTGGGCGAGTAGACGATGCAATAGCCGCCTGACGTATATAGCTCGCCCACTGATGTTAATCATAACAATAATAATAATAATGTTATGTCCCACTGTCTACTTTTATGACCTTCGGAGACTCTTAGGTGCCGAAATTTTGTCCCGCTAGTCTGCGATAAGCCTCCGTTCAGTGTACAGTAATCATACCGCAGTAACTGGTGGGTTTAGCGCCTTTTATGGCTTCTGAATTAAGTGTTTAACAGCGCATTTTGATATGCTATATATTTTTAAAGCACGAATCTGCTGAGAGAGTGAGGAGAGAAATTCCTCGAACTCCTGGAGCATGAGTGCCAATGCGTTACGGAATGAAGAAAACTGAGAATAACTGGAAAACTGTGGGTTCAGTGCTACACAATAGACTAGTTAAGCAACCGGCTGTCTTAATTGACGAAAAACTTCAGTATTTCTGTCTTTTAATTTGAGTATCCATTTACCTGAAGTTTTGGGGTTTTCTACGGGAGTACGGGAACGGTACTCCCGTTTACCGGCACTCGGCATGAAGGAAGGGCGAGAACCATTGCGAGACTCACCCATTATATGAACTGAATCATGTATTAATTGTCGCAGAAACAACCAATATGTTACAACTGTGTCTAAACAGTTCCACCACCAGAGACAGAAACCAGTAAAAGCGTTCAGAAGTCCAGATAGCAGGTAAGCCACACCAAGTGCTATTCATAGAAAGTAACCAAACCAAACCAAACCAAACCCCATGGCACTACAGCCCTTGAAGGGCCTTGGCCTACCAAGTGACCGCTGCTCAGTCTGAAAGCCTGCAGATTACGAATTCATAGAAAGTAACATGACAAATTAATAAATGGGTGACTAAACTACTTGAAGGAAGTCAGCCACTTTCTAATTTAAAGTCAGTTGAACGTATAATATATCAATGCAATTTTATTTTTACAGTCAAGAATGCTAAACAGAAATGTTATTTCACTCTTGTTTAGTGGTAAAACATACATTTCGCGCATTGTACTCAGTTCCTCATTTTGCCACGGATAAAAAAACAGCAATAATTCACTTAATTGCCTTTTAAAAGTCACATACACTTACTTTCATAGAATATGGCCATATTTCGCATTTATAGTGATTGCGAAAATCTACCGTTTTTTATTATTACACGTATATTGCAATCTCAAGGCCAGCGCTTCTACAGTCCAAGCCATACAGCCTCGCGAAAGAAAGAGAAGTTGTTTCCCACCTCAAATTTTGGTGAATGCCAGGATGATACCTAGCATAAGGGCTTAGGTGACCTGAAGCGTGAATCACAATTCACTGGAATATCCCAAATTATATATCACTAGCAGTCCAAAAATTATTAATATTCTCTGGGGGTGTGATTAGCTCAGTGGCTTGGATGCTAGCTTCTCACGGAGCTGTAACGGAGATGATATAGGGATAGGATTGGTAAAGGATCTCTGACACTTGAAATAATGTGCTATAGGCCTATCAACTTTTACTTGTATTAGGTATAGGAAATATTGTTTGCATCAAGTCACCCTGGTCCAGTACGGCTCCATGGCTAAGTGGCTAGTGTGCTGGTCCAAGGGGCCGCGGGTTCGATTTCCGGCAGAATCAGGGATTTTAACCTTCAGTGGTTAATTCCGATACCTCGGAGGCTGGATGTGTGTGCCGTATTCAGTACTAGACTTCATATCTGGTAGGGCCTCATTCTCACAAACGCGCAGGTCGCCTATAAGGGGTCAACTCGAAAGACCCGCACCAGGTACCTCCGGAGACCGCACGTCATTAAAATGTAAACCCTGATCCAAACGCGATGTCACTCAAATGGTTTGTAGCGTCTGCTAAAAAGGCAATGCCGCGTGCGTTCCTACATCACCAACGTCCCAGCGACAGAAATAAGGTGTTGTGGGGGGGGCGGATCCAGCCCTGGGCACATACGAGGTAGCGGAGTTGGAATAGCCTCGCTCAGACGGTAGAGCGCTGGCATTCTGAGACCCAGTTGGTGGTTTCGATCCCGGCTCAGTCCGGTGTTATTTGAAGGTATTCACAAACGGCAGGCTCGTGTCGGTAGATTTACTGCTGCGTAAAAGAAACTCTTGTGGGACTAAATTCCGGTACCTCAGCGTCATAAAAAGCCGAGAAAGTAGTGATATATGGACCAAGTATTATTATTATTATTATTATTATTATTATTATTATTATTATTATTATTATTATTATTATTATTATTATTCCTGGCCTTAATCCCAATTTACAGGAGTCGGCATTTGGTATTGGTTTAGCCCAGTTTTACGTCCAGATACCCTTTCTGACGCCAATCCAGCGTGTAGATATGATGTATTCATTATTGCGTGTATCTGTGGTGTAGTGTAGTGTGCTGTGTATGTGTGTTGCGAAGAGTATTTAGAAAATCACTAACATTTTGTGTCATAATCTCCGAACCAGGGGAATTAAGACTGTGCAGTTAAACTCCTCGACCCGGCCGGGAATCGAACCCCAGGCCATCTGAACCGAAGACCAGTGCGGTGACCTCTCAAAAAAGTAGCTGGACATTATTACTATTATTATTATTATTATGATTATTATTATTATTATTATTATTATTATTAAAGATTCGCAGGTTGGAATAGACTTTGGTGACTTCGTGTATATATTTTTACAAAAATATTCGTAACGCCAGGACTATCGCGAAGGAGTTTTCTTGATGGAACTCCAAACGTTTGTTTCCAGATCAATTCAAGACGACAGATATGTATATGAACAATATATGAACGTCAGAATCGACAACTCTGAATTCAACCAGGCATATTTCATAAGGTATAGCACCATGGCCGTTCCATACACGTGACTTTACTCCCTAAATCACACGTTTATTGGCATCTTGCGAGGAACACGTGGTCTCATACTTAAACTCAGGACACAAATAAGTGAAAAGAAATTTACTTAAGTGATTTGTAACATCATCAGCTTTATATATTCAATAGGGCAGCAATACATAAACTTTTGATATTAAAATCGGCAACTCCAGACACATGCCACAACTGCGAGACAGTGACGAATTTGGATAAAGGTGGCTTGCATTAAGGAGCATTTAAGTTTTCTACGCTGCCATGTGCATAATGAGTTTGTTCTCGTGTTTGTATAGGACGTTTGCCTGGAAACGCAAAGCACCTACTCCCTTGAGGCAGTGACATACTCGTTGACGTGACTAGCGAACAATACTATGAAACTGCAACGAGCATTGAACTCTGGTGTTCGGTTATCTTTTAATTTGAGTTACTCTGCTCACGTAACTCCTAGCTACAGAGCTTTTTCCTAGATGAAACCCGAAGGGCGATATATGTTTCAAATACTAACGTCCATATATCGAACTCTGTATGAAGATATCCACCATGTATTTCTTCAAAATTGCGGTTCTTGCCCCGATTTCATACTCATAACACTATTTCCTCAACTGCTCCCTTATGTTCAAGAGATCCTTCGTTGTGACTGTGTCGCAACTTTGGAATACATTTCCAGGTGCCGGGCTGAGTGGCTCAGGCGGTTAAAGCGCTGGCCTTCTAACCCCAACTTGGCAGGTCCGATCCTGGCTCAGTCCGGTGGTATTTGAAGGTGCTCAAATACGACAGCCCCGGGTCGGTAGATTTACTGGCACGTAAAAGAACTCCTGCTGGACTAAATTCCGACACCTCGGCGTCTCCGAAGACCTTAAGAAGTAGTTAGTGGGACGTAAAACAAATAACATTATTATTATTATTATTATTATTATTATTATTATTATTATTATTATTATTATTATTATTATTATTATTATTATTATTATTATTATTATTATTATTATTATTACATTTCCAGGTGATGTCAGGAACTATAAAACATACACAAAATTTAAGGCTGCTAGCAGAGATTTCCTTCAATATACCGCTAATTGCTTCATGTGACTGGTGATGTATGATAGGATGTGTTGTTGCTTCATTATGGTAATAATAATAATAATAATAATAATAATAATATATCTATTTATACTTTTTAGAAATTTTGTACGTCGCACCGACACAGATAGGTTTTATGGCGACGCTGGGATCGGAAAAGGCTAGGAGTGGAATGTAAGCGACCGTTCCCTTAATTAAGGTTCAGCCCCACCATTTGCCGGGTGGGAAACCACGGAAAACCATTTTCAGGGCTGCCGACAGTGGAGGGGTTCGAACCCACTCTCTCCCGAATGTAAGTTCACCCATAACCGTACGGCCAACTCGCCCGGTCACTTATATAATTACTAGCTGATGTACCCGTGCTTCGCTACGGGATTCACAGGAAGACTGTCTTTGTGGTTTTCCTACCTGAAGTCGTCAGTAGGAATGTAGCGATTAAAAGCAATGTTATCATATAAAATACTCGATCAAATGAAAAACCGCACATTTTCTCACTTTTAGCGAACAGTACTACGGTGCCGATCTAACAGTCCAAAGTTCCAGTGCTGGAATGACCAGACCGCAGACAGCCGTGAACACTCCTCTGCCATTATTCCGTTGAATATGCACACTGCACATTCCAATCAGTGCCTCAGAGTCGGGATTAAATAGCACGAATGCTATGATGAACCAGTTTGCTACTTATCAGTAGTATCAGAAAATTTATGAACCAGAGGAACGGTATGCTAAAGAAGAAAGTTATCCAACTCCCCAGCTACTTCCCGCCAATATTCAGGCGGGCTGTTATTTTCAGTACGACCGGGCGAATTGGCCGTGCGGTTAGGGCCGAACAGCTGTGAGCTTGCAACCGGGAAGGAAGTGGGTTCTAACACCACTGTCGACAGCACTGAAGATGGTTTTCCGTGGTCTCCCATTTTCACACCAAGCATATGCTGGGGCCGTAACTTACCGTAATTAAGACCAGGGCCGCTTCCTTCCCACTCCCACCCCTTTCCTATCCCATCGTCGCCATGAGTCCTATCTGTGTCGGCGCGACGTAAAGCAAATTTTAAAAATCTCGGTATACAGCAGTAATCCCGTCTATCGGAGATGAGCGGCAACAGAGACACAAAGCACATCATAACAAACAATGGTCAATGTAATGTTATTGTTGATCAATGTCATGAGCTTTCTGTATTGTAGGCCTTCACATTCTGTTTTCTTTCGACTCTGTAATATTAGGGTGTCTTATAAAGTTAATTATAGCGTAGACTGTAGTTCTTTATTCCTCGACTTTACATACCGATTTTCATTAAATTATGTTTACCCATTTTCTCGTGGCGGCGCTGAAATGGACTTAGCAACAAAAATACAAATTCATGAATATCTCCGTTATCATACCCGGTACAGTAAAAATGTATAAGACATAAATGATGGGAAATTTAATAGTATATCATTTAGTTATATACTATTTGTCAACAGGACCACTAATAACACAAATATTTGATTATTCAATCTAAGGCTTTCCCCTAAACTCCCATTTCACCCAGCGAGAATAAAATTATTTATAGCCTACATTGTAGCGACTTATTCCCCAACTTTGCATACCGATGTTCATTATTATAAGACGAATAACAACAAATATTTGAGATTTAAATTTTAGGCCTTCCCTTAAACTACCATTTCTCTCAGCGTGAATTGGATTATTTACAACCTAGATTAAAGCGACTTATTCCCAGACTTTACATACCGATTTTCATTAAGATAGGACCACTACCAACATAAATATTTGAGAATTAAATTTTAGGCCTTCCCCTAAACTACCATTTCTCTCAGCGTGAATAAGATTGTTTATGGCCTAGATTGTAGCGACTTATTCCCTGGCCTTACGTACCGATTTTCATTAAATTCTCTTCAGCCGGTTTCTCGTGATGCGTGTACATACAGATAGACAGACAGGCAGACAGACAGAAATTACGGAAAAGTAAAAAGTGCATTTCCTTGTTACTATGGACATGACCGATACAGAAATACCATTCTTTTCAAATTCTGAGCAATGTACAGACAAAACTCATATATATAGATTACATTATTATTCAGCTTTTAATTCGTGTACACAAATGTTTTTTTTTTTCTATTGGCTTTACGTCGCACCGACACAGATAGGTCTTATGGCGACACAAAAAATTTAAGTAACGTCGCTGTTTACCGCACTTGTCTTATTACTATTGTGTATAGTATGTATGTAGTGCTCTGTTAAGCATCTTCCTTGTTTTCAATATGATATATAGTTTCTTCTTGTTTTTTAAACAGTTATGCTTGATGTGCATATCTTGCGTTCCTGTTATGCATTTCTGTACTGAATGTTAATTTCCATTTATTGTGTTATAATCTACATAGTTACGTGTAAGAGAGGACTACGAGCCCTAACTCCGCCACTGCTGAGACATAAATAAATAAAATAAATAAATAAATAAATAAATAAATAAATAAATAAATATTTTTTAAATAAAGGAGGAGCGTGGACATTTCCAACACTTCTTTTTAATTTGATTTACATCGCACCGAAACAGGTAGGTCTTATGGCGACGATGGGATAGGAAATGGCTAGGAATGGGAAGGCTTTAATTAAGGTACAACTCCAGAATGTGCCTGAATTGAAAATGGGATAGCACGGGAAACCATCTTCATTGCTGTTGACTGTGCAGTTCGAACCCACTCTCCTCCAAATGTAAACACACATCTGCGCGACTCTAACCGCGCTGCTAACTCGCTCATTGTAAGCTATTGAATAATTTGTACATATGTTATCTTCATTTTCCACTTTAATTTACACTTACACCATTATAAGGCGCTATGCATTGTCAGTCCTGCTGCATTATCTTGATGGATGCCGTAGTTTTGCATCTGTCTCTTTATGCAGGCCAGAGCAAAATGTAGCTTCCCCTGAAGTTTCATCTCATTAATTATTTATTGCTGTGAACAGTTGAGGTATGGATGGTGATGTGCCTGGGGTCAGTCGTACTGCAATAACACTTACTGGCCCAGTGGAAAGCAATGGTGAAGTTCCTTGCACCTCATCTTGCCTAGCATACCTAATTTTGGTGCCACCATCGGTTTTTACAGTTTACGTATGGACACATAACCTCTGGTCGTGTTATTTGTGGATTCAACCAACTTCTTGGCTAATGACACCGCTAACAGGCGAACTATTTTTGAGAAGCAAGCACCTCTCTTGCCGTGAGCAGTTTTCTCCTTCGCTTAAGAGCGGCCAGTATCCAGTATTCGGGAGATAGTAAGTTCGAACCCCACTGTCGACAGCCCTGAAGATGGTTTTATGTGGTTTCCCATTTTCACACCAGGCAAACGCTGGGGATGTACCTTAATTAAGACCATGGTCGCTTCCTTCCCACTCCTAGCCCTTTCCTGTCCCATCGTCGCCATAACACCTATCTGTGTCGGTGCGACGTAAAGCAACTTTAAAGAAAATAAGTTTTCTCCTGCTACTACCCACAGCATGTTGCATTTCCCGGCGAATGTGTTATAGCCTGCGACTTGTACAATTCGACGGAATTCGCTGCATATTCAGACATCTACTAGTCCAATGGTGATCTTACTGCAAAATGATATGAACGCGTACTACCAGTGTTTTGTGACTGAGCGCCGTATTACGCATGTGCAGTAGAGACACGTTGTACTGGAGAAATTCTAGGATTTTAAGCTCTCTTAACAATGAGCTCGGTGAGATATCTCATTCTTTTGCCAAACGGCTGGAAGGTTCACGGTTGCTTGAATATCTTCAGGTATATCTTCTCTAAAGTTTTCCTATATACAATGCATCTTTACGGAACACGATAGAACCCGCCTCACACCACTTTTTAAACAAATAGCGAACATACGACTTTGATGGTATTATACTTCAGGAAAACGCTGAAGAAACATTCGCATACATTTGTCAAACGACTTCTATAATCTGTTATTTATTATTCACTGTGTAACAACAGTTCACGTCGAGTCTTCACATTCTACTTCTACAAACGCATAACTCCTATGAAGCCGGAACGGAGAGATTCGTGCAGCGTTGGGGGTCGGCGAAGGTGCATCTAGAGCTTGCTGCCAATGCTCTTGCCGGACTTAGTGGCTCTGACGGTTGAGGCGCTGGCCTTCTGAGCCCACCTTGGCAGGTTCGATCCTGGCTCAGTCCGGTGGCATTCGGTGTCAGTAGATATACTGGCACGTAAAAGAATTCCTGTGGGACTAAATTCCGGCACCTCGGCGTCTCCAAAAATCGTAAAAGTAGGTAGTGGAACGTAAAGTCAATAACATTATTATTATTATTATTATTATTATTATTATTATTATTATTATTATTATTATTATTATTATTATTATTATTATTTACCAATGCTCTAGCTGTGCCTATCGTTATTATGCCGTAAAATCTTGGATGGAGGATACTGTACTTAAACAAACAAAAGCACCCACTTTTCATATTATCACATTTACACTCAGTTTGAAATAGTGAATACTTCCTGAAAATCCAAAAAATACATTATTCTCATGTTGTTATTTAGAGTCATTCTAGTTGTACTAAGCTTATAATACGGAACCAAATATTCACTAATCTCATCAGTCCATATTTAAATAGTTTAACCTGATTTGTAAGAAGTATTTCATAACCTGAGGGAAATAAATGTATCTCAGGATGATGAAGTTTATTATTTATTGCTAGTGTTTTACGTCGCACCGACACAGATAGGTCTTATGGCGCCGATGGGATAGGAAAGGCCAAGGAGTTGGAAGGAAGCGGCCGTGACCTTAATTAAGGTACAGACCCAGCATTTGCCTGGTGTGAAAATGGGAAACCACGGAAAACCATCTTCAGGGCTGCCGACAGTGGGATTCGAAAGTTTATTATTATTATTATTATTATTATTATTATTATTATTATTATTATTATTATTATTATTATTATTATTATTATTATCATCCAACTGCAATATTTTTCATCTCGGAATTTCGTTACAAAAAATTATGTTGCGTCTCAGCCAGAAGACTGGTTGGAGCCTCAACAAATCCTCCACTATCAGCTGTCATAGGTAGCCTAGGCTTCACTAATGAGACGTTCTAGGAAGACGATGAGTGAGGTAGTTTCCCATTTCTTTCCTCACTGCTGGGCTGAGTGGCTCAGACGGATGAGGCACTGGCCTTCTGATCCCAACTTGGCAGTTTCGATCCTGAATCAGTCCGGCGGTATTTAAGGGTGCTCATATACGACAGCCTGTGTCGGTCGTTTTACTGGCACGTAAAAGAACTCCAGCGGGACTAAATTCCGTCAAATCCTTGTCTCCGAAAACCGTAAAAGTAGTTAGTGAGACATAAAGCAAATATTATTATTATTATTATTATTATTATTATTATTATTATTATTATTATTATTATTATTATTATTATTATTATTACGATAATATCGTGGAACGCAGAGGTGCAAGAAGGTGCCGGGGTGAATGGGCGGGACAAGGAAATGACCAGAGCATAAGTTAAAGCACTAAATTTTGAAATTATATTTCTTTCCTTCATTTTTTAACTTTTAAATTTGATAAATAGAAGATCTGAGTAAACAGTAACAATATAATAATGAGCTCGTCAGCTCCAATAATAGTTGCTTAAAGTCCAAAAACAGGTACAGAACTCGATAGAAGTATTAACACCTTAACATACAAGGAATGAGCGTTATAGTTCTGAAACAGGTACACTATTATATAAGAGCAAATTTGCTCCACTGACTGACATAGCCTAGGAGTCTGAGCTCAAAAATTAATACAGTCCAGCCTCTCAGAGGCATAGGTTTTTAATAGCGCACTGATAACATGTAGGTTGGTCTTAACTAAAGTATTTACACATCTTTGTCCTGATGTGGGCTCATTTATCGCTCGACAGTTTGTTACACACTGGTCTATAAACAATTACAAAATAAACAGGGACAATGAGTGCCGTTCCTAAATGGCCTTAATGTAAAAAGAAAAGGTTTAATATGATTGGCCGTGAACAAAAGGTTGGGAGGCAAGACACTTGCACTCGATCTAGAATAATTTAAAACCCTAAGTAGGCGTATGGCCAATGGCACAGAGGCTAAATTCCAAAAGAGTGTTAAGAATTTTAGATGATTAGAAAATTTAGTCACCCCATACCAAGTTGAATGGAAATCAACAGAGGGAAATCACTCTTTGTTCCCTTACATTATATGTTGTTTTCCAGCAGGGATTTGAACAGAGACCTCAGACTTGCCGAAAATCTATATTTAAACCATGAAATTAGAACTTTACATGAATAAAAGAAGTTTGAAACCTTTCCCTCAAGCTATCTGCCGGAGCTATCACATGTTAAGAAAATTCTGCCATAACCTTGAGTTTCTGGGCCTTCCGAACACCGAACGCCGACCTGCGGCCCTTGCCTCCTTAGTACACGCCGCACACAATCGACTGGAGCGATGAAGATGACAACGGAACCCTAAGGTGTCCAGCTTTTATAGCATTTCGAGGAGAATTTTCCACAACTCTTTTCGGATAGGCTAGATGCCTGTACACACTCCCAATTTTAACTGGCTAGAGAAAAATTCCTGATTGGTTGGTAACTATAGAAGAAGGAAGCGGTAGGAGTGTTGACAAATTTTATACATGAACAGAACAATTTTGAAAAACTAAGGTTATCCAACTTTAGAAATTCGACTTTCTCTTAAGAATTAATTGCCCTTAATCCCGCCAGAGGGGGCACTCAGGCCGATGATACAGACATCTAACAGATGCAAACCCAAGTATCTTGAACAATGTTAGTTCAAGTTCAATTACATAGATGGCCTTATAGAAGGCGCGCAGATTAACTGGACAGAGAAGGTGTAACCCCGGTACAACTATTATTATTATTTTTATTATTACCTAATATTATTATTATTATTATTATTATTATTATTATTATTATTATTATTATTATTATTATTATTATTATTATTATTATTATTATTACAAGTTGTTTTTTGCCCCTATCAACCTTTATTCATCAACTTTTCCGTGGTCTTTCAACGATGGGATAGGAACGTGCTAGGAGTGGGAAGGAAGCAAGCGTGACCTTAATTAAGGTACAGCCCCAGCTTTTGCCTGTTGTGAAAATGGGAAATAATGGAAAACCATCTTCAGGGTTGCCGGCAGTGCGGCTCGAACCCACTTTCTCCCGAATGCAATCCGATAGCTTCGTGACCCAAACAGCGCGGCCACCTGCTCGGTTTCTTTCAACTCTGATGGTGTTGGAAAGGGGAAAATGTATTTAGAGTGGCCTACGATGGCGTAAGAACCCACTATTTTACGACTGCAATCGACAATTGAACGACCATGTCCCTGCTGAAATTTTCACCAAATATTCACTGGAAGTTGAACACTGTGCTATCGTTCCTCCCATTCGCATGTAACAGTGTAAATTTGAAATCTCTCTTCTCCTCACAGGACCTTTTCCCTCCAACTTGTAGGGAGAAATCTTTACTGAAATGCAGGATACAGGAACTGTAGGAGTTGAGTTAGCGGTAGTTGGTCTACACTAATTAGTCACCGAGTGAAGAGTGGAAATGTGCGGATAGGATTACATTAGCACTCACGGAAAAGGGTAATTTCACGCATAAAATTGATGAAGCTGCATAATACATTACCCGCGCACCGATGACTTAGTTTAATATCATGGCCTGATGGATTTCATCAAATTGTGTACGCGATGCCAATAGACTTCATGAGCGCATGGCAAATCGATATAATCAGGTACTAACGCTGCATTTCGTTCGGTAATGGACTTTGTTAATTGCAAGTCCGAATACTGAGTACCGTAAATTTGTCCTGCACAGCACATGCAGTTGTTGACCAATTATAGCTTAGGATTCGTTTGTCAATGGTGATAATTTGTTTATGAAAGTGATATTATGATTTCAATACCGTAAAAATGTGCATTAGGACCTCGCAGATGACATGAAGTCTGTATATGCCTCTTGTATCAGTGAGTTAAGTTGGCTTAATCTTCTGTAGTTCCTTTCTATGTTACCTTATACAAAATTGAGCATTAACACACAATGACCGGCAACGTAGCTTATTTCGTTAAGAAGTCGCCATCGATGTTTAAGGTGCGAGATCAAGTCCTGGCAACCTAGTTAAATTTAAAAGTACTTAAAATGATAAACACTCGTGTCATTGGGTTTATTAGCAAAGGGAAGAAACGTTTTTCGCCAAAATTCTCTACGATATTTATTTAGACTTATTAATACATTTTAACGCATTCAGTTGGGATTTTACTGACTTATTTCCTGATCAACGTAACACGAACAATTGTTCGTAACGGTTAATGGAACCTTTCATTTCGTAGAACAAAAAGGAAGGGGAGAAAACCTCTTCGTATAGACCACGAAGGCCGTTGGAGAAGTGCTATTCGTAGTCACTAAGTGGAATAGAGTGGTTACCTGTATTCCCGGTTGTCTTTGCCCCTCCAGAAATCCATCTAGTACTCATTTGTTTGTGTAGGTTGAGTGAACCCAGGGTCATATGCCTCTTCTAAGTTGAAGGGCTGTTTCTCTTTCGACGTCCTGACTGAGAATCGAAACCAAGTCCTTCCGAATTAACGGAGCATGCCTTAGTCGTCTTGAATAGGAAACATTCATGGCTGTAAAATGCCATGTGTTATTCATGAAAGACATGCGGAAAACGGTAAAAGCCACTTCACAGTTATGTTACATTGATGCCGGGGTCCAATTAATTCAACCTGTCCTAACAATTGAAAACTTTCACTGCACCTGTCCCGGGCTCGACAAAGTGCTGAATATAAAATTTAATTTCACAAATATATGTTGGATGGAAATCTTCTGAATGGGGAACTTCGGAGAGTCTAGGTCCCACCCTCCCTGCTTTCAAGCTGGCACAACGGCTACGCTCAAGAGCATACAGGTCAATGGTTCTGTTCGTAAGTAAAGTGGACACTTAATTTAAATATATTGAAAGTAGAGAGCTGTAATAAGAGGAAGACGTTACTCTACTAAATAATAAGAATGGATTGTTCTCAATTAAAAACATAAATTTATTTACTGATAGAGTGACATGAAAATATTTACACACACGAGAGATGGCATATTATTGCCTTCGTGGCAATTTTAAACACTGAACTTTATCGTATGGGTAATGCCGTTAAATATCTTATCAGTCTAAGTCACTTCTGAATCTCATTCCGGCATTCCCATATCACTCATTAACACTGCGCACATATACGCTTTAATTATTAATCACTAGGGATCTGTCCCTTTATCTTACTATCTTATTACATAACAACACAATAATTATATGAAGGGGATGGCATTCTCGTGAGGAAACAAAGTTTTACAGTGTAGTCGTTGTGTTCGGACATAACGATAAAAGCTCATTTCCGGACATATATCATATCACCAAAATCATGTCGTGGCTTGTCGCTACTAACATCCTTATTATCAAATTAATTACTCATCACACTATAGAATATATGTATTTCTCCGGAGTAATGACTTATTCTGATATATACAAAACAGACACACGACCTTGGTTATCCTGTTACTCACCAGAAATCAACATAAACTGATACAATATATAAATATAAGCACATATAAACAAAATGAAGCATTATCCTGTAAATACACTGACTGACAGAGCAAATGCAACACCAAGAAGGAGTGGTCAGAACTTTATGCCAACTGCAGGGTAGACTGACGTCACTGAGGTATGCTCATGATGTGAAATGCACCGCTGTGCTGCGCACGTAGCGAACGGTAAATGGGACACGGCGTTGGCGAATGGCCCACTTCGTACCGTGATTTCTCAGCCGACAGTCATTGTAGAACGTGTTTTCGTGTGCCACAGGACACGTGTATAGCTAAGAATGCCAGGCCGCCGTCAACGGAGGCATTTCCAGCAGACAGACGACCTTACGAGGGGTATGGTGATCGGGCGGAGAAGGGCAGGTTGGTCGCTTCGTCAAATCGCAGCCGATACCCATAGGGATGTGTCCACGGTGCAGCGCCTGTGGCGAAGATGGTTGGCGCAGGGACATGTGGCACGTGCGAGGGGTCCAGGCGCAGCCCGAGTGACGTCAGCACGCGAGGATCGGCGCATCCGCCGCCAAGCGGTGGCAGCCCCGCACGCCACGTCAACCGCCATTCTTCAGCATGTGCAAGACACCCTGGCTGTTCCAATATCGACCAGAACAATTTCCCGTCGATTGGTTGAAGGAGGCCTGCACTCCCGCCGTCCGCTCAGAAGACTACCATTGACTCCAAAGCATAGACGTGCACGCCTGGCATGGTGCCGGGCTAGAGCGACTTGGATGAGGGAATGGCGGAACGTCGTGTTCTCCGATGAGTCACGCTTCTGTTCTGTCAGTGATAGTCACCGCAGACGAGTGTGGCGTCGGCGTGGAGAAAGGTCAAATCCGGCAGTAACTGTGGAGCGCCCTACCGCTAGACAACGCGGCATCATGGTTTGGGGCGCTATTGCGTATGATTCCACGTCACCTCTAGTGCGTATTCAAGGCACGTTAAATGCCCACCGCTACGTGCAGCATGTGCTGCGGCCGGTGGCACTCCCGTACCTTCAGGGGCTGCCCAATGCTCTGTTTCAGCAGGATAATGCCCGCCCACACACTGCTCGCATCTCCCAACAGGCTCTACGAGGTGTACAGATGCTTCCGTGGCCAGCGTACTCTCCGGATCTCTCACCAATCGAACACGTGTGGGATCTCATTGGACGCCGTTTGCAAACTCTGCCCCAGCCTCGTACGGACGACCAACTGTGGCAAATGGTTGACAGAGAATAGAGAACCATCCCTCAGGACACCATCCGCACTCTTATTGACTCTGTACCTCGACGTGTTTCTGCGTGCATCGCCGCTCGCGGTGGTCCTACATCCTACTGAGTCGATGCCATGGGCATTGTGTAACCTGCATATCGGTTTGAAATAAACATCAATTATTCGTCCGTGCCGTCTCTGTTGTTTCCCCAACTTTCATCCCTTTCGAACCACTCCTTCTTGGTGTTGCATTTGCTCTGTCAGTCAGTGTACATAAGTGCAATATACAATCCACACACTGTAATGCTTTCTTAGAATCTGTGATACCTTCTGGTCTCCTGGTGTCGATCCAAGGACATCGATACCAATGGGGTATCGAACCACGCTAGCTTGACTTCGAGGTGCTATCGGAAAATCCCTACTACAGTCTCATTTAAATATCAAAATTGGAGGATTTCTTCACCTATCGGATCATGAAAACATACAGCATTGATGGTAACAAATTACTGGTACGTGAATATTCAGTACAGTGTAAAAAATGGGAAACGTTCCTATGTGGTTTCTGTGGGCGGTTGACAGACTTAAACGGGACCCGCACTAGGGCCTGGTGCTCACCCCTCTTGTCATTCATTCTGAAGACCATAAATCTCTCTCTCCCTCTGAGAACAGCGGCTTCTGCCAGCTGAGTACACTTCACTTTCACCCAGATAAAAACACGTACTTCTTAATTCAATTATCTCGTACTCTCCGGGCATATGATCATTTATGGATACCATCAAATATCATTATCATTTCATCTCAAGGTCTCAACCAACTTCAGTATTGGGTCACTTCATTATCATTATTATTATTATTATTATTATTATTATTATTATTATTATTATCAAATCTGTCACCTTGAGCATTTTTGCACATACGGTTTCACCCTTCATTTTTACACACATGTGCCTCGAGTCCACGTTACTTACACATTGAGAAGATCCTAATCGACGGGGATTTAACTTATCACTCACTCGCGTAGCTATCTAAGGTCAATATTCCCACCTCGGATCAGTCTTCCTCTCTCCAATCGTCAGCAAACTTAAGACTAAAAGGGAAGGTAACTGTATGCATGCATTAAAGTTGTGAAGCATTTGAATAACCTATATTAGAAAAATATTGAGAAGGTCCATATCAGCTGATAGAAATTGGAATGGATCATGAAGTCCGTTGAATTATCTAAATCCACCCTTACGAATGCTTCACTCAAACATAATAAACTATAGGGTCTTATATACTACTTCATGCAAAATCCACGGAATAACTTTGTGATTAACCAATAACCACAGAGGACAAAATAAAATTATTAAAAAACTTTACCCCATTGAAATACGCATATTGCGTCACCTACACAATTATAACACATGTCAAAGTGCATGCTGAAAAGTTATATTTACAAAGTTCAGTTTTACATATTAATGCGACACGACTGATTTTCATGCTAAGAAACATCATGGAATGTACTTATCATTTGATGTGTGACCTGCTGTCATCAGAGGGCACTCATATGGACTTAGTTCTCCATAGCTGGCGTCTCGTTAGCAGGAAATCCTTGGTTCATCTCCTTCGGGTTTGAATCCATGGTGTCTTGATCTGCAATCTCCTACTCTTGGAATGTCTGCGTTGTCTTCGACAGGAATTTCCCAGGCACGCAGGCGGGTTCTTGTAGTGTAGAATCCTGGGTTCGACGAGCACTCACATACATGCGAACAAATTAGGAATCGGTTATTTGAAACACTGTTTATATGTCTTCGAATAAAATGACATTGATAGGCCCACTCATTGACTCGAATGGTCTACCCAAGTAGAGGTTCCTGAAGATCGCTACTCGATTCCCGTTCGTTAGAGAGCGAAATACTTATTGGTTTTATTTGTTCCTACGTGAGCATCACTGTTCATTAATGGAGCACTTCCAAGCTAATCTAACAACATTTACTGGTTAGGCTGATTGTCTCCTACACTGCACATACCCTAATCACAGTACAATAATTATTGGTACTCTATAGTCAATAACTCACTACGTCGTGACGATTTCTGGAATATTACCCGTTCTTTTGAAACATATTCATTTTAGCCGACACTAATTTTGCTTCTCTGCATTCCCTTAACATATACTGGGATTAGTACTTCTTATATTCACACACAACAATGATCACTTCACACAAGTAAAATGTAACTGCGCTATGAATGCGTATCGGACTGACGTGGAGTTGATCTCTGTCTAACACGATCTCGAAAAACTGAGTAATTGAGGGCTGCCCTGGTGTCTTTATATAGAAGACACGGGTCGTCAGCTATGCAGAGGTTAGACTTCGCCCCCAAGGGAAAGATCGCTCTGCTAATAATTGTCTCACACAGTCGTATAAATGTTCATTTTGCAGATATTGACGTGTTCTATTTACGGATCTACTTTCGCTTAAATCGCATCGCAGGTTTTCTGACAATCTCACAAGCTTCCTCTTGTATTTTAGAGCGTGAAGAGTTGGATACTCCCCTATCTCAGTCGAGATAAGTACTAGGAACAGATGGTATCAATCACGAACATCTGCCTAATGTGTGTCATTAATAATGTGCTCGTTAAGTAATTCATCTTCTTACATCATCAAATATTGTAAATTATGTTGAGTTCATTGAGTCCTTATTTGTACATTTCTTAAGCTTGTGACGAATTATATTATTATTATTATTATTATTATTATTATTATTATTATTATTATTATTACTTGACACGTGAAATTTGTGGGTTGGTATCCAAGAATATGCAGGGAAATCGGTGAGAATGCCCAGTTCTCAAGTTAGAACGCTGTAAAATTAACTCCGCCTCCTGACCTAGGCAGTGATTGAGCGCGACGTTCTACTTCTTCCTCGCTTGCACGATAGACAGCGTAATTGCAAGGTGTCGCTGTACTGAGCTCTCTCTCTTTCTCTCGGTACGCGCAATTAGAACTTCCACCTTTGAGCTCGCGCAGCTCTGCTCGTATCTCGGACTGGGCATTAAATGCTTGTTACAACCAAATATGTCGTAGAATGATGCTGAAAACGGCACATATGTCTTGTTGAAAACAATGACATGTCTATTAGCATGGTATAGAACGGTTACATCATAAGTGAAAATTTGCCTCTTCTTTACGGTTACAAAATTTCAGACAGTTCACTGTTGGAAGTATCTGTTAACTTCTTGCCAAACTTTTTGATACATCTAAAGTGATTACATGTTAGCAACATGTCAATATAAGCAGGAAGGTATGTCTTAGAGTAAATGGAAAATAAACAGAATTGTCTTAAATGAGACAGCATTGTAATTTCTGGAAAGCCAGGCTCAATCCAAGGCTCTGTAGGGAGTTTTAAAACTAATTTGAGGTTCTAAAGTTATGTACAATCGAAGATAATTATTGAGAAGCTACCTGAATCGTAAAGATCTTTCAAAGTGACATGAACGACAGTTGAATTTGTCAGAAGGACCATATGACACGCATGAAAGGTAGCACTTTGTCTATAGGCCAAAATCAGTTATATCTTCAGTGCTGGCATGATTATTTTGTTTCAAGATGAATCAATCAAATCAAATTAAAATCATTTATTCGCAAATGAGCTGTTATACCTCGGTAGCAAATGGTACACAAAAATACATTATTATCAAGCACTAAATTTTAAATTAACAAGAGAAGAAGACATTTTCCTAAAGTACAGTATTATACTATTTACACTAACAATTTTCTTATTAAACACACAGCTCATCCTTTATAAATTTTTGTTATTTACAAAATTCTACTCATAATATCTTCTGTACTTACAAACATAATCAACTCATATACAGTATGTGGAATACATCTGCTATAAGATTAACATTTACATTGCATTTATTTATTCGTTTATTTATTTTCCAGTTCTGGAACCTAACAAGCATAACGACCTGCTGCGTCTTAACCAGAGCCCCTTTTGTCACCGCTTTTCAGAGTTCCTGAAGGGCCTTCACAGCTACCGTAGCGATTCCAGGGCCCTCGAAGGCCCCACTGTACTTCACCCCTACAGGCAGTCCCCTATTTCGGCTGTCCAATCTCCATAGACCAGGGGATGGAATTAATTATTCACACACATTCTTTATTTACAATAAACTGCACAGGCCGAATGTCCTCTAACATTTCTTTCTCTGTTTCTGTTTATTCTTGAATATCTGTGCATATTTTGGAAAAGGATCAAACTCTACCCTTGGTAAACTGTTCCACTCTTTCACGCTCTACCCAATGAATGAAAAATTTACCCCAAACGCTTCTGCTAAAATCCCTTCTAATTTTATACTTGTGGTCAGCCCTGCCGATTTAATTATTTTCCAACTGAAGCCTCTCACGGATTACCCCCCCCCCCCTTGCTTCCTCTCCTGTATAGGCTCTATATAATCTTATAAGTTTAGTTTTCTCACTTCTCTTACTCAAAATTTCCCACCCAAGTTTCTCTAACATTTCTGATACACTACTTTTTCTCCTGAAATCCCCTGTTACAAAACCTGCTGCTTTCCTCTGCACGCCATCTATTTCTTTTATTAGGTATTCCTGGTGAGGATTCCAAACACTGTTTGCATATTCCAATAATGGACGAACCATACTAAAGTAACTTTCTCTTTCAATTGTTTGTTGCATCCCTTAAGTAGCCTCATTTTGATATACAACGATCTATATGCTTTCCCAACAATGTCATCAACAGGACCCTTCCAGTGCAAATTACTTTCAAATCACACACCTAAGTATTTGCACTTGTCATCTTTTGGGACAATTACCTCATCCAAAGTATATTTAAATTCATTTTTCAAGCTCCTGTTTGTAAATATTTTAACAGTTGATTTGCCTCCATTAACCTTCATATTATTCTCTTCAACCCATTGTTGGATACTGTCAAGTTCCCTTTGTAATTCTGAGCAATCCTCAATGTTATTTATTTCCTTATAAACAATTATGTCATCTGTATACAACCTTATTTTTTATATTACCTCGTATATTGTTCCCTAAATCGTTTGCGTATATGAAGAAAAGCAATGGACCGATTGTACTACCCTGTGCTGTTAGACTTTAGAGTAGGCGCAGTTAGACTTTCGTCTCCTACAGGTATGGTTGTGAATTCGAATTCTGCCTAAGTTGGTTGGCATAGGCCTATAAAAGATAGAAGTGAGACACGTGTATCAGTACATTAACATCAACAGGAAAATACACTGACTGACAGAGCAAATGCAACACCAAGAAGGAGTGGTCAGAACTTTATGCCAATTGCAGGGTAGACTGACGTCACTGAGGTATGCTCATGATGTGAAATGCGCCGCTGTGCTGCGCACGTAGCGAACGATAAATGGGACACGGCGTTGGCGAATGGCCCACTTCGTACCGTGATTTCTCAGCCGACAGTCATTGTAGAACGTGTTGTCGTGTGCCACAGGACACGTGTATAGCTAAGAATGCCAGGCCGCCGTCAACGGAGGCATTTCCAGCAGACAGACGACTTTACGAGGGGTATGGTGATCGGGCTGAGAAGGGCAGGTTGGTCGCTTCGTCAAATCGCAGCCGATACCCATAGGGATGTGTCCACGGTGCAGCGCCTGTGGCGAAGATGGTTGGCGCAGGGACATGTGGCACGTGCGAGGGGTCCAGGCGCAGCCCGAGTGACGTCAGCACGCGAGGATCGGCGCATCCGCCGCCAAGCGGTGGCAGCCCCGCACGCCATGTCAACCGCCATTCTTCAGCATGTGCAAGACACCCTGGCTGTTCCAATATCGACCAGAACAATTTCCCGTCGATGGGTTGAAGGAGGCCTGCACTCCCGCCGTCCGCTCAGAAGACTACCATTGACTCCACAGCATAGACGTGCACGCCTGGCATGGTGCCGGGCTAGAGCGACTTGGATGAGGGAATGGCGGAACGTCGTGTTCTCCGATGAGTCACGCTTCTGTTCTGTCAGTGATAGTCACCGCAGACGAGTGTGGCGTCGGCGTGGAGAAAGGTCAAATCCGGCAGTAACTGTGGAGCGCCCTACCGCTAGACAACGCGGCATCATGGTTTGGGGCGCTATTGCGTATGATTCCACGTCACCTCTAGTGCGTATTCAAGGCACGTTAAATGCCCACCGCTACGTGCAGCATGTGCTGCGGCCGGTGGCACTCCCGTACCTTCAGGGGCTGCCCAATGCTCTGTTTCAGCAGGATAATGCCCTCCCACACACTGCTCGCATCTCCCAACAGGCTCTACGAGGTGTACAGATGCTTCCGTGGCCAGCGTACTCTCCGGATCTCTCACCAATCGAACACGTGTGGGATCTCATTGGACGCCGTTTGCAAACTCTGCCCCAGCCTCGTACGGACGACCAACTGTGGCAAATGGTTGACAGAGAATGGAGAACCATCCCTCAGGACACCATCCGCACTCTTATTGACTCTGTACCTCGACGTGTTTCTGCGTGCATCGCCGCTCGCGGTGGTCCTACATCCTACTGAGTCGATGCCGTGCGCATTGTGTAACCTGCATATCGGTTTGAAATAAACATCAATTATTCTTCCGTGCCGACTCTGTTTTTTCCCCAGCTTTCATCCCTTTCGAACCACTCCTCCTTGATGTTGCATTTGCTCTGTCTGTCAGTGTATTTACGGGCAAAATCTTGGATTTTTTGCTAGTGGTTTAACATAGTTTTAAATAAATTAAATTCAATAAACAACAAAAAAGGAGATCTAAGTTTAATTTCATAGTAAATATCTGCCTTCTGACAGACACCATGCTGCCAGTTACGTTACAAAAATATGTAGTACCGATTAAGGGTTAATACGCATTTCTATGTACACAGAAGGTACGATTAGCCTCATTGAAGACTCTATCTAACAACGGATGTACAGGCCAGTAATAGCCATACAAAACTCTTACTCTTTTCTTCTTCTGGTTTAACGTCGCCCGGACACGTCGAAGGATTTCGGCGACACAAGGATAGGGAAGGCTAGGATTGGGAAGGTAGCAACCCTGGCCTTAATCAAGGTCCAGCTCCAGCATTTGCCTGATGTAATAATGGGAAGCCACGGAAAACCATCTTCAAGGCTGCCGACGGTGGAATTCGAACTCACCATCTCCAGAAATGCAAGCTCACGGCTAACCACACGGCCAACTCGCTTGGTAAATTATTATTATTATTATTATTATTATTATTATTATTATTATTATTATTATTATTATTATTAGGGTTGCATCATGAAGGCGGTAAAGACGTGCTCGGTTCGCCTGGAAGGACGTGGGTTTGATTCACTATCAGGATGTCGAAACTTGTAGAATAGAGATTTCCACTTCCAGACAGGCACACGGCCCTGTGGTTCACTCAGCCTACACCAAGAGATGATACTGGGTTAATTCCTGAGGGCGGTGAGCGAGTTGGCTGCGCGGTACCACCCATGTAGCTGCACGCTTGCATTCGGGAGATGGTGGTTTAACGGCATCCCTGAAGATAGTTTTGCGTGGTTTTCCCTTTTAATACTTGGGCAGTACCTTGTATCTCAATGAAGGCCACGATCGCTTCATTCACGGCTACCTCACCCTCACCGAAAACCTGGACTATGTGAGTTAGTGTGACGTTAAACTACTTGCATAAAGAAAAATGATCCTGAGGGCAAAGGCGGCCGGTTGTTGGGCTAATCACTCTATCCCACTGTTTGACTGTAGAAAGAATCTAACCGTTAACATTCACAAGTTAACAGAAGTTTGTGGAACTGAACTGTTCTGACTTATATGGCAAAGTGTCGTTTTAGGAGAGTAAGATGCCAAGGGGTAATTCTTATTAAAATTCATAGTGCATATGAACATACTCCCTGGAACACTACATACACCTATCAGTGACTTTTTACGATAAGCACACAGATGTACGTCTTTGCTTGGCTTTTAAAGATGGTATTCCTCACCGTAAGCTCTTGTCTTCCGTTATTTCTGGTGATGGTCTGATTTTCTAACAGTATTTTCAGAGAAATGGAAAACTCCGCATCAAAATTACTGTCATGTTTAGTTACGTGAAGGCACAACATGTTTGTGCAAAAGTATAGCCACTAATCATGATTGATTGCAAGCCTCTGTCATCATCATATCGCTGAATAATTCATCATAGGTAATTCAACATGTTTGTCATCATATCCCCACCGTTGGCCATTATAATATATCTCATACCAGATTCAAACTCAAGAACTTTAGTTTCTTCCTCCTTAACTTTATCCCTATGGCTTCGAATTATACATCATGCCTACTGGATCCGCGGGCCGTTTGCCTGTTGGACAGTTCTGTTTATGAAGTAACAGTATATATCTAATTTCTTAGTTTATGATTGCCAAGTTGTCAAATTAGTGACAACAGTTATACTGACTGAATCACTTGCGCCTATTTTTCTTGAAAATATGCAACCTGCTACGAATTAAATGTCTTTTAGTCGTATCTTACGCGTCATCTTACTGCAATTTTATATAGATATAGCCTGATACAGGCTTCCCCGTACAACGCAAAAACTGTTCAAATCGAGTGAGTTGGCCGTTCGGTTAGGGGCGCGCCTTATTCAGGAGACAGTGGGTACGAACCCCACTATCCGCAGCCCTGAAGATAGTTTTAAATGGTTTTCCATTTTCACTCCAGGCTTTAATTAAAGCCACGGCCGCCTCCTTCACACTCCTAGCCCTTTAATATCACATCGTCGCCATAAGACCTATCTGTGTCGGTGCGACGTAAAGCAACTTGTAAAAAAATAAGTTCAAGAGGAAGTACGTGAGGCTTATCTTATAAGCACCGAAAATGAAAACCTACAACCTGTTTTTCAGTCAATGAACGGGTCAGGGATGGAATGAATAAAGCCCTCAACTTGCGGCGAGGATATGAATTGTGCCGGCTGCCGAAGCCTGTCTCACTCCTCTGGGGCAATGATTAATGACTGACAGATGAAATGATAGTGGAGAGTGTTTCTGGAATGAAAGATGACAGGGAAAACCGGAGTACCCGAAGAAAAACCTGTCCCGCTTCCGCTTTGTCCAGCACAAATATCACATGGTGTGACCGGGATTTGAACCACGGTAACCAGCGCTGAGAGGCCGGCGCGCTGCCGCCTGAGCCACGGAAGCTCACCCTTTCACGAAGAGTGGAGTCCAATTCTCTAATCATATTTATGAAATCAATTGACTGTACGAACTACACCCACCTCTATAGCTATCACTATAGAAATCTGTGTATATGAGTAGCCCAATAACAGTTTCTTTTTGAAAGAAAATGGTAAAGCGGTATCACAGAAGACAGTGTATATTACGAAAAATTACAGACACGCATATTCACTACCATATTGGACAGTCTCGTCTCATCGCATTTGATAGAAAAGTGTGTTCTTCCAAATTATTGTACAAACTGTGGTACTTAAATGGTATATAACAGACGTTAGAGCTTACGCCATGTCATGTCTACTGTTAGAACATTCAAGAAAGGCTTAAAAGAGAGCCATAATGCTTCAGCACCTAAGCATTTTTAGTTAAAACTTCCGTCTCATAGTGAGTACAGAGTTATAATGCGCAAACCTGAACAGTGTAAGTAGCTGTGTGGACACGCTAGATATTTAGGGATTGTCAGAGCAATGAGGTTCGAATTATCTGTCGCTCATTACCTTATTTTCAATTTGTGCTTCGGTTGGCGTCGTTGAAGAAGATTTGATATTCCTGAAGGCACTCTATCCTTTTGCTCACTTGAACCCCGCAACGTTTACCTGCTCAGCACCCGCACTCCGCAACTAGAGCAGACCTGTGATTTTCTCTTGGCAACTTCCTGCAACACATCAGTAAGCCATATCAGAACGAGTTTCAATTGAAAGTACTCTTATTCAGAAGATATTATTAAGCTAAATATAACATTACAATCACGAAAAAAAAATTGAAAGAAAATGAATGTTATAATAACGAGCTTCAATTGCAGGTACTTTCATTCAGAAGATACCCGAATGTACGAGTCTGTTTGTACTCTTCTCAAGATGGATAATGAGTGTGATTTCTCGCGCGTCTAGACAAAACATGATCACTCCTCAGTGTTAAAAGTTTGGCAATACAGTTCTCCTTCTTCGAGTATCTCCAACCCTGATCACCAGCAAATTTCACTTTTCTTTTATGTCTGAATGTAAAGTTTTTAAAAATTAAGAGTGTCTGACCCCTTTCACTATAAATTACTTTTACGCTGTTCTCCATCTTCAGTATCACTACCCTAAACGTCTAGCAGCACTTTTACAGAACCTTCATTTCTCGGCGCTAGGCTCACCACTCTACCTATGTTGTCTCTGTCACTAGGACCTGTTTATTTCTGCCTGAAGGGCAAGTTGCGGAATTCGGATAGGGGGATTAGTGGAGACTTCCTCAACCTTTTCTGAATTGTGGAGTTCGTGTCCGTCCGTATCCTTATAGCAAAGATATAATAAAAGAAAGTAGGTGTACTAAATATCTCATCCTAAACACCGACTACGGACAAACGCATTGTGTATATCACTGTCAGGCACATGCTACACTTCGTATGGGCATGCTCGTTGCAGCAAGGCAAATCTGTCTATAGCTATATTTTGCTAGTGGTTTAACGTCGCACGTACACATCGAACGCTTTTGGCGACGTAAGGATGAGAAAGCACTGAGATAATGTCTATACATCCGAGTCATAGTTCTTGTACGGGCAACCATCATGTGTAATGTGATGAGTACGTGAATTTTTTATTACTCTGCGGAGAAGCAAGATGTAATTCATGAGAAGCAAAATGTTTGCCGTGTACCAAGAACAATTTCCTGGACGAAGTCTACCGGCTTCGGATATATTTCGAAAGACGGCTGCGTGGAACGATGTCATTAGGAGGAGACCTGTTCGGGATGTGCCAGTGACGTCCGATTATAACTAAGAAGTTTTTCACAATGCAACTGAGAACTACCCACACACCAGCTCATTAGCATGATCTGGACATTAGACAGGCGTCTTTACTGCCCATACTGCATCGCTATAAATTGTGCAGTTCAAGGTGGTATGTGATCATGTGTGGAGATGGGTTTTCCCCTTTTTTCATCTTAATCATCCAGTTTACAAACATCTAAGCCTTTTTTTAAACATGGAAAGTCATCTTCGCTCCGAACTGTATAGTTTGTCATTTATGTTACGTTTCGTTAAACTGTTTTATCCTTTGCACTTGAACATCTCGTCCCTTTGACCACCTAAAACCGTTTCCTTGTGCACTTCCTAAGAGACACTGTTTCGTTTGGTACACCAGCTGATGAAGTGAAGTGCAAACTCCTTCCTGATGTAATTGTTGGCATAGCACTTATCAGTTATCGACATCTGGGGATAACTGGTTATTTTTACTATCCAGAGACAACCGGTAAATATGATAAAATATGACATATTCAAAAACAAATTTATCATCTATTATGTGTAACATTCAGATTTATCGAGTTTACCGTAACATACACATCATCCTTCAAGTATGTGATACTATGCAAACTTCTTGTTTCAGAGGTGTACCCACAGCTAGCATACAAATTCATTGAGCAGACTATGCAGCCTGGGCCGTCAGTTTCTCTCAAATGCAGTGCCTCAGGCAACCCGACACCGCAGATCTCCTGGACACTGGATGGTTTCCCGTTGCCGCAAAATGAACGGTAATTACAATGAATTTCATCTGCTAATGATTGAGCAATCATACATGCCATACTGAGTTAAGTGATTTGCTTCTGTTTTCAGGTTGATGATTGGACAGTACGTCACAGTGTTCGGTGATGTGATCAGCCATGTGAACATATCTTCTGTAAAGCCCGAGGATTCAGGGGAGTACGAGTGTGTAGCAGAGAACCGAGCTGGAAAGGCTACTCATAATGCGCGGCTGAATGTTTACGGTAAGACTTACATGCTCGTCATCGTAATGCCTATTATCTTCGGGTTGATATACCAACATATTTGAAATAGTTACAATATATATTTAGTTCTTATGTGATATAATCATTTGAAAATGCACATAATAACAAAACTAAAAGTATTTCGTCACATGTATCTTCTCTAATCCGTGGTAAGTACAGCCCATTATGGTCTTGGCTTACTAAGACGACAGCTGCTGCCCAGCAAGATTGTGTGGCACTTGGTCATCACAACGACGTCCTCAGCCTGTTATTTGCCTTTCGTGATCGAGTCTGCTACTTCGCATATGAGAAAATTTCTTAGTTAGTCTCACGAGTCTGCTGGTGGTGGTGGTGATTATTGTTTTAAGAGGAAGTACAACTGGGCAACTACCCTCTTTCAAGACTAATTAGAGTAAAAATGGAAGAGGACCGACACTTCGAGAATGAGAGTACCTATAAGTAAAAGAAATAAAAGGGACACGAAATGTGTGAAGTACACATTTCTGCGTTTGTTATCCATGAACTCAGCCAACGAGATACCGTAACAATTAGAATTCTTGTAGAAACATTAAGCCCTAAGTGGTTCTGTATTAAAAATGGAGCACATTTCTGTCACGTTCACTTTCCTTTCCAGTACTATTAACAGACTTGAAGCGAGGGGGTCAGGACAGAATAAATTTCTCCCAGGTGTGTGCGATTTCATACACATCCGGAATGGGTCTGTTGGAACTGTCAAGAAGAGTGCTTGTTGTAGGCTTTTTGCATAACCCTGCAATCTCTTTGACCATCTTGTGCAGTTTGAAGTCATCATGTTTTTAATTTATCTCAGTTAGTTCCTTGTATATTTCTGCCATCCAAATTCTTTAGCCGTTTCGATGTTCTTCTATTTTTCCTTTGTATATGCCGATAATCCTATAAATTGCATTTTTCTCATCGCCTTTGGCCCATCAGCTTCAGTACCTCATCTGTCACTCATTTCTCCCTCTTCTGTGTCTCTGTTGTCCTTAGATGTTTTTATAAGATGTCTGTCAGTATTTCCCAATACAGAAGTTTTCTGGTTTTGTGTGTTATCAACATTTGTGAGTAAGCTATTCCCTATTTTAGTCTTAAACTCTTCTTTAATTGCTTCTCTAATCCTAGTGTCTTGTAGTTTGATAGTGTATATTCCGTTTGAAACCTGTTTTGGTTTCACCATGTTTAATTACAACTGTACATCTGCTTCTACCTGGACATGGTTGGAGCCAATGTCTGCACCAGGATATGTCGCCACTCGTTTGATCATTCTGATTCATTACTGGCTTATTGTAGTTTGCTTTCACCTTTAATGAAATCCGTGTGTACAAGCGACCTTTGGGTAATTTGTACCAATATCAGTGACCAGCAGTTCGATTTCTTGACAAAATTCAAATAGCCTCCCTCCTCTGTTGTTAGTTACACCTTGATCATAGTTACCTACCAAGTGAAATCTTCGTCCTTATCCAATCACCTGAAATTATCGTGATATCATTGCTGTTGATTCTGATGTACACATTGCTCAGCATCTTATAGAATGCCTCTACTCCATCGTCATAAGCTTTATCTGCTGTTGGAACATATACTTTTATAATGTTGATGTTGAGCGGCTGACTTTGAATCCGTAACATGAATCCGTTCCGAAACAGGTATGAAGTTCCTGGGATATTCATTCTCTGTATCCATATGATACAAGAATTCCAACTCCATTCCATTTACGGTTTTGTGGGTCACTGCCAGAATAGTAAAGCATTCCTCTGTTCATGATTACAAATTCCCGGGTCTGGCCATCCCAATTCACTTATTCTTAATACGTGAATTTGCATTCGTCTGACTTCTTGTACCATGTTATCAAACTTTCTTGCTGCATAAAAGCTTCTAACATTCCAAGTGGCAATACGAAATCTAGACTTAACTGCTTTGCATCAGGGGATTCGTGGCATCCCTCGCCCACTTAAGGGTTGCCCGGGACTAGGGACCGTGGTTCTTTATACTGTCTCCATAGCAGCTTCCTGAGAAACATTGCATTGGGGTGGTTTTACATTGTTTTTCCGTGTATGAATACAGCCTCTCCTAATATGGAGAACAAACTCTGGTTGCAGCCACCCCTAATATCTATGGAGAACAGACGCTGCCCAGTGTGTTTCAGTTTCATTTCCTCCACTGAGGGACCACCACTCTTTGGAAGGACCTCATCAGCTTGAAGCCGTTGGCTCCTTCTGGTGTTGGTTTATTTCCCGCCTCACAACGTTTTACGTCCCACTAACTACTTTTACGGTTTTTGGAGGCGAGATGCCGGAATTTTGTTCCGAAGGTGTCATTTAGAGCGCCAGTAAACATACCGACACGAGATTGGCGTATTTCAGTATCTTCAAATACGACAGGACGGAACCGTGATGGAAACCACCAGCTTGAGCGCAGAAGACCAGCTCTCTACCATCTTAGTCCGGCTTTGCCTACCATAATTAAGGTCACAGCTGCTTCCTTCGCAGTCCCAGCCCTTTCCTAAACCATCGTCTCCGAAACCTTGTCTGAATTAGAGCGACGTTAAACCGCTAGCAGTGAAGAAAGAAATCGGAACAAAGGGCACCATTCGAAAATCATTTTTTCAATGCCTCGGTGCGTATAGCAATTAATGGATACTAAGGGTGGTCAAAACATTTACTTACTACCATGAAGCATTAGATGCGTAGAGGTCTGGAATCCTAAAAATGTCTTCAGTATTGCAATATGTTCTCACCTTGTGAAAATGAAAGTCAGTGTGCAACTTCTTTTAGATATTTTGGTTTAAGATAACAGATAAAGGATAATTCACCAAACATGTTACAACAAAATAACTTACTAATCCAGTGTAGATCTCTATATCCTGTTTTCATATTCCTAAATGGTATTACGGGGCTCATAATATATTGAATTACGTTTATCCATGGGTTTGTTAATAACGGATAACAGGACGCAAATTTTAATGGAACTCTCTGATACTAGCAGAAACGTTCGTACAGTTAAGACTGAGATACGTAATTAATTAACACATGAGACAATTACTTTCGAATTATTAATCATATTTCAACATAAACCTCCCTGTTCCGTGTTCAGTTCGCCTGTCACAAACACGTTGCAAACCCAAGAGGTGCATCACAATATATTTACGAGACACGATTTTACGTACCACACAGTACCACTTGTGTGTCTGGTATGACAAGGAAACAGCTTGCGCCAGCGAACGCTGTCTGATACCCTAGTCCAGTGCGCCCTCTCAGCCACTATAAAGTCAAAGTATTATTGTAATTTTTAGCTTATCTTTGATTTTATAATAGAATAGTACATTTCTTTTATATATGTATTATCTGTAAATTAATTATGTGGTAAAGTGTAAGAGACGGCCTCGAGCCCTAACTTCGCCACTGCTGAAGTCAATAAATGAATAAATAAGTCGTAATAATACAAGCGTTTCTGCTAGCGCCAAAAATTACTATAGTTCCATTTAAAAGAAATAATTAGGTGTCGAAATGTCCGTTAGTATCATACCCACAGAAGTCCGCAACGCAATGGTTCACGTCTCCTTTAATGCCGTTTATTAATATGAAAACAGAGTATCGACATCTTCAATACATTAGATGTTGGTATGTAAAGTAAACAGATCAAAACTATTCGTGTACTTTTTACATCAGAGAAGTGTTCTTTAAATCATTGCTAAATAAAATATTAATATTTATATTAATTCTGCTCATTTAGACGTGGAATTCAATAGCTATATTGTATGTAAAAAATGCTTGACTTATGGTAAGTTTGTAAGTTATATGGTCCAAATGACTGTGATGTATTAGGTTATTTAACTGAATACATCACACTCTAATTTCCCATTTCAGGTCTGCCCTACGTGCGACTGATGCCCCCAATTGCTGCTGTGGCAGGAAAGGAGTTGCTTATCAAATGTCCAGTCGCAGGCTACCCAATTGACACTGTATTGTGGGAGAAAGGTAACATGATATTCCTCAAGTTCCAACATTTTCATGTGACAGTGTTGTACATATCTCATCCTATGCATGAATAATCAAAGTAAATTACAATAAGGTTTCTGCGTAGCACGGCTGTTTACGCGCTCAAGACTGCAGTATCAAATCCCGACATAGATTACCTTTCTCAGTGCACTTTGGCCCCTTTTATGACCATACACAGGGAAATGTCGTAAAATAGGCCTATAGCATAACATTATTATTCATTTTATTATTATTTTTATTCTTATTCATTTTATTATTATTTTTATTATTATTATTCCCCGCGGTGTAGAGGTAGCGCGCGTGCCTTTTACCCGGAGGCCCAGGGTTCGATTCCCGGCCAGGTCAGGAATTTTTTGCTACATCTGAGGGCTGGTTCGAGGTCCATTCAGCCTACGTGATTACATTTGAGGAGCTATCTGACAGTGACATGGCAGCCCCGGTCTAGAAAGCCAAGAATAACGGCCGAGAGGATCCGTCGTGCTGTCCACACGACACCTCGTAATCTGAAGGCCCTCGGGCTGAGCAGCGGTCGCTTGGTAGACCATGGTCCTTCGGAGCTGTTGCGAATGGGGTTTGTTTATTATTATTATTATTATTATTATTATTATTATTATTATTATTATTATTATTATCATCATCATTGCTATTTGCTTTACGTCGCACCGACATAGATAAGTCATATGGTGACGATGGAACAGGAAAGGCCTAGGAGTGGGAAGGAAGCAGCGGTGGCCTTAATTAAGGCCTCGTGTGAAAATGGGAAAACACGGAAAAACATATTCAGGGCTGCCAATAGTGGGGTTCAAACCCACTATCTTCCGGATGCAAGCTCACAGCTGCGCGACCCTAACCGAACGGCCAGCTCGCCCGGTATTATTGTTATTATGTGACTTTAGGTTTGTCTGGTTATAACTACTACTTCACCGAGCTCGATAGCTGCAGTCGCTTAAGAGCGGCCAGTATCCAGTATTCGGGAGATAGTAGGTTCGAACCCCACTGTCGGCAGCCCTGAAAATGGTTTCCCATTTTCACACCAGGCATATGCTGGGGCTGTACCTTATTTAAGGCCATGGCCGCTTCCTTCCCACTCCTAGCCCTTTCCTGTCCCATCGTCGCCATAAGACCTATCTGTGTCGGTGCGACGTAAAGCAACTAGGAAAACAAATTACTACTTCCTTAGAGCAGGACTTGCTGATGACGGAAATTCGCACTCCTTTCTCATCCTTGCGTCGCCAAAGACCTACGATGTGTTAATGCGACTTTAAGCCACTAGGCAAGAAACACATTTTCCTACGTATAGCAGATGCCACCCACACTCGTCGGAGGGTCTCCTTCAAAAGGTCTGTACCAGCCTAACCCTAGCAGCACGAAATTATTTTTATTATTATCATGTGTGAGTGGAATGGGTTGTCAGCTACTCTCTGAGTACCATTATTAACTTCTCTCTTGACCAAAGTACTTCCTTCCTCTTGGTAAAATGCAGGAGTACAAAAATAGTATGCTGAAAAGTGAGTCCAAAATTACTTTCGTTAGTGTTGCAAAGTTCTCTTCACTCTTTCACGGCCTACATGAGGCTGTTACTCACCCCAGCACTGCGCACTTACGATGTCACTTGAGTCATTTATTTTCCAAGTGACGTTATTAAAATTTTGCTGTTTTGAGATAGTTAAATATTTGCGTTTGATTTCATTGTAAATTCTGGGAAATGCACACCTTAGGTTTGTAAATGTCTCTGTAAAAAAGTAGCTATATTTCTCATTCAATTGCAAAATAACAGTGCTTAGTCTATGTAAAAATAAATGGGTTATTACTATTTCAAAACATAAGAAAGCATGAATATATAGCTTTAATATTTTTAAATGACATTTTGGCTTTTGAATTTTAAAAATTAATTGGATAACATTTCTTGGAAAGTATTTTGGTTTTTTCACTTCTTAATTAACTGGCCATTTTCTGAATGTGGTAAATATAGAAACTTGAAATTTTATCTAGAAGACACTTTATGATAAAAATGATAATATTAACATCATTAGACTTTCCTTTACACACACTACCCAGATCTATGCAAACAATACATTTTGTGTCATTAAACACCGAAATATGCATTAAAAAGCTGAATCAGTTATTATTCGTCTATATGTGATGAACAATATTACACAATTGATCATATATCCAAGGAACGCATTTTTGTTTACATTAGTAAGTACTTCTGGAGCAGGATCGGCAACATTTTCTTCCAGCATGTTAGCGGGAGCAACTTTCTGAGGACCTGTAAGTAGGTTTTCAAATAAACCCTGATTCGCAGTTGGAATGAGCGAATGTTTACCAACATTTTTCACACAATCATCTGGCTTTTTCTGTCACTTCCTAGGTCTGTTGTTTTCCCTACACATTCATTCAAGTGGACATTTACACAACTAATAACAGTGATTGCTATAATTATAAGCAGTTTGTGGAACCACGATGTGTGACTACAATATAAAATACACAATAATATCGCTAGACAAGCACCCCTACTGTTCTCTTCAGTGTGCCAAATTTGTGCTGCTCCCAAGTGTATAATTATCAACCAGGACGTACACCACTTTTCAGTGAATAAAAGACTCTTTATAGAAGTGTTTTCTGGTGCAAGTCCAAAACCGACGATTTTTGGACTTACACCACTTGGGAAATAAACGTCTCATGTAACATAGTAGAGTTCGCGAATTTCTGTAATTCGGCACAATTGAGCAGTCGGACACAACAATAAAGATGCATTCCACTTCAGTAGAAACTGTCAGTAGAAACACCACGAGACCGAGCATGTGGCCACACTGTTGGGTCACGTAACTATCAGAATGCGTTTGGTAGATAGTGGGTTCGAACCCCACTATCGGCAGCCATGAAGATGGTTTCCGTGCTTTCGCATTTTCACACTAGGCAAATGCTTGGACTGTACCTTAATTAATGCCACGGTCGCTTCCTTCCCACCGTAGCCCTTTCCTATCCCATCGTTGTCATACGACCTAGCTGTGTCAATTCTCAAAAATGCCCAACATTGGTAAAGAAATCGTGTAGGAAATATGATAAGTTACCTTCCCATGAGATTTGTGTGTAACGCTCAGAGACTCGTTTTACGGCCTTCAGAAAGACATCATCGCACCATTACCTAAAGTGAGGATGCGAAAATCGAGTGCAAAGTACAAGTAATGTTTTGCTATTCATTTTATCCCGCACCGACACACACATGTCTTATGGCGACGAAGGGATGATAAAGAGGTAGGACTAGGAGGGAAGCGGCCAGTGGCCTTAATTTATGTACAGACTGGTGTGAAAATGGAAAACAACGTTCAAATTTAGTCCATCATTGCAGGTTATCTGCGTGTATGTACTGTAGAGTTACGGTTCACAGAATTACAAAAACACACTCCAGTACAGATATTACATCGACACAGGTTAGGCAAAAGCTCACGAAGCTGATGATTAAAATGTCGCAAGATGAAGCAACAGCAATATTACTCTAGAATGGAAAGATTTTTTTAAAAATGTCCTACAATAACCCGTTGTTGTTGTTGTTGTTGTTGTTTTCCATACCCTTTAATATTCTATCTGACACTGCCGACTAAGAGCAGTGAAGTATATCGCACCCTCTTTCATCTTCCTGCAGGAATGTCTTCGTCGCTAAAACCATCACTGATGCTTCCTAGAAAACAGAATTTATAGCGTTCTTCGTTGCATATAATATAAGCAATATCATTATTTTGCATTTATCGACAGATCTGGTCGAAGTCTTCGAGGAAGGCTATAAATGGTGCCTTAATTAAAATGAACAAACTGAAGGTACGGAAGTTTGGCGTGCACTTTATTCGACCGCCTTCGGCATATTAAAACTTCTTATATAAGGAGAACTCGTTTGGAAGAAACAAATTAAACTACACGTGATAGCCAAATTTCAATGCAAACTATATATTTTAATATCCTTAATACAGAATAAAAAGGTTTACCAAATACTTCATGAAAGTGGTTGGTAAACGTCTGTGAAACAAAGCACCAGCCTTTATCAACAGCATTTTGTGAGAAAGAAGTGAGTTCGCAGACGAAACTATCTTCCTGGTGCTCTGTTCTTAGGCCTATTTTTGCTATAAGGGTGTGAAATCTAGGTAGACTAGGGATATCGTTTTCATATCGAATATAATTATGAAGAAAATGTTCCCAAAATATGAAATTTATCTTGGCAAAATTTGGAGAACTCAGGATATAAAATACGCAATTAAACGCTAAAATGCCGTTGTCTCAGAATTGTTTATAACAGGTTTGCATCATTATTTACAAAAATAAAACTTTCGAGATTAATTTTTGTCTATAGACTATTTAACAATACTGTGCCGAATGAAATACAATAATTCATATTAATTGTTTGGTATTTCAGCATCATGACACCCTTACACCAAGAAGACAAAATAAATCACTGGTTACTTTAGCCGATCTTAACACTAGTTACTGCTTCATCAGATCACCGGGGCAGATGACCTAGATGTTAGGTCTCCTTAAATAATAAGAATCATCATCACTACCACCACCACCACCAGTGATACACTATAGGATCTGTTTCACTCTTCGCCTTTAAATGTTATTGTTACGTACAGAACATCACTTGCCTGGCATGGATAATTTCTTGACCTGGAAAGGAGAGTGTACTCTATTTTCCGACCACACTATTCAGTAATAATTGTCGTTTTAAGAGGTCTAACTGTGCGGTTAGGGGCTACAGTCAGTACTCACGCTGTATTTGGAAACCATTACTTAAATCCAAGGAACAATATTTTCCCAGCTTTTCAAGAAACCTCCTTTCAGGGCAAAATCCCCTTCCTTAAGGAGCTGAGATTTACGCTCAAGGATCTTATTATGCTGAAGGATTCTTTATCTACACATTTGTATTTTTGTTAGTTGTATTTAAGTTGTATTTTTGTAGTATGTAATGATTTTTATGTTTTAATAATTTAGATTTGCTCCTTGATCATTGTTTTTGATATCTTTTCCGGTGGAAAAAAAAGTATTTGTTTGGTCTTCTGGATCCATGTGGACATACGCAAGTGCGATCGGACGTCTATATTTCAGAAATAAATACAGTATATTAGTCACACACTGTTTTGTCAAGGTTGATAGTCTAAAGCTATTCATACTTTCAACTCGTATCTAAATGCAAGAGAATGTTAACATTTAACTTCACAAGTACTATTACAGACAGAACACCCTTCTACACTACACTACACTACACTACACTACACTACACTACGCTACACTTCTACATCTTGCACTACACTAAGTTGGCATTGACCTCGATTGATGAAGTTGTATGTATGAAACGGCTTCGGTGTTGAGGTCATGTGGTGAGGTGAATGGAGGAAGACGAATTAGCTAGGAAAATAATGCACTCGCCCATGGATGCTAAGAGAAGAGAGCGAGAAGTAGCTGACGATGGTTTAACTCAATTTTTAGTTATTTCCAGTCCAAAAGTTTAAAGATAGTAGAGGCCAACGTATTAGTTGCAAATAAGGCACTGCTGAGGCGCTTAGATCATTTACCTAGGCTAGTAGACTGAATTATGAAAGGTCTAACATTGTATAAAGGGCTGCCTGGATGAGGCGGTAAAGGGTACTCGGTTCACCCAGAAGGACGTGGGTTCGATTCCCAGTCAGGAAGTCGAAAAGTATAAGAAACGGGATTTTTGCTGAGGTTCAGTTCACTCAGTCTACACCAACAACGAGTACCAGGTTAATTCCTAGGGCAAAGGCGGCCGGACGTAGAGGTAACCACTCTACCCTATCAAGTGCAGAAGTTACGTATAGTGGAAGCCTGTAATTTCCACCCCTGCAACGTCCTTCATGGCCTGTACGAAGATAGATTTGCTTCTTTACTTTGCTATAAACAATGAAGCAATGTAAATGTACAGTATGTAGAAGTGTGAGGAATGATAGCTTATATTTATGACTTATGAGAATGTGTTCATTATTAACTGCTGTTTATACTCACATCTTATCCGGAGGCCCTGGTTTCGATTAGGGATTTTTACCTGGTTCGACGTCCGGCTCCATGGCTAAATGGTTAGCGTGCTGGGCTTTGGTCCAGAGGGTCCCGGGTAAGATTCCCGGCCGGGTCGGGGATTTTAACCTTCATTGGTTAATACCAGTGGCTCGGGGGCTGGGTGTTTGTGCTGTCCCCAACATCGCTGCAACTCGCACACCACACATAACACTATCTATCTCCACAATAACACTTAGTTACCTACACATGGGAGATGCCGCTCACCCTCATCGGAGGGTCTGCCTTACAAGGGCTGCACTCGGCTAGAAATAGCCCCACGAAATTAATTAATTATGACCTGGTTCGAGGTTCACTCATTGTCAGCCTACGAGAGAACAATTGGCTCTAGTGCTATGGACTTGCTTGGTTTTCAAATGAAATGTTATGCACCGATCGATTTGACTGCGCGGTTTGAATCACATAACTGCCAACTTGCTTTCGAGAGACGGTGGGTTCGAACCCCACTGTAGCCAGCCTTGAAGATGGTTTCCTGTGGTATCCAATCAATCATTCACTACTGATCTGCATTTAGGGCAGTCGCCCAGGTGGCAGATTCCCTATCTGTTCTTTCCCTAGCCTTTTCTTAAACGATTGCAAAGAAATTGGAAATTTATTGAACATCTCCCTTGGTACGTTATTCCAATCCCTAACTCCCCTTCATATAAACGAATATTTGCCCCAATTTGTCCTCTTGAATTCCAACTTTATCTTCATATTGTGATCTTTCCTACTTTCAAAGACACCACTCAAACTTATTCGTCTACTGACGTCATTCCACGCCATCTCTCCACTGACAACTCGGAACATACCACTTAGTCGAGCAGCTCGTCTCCTTTCTCCCAAGTCTTCCCAACCCAAACTTTGCAATATTTTTGTAACGCTACTCCTTTGTCGGAAATCACCCAGAACAAATCGAGCTGTTTTTTATTTTTTCTAGTTCTTGAATCAAGTAATCCTTGTGAGGGTCCCATACACTGGAACCATACTCTAGTTGGGGTCTTACCAGAGACGTACATACCCTCTCATTTACATCCTCACTATAAACACTAAATACCCTCATAACCATGTGCAGAGATCTGTACCATTTATTTACAATCATATTTATGTGATTACCCCAATGGAGATCTTTCCTTATATTAAGACCTAGATATTTACAATGATCCCAAACGGAACTTTCACCCCATCAACGCAGTAATTAAAACTGCGAGGACGTTTCCTATTTGTGAAACTCGTAACCTGACTTTTAACCCCGTTTATCATCATACAATTGCCTACTGTCCATCTCACAACATTATCGAGGTCACTTTGCAGTTGCTCACAATCTTGTAACTTATTTATTACTCTGTACAGAATAACATCATCTGCAAAAAGCCTTACCTCTGATTTTTCTTCTTTACACATATCATCGATATATATATAAAAAAACATAAAGGTCCAATAATACTGCCTTGAGGAATTCCCCTCTTAATTATTACAGGTACAGATAAAGCTTCGCCTACTCTAATTCTTTGAGTTCTGTTTCCTAGAAACAGAGCCACCCATTCAGTCACTCCTTTGTCAAGTCCTATTGCACTCATTTTTGCCAGTAGTCTCCCATGATCTACCTTATCAAATGCCTTAGATAGGTCAATCGTGATACAGCCCATTTGACCTCCTGAATGCAGGATATCTGCTATATCTTGCTGGAATCCTACAAGTTGATCTTCAGTGGAATAACCTTTCCTAAACCCAAACTGCCTTCTATCAAACCAGTTATTAATTTCGCAAACATGTATAATATAATCAGAAAGAATACTTTCCCAAAGCTTACATGCAATGCATGTCAAACTGACTGGTCTGTAATTTTCAGCTTTATATCTATCACCCTTTCCTTTATACACAGGGCTACTATAGCAACTCTCCATTCATTTGGTATAGCTCCTTCATGCAAACGATAATCAAATAAGTATCTCAGATATGGTACTATATCCCAACCCATTGTATTTAGTATATCCCTCGAAACCTTATCAATTCCAGCTGCTTTTCGAGTTTTCAAGTTTTGTATCTTACTGTAAATGTCAATGTTGTCATAGGTAAATTTTAATACTTCTTTAGTATTAGTCAACTCCCCTATCTGGACATTATCCTTGTAACCAACAATCTTTACATACTGCTAACTGAATACTTCTGCCTTTTGAAGATCCTCCACTTGTTCATTAATGATTCCTGGAATATCCTTCTTGGAACCTGTTTCTCCCTTAAGGTACTTATACATATTCTTCCATTTTCCACTAAAATTTGTATGACCGCCAATTATGCTTGCCATCATGTTATCCTTAGCTGACTTCTTTGCTAGATTCAATTTCCTAGTAAGTTCCTTCAATTTTCCCGTGTTCACAGCACGTAAATTCTGGGACTGTACATTAATTAAGGGCAACTGATGCGAACTGCGTAGCCAACTCGCTCGGTTTTCTTAGATTTATTGCTCCTCCACTTAGAGAATGGGCTGGGATGGTAGCGAAATTAAAATCTGACTCATCTACAGTATATTAATTTTAAACCGAAATGATTACATCATACAGCACATAAAACGCCTCCTACCCAAATAAATTAATTTATCAGACAGTTGATATCCCCCCCCCTCGCAGAAATCATGTGATAGAAGGAAGGGCATTCGACTTTTAACCTCCGGCCAAAACCAACACTGAGCGAGGGAGGGTAGCTCCAGTGACCACAGGAATACCTGGGATAAGCTGAAGAAAGTTTTAAAGACAGTTCAACCTCACATATATGTTCCTATTTTTATAATAATAATAATAATAATAATAATAATAATAATAATAATAATAATTTTATAACGTCCCTTCTAGTACTGACTGTCATAAGAAACGTCAGAGGGCCGCTGTCTAACGTGTCAACAAATCAACTGACGCGAGTCTTCAGCATTTAAGCACTTAAACTACTAACTGAATGCGCCAGGAATCGACCCATTAACCCTGATTATTTAAATGAAATATGACAGTAATAGCTTTAAATTCTTAGAACTTTCTTGGTGTGTGTTGGGTATTCAGCCCACAGGCTGGTTTGATCCACCATAGCTTCACCAACAGCTGACAAAAACAGCCCAGGCGTCACTGAAGGGGCATACTAGAGAAATGAGGAGTGAGGTAGTTTCCCGTTGCTTTCCTTACCGACCCAGAAGTTGCTATGACATATCGTTGCTCCTATGCAGAAACCGCGAATGTGACAAGGCTCTTCCTATCCATTCTTTCCCTTAAGACTAGTTACGCCTACCAGCCACAAATTGATATGCAGTCCATCAGATCAAACTTAGTTGAGTTCATTTTCCTATGCTGACGTGTAAAAGGAAAATGAATCTTACTGTACCGTACTGCTGGAATGTATGTTTGCATGACATATTTACCCGCTCCTAGAGTATGATGTATTTATATAAAATACACTCATGTTCATAGAAAAAACAGAACACCTTGAAAGACTAGAGATAGGAAGTTCATATTAACAGGACATGTTCATTAGTATGTTCTGCACAAACGATTCGTATTTCAATCACCTAGGTTCAGCATGTATGCTGTTGCCTAGTAGGCACAGGGTCCTCCATGGGCGGTGATAGCTTGTTCCATGCATGATTGCATCGACGCATATAAAGCGCGAATGGCGTCCTGGTGTATAGCCATCCATGCTGCATTCACCTGGTTCCACAGTTCATCTTTAGTGGTTGGCACTGGGTCACAGCGCCGCACTCGTCGTTTCACCATTCCCCTGGTTCCGAATAACTTCGAAACTGGTAAGATCATATCCATGTATTGCAATCCAAATAGGGTTTTTAATTCATGAATTTTATTTTCCCTACTACAGTTAATTTGTCTATTACTACACTAAACATTATAACTAAGCCGAATAAATGTTAAGACTCGTTTTCCAAATTGTCACTTTTTGTGCTAGATGATAAATAGGAAGGGAATGTATACGGAAGCATATTGAGTAACATTAAGAAGTACACAATGTATTATTTAACTATAATAACAGAACACACAGACGAGTCATTCATTTATTTAGTCATTCATTGCCCCATTTATAAACAAAATATGTACACTTTATCGCATTGTCAGAAACACATAGAGAGGACACTCAAGAAGAACTATAGAATTGCGTATCGTAAGTATTCCAGTAGAATATTCTCCATATAAGACATAATGTAATGATGTATAAAGTTTTGATTCATCGGCCGTGGGACAAAGTTTCTCTTATAACTTTTTAAACCGACTTTATTTTATGTGCATATAGCACTTGTTTATTATTTCCAAATGATTTTGATTTAATGTGATTTAATAAATCTTGAAGGCGTCATCCTGATTGGACGAATCTTGTCATTCTCTGTTTTAATAATGTTCTTTTTTCCGCTCTTACGGCTTATTTCCTCGTTCATTGCGTTCGACTGGCTGGAAAATGTTTCGCATTCTTAGTGTACAAATTAGGCCTTTGTATGTTTATAAATTCTTGGAAGCCTTAAACTATTATAACGATATTTCTCAGAACAGCCGATGGGAACTCATACTGAATATCAACATGACGTTTCGCTCTATCGACGTGAATTTTTTCTGTAACCAAATCGGATACGGCAGAGTAAGAGAATCTTGAATTCTACGTTAAAACCCTCTCACTAACACTATGCATAGACAAATAGGTTGAAGTATGTCGAAATCAGAACAGTCACATCCCTCTCTCTGTGCCACACCGTCAGGAAAATGAGGGACTTCGCTCAAAGGACCGTTTCTATATGTGCCTCTTAACAATAGGAATTTTCAGGCCCTGTTCGACGAGATTAAATCAATAAGCTTCATTTTTAATTTCTCCTCCGGTAAGAGAAGCGACGTTAATGATTTCACCTTCCATTGTGGGAATTTTTGAAGGATGGCCTTCACCAAGGAGTAATCTTCGTAAAACAATGTATTTTAATTAGACTGTAGAACAACTGTGTTAACGAAGTAATCGTTACGTAGTAACTTCACATCTCAATGTGTACCGATTTCAAAAAATAAACTAACAATGCACTTAGAATAGAAAAGAGAAATTAAGATTCATAATCCGTAACAACACCACAAGTAGCTTTACGTCACACCGACAAAGATAGGTCTTATGGCGACTATAGAAGAGGAAGGGCCTTGGAGTGGGAAGGAATCGGCCGTGGCCTTAATTAAGGTACAGCCACAGCATTTTCTTGGTGTGAAAGTGGAAAACCACGGAAAACTATCTTCAGGCCTGCCGAGAGTGAGGTTCGAACCCACTATCTTCCGAATACTGGATACTGGCAGCACTTAAGCGACTGCAGCTATCGAGCTCCGTCATAATCCGTAACAAAGAACGTTCACTACGTACCTGACAGATATTCGTACAGAAGGGAAGCTCCAACTGCAAACAGTGGGTTTTGCATTAATATTAGCTGCACATAGTGGTTGTTAAACAGATAAATAAAATACTGCTCAGATGTCAAAGAGTCTCATTTTTTAGGTAGGCCAACTCTTTGACCATGTTTTGTTAACAGTAACTTTCACAAATGACGTGGCCAGATCTTCTTATTCCTGTTGTTCTTCCACCGTTTTGCCTACATCCTGGTGGGATCGCGGATACGACTGTGCCGTACATGTGGACTTAGTACTTTTTTTACGACTGGATGCCCTTCCTGACATCAATTCAGTGAAGAGGGATGTATTCACTATTGCGTGTTAGTAGAATGAGCTATGTATGTTCTAAAACAATGGGTGCTGAGTCAGCATTTTCCCACGAGGACACTGACCCCTAGTTGAGTAGTTAGGCTATGTAGATAGTAGAACGAGGTCATTGACCCGTACTTGAGTAGTAAGGCTATGTAGGTTCTAGACCATTGAATGCGGAATAACGTCATAACCTTGCGTACGAGAGTAAGTCTAACCTCACAGACTCCATTGGTGGGGCCTAATTGGTCAGGGAATGATCTGGAGTGCTTTTGAACCCTAGGTGAGGTTACAACGCCATACGCATACGTTCGAGGGCAGTGTTAATCTCACTGGCAACCGGGGCTGTTTTTGACCGCTAGATGAGGTTATGGTGACATACCCTTACGTACGAGGGCAATGCTAACCTCACGGGCTACTTTGGAGGAGCCAAACCGGACGGGAGCCGAGTCGGAAAGGTCACAGATCCCTCTGGTGGAACCGAATCGATCGGGCGCACATGGAGGAGCCACAAATCGGTTAGATGAACTGCAGATGAGGTTTGGTCTACCCCTGCCATTCTTACTGCCTCCACTTCCCCAATAACCAACTGATCAAGCCTGCGTGTATTAATATGTGTCATATCATTCTATCTCTTCTTCTGATCAAATTTCTCCAAATCGTTCTCCTTTCACCAATTCAGTTCAATACATCTTCATTAATGATTCAGTCTACCAATCTACCGAGCAAGTGGCCGTGCGGTTAGGGTCACGCAGCTGTGAGCTTGCATTCGGGAGAAATCGGTTTCGAACCCCACTGTCGGTAGCCCTGAAGATGGGTTTCCGTGGTTTCCCATTTTCACACCAGGCTGTACCTTAATTAAAGCCACGGCCACTTTCTTCCCACTCCTAGGCCTTTCCTATCCCATCTTCGCCGTAAGACCAATCTGTGTCTGTGCGACGTAAAGCGAATTGAAAAAATCAACCCATCTCACCTTCAGCATTCTTCTGTACCACAGAATTTCAAAAGCTTCCATTCTCTTTCTTTCTGAACTTGTTATTGTCCATGTTCCACTTGCATGCAAGCTTCAGATGAAAGCCTTCAAACCATCTTACTAATTCCTACATCAATGTTCGAAGTGAGCAAATTTCTTTCCTTAAGAAAGGCTTTCCTTGTTTGTGCTAGTCTGCATTTTACTGTATGTCCTCCTTACTTCTACCATCGTTACTTATTTTACTACCCAAGTAACAATATTCATCTACTTCCTTTAAGACTTCATTTCCTAATCTAATATTTCCTGCATCACCTGGCTTCGTGCGACTGCACTCCATTACGTTTGTTTTGGATGTATTCATTTTCATCTTGTACTCCTCCTCCAAGGCTGAGTCCATACCATTCAGCAATTTCTCCAGATCTTCTAAAGAATCAGATAAAGATAACCATGTCATCGGCAATACTCAGAGTTGTGAATTCCTCTCCTTGAATTGCGATGCCCTTTCCAAATTCCTCTTTGATTTCCTTTACTGCCTGCTGTATACAAGTGTTGAAAAGGAGAGGGGACAAACTGCAGCCTTGCCTCACTCCTTTCTGGATTGCTGCTTTGTTTCATAGCCCTCGAATCTTATTACAGCAGACTGATTTGTACAGAGTTTAGATCATTCTTCTTTCTCGGTACCTGATCCCGATCACCTTCAGAATCTCGAATAACTTGGTCCTATCAACATTATCGAATTACTTTTCTAGATCTAAGAATCCCGTGTACATGGGCTTATCCTTCTTAGTTCAATTCTCCAAAATCAGATCAGAATTAATTTTCTTGATAATGACCGTGGTGTGAGTTACTGTAGTCACGTCCTAGTTCGTGAACCTTGGTCAGCGGCTGAGTGGCCTAGTAACTGGTCCTGAGAGTCGGGATACTAGTTGCTAAGCAACAGGAGTGGTATCTCGGACATATTCTGAGTCATGGTCCTCCTTGTGCTCAAGTGATGTCAGTAGGTTACAAACCTAAGAGAATTGAATATCAGGTTGGGAATACAGAGCTGGAACGGGTGGACCTTTTCAAATATTTGTAATGTGTATTCTCCGGGGATGGTAGTATAGTAAGTGAGATTGAATCAAGGTGCAGTAAGCTCGCAGTTGCGATCGACAGTATTCTGTAAGAAATAAATCTGCTCCAGGACGAAACCATTTTTACACCGGTCCTTTTCCTATTTGGTTCATGGGAGTGAAGGCTGGGTGGACACAGCATATGTTATTCATAAGTTACTGTAGAAGTAACAGGCATGAAATCAGCGAGAATGATCGCTGACAGGTGGGAACAATGGCACGAGGTTACTCGGATTGTGGAGTTAAAAGCTACGTTAGGAAAGACCTCGATTGATGTAGCTGTACGCATAAACTGGCTTCATTGGTGGGGTCATGTGAAGCGAATGGAGGAGAATAAAGGACTCTGTCATGGAGGGTAAGAGAAGGAGAGGGAGACGAAGACTGCGATGGCTAGACTCAGTTTCTAATGATTTAAAAATAAGATGTACGGAACTAAACGAGGCCACAGAGCTTGTTACCAATACTGGATTGTGGTGGAGTTTAGTAAATGTACACAGATTTGCAGACTGAATCCTGAAAGGCATAACAGTCTATAGTGAAAGTGTAACTTATGTATGATAGTAACCTATACTCGGTACAATATTCATATTTTATTTGATCTTTGACCGTCATATTTGAAATCAAAGGTCTGGCTTCAGTAATATATAATGGGAGAAACCCGTTTCACTATAGGTCTAAATACAGTGTTAATATTGATGGCTCTACTCGTTCGTAAATGTGGCCTGGCCATCTTGCGGTGTCAGTGAGGGCCCTCTCAGGAGCTAACGATGTGTGAAACATGTGTAGTTATCTCGTCACCTCAGCTACAGTTTTCAATTTATTTATTTATTTATTTATTTATTTATTTATTTATTTATTTATTTATTTATTTATTTATTTATTTATTTCCATCAGTACCGGGCGAGTTGGCCGTGCGCGTAGAGGCACGCGGCTGTGAGCTTGCATCCGGGAGATCGTGGGTTCGAATCCCACTGTCGGCAGCCCTGAAGATGGTTTTCCGTGGTTTCCCATTTTCACACCAGGCAAATGCTGGGGCTGTACCTTAATTAAGGCCACGGCCGCTTCCTTCCAACTCCTAGGCCTTTCCTATCCCATCGTCGCCGTAGGACCTATCTGTGTCGATGCGACGTAAAGCCCGTAACAAAAAATAATATTTCCATCAGTGTAGGAAAATTACATCATCAGTTCAATATGAAATCTTGGTACGAACAGTTGACACGTCCAACATGTCCCTGATCCATTCAAAAATACTGATTTTTCTCCCCGGCTGTGTGTTATCTCTGAAAACATGAAATAAATCTGATGTTAATGATGAGCTTTTCGAAAATAGGTTATGGTTACTTTGGCTAGTCTTCTTGACAGTGGATTTTCAACAAATTCTTCACAGACACGTCTCGAATGTAACGGTATGGTACGATATACCAAATCTCAAGGCTTTCTTTTCCAAATTATCCAGAAATAATTGAATATAGGAACACATGAAACGCTATCAACATAACATATATCAGACGTCACGCACAATAAGCGCAGGGAACTACACCCTTAAACCAGTTCCATGCAACTCAGACTGTTGTTGTGATCAGCACTCTCATGTAACAGTATGATCCTCATTACGGATCTGACCAGCTTTAAAGAGAATTCCTTCTTTGAATAAAGTCAATTTGCAGATGCAACTTAAACACTTTAGGTTTTGTACATACCCTCTACTAATATTTTGTTACTTTTGTGCAGATGGTATACGCTTGCCGACTAATATTCGTCAGCGAGTAACAAACGGCACCCTCATAGTGGACAACGTACAAAGGGAGAGCGACCAAGGATCATACACTTGCGTAGCACGGAATAAGCAGAATATAACATCCCAACGCACAGTTGATGTCAGAGTTTTAGGTAAGTTCCGAAATTCATTTGAAACACCCCCTGTTGTTGTTGTTGTTGTTGTTGTCAAAATTATTGAAATATTTTTTTCCAGGGCTGAACAATATAGTGTCATAATTTTATCGTCGACGATAGTGGCTTTATATAGATTTTAAAAATTAACAATCACACTTTGAAAGTGTTGCATAGCTTTTTTTCCTAAATGTGTGTATCAAAATGTGCATATTTCACCTCAATATTATGTTCCTTTACTTTGATACACAGTCTACTCTCGAATATCCAGGGGCGGATTAACCGGTGTGCAGTATAACCGGGGACTTTTCTTTTCATCTCTGTTTTTTTATACTTGTGAACTAAGCTTACACTACATAAACGCTGCCCTCCACCATATATGACGTGACATAGCGCTACGTGTTTTCCATTCGCCTTATGCCTAATCTGTTGTATAACTGCATAGTCTACACAGTATGAGTTATCGATAGTGAAAAGTTCTCACTGTCAGTACTGAACTAAAATTGAAAATAACTTAGCAACTAGAAAACAAGTAGAAGTGTTCAACAAACAACATTACAATATGGCATAGGGAAACAAACTACGTGATTTTTAAAAGAAGAAGAATTGATTCATTCCCTTCGTTTAGTCTTCCAGATGAAATGGAATGGAAAACAGGACAGCAATGAACAAATCGACATATGAATATTTATGCAAGCCAATGGAGGTTTGGTTTAATCTGCAAAGGACCCAGGGAGTCCCTGAATCTCTTGGTTTGGAAGGCAGCTTTGATGCGTCTTCTGGTTGGCTGACGAGATTCAAACAATCACATGGAATTGGCGAAATTAACATACAAGGGAAGAAATTATCCAGGGATGAAGCTGCAACTAATGAATTTTGCGCTGTATTTGAAGAGCTTATTCAAACCGAAGGAGCCTCCGTGGCTCAGGCGGAAGTGCTCCGTTCTCTCACTGCTGGGTTGCGTGGTTCTAATCCCGGTCATTCCATGTGAGATTTGTCCTGGACAAACGCAGAGGTGGGACAGGATTTTTCCGGATACTCCGGTTTTCTATGTCATCTTTCATTCCAGCAACACTCTCCAATATCATTTCATCTATCAGCCATTAATCATTACCCCAGAGGAGTGCGACAGGCTTCGGCAGCAGGCACAATTCTTATCCTCGCCGCTAGAAGGGGGCTTCATTCATTCAATTCCTGACCCGGTCAAATTTCTGAAAAGAGCTGTGGATTATCATGTTCATTCAAACAGGAGGCTTGTTTCCGGAGCAAATTTACAACGATTACGGAACTAATCAATATTGGAAATACCAGAAATATGGCTTTCTAGAGTAACACCATGTATCTGGACGTTAATAGCAAGGAGAATGTAACTGTTATGTATTGTGAAAAACGCATCACAGACAAATTAAAACTAACAGTGATTGGCAAAGCAAAGGAACCCCAATCACTTCAACAAGAGCCACAAACTTACCTGTACATTTTTACGACCAGAAAGTGGCATGAATGGATAGAATAATATTTAAAGAATTGTTTGATGCAATTTTTATGGCCGAAGTCCGTGCTCTTTTGAAAGCAAAAGGCCATCCTTAAACCGCAGTGTTATTATTAGATGTAATACACCCTCACACTCAACTGCGAATGTACATTAATTACGTCAGAAGATGACAAGATTGTTGTTAAATATCTACCACCAGATGTTCCATCACTGGTCCAGCCAATGGATCAAGGGGTAAGCCAGGGGATCAGTAAGAAATGCAATTCCAAGTCAAATTTTCTTAAAAATATATAAACAAAGGAAATTACTTGACTTTCTTTTGAAAGTTGCTCACGATTTTGTATGCCATTTGTGACATTCCAACAGCATGGAAAACTTTGAAATCGACGATACTGCAAAGATCGTGGAGGAAATCTATTATTACAGTAGAAGTAACACTCATGACGTCTTCCACGGATTCACAGAAGAAGATGTTGGCTGAAATGCAGAACGAATTCCGAGATGTGAGCAAGTGGATGTGAATCAAGATTAAATAACGGCGTGCTTGCTACAAGTGTGAACAAGGCTTTGAGATGCTGAGTGATGGTGACATTGTGCAGTCGCTTATCGGCGGCGGAGAGGGGAGCGATAGTGAACGAAAGGTTGCAACTACGAAGAGAAAGGTTTCACATGAGGTAACCCTTAAATACCTTGCGGGCTTGTTAAATTGTTTAGAACAGGCAGAAGACAGTTTGTTAAACGAACAATTAATGTAACGCAGACTCCGTCCGACATTCATGAGAAAGAGAACTCTGTCAAAAAACAAAATGTGATAACGGACTAATTCGAAAGGTGTAAATTTTGCATAATTAAATTGTAGTTTTACTGTGCTGTTTTGTAGTAGTGAAACGGTTTATAACTTCTCACAGTGAATGATTCTAGCGATGCAGAGTATTTTCATTGATATAAGATTTAAATAACTCTCATTTGTATAATATTATGACTTCGCATATTAATCGTGTTTTCGTTCATCCATGGGGTGGCTACCACCCATTACCACAGATAATCTAGAGTTGACTGTAAACATTTCCTTATAATAATGAATGAATTTGCCATATAATTTGTATGTCATTAATTCTAGTTCAATCCAAGGAGACCAAGATCAAAATCCCCCCCCCCCCCCCCAAGAAATTAAGAATGATTGAAATATTTTTTTTTTAATCCAACTACAAACCTTTTTTTAATCAACATTTTTGAATAGATTACTAATATTTGGCATAGTACCTCAAAAATCATACGGCAGGTTCATCTGAATGAGTTCGGAAAGGTTGTAAACCCGAATTCATATTTTAGTGTGACTTCCTAATCACATAATTATGCGTTGCATTAAGAAAGCTTGATGAAAACGTTCGAAATATTAGAAACATATTTATCTAGTAAAATATGTTACATTTCCGCTGGAAATCCGGTAGTAACAGTGCTGCTTTTTCAAAGATTAAATTCAGATGGATTAAGATGTATATGATGATTTTTATACAATAAAGTTAAAATATGTTATGCCGGACTGAGTGGCTCAGACGGTTGAGGCGCTGGCCTTCTGACCCAAACTTGGCAGGTTCGATCCTGGCTCAGTCCGGTGGTATTTGAAGGTGCTCAAATACGTCAGCCCCCTGTCGGTAGATTTACTGGTACGTAAAAGAACTCCTGCCGGACAAAATTCCAGCACCTTGACGTCATCAAAACCATCAAAGTAGTTAGTGGGACGTAAAAACAATAACATTATTATTATGAATGGTGTGATATGCTTAAAATAATTAATCTGTATTCCATTTCAGAAGGGTAACAGCCTCTAAATATCCTTCGTCATCCATTAGGGACGGTATTTAATAATCCATGTCAGATTTATTTCTCCATATCTCAAAAAGCCCTGGTAATTTATAGTGTAATTTGAGGTTTTCTACTTTAAGCATTTGAAACATTTATACTGTAAGTTTAATTGCTAATAAATGCCTCCATTTCAACGTGGAGGATTCAAATTGTATTATGTGTATTCTCTGATGAATGATAATTCAACTAACATATATTTGTTACAGATATAAGCTTACAATTCCCATCATTTATTCCTCGTAGAAGAATTAATCAATGTCTATTAATACGGTTTCATAATTACAATTTTAATGTCTTATGATATTTGTGTACAATTAAAGAATTATCCAACTGTTCGCTCGTCCATAGTTTAATGTTGCAAAACACACTGCAGCCTATAACAGAGCAAAAAAATAAAGTTTCAGCAGGGAATCAATCTGGAATATTCCTGTTGCACACCGGCTTTACTAAACCAGTGAGCTACAGTTTCTCAATATTTAAATAGCTGTGTATTATAATTTACATGGAAGAGTAGTCCATATATTTAATGCAGCCAATTACCAAACTTCAAGATCTGAGATCAAATCTCAGTCAAACTTTTACCATTTCCACGACCAGACAATAAGCTATGGACCCTAACGAACGATGACTAATTCTTTGTGAATTATAATTGAATTCCACATAGGTATAACGTTTTAAAAATAGCGCCCTTATCGCTGGTGGTGGTGATTTGAAGCACTAACCTGCATATGTTTAAATTCTGCACTAGCTAGACGATCGCTAAATCATGTGAAGAGATCTTGTTGGAAATGAAAACATGTAGTGATATCCTCTTTTCAGTCATACTTATACTGCAGAATGAAAGAGACACAAATAAATAAATAAATAAATAAATAAATAAATAAATAAATAAATAAATAAATATAAAATAAATAAATAAGTAAATAAATAAATAAATAAATAAATAAAATAAGACATTATCCCATCAGAAAGTATAACACAATGTTTATTTAAAATAACGCATGGAAACTTAGTTTCTCGAACTCTTTAGTTCTGTTTAAATTAGTCAAAAATTAATACGACATACAGTAGTTCTTATTTGGAAATTTGGGCTACTCAGCCTCAAAATGAAGAACAAATCCCACCTTGTATCATACAGAGTGGTCAGAATCAACACCATAAATTCAGCAGCACGTTAAATCGAGGGACCGAGGGCAGCATATTATGTTGTTAGTGATGACTCTGTCGGCGAATATGTCATGAATTGCATGTGAGGAAACAGGTTGTATGTTCCAGTGAAGAGATCTGTTGGAAAGTCGCGGCTCTACGTTCCCTCATAGTTAATTCATAGGAAAGGATTGCAAAATATCCTGCACATACTTATCCTTATTAGTTATTTCTTCAAAAACTATAACGTTTATTGTTCTCTGGTTGGTGATGGCGCACCACAATCTTGCATTTTGATCTTGCAGGGTTTCCTCGTGATGCAGGCGAGAGTTTTCTGCACTCGTCCGTAAGAAAATTAGATAAGGGTCAAAATCTCCGTCATAACCACTATTCAAAATCCATTGACAAATTTACTCCTGGATACAGGATAACCCGGTTTAACAGTAATTTTAGAGGATTTTCACTTCAGTAACTTTGTAAGTGTTCCAACAGAGGAACAGGAAATTCCCGTTTGCTGAGAAAAACGTCGAAGTGATCTTGTCGGGAACCTTCCAGAGCATGTCCAATGTAATCTACAGTTTCTTCTGCGAGAACTGTACGTGACTGTGTACGTTTCTTATCACGAATACTTCCCGCTTCTTGAAATGTATTCACCAATCTGTGAATCGAACTTCGACTTGCAAGTTGAATGTCAGGGAATCTCTCTTGAAACAATGGCAGTACAACACGAGCCGATTCTGTACGAACGTACGAATTGTAAATACTATTTGGCCGAGCTCTGAAGCTCTCGTCTTACAAGTCCCGCGAAGAATAAATCACCCGGTACTAAGCGTTGTCGGTATTGTTTCGAGTAACCGTATATAAAGTCCGGCTCCATGGCTAAATGGTTAGCGTGCTGGCCTTTGGTCCACAGGGTCCCGGCTTCGATTCCAGGCCGGGTCGGAGATTTTAACCTTAAATGGTTGGCTCGGGGACTGGGTGTTTGTGCTGTCCCCAACGTCCCTGTAACTCACACACCACACATAACACTATCCTCCACCACAATAACACGCAGTTGCCTACACACGGCAGATGCCGCCCACCCTCATCGGAGGGTCTGCTTCACAAGGGCTGCGCCCGGCTAGAAATAGCCACATTAAATTATAAGTATTACTGTGTATAAAAATGAAAATATCTAGACTCCGTGGAGATTACTGTTTAAGAAACCACTCATGATAGTCACATGTCAAAGCCGAAGTAAGACTCGCCAAGTTCAATAGCCTCTACTTCTATTTCCTACAAGCGACGAGTTATATTAAAACGAATATAGACGTAAGCATTTTAAAAATGTGAATGTATTTCGAAAGTGCGAGCAATATGAAAATTAAAAAATCTTATTTTACGATGAAAGAGAACACTAAGAATTGGATGTAATTGAATATAATTCCTTTTGAAAGCACATTAATGGCTGCAATTTATAATCTTTGTCCCTTGTGGTTGTACAACACAACAGTCTGTAACATTTGTGAAAGGAGACGGTTTTCCATCCAGGAATAAGACTATCAGCAACTGTGTTAAGTGTTTGTCCCTTCGGATTTTCCACATTCATACCACGCATAGTGCATAAAGGCAAGTTACCGAGAACCTCCTCTTTACCAGAGGTAGCAGTATGTGTAGGACTAAAGAAATCTCTTCACATTGAGAACAGATTAAATTATGCCTCTTTCAAGTACGATTAAGACTAACATGATAATATAATTACCAATTGCTTAAAATATAGATCTTGAATATTTGACGATTTTTTTTAAATTTTGCTTTTCCTTTGTGCAACAAATCACCAACATCAAGTATGAAAGCAGGAGAACAAGTGTACTCCTCTTTCACCTATGTACCAAATGCTGTTTTGTTCTCTCTCTCTGGTTTCTTCCCTTACCACCACGGAACATCAACAGAAACAAGCTCACAAAACTGATTCCCGAGGACATTGTCCCTTGAGGTCAGAATGTATCTACAGTATGTTTCCAACCTTAGCGTTAAATAACATAGTGGCAAATTTCGTCCCTGTGAAGTCGTGTGCCTTATTTTCCTCCAGATGTGATTACTTAAAGTGGCCCAATCGGCACGAAAGATAATTTGCTTTTACATCAAATAGAAATTAGAGTAAAACCATCAAGTAGACTATAAGTTAAACATCATAAAGTGAATGTACATCTCCCGATACACAATGGATGAGACGTCAAATATGAACGAAATGTTTTATAAAATCATACTACTCGTCTACATCATTTTGTGAAGATGGCCGAAGACTACAGAAAACCTTTCTTCATACTTCATTATCGTGACACGACAGGGGAAACTATAATGATTCTTTTCTATTTCAGAGTATTATCCACCTATGCCTGAATAGACTAAAGTTTGTATGACGTGGACCCGAAATATATCTGTAAAGATTGGAAGACATTGCAAAATACGGTTCAGGAGATACTAATTCTCCAGTAACATCCTACAATCAAGTGTATTTTAAACAAAGAGCACCCATCATTTCCAAAATAGCCACATCTGGTGTCCTCTGTCTTCGCCGGAGAGAGCTGCAAACGAAATCTCAGAAAATAGCCCTGAATTTTCCCCAAAACCACTACATTTCTCAGTTCCATTTCAGCTACATGGTTATAAATTAGTAGACTAAGAGCATATCAACTGACTATTCTAGAAACAGTGGTGAAATATTTAAATAATAGTCGACTCAAACACCTGCTGTAGATTTTGAAGCAAAATTATTCAGCTCAAGGCAGCATTCACAAGAAATCATAATGATAAACACGTAGACGTCATTTCTTGTAGCATCCTTCTAGCTCATGTGTAATCAGTATGTGAGGATATTCGTTTAGGTCTGAGGTGCTGTCTGGATATAATGTGATTTGCCAAAGGACACCTGCACGATGCCCTGGGTAGGTTACATTTTTCAAGGCTGTATAAGTGCTAAGTATGATATTTTATTAAAATAATGGCGATAATAGCTTAACTTCCATGTACTTATAAATATATCACACACTTATTCAATTGTGTTGAATATACCTCACAAGTTCCTTTAAAAAAATTTAACAATGTATTGCTTATGGTACGACCATGCACACACCCTGCAATACAAATCTCTCTTGTTCAACATAATGTAAACATTTTTCTGTGTCTTCATAGTGACATCGACTATAGAACTCCAATCAATAAATGTTAACCGAAAATGAAAATGGAATACCACAAAGCCCTTATCTCAGAAGGTACTGTATACCGTATAGAATCATCTCACGAGGACATACTCATACATGTGTAGAAAGTCTGCTGGGTGAATCGTATTATTGTTTAAAAACTTCATGTACACTCCTCTAGATGCAATGTTACCCGAAACTCGAGCATACAAAGGTTCATAGATATAACGAATATCATGCAGAGGAGTAGAGTTCCATGCATATTCCACCTTTTGGCACAGTCTGGCGTGTTCATGACAGGACCAGATGACGATCAGTCCACTTCCACACATGTTCAATGCAGATAGGTCTAGTGATTTGTATATACACTGACGGAAAATTAAATTCCAATACCAAGACGACATTAGTTTAGAGGAATGCAATTTAGGCAAGTAATTGTCTAGAAAACATATTTATTTGATTAAAGTTTCCAGGTTACAGATTCATCGCCACGATTTTGAGTGCAAGCCTACAAACGTGCATGCAATGTGTCATACAGGTGCCGTATGTCTTTTTATGGGATCGAGTTCCGCGCCTATTGCACTTGGTCAGTCAAATCAGCAACGGTTAATGCTGGTATTTGATGACGCTGCATTTCTCGTGCAATTACGTCCCATACGTGCTTAATGGGTGAAAGATCTGGTGATCTGTCAGGTCAAGGCAACTGATCGACACTCTGTAGACCATTTTTAAGGACAGCAACGGTATGAGGACGAGCGTTATCCTGTTGGGAAACATCCCCTTGAATACTACAAACATAACCGGTTCAGTCACCACGCTGACGTACAAATCCGCTGTCAAGGTTCTTGGGATAACGACGAGTGCGCTCCTGCTGTCAAAAAGAAATCGCTCCCCAGTCTCCTAGGTTTGGTCCAGTGTATGGACGCCGCAGACACCTTAGCTTCAAGCGCTCACCTGGTCTCCTTCTTACCAACCTACGGCCAAGACAGCAACGTCTGTCACCTGAAAACACAACATATCTCCACTCCACCCTCCAATGAGCCCTACGTTGACATCACTGAAGACACAGATAGCAGTGATTCGGAGTTAATGTCATGAACGCTACAGGACGTCCGGCTCGGAGATGTCCCTCAAGTAATCGATTTGTTACAGTTTGCTGTGTCACTCTGGTGCCAACTTAAGTTCTAATGTCTGCTGCAGATTCAGTACGATCCACCACAGCAATGCGTCGGATACAGTGGTCTTCCCTCCCCGTAGTGGCCCGTATGTGGCCGGACTTCGGTCTTCTTAAGAGAGTGCCTTCCCGTGACCATTTTTCGCCAACACTGATGCACAGCCAAGTCTTTCTGCAATATTACGGGGAGAACATGCGCCTTCTCGTAGCCCTATTATACGGCCACGCTCAAACTCAATCTTCTGATACTGCCTTCTTCGTCTCCGTAAAGGCATGTTAAAATCACATCTACCTCACAACGTCAACACCGGACGATGACTAACGCGCACGAAGTGTACAGTGCGTATTTAAAGCAAACTTGCTTTGCAAAGCCATAGCGCCGCTACGATTACCACGCTGCGTCGAATAGCGCGTAAATTGAAATAGCCGTCATCTTTCAGAAGTGCAAACATGCCTCCCGAATTTCGTTTATATAACACAACTCCTTCCTGGTGTTGGGATTTCATTTTCCGCAAATGTATTTCAAAATCATAAGGTCCTCGTGTAGGGAAGCATCTAACTCCTTATTTCGTTTTGGATAACCTTTCAAATATTTCCATTCATCATCACTGTGTTTCTTCATAAGTGTATATACATTAACGAGTTATTTTCATTCGGAAGAACTTCTTGGTTCGATTTGAGAAATTACTTGCCTCTGTTACCGTCTTCAAACATTTCATTCAGCAATTGTAACTTCTTTTCCCTTTCAAAAGTACACATTTCCAAGCTACAGATTTTCCTCCGTTTAACAACACGCTACTTGGAATTTTACTGACAACTGTGTTTAAGATCACTTTTCTCTACTTTATTCCGGTCGGAGATTATAAAACTCTTACTGATGTCTTTTACGACAGTGATTTGTGCAGTAAATCTGAGGCTCTCTAACCACAAGATTTTATGATGATAATGATAACAATACTATGACGATTATGTTCAGTTTCTTCACGAAAGGTCTCGTAAACTGCAGGCAAATCATGGCCATTCCGACCATTTTCAAATGTTTATTGTGTTTTATTTAACTGCTCAGTCATCAGCAATTGGGTTGAGGACTTTTGTCTTCAAATTTAAAAAAAAAAACAATTGAAAAATTATACTTCATTAGAGAATCCGTACTTGGCCATGATAACGACACCAGTAGTTATGCAAAACTACAAGAATCCCTGCTCTTTATGGTAATTTGCATTGTTTAATCCCAGAAGTTCGTCGCTGTTCACCCAGCGATTTCGCTGCATGTTTTGGCACGCGTAGCTGTGAGCTTACTCTCGGGGAGATGATGGGTTCCAGCAGAAGGCATAATCACATTGTATATAGAATGTATATATGTATTGCATATAAAATGTATATGTATTTATATAAAAAATGACATCACTGGGACCAAGGAAACGCTGACGAGTCTAAGCAACACAACGATCCATTCTTTCTTCCCTTCTTAATCTGTTTACCCTCAAGGGTTGGTTTTCCCGCGGACTCAGCGAGGGATCGCACACCGCCTCAAGGGCAGTGTCGTGGAGCGTCTAGGATATACAACTGGGGTTAGGGCCAGTACATCACCCAGGCGGCCTCGCCTGCTATGCTGAACAAGGGCCTTGTGGTGTGGATGGGATGATTGGAAAGGATAGGCAAGGAAGAGGGAAAGAAGCGGCCGTGGCTTTAAGTTAGGTACCATCCCGGCATTTTCTTTTAGGAGAAGTGGGAAACCACGGAAAGCCACTTCGAGGATGGCTGAGATGGGAATCGAAAGCCCCTCTACTCAGTTGACCTCCCGAGGCTGAATGGATCCCGTTCCAGTCCTCCTACCACTTTTCAAATTTCGTGGCAGAGCCGAGAATCGAACCCGGGCCTCTGGGGGTATCAGCTAATCACACTACCCACTACACCACAGAGGTGGACCAACACATTAATAATGATGCTAATTTTAATAGACTCGAAGGGAGAAGTACAGTGTATAGTATGTATGTCAAGAAGCATTTACAAAAAGACGTGAGGCATATTGCAGCCGAACCTCGAATAAGCTTACTTATTAGATTACGAAAGTATTTCAGTATTCTAAGAATCGTGAAATATACCAAAATTCCCCGGGTAATGCCGTGGAATACTTTAGTGCAGTATTTTGAATATCTTCAAATGACTCGTTAGAGAACATTCTCTGAACGGGACGCCAATACAATTATTTAACTTGAACCTATCTTCCCTAAAGGGCGAAGTACTTTGTATTTGCTAATGGGGGGGGGGTATTAAAACTATGGGGACTGCAAGTATTAACAGGTATGGTGCCAGATTAGCAGTCGGAAGAAAACTTCCTGTTCATCTAAAACTGTGCAATTTTCTCCCTAATAGTATCAAATGAACTCCCAAAGATAGCGTAGAATTTTATCAAAATCTTTACTTTCACAAAAATATCCTGTTTATACCCGGCACCTTCAGTCATTTCCTATGTTCATTACATTTTTACATCATGTGGTGTTCAATGAAGACGTTAACCAATTCACAGGAACGAAGCTGCAATGCCAGTGACGACTTTGACGACTTTTCCATTGATCCGCAATGTATCATAAATTACATGACGTCACTATCGTATTATGTATCAAAGGGGCAGTAACAATGTCACAGCGTTGTGCAAGCTACATAAAATAATATTTCACCTTTGATATGCGAGTACTATAACATTTTTATTGGTTTTATATGGATGAAAACAAATACGTTCATTAATCTCGTAACGCTACTACTCAGTTTTCTGATAATTTGTGATCATTTATATTTCCAGAATATATTTCCTAAAATATATATGCGTCCTTCCCTCTCGGATTCTGAGGCTGCCTAGATGAGGTGGAAAAGGTGAGCTTGGTTCACCCAAAAGACCGAGTTCGATTCCCCGTCAGGGTGACCTTTCTGCCGAGGCTATGGATTGTGAAAACATTTATCTTCCATTCCTCCAACAATGCTCAAGACTAGAAAAGGCGTGACTTTCATTTGCACTTTTATAGTCGTTAAAGTTTTGTTACAAAGTAAAACATCGCTTTACTATTCTAACGAACACAGTGTCATATTGTTGGAGAGACTCCTCAATCACTCCAGTCTATGAGATATACAGCGCCATTTTAATGTAAAATTTAAGAAAACAAGTAGATAACAGACATTTTTCAGTCGATGATAAGGTTAAGTTCAAGAGTGTCCTACACGGTGGTAGACCTGTTTGTGCTGCGGGTGAAATTGTTTTATAATCAATAAATCAGTTTATACAATGCTAATTATTTTAATCAATAATTAAATATTATTAGGAAAAGAAAACCGTACTGCTAATAAACATTCGTAACGACCTCATTGTGTTTTTAGGAATGAAAATTAATCATAAAATATGATGGTGTCCCCTTCTCCGGGGTCGCTCAGTCGGCGGAGCGAGAGTCCCAAAAGGGTGGACTGTTCGCAGAGCCAACTTGCTATTACGAGACCGACCTTCAGAAGATTTATATTTGCAGGGCCATTGGTGACTGGATAGGAGACATAATGTGGAATAAGACTCAGAACAAAATAACAAACTGGTTTATTAAAATAAAAATAAAATTCAGTCTGGACAATGCTAGGAAAGAAATTACATTATAACATTTCTTCAACAGAATTCAACTGATTATTCTTCTCGTTAACAAATGAATATGAGTCCTTGGCATGCTTAGCGAATTCATTGGATTCAATTACACCTTCAATGAACTTCCAACCGAAGCCATTCTCTGTAACATTTGATCAATCACGTAATTAGTAATACTGTCGTTATAATTGCAACCAAACAATGTCACACTGAACATGAAATAACCATATTTCATTACTTCCTTAATCTTTACGGATTACCCATTAATTAATTCTTTCTTTAGCACATCTTTGACAAAATTTTCTGTCTAATTTATATTGGCATATTTTGAGAAAAATTTCTTGAGAAATTACTTTGTCATATTTATGAGAAATCATTCCTAAATCATTTTCTCACACCTTTGATAAATTCTTTACAACTTATTCTTGAGAAATTCTGTACAACTTATTTTCGAGAAATGCTTTACAATTTTGAGAAATTTTGTATAATTTTGAGAAATTCCTTGAGAAATTATTTGGCGTGTTTCCCCTCTCTCGCAGATTTCGCTCGACTGTATTCCTTTATAAATCATAACAACGATTTCTAACTGACTAGTATGCTATGGATGGATAGAGCATCACGTAACACCACGCGTAATCAACAACAACATCATTGACTAATAAATCACATAAAAACACGAAAAGAATCAGCATTCATGGAACGACATGGATAACTGTCACGTAGCAACATAATCACACCAACAGTTTATAGGCAGATTTATTACACAGTTGAACTATCATACTTTATTATTATTATTATTATTATTATTATTATTATTATTATTATTATTATTATTATTATTCATTTATTATTATATTCTCCTCTTAAATTTTATTGAAGACCCTTATAGCATGAACCGATCATAATAAGAATTCATCAAGACTATTGTTACAAGACGAAATAGGATGACTAAATTAATCTTGAAGAAATAATCACCACCACCATCACCGGAAAGATGCGTCTGTGAGCCCCAGGAAAGGCTAATAATAAGCAAGTCATACACTATACAATATCGGTTGTTGAGCGAAGGAAAGAACTATTATTAGTCCCTAAATATTATCAAATCACCATAAATCACTATCATCACTATAATTCACCATAATCACTATGACTGATATGCACCCTAGTGATCCCATATCGTCAATTTCATCGTAAAATCCACCATCACAATATCGTTCAATTTTATTCTCAACAACCAGTCAAATACCCGACTTTCATTATTATTATTTTTTTATATCTCCTAATATGGCTCCTAGAAAACGTCTTCTCGATGAGCTGCTTCTAGTACACGTCAATTACCATCCCTTCTGATATCAATCATATCACTAAACTAATAGTTCATTAAGCCTTCGATTTATTAGTATTTTACTCCTATATTTAATCTCATCCTCCTCGTCATGATTATTATGACCACATTTTATTCTTTCTATTATTATTATTATTATTATTATTATTATTATTATTATTATTATTATTATTATTATTATTATTATTATTATGCTTATTTTTAGGTCTTAGTCCCCCATAATTCCTTTTGAAGATCTTAATTATTCATGACCTTGTAGAACTCACTGGCAACTGGGATTACTTATCACCGAATCAAAGACACAAACATTATTCCAAGAGAATGCAAAGATAGAAAATGTAGAAACCATAAATCAAAGAATGCATGAATACTCTACTATCACCATTTAAGTACAACATTTCAAAAGAAACTACACTCCTCTAAGCAAGAATACAATCTACTAGTCATCTACTGAAAGAGAAGAAATTTTACAATGGTACTTATGGTTCCGATGGAAATCCTTGGCGTCGGGATGCAGCTATGGGCGTCGGCGTCCTCTTCTTCCGCTATGGAGGCTTATAGACGGACAAGTTCATCGCGCTGGCGTGCACACTTTGGCTTAACCCATCATGACTACGGCTACGTACAGCAGCGTTGAATCACTCCAACAATGTTCCAGAAAATTCCAGGATTTTCCTCTCGTTCGTTGCATGCTGTCGGCTAGTCTTCACAGAGGTAGCTGAAACTGAAATTTTGTATCAGAAAATAGGATTCACACTAGTTGTATACCATAAATTATTTACGACACTTAACTGGCACAATGATGTACACTCAGGTTCAGTTTTACCCCAAGCTTCGAATTTCGAACACATTCACAAGATTACAGTAAGTCTTGAAGCTGACGGAACATTATTACTGGTACTACGATGTTTTATAGGCCAGGTTTCCTCTCAAATATTCACTTCAGATAGTTCACTTCCCTTATAATTTCCAATGAGACATTCCATAGATTTCTACTGCAACACTCGGCGTAAACGAGCGCACGAACTGTCTGTGGTTTCGTAAGTTCCACACGGTGAAATATGCGGCTGTAACAACCTCGCTCTATACTGAATTAGGCTGACGAAAAGTTGGACTAGCACTCAAATAAAACAGTGGTGGTGCCATACAAGAAATAAACAGTTAATAACACTGTCCGCGAACATTCATCTTTTCCCTAGAGGTTAAAATTATACGACGTTCTTCCAGAAGACTGTATTACTTGACTTCTCCTAAGAGACTCTTCTGTTCGATTCTCCCTTCGAGACTGTAATGTTCTCTTCAACTTTTCCTTAGAGACTCTGCTTCGACATCTTTCTAGAAAGATTTTAAGATCTTCCAGCACCTTCCTCGATTTTCATTGGCTGTTGACCTTCTTGTGACGTGATTCGTCCTTCACACCGGCAAGTAGATTTCTCCAGAATATCGTTCCCCTCTCGGCTGTCGGCGCGCTAGGTGACGTAACTGCGTGACGTGGCGACCTTCACCGGCCTGTTGACCTAGTTCACACTCGCCCGCAGCGGCACGGCACGGTAACAGCTGATGCATGCTCACTTATAAACTAATGTTCCGTTACAAAAATTTCTCTAGCTTCCCCAAATTCAATCAGGCACCATTTACACGGGTACAATGGGAAGCTACATCTGAAGTAGCAGAGAGGAGAAATAGATCCTTCTTGCTTGCCAGCGACCCACCAACTAGCCTCCAGATGTATTATTATTTATACATAAGAATTAAAACCGAAATTATCTAAATCTGCGAAATGTTACCATTTTCATTGTTGTTATTGGTCGGCTGTGTGTGATGTCTCCAATAGAGCTCGCATCACGTCTAGCCTCTGGGTTGACATATTCGTTCAAAATAAGAAAATCGCGTTTGTCACTTTGTAGGAGAATCCAGACCAGTCTCTGTCAAGGAAAGAGTGGTCCCACTGGCCGCGGCGCACTGTCCACACAGCAAGAAAAAGTGTCATTCATTAGCTTTTTAGAGATAATTCCGCCGGCGTTGGCAAGCCTTGTTTAGTGTATTGTGACGTCATCCAAGCCGCGCCATGTTGGATTTCGAACCTACCTTCCGCTTTCCGGGTGTGGAAATTTGACGGGCTGGTGCAATGCGTGCTGGCTGGCGCCCACACTTGCCTACAGGTCCAGTAGTGAAATATCTACTTCCTTTCTGCTTTGCTTTACTTCCTAGGTGATTAATGTTGTAGTCTTAGTGTCTAAAGTAAGTGGTTTTTCTAACTGTTCTTGTAGCAGTATAGCAGGTTATGAATGTACTATCGACAATACATTAGTGCAAATCCTTTTCATCTATAACAAAATAAGAACCATGGTGCTAGAGTCTTGGTGAGCCTTGGCCTATCAAATGGCCTCTACTCAGTCCTAGGGCTTGCAGATTACGGAATGATGCGTGGTAAGCGCGACGAAACCTCTCAACCCTCATTAATGGCTTTCTAGATCGGATTTAATCTCACGTTAACATTCGACACAATGAAAAGATGATAATGTACTGAGGTTCTTATGATGAAGCAGGTCTCTTGTCTACGAGATGAAGTTGTATTCCACTCATGTGATTTTCTGAGTCGGACATGGAATAACGAGAGAACAATACTGGCCATTTCAAAACAGTCTGGATCAGTTGTAGGGCAGGGGTCAGTGAGAGTATCTCGTGCCCGTCACCTTCGTTCCGAGCAGCAGAGACAATAAGATCGCCGTGTTGTAAGAACTAACTCCGCAGCTGTGGCACAGCTCAACAGTGATTTCACATCAGGAGCGTCGGTACGAACCAACAATCGTTTGACGGCAGTAATGCGGTCACTAGATCACTCCCCACGCTGGGCACGTATGGGAAGGGAATTGACGACGTCTCCAATTCCAGCAATCACCTTTGACCAGCTCTATCGCCAGTACGGATGTGCTGGACATTATTTGTAACCAATAATGAAAGGTCTTTTGTACATTTCAGTACCAAGGAAAATATTATAACGAAATAAAGTTAACACATGCTACTACTACCATTCAAAATGTCCAACACCTTACAGGGTAGTCACTATATTTCACCAGCTCATGTGGAGGTTAAACATGGACAAACATGTTGCGTAACAACATAAAACGGAACCAGAATATTTCAACAAGCCAAGAAGTTATCCGATATTGCGCTAAAGGAATGCCAGTCTAGACCATCAAAGGATCCCATCAAGTTATATGAATCTTTATTACATACATCAGAAGAAGTTTTGCATCACCACTGTGTGATTTAACTGTGTTTCTGTCTTGACCTGTCCTAAGCAGATCGCAAATATGATCTTTAGTGTAGTGTAAACATACTCACAGGCAGAATGCCACGCTCAAATTGATGGCAGTTGAAGTCGTAAGACTGGTGTGGAAGCATTAGAGGTGTGTTCTAACCGGTGTAGTAAGCGTCTAGGATGGCACCGCGTGCAATACCGACATGTGAACGTGTACGCATAATCACATTGTGTCAAGTATGATAGTCAACAATAGCAGTTGCTCCACGTGAGGCCATAAAAGTGATGTGGAACAGGGAGACAGGGCTATGACTGCAGTCGATGACCGTTACATTCGAATTTCATCTCAGAGGAACACTGAAAACAATGCTGCCATGCTAAATAGTGATCTTCGGGCCGCCACAGGTCACAGTATTCCAACTCAAGCTATGAAGAAACAGATTGCACAAGGCTCAACTTCACTCTCGGCGCCCATGGTGAAGCCCAAGCTCTGGGGTACTGTACAGATGGGCCAAACATTATTCTGAATGTCTCTTCATAATTGGCATAAAGTCCTTTTTACCTATGAGTGTCGCAAAAGCCTTGTTCCTGACGATCATCATCAACGTGTTTGAAGACAATCTCGTCAGGCTTCATGTTTCAGACATACTATCCAGCTCGTAGAGCAATCCCATCACTTGGAGGGGAACCTCGGATCATTCAAGAGACTGTTATTTCTGTCTGACAAAAATATCTGGAATTGCCTATAAAATAAAGAAAACTGTGCAATATTCTAATTTACGATCTACTATGGGGTCTGTATGTCACAGTGAAGAAAATCCGGTGCAAATGCCTGCTGAGAATGTGACAGTGAGTGAAGACGAATACAGTGACGGACACGCAGAAGACAGAGAAGGAGATATGCATGCCGACCTAATTTTGGAAAGCCTGTGAATCAAATAAGCCATATTTTTTCGCAAGGGGAACTCAACCCTACTGTCCCTGATTTAAAGTTTTTGAAGCAACAGGCTGAACATTTAGTTTCGCGATTACAGCGATGGAATATTCTTTTTCCCTATACAAAAATGAGTGTTTTTATGACAACTATGCTATACTATCTGAATATTTCTCCAAGGAAGTTGAGAAGGTATTTTTCGTGCTATCGAATCTGTTATCGTGACTCCTGGCCATGATTTCAGTGTAATTGAGTGGCGCTTGTTCATCGATTCTAGGAAAGTTAGTCTCAAAGCAGTACTTTTCCACAATGTGAACAATGCAGTTACCTGAAGGAGACATACGAGAACATTAAACTGCTACTTACACTGATCCAATACGAGAAATAAAAATGGCGTATATGTGACGAACTCAAGATTATTGCAATTTTGTTCTGCATTCAGCTCGGATACACGAAGCACTGCTGCTTTCAATGCAAGTGGGGCAGCATAGATAGAGAAAACCACTATTGTGGAAAAGAATGGCCTGCTCAGAATGAAATACTGCCTGGACAGGTGAATTTGATGAATACTCCTCTTGTTGGCCCCAAAAATGTGTATTTACCTCCGCTGCACATTAAATTGGGTCTCGCCAAATTCTTTGTGAAAGCCATGGACAAAACCTCACATGGATTTACGAACTTGCGAAAGTAGTTCCCAAGGATCAGTGAAGCTAAACTAAAGGAAAGAATATTTGTACGACAGCAAGTTAAGGAATTAATGGCTGATGAAAATTTCCTTGACTTTTTGAGTGATTTTGAAAAAATGGCATGGCTATTTTTCACAAGCATCTGAAACAACGTTTAAGGTAACCTTACGCCTGAGAACTATCGCGATATTGTACATGAACTACTGAGATCATACCACCGTATGGGATGTAACATGTCACTTAATCTACATTTTTTAACGATCATTCGGACTTCTTCCCGAATAACCTCGGCGCCATTACTGACGAACACGACAAACAGTTCCACCAACATATTTCTCAAATAGGAAAGCGTTATCAAGGCAATTCTTGTGCCGCGATGTTGTCCGAATATCGTTGGAACTTACGAAGAGGCGTTCCTGGGACGAAGTATCGCAGGACATCGGGAATGAAATAAGTTTAGGTATGTTTCTACAATTTTCCTTACACCTATGTTATTTTATTTTGTGCATTCTACACTTGGAACACTTGTTGCGAGTACTCGTCATTTTGCCAGTTACATATGATACGTAAGAAAGTGACTTAAGGGAGCTTGGAGTTGAATTTGGAACAAAATGGCGGCTATTAGACTTAATACGTATGCTTTATTCATAGGGACGTAATGTCGAAAGGTGACTTCGGGGGCTCAGAGCTGGACTAGGAACAAGATGGCAGCTGGACATGGGACTTGGGAGATGGTGTAAGGCTAATACATGTGCTTTATTCATAGGGGGGGGCCGTAATGTTGGAAGCTGAACTTAGAAAAAGATTACAGTACGGGACTAGGGAGATAGTGTAAGCCTTAATACACATGCATTATTCATAGGTTGAACAAAAGTAGCGTTAGTCAAAATACCTAACCTACACAGAGATCGAGTATATGACTCTCTTGGACAAAAGAAGAACGGACATCGAACTTGGAACTCTCTTAGACTGAAGCTCAACATAACCAGAAAATCTATTAGTAGGCTTATCTTGGACCGAAGACTAGTGTAATTTAGCAGCTCAATCCGCTACAGAAAAAGGGGTAGAGGGGACTTTGATAATGAGATTTGAGGAAGATAAACTTGAAAAAGGATGGCGGTTATACGTGGGACTAGGGAGATGGTGTAAGGCGTAATACATATGCTTTATTCATAGGGGCATAATATTGGGAAGCATCTTTGAGGCTCGGAGCTAAGCGACTGCGGAGTCCAAGACGCTAGCGTATAAACTGATGCGTAACGCGGTATTGGTTTTCGGTATTTGGGACACTGAATTTTTTATTTCAACATTTCATGCTTATAGATTTGACTTATAATACGCTAGCTTATTGGACTCCGCAGTCGCTTAGCTTCGAGCATCAAAGATGCTTCCCAATATTACGCCCCTACAAATAAAGCATATGTATTACGCCTTACACAATCTCCCAAGTCCCATGTGTAGCCGCCATCTTGTTTTCAAGTTTAGCTTCCACCAATCTCAGCATCAGAGCCCCCTCTACTCCTTTTTCTGTAGTGGATTGAGCTGTTATGTTACACTAGTCTTCGGTGCAAGAAAAATCTAGCCTTCGACTTCCTGGTTATGTTGAGCTTCAGCCTAAGAGAGTTCCACGTTCGATGTCCATTCTTCTTTTGCTCAAGGGAATCCTAGTCTCGACCTCTGTGCAGGTTAGATATTTTGACTAATGTTACTTTTGTTTAAACTGTGAATAAGGCATATGTATTAAGGCTTACACTATCTCCGTAGCCGCCTGCCGGCAACTTTTTCTGAGTTCAGCTTCCAGCGTTACGGCCCCTATGAATAATGCATGTGTATGAAGGCTTACACCATATCCCAGTCCTATGTATAGCCATCATCTTGTTCCGAGTTCAGCTTCCAGCGTTACGACCCCTATGAATATAGCACATATATTAAGCCTTACGGTGCGTAATTGTGCGTGATAAGTCATGAAATTTTGCGGGACTAAATTCCGGCACAATATTATTGTTTCTAATGGTTTATGCATGTTAAGTATTCAGTACGAAGGTGGGCTGGATCTTCTTTCCTTCTTCCTGTAGAAGTCGGCGTAGGGATTTCTCGCATTACAACCCCTGTAAATAAAGTATATGTATTAAGCCTTACGGTGCGTTATTATGCGTGATAAATCATGAACTCTTGCGGGACTAAATTCCAGCACCAGCTAATTTTTCTAATTGCGTATGCATGTTAAGTATTCAGTGCGAAGGTGGGTTGGATCCTCTTTCCTTTTTCCTGTAGAAGTCGAGGTAGAGATTTCTCGCAGCTCAAACGTTAAGTGTTAAGTCTCTAGCATTCAAATCTATAAGCTCGAAATGTTACATTCAAAAATGCAGTGTTCCAAACACTCGAAACCATCAAAGCGTTTCGCATCAGATGCTAGCGCATTTGACTCAGCGGTCACTCGGATCCGCGCTATAAATAAAGTATTTTACCATCTCTCTAGTCCCATGTGTCTAGATTTTCTAATTCCCGGCTGGCACGTGGATTTTATTTTCAATCGGTAATTCTGATAATACGCGAACTCGTGCGAGACTAAATTCAGGCGCTGGATATTTTTTCTTATTCGTTACGCATGTTGAGTATTCAGTGCGAAGGTGGGTTGAATCCTGCAAATTATTACTGTGTGTGTGTGTGTGTGTGTGTGTGTGTGTGTGTGTGTGTGTGTGTGTGTGTGTGTTCGGCACTGAATAGTTGAATTGTCAGGCTGAGTAGCTCAGACGGTTAAGGCGCTAGCCTTCTTATCCCTACTTGGCTGATATTGACTAACTCTTGGAAAGAAGGGAAAACTACATTAAGGATAACTGTGCAGCCCATCAACGTTTAACGCATAATCATTTGTGATAGTCAGCAGTCTTTGGGAAAAAGTGCTGAGTTCAATTCCCCGTCATGTGTAGCGCGAACGTTTTTTCGGTTCTGAACCTCTAAGTGATGTCAACAATAATGTAATCTACTATATGTCTCTAGCGTTCAAATATATAAGCACGATATGTTAAAATCAAAAATTCAGTGTTCCAAATACTGAAAAACAATAGCGCGTTGCGCATCATTTCATACGCTAGCGTATTGGATTTCGCAGTCGCATAGCTCGAGTCTCAAAGATGCTTCCCAATATTACGCCCCTATAAAAAAGCATATGTATTACGCCTCACACCGTCTCCCTAGTCCCATGTGTAGCTGCCATTTTTTTTCAAATTTAGCTTCCACCAATCTCAGCATCAAAACCCTCTCTACTCCTTTTCTGTAGCGGATTGAGCTGTTAGGGTACACATGTTTTCGGTCCAAGAAGAATATAGTATTCGATTTCCTGGTTATGCTGGGCTTCAGTCTAAGAGAGTTCCAAGTTCGATGTCCGTTCTTCTTTTGTTCAAGGGAGTCCCAGACTCGATCTCTGTGTAGGTTAGATATTTTGACTAACGTTACTTTTGTTCAACCTATGAATAATGCATATGTATTAAGGCTTACACTATCTCTCTAGTCCCGTACCGCCATCTTTTCTGAATTCACCTTCCAATGTTGCGGCCCCTATGAATAAAGCACATGTATTAAACCTTACATCATATCACTAGTCCTATGTGTAGCCGCCATCTTGTTCCGAATTCATCTTCCAGCATTACCACCCCTATGAATAAAGCACACGTATTAAGCCTTACGCCATCTTGCTAGTCCTATCAGTACAATGTGTAGCCGCCATCTGGTTCCCAGTTCGGCTCTAAGTCCGGGGAGGTTAAGTTAGGTTAACGCGTGGTCAGCGGAAGATTAAGTCCGCACTTTTAGCCAGGGTGTAGAGAAAGGCAACAGGTTAGGTTAATGCCTGGTCAGCGTAAGGTTACGCGTGCACTTTTATGCGGTTTGTCCGGTAACTAACTTAAATTCTGTTAAGTTAAGCTTACACTCTTTTTCGGTTAGCCTGGGAGGTTAGGTTCAGCTCCGAGCCCCAAACATTCTTCCAAAATGTTAAGCCGCCTTTGATTAAAGTACTTGTATTAAACCTTACACCATCTCCCTAGTCCCATGTACAGCCGCCATCTTGTTCCTAGTTCAGCTCTGAGTCCCCGAAGTCACCTCCCAACGTTACGCCCCTATGAATAAAGTATATGTATTAAGCCTTATAGCCGCCATCTTGTTCCTAGTTCCGCTCTGAGACCTCGAAGTCACCTTCCCACATTACACCCCTATGAATAAAGTATACGTATTAAGCCTTATAGTCGCGATTTTGTTCGAAGTTCAGCACCAAGATCCCTTAAGTCGCTTTCCAATGTTACGCCCTCCAACTTTACGGCCCCTATGAATAAAGTACATATATTAAGCCTTACACCATCTCCCTAGTCCCTTGTTCAGCCATCTTGTTCCTAGTTCAGCTCTGAGCCCCCGAAGTTACCATCCGACATCACGCCCCTATGAATAAAGCATACGTATTAAGCTTTATAGCCACCATCTTTTTCTAAGTTCAGCTCCAAGCTCCCTTAAGTCGCTTTCCAATGTTGTGCCACTATGAGTAAAGCATACGTATTAAGCCTTACAGCCGCCATCTTGTCCCAAGTTCAACTCCAAGTCCGAGGAGGTTACGTTAGGATAAGGCGTGGTCAGCGGAAGATTAAGTCTGCACTTTTAGTCAGGGTGTAGGGAAGGGCAACCTGTTAGGTTAACGCCTGGTCAGCGTAAGGTTAACCCTAAACTTGTTGCCAGGGTGTGAGTTAGGTTAGGTTAAGCGTGCTAGCGTAACGTTAGACTTGCACTTTTAGCCAGGATGTAGGGAAGGGAAACCGCTTAGGTTAACGCCTGTTCAGCGTGAGGCTAAGCTTACACTCTCAGCTATTAACATCATGTAAGGTAAAACTTACACTTTTATGTGCTTGGCCTTGGCATCGAACTTAGGTCTGTAAACTTAACGCCATTCGGCCTGGGGTCGAGCGTGGGATCTGCGAAGTTACGTCAAGACATGTCATGCCTCTTAGGTTAAGCTTGCCCTCTTAACCATATTCGCATTGGCTATTAGGGTAAGCTTGCACTCCTGGCATCGACCTTGGGTCTGTAAGGTTAACGCCCTTAAGCCTAGGGTCGAACCCGAGGTCTGTCTGGTTAAGCTTGAACACGTAGCCAGCGTATGGTCATGTAAAGTTAAGAGCGCGCTCTTAGCCAAATAAGGTTAAGGGCACGCTGTTAGCTAGCAGCCCGCACCACGCTGTCAGGATCAGGCCTCGCTCACGGGAGGGTTTAGGTGGCGGTACAAAAACAGGTGAAAATACCCTGCTAAGAAGACCTGACATCATGATGCCAAGTTACATTCGAAGTGTTCTCTCAACCTTCTGTCGCTAGCGCCACATTGTTGGATTATACGTCCAGATACTCGCCAAGGAACTCTGGAGTGCAGGTGGGTCCTATAGAGATGATTTCGGATTATCTGACTAGATACAGCCCTCCCAGTTGCCGTCTTGAAGGCATTTTGCAGCTCTTTTGCGGAATCTTCTCGATAATTGCCAGCCAGAATTCGCAAGTAATGGTCATCAGCTTCCGTTTCTGACCGTGGGTAACTACCGTGAGAATGACTTGAACGTTTTGTGTCATAGGATCGCGGATTTACGTCCTAACAACGTCTCAATTGTCTACACCAACCAGGTGGGCAATATTCCTCACGAGGACGCCTTGCTGTCGCAGTGTAACGATGTGCATACGATCAAATGCTGTAATAACTCGTCGAAGAATATTTACACACTGAACAGACCACAAAATGGGTTATGTGCATGTTATGTCCAAAGGTTCTAGTTACAGTGCCCACTTCTGGATAGTCTTGAAATTGCATGTCGTAACCTCACGTATATCTAACAGGTGACGTTACATTGCATTCTGATGTCTGTTATGGTGAGAATACTGTCTCAGCAGACATCCTTCAGGAGCACCCAAGATACAGCTGGTGCACAACTCTTTTTGAGATGTGTATTTAATATAGAGACGTGGTAGTTATAATACTATTTAACTTCACGTTTGTAATCAGTCGTGAGCACTCGCCTGTTCATGCGATGAAGACTACGTACGCGACAAAAAGAACTGGCACACTGAATCTACAGTACTTGCCAGTTCCTCATAATTTTACATGGCAGATTGTAATGTGTGTTAAGTTGCAGTCATACACTGTACGGCGAGTAACGTCTTTGTGAGGTGTAGAAAATGATACGAACTCGTCTGACTGAATACTTTTCAGATGATCTTTAATCCTGCGGACTGACCTGTCCTGAACGATACACTGATTTTAATGTTGCCATTGATTGATGCTTTCACGGCCCGTAATTGTAGGCATGATATAGGCTTTTTGGGTCTACGTCGTGCCAATAATATAAGGTGAAGTTCTTTACGTTTCGCAGAGAACTTTGCTCCACGTCTTCAGAAGAAAATCTCGACTGTTCACGAGGAAGACTTCTACAATATTGGAGAATGAACTTCCACTTAAGTTTGATTGCCCCCCGGTGTAGCTTCACGCCGTACAAATTTATATACCGGTACATATTTGCTATCATTTCACATGTCGTGCTGTGAAGAACTTTTCCATTTAATTTACTAACAAGGCGAGGCCACATCGATTTCGTTTATATAAGTAAAAAATAAACAGATAGGCCTACGTATCCGGAGGTTTGTGCCATTGACCCTTGTTTAATGAGAAAATGGCCCTTTAAATTTAACAGCCTGCATACATGCTTGCAGTTTACGTGTAACTGGAGCACCGCTGATCTTGTGGGGAAATGAAATAAAATGAAATGGCGTATGGCTTTTAGTGCCGGGAGTGTCCGAGGATATGTTCGGCTCGCCAGGTGCAAGTCTTTTGATTTGACACCCGTAGGCGACCTGCATCTCGTGGGCTGCGTCGCTGACTGCCACGCGGGCGTATGAGTTCGACAAGTGCCATCCCTACTTTTTTAGTTTATGTCCGCTTCTCCATTTTCTTTTTATCCTTCTTTCCCCTTTTTGTTTGCTATCTTATAGGGCTAGGAAAGGGAAGGAAATGACCTTCGCTTCGATTAAGGTACAGCTACGGTGTGTCTGGAGTGAAAATGGAAAACCACGGAAAACCCTCTTCAGGGCTATCGACAGTAGGGTCCAAACCCACTATCTCCCGAATACAAGCTCGCAGCTATGTGGCCCAAACCGCGTAGCCTTTTCTCTAGGTCTTCTCTTTCTTTAACAGACTTGGAAAAAAACTCTAGTATTCGCTGGCGAGGACTAATTTTCGTCACAAAGTCTACGATATAATATTCTACTGATTACAAAACAAATTAATGTGTTCAAGTTGTACTTCTGCTTGTCCACCTCTGAAAGTTGCGTGTCGGCAGGTCCGAAACCTTCGCTTGTTATTGCAGAGGTTACACATGTTGTGGAAGCCTTTACCTTTCATTCCTTCAAAGGCCTGCATTTGTTTGAAGATCATACATACAATAATGTACGCTAGTGACTTGCAATGTTAACCAGAATTGATTTATTCTATGGCAAATGAAAGTAATTTTTTAAATTGTCCAGGGAAGATATGGCAAACTTGTACAATTAACATTGTAAATAAATCTTTCTCAAAACAATAAATACAGCATGGATGCTTTTGTCCGCCACCGTAGCGTAACGGTTAGCGCAATCAGCTGCCGTCGTAGGAGGCCCTGGTTCGATCCTTGGTACTGCCAGGGAGGGCTGGTATGTGGTTAAAATTGTACATGCAGCTCACCTCCATGTGGGGTGTTTGAAAAGAGCTTTACCACGAGTTTAATTTTATGAATGCTTTCCTTAATTTACTGATATTTCTTGCAAACCTAAACAGTTTTACTCTCTCCATCTCTTATCGTGACTGCAGCAGTGGTTAAAAATAATGAAAAAGTCGAAGATTTGTAAAGCAACGAGTGGAAAGACGGGATTATAGTGAACGAGTTGACGATACAGCTTACATTTGATCTGCGAATTTGCTAGCCCAAATAAACAAAGAGGAAAAGCAGATATTCTCCCACTTCCACACCAGGAAATGCTGGGGCTGTACCATAATTAAGGCCACGGCCGCTTCTTTCCCACTCCTAGACCTTTCCTGTTCCATCGTTGGAATAAGACCTATCTGTGTCGGTGCAACGCAAAGCCAGTTACAAAAATATGGTTTCTCATTTTCACAGTACATTAATTAAGGCCACGGCCGCTTCCTTCCCACTCCTAACCCTTTCCTGTCTCATCGTCACCATAAGTGTCGGTACGACGAAAGGCTTTTTGTCAAAAAAATTAAAAGATGATAAAATAAAAGATTTTAAATGATATGTGAGAAGAAAAAAAAAGCAATATTCTAGCGCCTCGAACACGAGACGGTCGCATGGAAGTCAGGGACGCTGACCACTAGACCAGTGGCGGTGCAATATGTATGCAGGCTGTTAAATTTAAATTTAAATGGCCCTCCCAAAGTTTGAATGAAATCGGTGACCTCATTGATGTGGCTTTTAATGCTGAGCTATGAACTTTGAACGGCCAGCACACTGAAGTCTATAGCGTGGCCTACACCGGTTTTGTCGAGCTTTCACGAGGTTAATCTGAAGGGGCTGTTAAACATTGTTTGTTATGTGAATCAGTAGTGATTCATACAAATAACATTACCAGTGCGAAGAACCTCATTGATATAATGATGGTTGTTGTAATGAAAAAGTGTATTGGATGACCTATTTCTAAGAGAACACTATTTGGAACGGGAGCCTGTACAAAATCATGTTATCGTGCTCATGGAAGCTTTGTGTAAGACACATTTCACAGTGAAGTTACATCATCACTCAAAACATTCGGCGACTCCTTGCACAAAACCAAAGTCAGATATCTTCCGTGTTTTCCCACTTCTCCTCCAGACAAATAACGGGATGTTACCTAACTTAAAGGCATAGCGCCTTCCTTCCCTCTTCCTTGTCTATCCCCTCCGATCTTCCCATCCCCTCACAAGGACCCTGTTCAGCATAGCAAATGAGGCCGCCTGGGTGAGGTACTGATCCTTCTTCTCAGTTTCATCCCCACGAACCAAAGTCTCACGCTCCACGACACTGCCCTTGAGGCGGTAGAGGTGGGATCCCTCGCTGAGTCCGAGGGAAAACGAATCCTGGAGGGTAAACGGATTAAGAAAGAAAATGTATATATTTCCATGTTTTCTGATTATTTGGATAAATTTTTTATGTTATTTTACGCCGCATTTTGTAGCAATGAATTTTGTGTGTTAGTGTCCTGACAGGAATATTTTTTGGAAGAGTAAGATTTATGTAACTGACGTATGTTACACAATGTAAATATTTTTCATACGACAACAAATATTTTTAAATATACATTAAAACAGAAATGCGATGGTTTATCTCCACTCCTTTTCAATTGTGTCATGGAAAAAATTGTTAGAAATTGGAATGAAAAAGTGAAGGAATCCAAAATATTGCCACTCGTGCTGGGGAAAAAGAACAAAGGTGTTGCAATAAATTGCCTAGCAATTGCAGATGACTTTGCTATACTTTCAGAAAGCCTTACAGATGCTGTTAGATTTCATTTGGGAGTTAATAACGGCGTGTGGTCTCCGTAGAGGCCTGGGGCAGTTCTTTCGAGTTGACGTCGTATAGGCGACCTGCGCGTTTATGAGGATGGGGTCTTACCTATGATGATTCTAATGATGTGAAGACGTCACACACACCCAGGCACACTACAGACAATCACGTCACCTCCGTCCAAACCCACAGCCACCCCCACTACTCAGCCTATCAATCACACCACCCCCACCTCCAAACCCAAGACCCATCACACCCCTCCCCACCCCACTCATCCCAGACACAAATACCCTTTTACAGCTATTATTATTAAACCTATTCACGACACAAACCAGGCACCTACCCCCATCGCCACCCCAATACCACTCAGAAAACCCGGTCCCACAACCCCCACCAAGTATTCAATCCCACCAAGCCCAGTGAAACCATACGGAAGTTCTCACTTCCACCAAGAAACTGCCTCCTAGCTTCACATTAACTCAAAGTCCACGCCCAAACAAAGTCTAAAAACCACACAAGATTCAATACAACCTCATAAAAAAAAGTAATCACCACAACCATAACCGAAGCACTGGAAACCGACTGGACGCCTCGGCGGGATGCACACACACGCCGTACATCCACATGCTGTTTTTTTCTAAATTAAATATAGCTATTTTTAAAGATTGTTATTTCTTGGACACATTTATAGAATGGATGACAATAGGCGAACTAAACGAATCTTCAAGTGCCTTTGGGAAAATAAATCAACCACCACCTGGATTCAAGAAGTCAATAAGACCTGGAAAGGAACAACATACGAGAAGAATTATTGGAAAAAAACTATTTTTAGGAAGAAAGTCTTACAAATGGAAGGATTCCAAGGGAAGAAGGAAAAGAAAACAGGCACAAAGTGGACCGAAGACAGGAAAAAGAAGCACAGTGAAACAATGAAAGAATACTGGAAGAAAAGCAAAGAACGACTAAAGAGGAAGAATTGAAAAGCGACAAAGTTGCGGGACATTGTATGGGGACAGTTGCGAGACACTGTCCCTAGACTGTTACGATACAATGTCCCACGTCCACATCTATAGAGCCAGTTGCACCACAGGAAACGGCGCGAAATGGTGCAAGATATTGCTTTATGAGCTTTCAATGTTTTGAATTTTTTTCTCCATCTCGTGAACAGACATAGTGAACTTTTTAGCCAGAGACTCAATTGCTTCCCTCCTTTCGTCTCTGTTTTTATACTCGGTAGACATAACATCCCAAAGACAAGGGAGGGTGTGTAAATACTCAATGATTTTTGGAGTAGTTTCCATCGCAAAACAACAGAACACGAAACACAACACCAACACGTGGCGTCTATCTGCACACTGTCATCGGCGTGTCCCGGGACTTTGTCTCGCGACACGTCCAGACTACATCATGTTGCGCAACATTTGTATCATGTATCGCATTTCGAATGGGAGACCTGCGACATGCAACTTTCGTATCGCGACAGTCCCAAACACGGAAAAAATGTCGCAGGTCATCTCTGGGACTTGTCGCGATACACGTGTTCCGCAACTTTGTCGCTTGGTGTGTACTAGCCTTAACAACGCGAAACTAGCGAGGCAGCGCGGAACTGGCTGTGAGTGGCGGTCTAAAGAGCGCAACGCCCGGCAGGCAGTCATGCAATACTTCACTTCTGCCTACATTTGTGCCAAAAGTAGAAGTCACATTTATATAAAAAAGCACATACTGTAATAAATTAATTTAGCTATTTATCTAAAAAATGATCCAATTGCATCACTTAGCTAAACTTTTGGCAGCAGACTAACTTTTTCATCTCACGATTTATAACAAATTCCATTTTTATTATTTAAAATATAAGCAAGCCATTATTAATATTTCTAAAAATATGGTTAATGTTCAAAAGTAATATTTGTATACTTATGCCAAGTTTGGATAAGTTATCTTAAATATGTTAAATCAGAGAATATTTGATAAGCGCGCATTAAAAATGTATACTCTTAAAAGCCCGGCTTTCCGTTTCTATCCTACCTTAAGATGGTGGCCATGACTTCGTCTCCCGTATTGCTTGTTAAATGGATGTGTCCTTTCTATTGGTCTTATGTGTCCGCTGCGCGTAGCCAACTCGCTCGGTGATGTACGTCTTAAAACAAAGGAATACATTTACATGGTGTTTACATAATTCCCGTAGTATGAAACAAAACGTAAGCATATTTAATTTACGGAACACTGTACTATTATTAGAGCGAAATATATTGAACATGGTTATAACGTTTTATTAGACTAGGTAGTTCTATGAAATTAAAATGTCTAAATAATCAACCTGATGTTCATAGAACAACCCAGTGCACATTTATTACCAGGAGTGGGTAATTGTCCTTGTTATTACATTTCAGAACCTTCTGAATATTACTTTTAACTTATCTATTCTCATCTTAGACAAATAATATCTCCAATTAATCTCAAATTATGCTATTAGATTCTTCAACTTTTCGCTGCATTCGTTCAAGGAATAATTCCACCAATATACGGGGTTATTCTAAATTAGTTACCTGAAAATAGCATTAATTAACTCCGTATATAAAATTATTTCACATAGTTTATTTCCATTGCACAAACTGGCATATCATCAAGATTTGTTTGCAATGTTTGACAGATTTTCAATATGGTTCCCTGTTGTCACTTGGTAGGTATCCCACCTTTACGAAGGTTCATCCCCGATACGCGTAAACATGTACGCATCTACCCCAGCAATCGTAGTTCATCCGTTGACGAAGTTCATGGAGAGTTGTTGGAAGTGGAGGGATGTATACGATATTAAACTTAGGCACAAAACATATTCAGCTTTGGTAAGTCTCGGGTATATTCCAGGCAGTTCGTTGGTTTCTGTGTGCTTCATATCCCCACATTGTGACGGTTTACTGTACCACTAAGGTCGCTTCATCACTGAACACAAGCTTATAAATAAAACTATAGTCTTCTTCCGTCCTGTTCATCATGTCCACACAGAACCGTTCTGCTTGTCACAAGCACGCGACCCCTGACCCGGTTGCAACCTGTACCCCTTACGCTGCAGTCATCGCCGTAAAATTTTTCATACCGTAGGTTGTGGAATGGCCAGCTCCAAACTTGCTCCAGGTGTAGACTTGTTTGGACTTCGTGCATACGATGCTCTCCCGGTTTCCACAGCGTGGTGTGCTGCGCGAGTGTGTCCCTGTCCTTTCTCTTGGTGTGCCACTCAACCTGTTTCTACGAATCGATCATACCGTGCTTAGATAGTTTTCACCTGTGGCGGAGCGATTTCGTTTCATGAATCCACAGACAACCCTGCGCGCGCACCGCACCGTTGTACACCTCCATGGCGACTGCATCACGTTTCCCGCCAGACGAGTGAGAAGAAAGCATGGAGCGAACTCTGTCGGCTAGGTCAAAAACTTGATGATATGGCACGAGGTTTGACGTGCGTCTGAATAAATGTCGATCAGTAGCTTCGAAATAATTCATTGATACTTTCAGGTAACTAATTTAGAATCACCCTGTATTTATTTATGGCTCAAGACGGCTGGATGGGAATGTCCGACGTCGTAGTTAACCTGAAACTATAATTTCAGTTCGAAAGTGTCTGATTCGAATTCAGGTAATTTAAGGTGTGAATTTATATTTGAATGTCATATAAGGTTTTAAAATTCTCCCGCAAGGTCGACTGATGATGGCTCAGAAGTTGTAATGGGTATCTCTTTATGTATTGTGTTATGTGTTTGTGACCAGAGCTTCAAGGGACAATTTCTTGGGAATCTGAGTGAACTATACGGGGCAGTAGCAGGACACTGTCATGTTCCTCGTCCTTTCCCGCCCCAGCAGCATACAATACAGTCACATCTTATGTGAGAAACATAAGGAATATATGTAAGTCCATGCAATAGACTTATATTCTGTAAGTTTGTTATTCTGTAAGTAAGAAAGGTGAGAGTTGGAGCTCAACTAATTATATTCAGAACACATTTATTGAGTTGTTCCCTACATTGCACAATAATATATTGTTTTACCTCTGAGTTCATTGCAAATATTTTTCCGAAGAATTTAATGTTTGTTATTAACCAGGACATAATGACACAACTTTGAATTCTGTCTTTCAGTGCCACCTAAAATAACGCCTTTCAGTTTTGCCCGTGATTTAAACGTAGGCGATCGAACAAGTATACAGTGTGTGGTGGTGACGGGGGACTTACCTCTCAGCTTCACATGGCTCAAAGACAACACATCCACAAGCACACCGCCCATGGACATAAACATCAGACAGTACGATGACTTCACCAGCGCGCTAAGCATAGGCAGCATCACATGGGCACACAGTGGCAATTACACGTGCCATGTAGCAAATGATGCTGCCACCGTCACACACACTGCACAACTCCAAGTGAATGGTAAAACACACGCCATGGCACAGCACGGCCCACTCACTCTGTCTCCTTCCTACTGTGTATCTGTGTGTCTGCTTCTACTTTCTCACTCTTTCTTTCTTTCTCTCTCTCTCTCTTTCTTTCTCTTTTTCTGAGAGTCTCGGCTCCATTTACGTGAGGGTAAGCTTTTCATGAATCTAGAAAATTACCTCCAGAAATTACAATGTTGTTTCTAATTTCTCCATCTGTTTGATTCTTTCCAGATCTTCGTACAAACTTGGCCTTCTTATTTCGTATCAGGCTAAGGAATGCACTATTGTAATTTCCACACTTGTTATACCTTTATCAAACATATATAGAAATCATTGAATGATTTTTGAGATTAGAACTCCATTCATAAACAGACACTTTCTATATTAATTCATGAAATATTTTTTGTAATTTCTGAGGTAATCTTCTAAAAGAATGGAGGAACGTCCTGTGAAGGAGTAACCAATGCCTTGTGAGGATGCTTGCTGTCAGGGTCTTGAATTGGTTTCGAAGTGGGGAGGGTTATTAGTGTACAGAGTACTATTTCCTTTTGTCAGTGACCTAGCCCATAACAATGTGGGGTGTCTGTTTATTTCTAATCTTTCAGTCCCTCCGCGGATCGCTCCCTTTTATTTTGAGGATGGTGTTACTGAGGGCATGCGTACACAGCTTATGTGTGCGACAAGTCAAGGGGATCAGCCCTATAACATCACGTGGCTTAAAGATTCGCGGCTCTTGGGACCTGCCGATGATGACTGGATTACAATTAAAGAATATGAACATGTTTCTAGTATTCTGACCATTAATAGTGTAACGTCTAGTCATAGCGGCAACTACACGTGTGTGGTGGGCAATCGAGCGGGGTCTGTGACATACACAGCCCATCTCTCCGTCATGGGTAAAGTATTATACGTTGTGTGCCCCTGTAGTTAGTCTGTCATGAGGGAATGCCAAATGCTTGTTCACTTTTATAATTTCTTCAATAGAAAGAACTGTTGAGCACCATAGTCTAATGGTAAATGTACACTAACTAGCACCATTTAGTAGAACAAGTCATACTTGAAAACTATTTAAAACATGTGACCCAATACACTGTATTCAATTACACACGGAGTTCTGAATCATTTTTTTTACTCGCACAATAGCTTCTAGAAAATGTGAATTGCTTTATTGAGAACTACAGTAATGCTTGTTGTGAACTAAATTAGATTTTTAATTCCTACCTCCACGTCAAGCAATAAAATATTTTTCAATTTATGTCTTCATGAAAGTAAAATACATAAATCTTTTGAAGGGGTGCAGATTAGCAAATATTGCAATAATACAGTTAAAAACTTAGATGGCACTTTAGAAGTCTTGTAGTAACCTGCTAGCAGGAAGAGAAGTGAAGCGGTTAAATCATATATTTGATTGCCGTGAATTGCTTCATATTAATCAAATTTAGAACACTGACCAATTTACCAACCTCTAGTTTACACATGTAGTATTATTGTAACTAAAAACTGCACATCTTTCATCTCCACAAACAACATTGACAGGTAGGTACAAGCATTGTAGACATGGAATGGATGTTACTGTAGCTAGCATTTCACCTGCCAGTAGAAACTTGCAACAAAAGTGTGTTGTAGTGCATGGTAGTGCAATGTAATACACTATCTGAAATACTGTATGGAAGTTCTAGTATTGCAAATCCTAAGTTTTGTATATAGAATTAATAGCTTTCTTTTGAAGAGTAAATTAGTATATCTCAACTTGATTTAAATGAATTTAATTTTAGAGAAATCTTTAGGAGATCTACTTGAATGAACCATTTCCCCAGCATGTGAGTGTATTCTTGTCCAGTCATTTAATGTGTGTCGCAACATCATTATATTATTCTGTAATCACCCTTCTCTACAGTCTGTTGGAGGATGCATGTTGTATAAGACTCGATATTTCAGTTTGAAGCTTTAAAAATCAGTTCATATTTCAATAAAAAGTTAATATTCCACAGGCACTAGGATTTTATACTGTATAAGTAGGCATATTCAAAAATCTATTTCTCAAGGATCGTTTTCACTTGGCTAGTAATGTATTGAGCTACCTCATCAAGCAGATTAACTACCTTGCGAGGATAGTGAACATCTTCCCTGGTAAACTTTATTAATGGATTATTTGTATAACACTCACTGTATTTCCAAAACTTAAAAATAGAGTCCAGTGCGGAATTTTCCCTTTACTTTCCGTAACGAAATCATAAAACCTGGACTGTTTTTATTGGCCATGCTGTCAGAACAGTAACTCAATGTATTCATTAATGTATACTCGCATAACTCCCAATCAACTCACTATTATTTCATTGAAGTCAAATTTTTCCTGTAAATATGGCCGCAAATAAAGCCCGGTTGCACGTCATTACCGCACCATGTAACGTGGTTGAGATATCTTGATCATCATCCGTGTCATCCATTTAAATAACTGAAATCCTGCCAAGGAGGCTGCAGTAGCATTATCTACCTTGTTTCCAAGAAGAGTGAAGTTGCAGTGTGTACTTCGTTCTTCAACGTAAGTGCACTTGCAGTGCAGCTTCAGCGCCCCATTTTTCCCCGCCAAGAGTGCAATTATACAGCTTCACGTACGTTTAAGGTCAGAGTGAGTTCAATCACAGCAATAATATATACAGTATTTAGGAACATCTTGCGTATGTCTGTGAAATACGACACAGATCTCTAGTTTGCAACATGCATTCTTCAAGAGTGTCATCAAACATCACAATCATAGTAGTGGTTTTAGATCACCAGTCATCATGTAGAGATGCAAATGGTATTCTTCAGAAAACACCAATCGTATGCAATGAAAATGTGATGCAATTGTAGACGAGAAATATAGCACAATCCATACTCTCAAGGTCTTGCTGTGAACAAGCTCCACGTCGAATAATGAACAGGATGGATTAAAAAGTGTAGTGACCTATCTGAATCTTAGTGATATTTCGTTAAATCCTACGCCATTAACATGTCATATTGGTGTCGAATATATTATGCTAGGAAAATTCTAGCAGTAGTCGTAGCTCCATCACTACTTACTGTAAAATGGCATTTCAGTTTCATTTGGAAGGGTCGCTGAAAATACAATATATAAAGGAAAGCATGATGTATTAAAAATATAACATTTTCTTGTGTTCTTACCGTTAATCCTCTCTGAACTATCACTATAGTACAGTTAGTGTATTTTACAGGCAAAGTTACAAGTCAGTTGACCCTTGAAAATACATGTGCAGCTCTCACCACCAATTGGATTCATGCTGACAATCTCCAACTCTTTATCTCACTAAGACAGTTTCTAGTGTTTTAGTGTTTGTTACACTAGAGACCAAGAGGTATGCAGCTCTCACGATGATCACATATTGGTCATGCTGAAGGTATTTTTTCAACCTGTAGTTTGTAAGTCGATAAATCCACTAGTGTTTCTACCTGTATAAAGAGAATCTATGTTGGAGATTAGTGAAGTTTGAGGAAGGCAGATGATCATCGCAAGAAGAGAATGCTTTGAGTAAATGATTGAATATGTGTGTAATTGTTAACGTGTGCTCTGAAGAGTGTGAGGAGGAGGCACATGAAAATAAATTTACGTAATTGTATTTAAATAGAACCTTCCTAGTAAAAATATTTACTTCATTCATTGATTAAATTATTCATTAGACCTTACTTCTTAGAGTTTGTTAAGTTTTCAGTGCTGCTTGTGTTATAGTTAGCACGCTGCTCAAAAAAAATTGGTCACGTATTTAGATGTTCGTAACTACATTCTACAAAATATATAATGGGATAGAGATTGTACTATTACGGCAAAAACATGTCCTGTTTACATAACAGAGGACTTCACTGCCATCTGGATGTTTGGAAAGTGTCATTGTCAGTTGAAAGGTGCCACAATTCAAATTGTGTGTGAAGACTGGTTGCCGGGCTGAGTGGCTCAGACGGTTGAGGCGCTGGCCTTCTGACATCAGCATGGCAGGTTCAATCCTGACTCAGTCCGATGGTATTTGAAGGTGCTCAAATACGTCAGCCTCATGTCGGTAGATTTATGGGCAAGTAAAAGAAATCCTACGGGACAAGACTCCGGCACCTTGGCGTCTCCGAAAATGTAGTTAGTGGGACGTAAAACGAATAACATTATTTCGAAGATTGGTCTGTGTGGAACTGAGTGTTAGCGAGTCATAGATAAACGAGCGGACCGAGGTAGGCAACGGAAGAAGCAGTTGCCGTCACTTGAAGCCACTCGTGCACTTCCACTGCTTCAAGAAGGCTATTCGCAGAGGTACGTTGCCAGAATGAAAGGACTTGCTTATAATACGATTTGGTATCTGTGGAAACGTTTCCAGGAGGCTCGAAGTTTTGCCAGGTGCCCTGGCATGGACCGCCAAAGGTAAAGAATCCCAGGGTACGATCATTTTGTCCTTATAAAAGCTCTCCTAAACCGCCATGTCACAGCACGATCACTGCAGGGGGACCTAAAGCAGGTTTCTGGAGTGCGAGTTAGTGACAAAACTATCAGAAATAGGCTTCGAGAGGACAATTTAAGATTCCTATGACCCACTTAAGTGTCTGCACTAGATAGACGGTATCGTGGTAGGAGATTCCAGTTTGCTAGAGATCATCTGCACTGGCAGGTAAGACACTGGCATCCTGTGCTTTTCTCAGATGAATCCCGTTTCGCGTTATATTGTTCAGATGGTCGTCTGCGAGTCTAGAAAAGACGTGAGGAGAGATTTCATCCGACAGATGTACAATCTACTGTTGTTTATGGAGGTGGAGCTGTTATGGTGTGGACAGGCATAAGCCATGACAAGAAAACTTATTTTCGGATCATTTGCAACTGTTCGAAGGTGTATTGACAAAATATGTCAGTGCCACATGTGATTCCCCACGTGAGGCACCTGGAGAAAACCCAGCATGATAATGCTAGAGCACATATTGCAAACATCGTTCGGAGATTCCTGCAAGAACACCGCGTCCAGCGAATGGTGTCCCCACTTGAATCTGATCGAACAATTCTGGTACCAACTGGAGCGCATCCGAGCGAGACAGCCACCACCTCAAACACTACCCACAAGCCCATGAAGACACACTTTTGAAAGAGTGAGAACTTCTGCCTCAAATGAACATGCTGTGCCTTGTCAGAAACATTAGAAGGCATTGTAGAGTCCGAATACCACGTAGCCAATTCAGTACATGACCAGGAGTCTCCCTTTCTACGACACGTTGTGCATTTATGTCGTGTACTGAGTATCCAAAGAACGTTTTTCATTTCAGTTCTTAATTGTTTTTAGATTAGGTTTGTTTTCATTGTGCGTCGGTTTTCATTTCAATATGTATGCGTATCATAAAGGTACGAACATACACAAAAGTGAACAAATGTTTTTTGAGCAGTGTATAATAACTTGGGCATTTCAATATGCGAACACATGATAAATTCTTATATCAATCTCTTCGACCGACCAGTAAACAGTGCACAACCATTCGATCAAGTAGAAATAAAGCATCATGTTAATATCGTCGATTGTTAAATAACTGAAAGGAAACTAAAATGAAGATAAGGGTGTGAGAGATGAAATAAATGACATAAAATAATCAGCACGTGGAAGAGAAAGATATATGTTTAACAGATGACTTAAACTGCAGTATATACGTACATTATAGGAAAATATATGCTTCGAATGTCAAGCCATTATCATCAGGCCCGAGTGAATTAATTCTAAAATTGTTATAACATAAGTTGATAAGTTATAACTTACAACTATTCATAACTTACGAAGCTACAGTTGCGTAGATTTTGAGCTCTTTTGTTTGGTGAAATAACTTGAAACTGTTGAGCTATATCAATAACGCTATGGAGGTTGAGCCCTAATGATGATGAAAATACCTTGTACTTCTGTTTAATGTCATTGTCTTGCTGTATTTCTAGGCTCATTCGTGAATGTGTTTCCCCAGTTATTATACATCACAGTTTACCTCTTGAAGTTCCACGCCTAAACGGAGAGTTTCTACGTGAATTTCTAGTTTTTGAAGCTACAATGTGAGCGTGTCCGATCTCCTTAGTCACGTTGGAGTGCCTCAGAGTATTTATATCGGTTTATCCTGTAGAACGCCTCACCTTTAAAGTACTATGATTTGAGCATCAACATGAAATAGTTGGGTTTCTTGTTAATTCTGACCTGTCGACTCAAAATGGTTAAGGTTAACCAGCTGTGCTATCCATAAATTTAAGAAATTACTTGTTAATCTCAAAACTTCCTCAGTTTTCGTCTTATATCCGGAAAGGACTGGATGAATAATTCCCGCAAAACGGTATTTTTAATGACTTTTACTGCTGGAATTTCATATCGGGCTGAAGAAACAATACCGCGTATCTGACAATTATCTTCCCACCCATAAAGACTGGTCACGCCTCCCAGCCACATATGGATATGGAGTCCATCACAACAAATTTGGTTCTGTTCATTTTACTGTTCTCATACGTAAAAAAGATGATCCTTACCGTATCGTAGGTATGCACGTTTGCATAACGCATTTACGCTCGCGTACGGTGTGATGTATTTAAGGTCTATTTTCCTTTACGCATAACAATAGGAGAATGTACACAACGCAAACTGTTCTGATGAACTGCATATCCATATGTGGCTGGGAGGCGTAACCAGTCTTAAGTAAAAACGGAAAAATTAATGGGTAGAAAGAGCATTGTCAAATACGCGGTATTGTTTCTTCAGCGATGATATTTATCATCTGAGATAAATACATTTTTATACCTTTAAAGCGCAGACTTGCTAATTTTAATACCATAATCAAACAAGTCTAAATTCCCTTAATTTCATTAGAAACTAATCACATTATAAATTTTCCCTTTCTAACACTTCTACTAAAACCGTTTTCAGATTATAATATGTACCATAGCAAAATACGTTGAAATAATCGCTGCAAGCACGCATAAGAATGAAACATTCATCGAATACGTTCACTGGTCCACATTCAAGAGTGGGAGGAGAAAACTAAAATTCACGAATAGCCTATTTGAATGAATGAAAATTTCCAAATCAGAAAGACATGAGAGGAGTCTGGATTGGAAATGGTAAGAAACCGACAGGAACGTAGTAGTTCTATCCAAACTAAATGAAAATGGAGTGCCCGCAGTTGAACACCACTTACGGCTATTGTAATAATGTTCAACCAACACATATACTCAATATGAGACACAGTTTATTCCAATATCGTATTTCACTTTACAAAAACTGCTCAGTGTCTCGTTTCAGATCTGAGACTGCTCTAACAAACTCGTAACAGAAAACACGAACCCAACAAAAGCCATCATACATACGATATATACATCCGATACATAATCGATATCCATTACATACATATTCATTCCGTTTCCCTTCTTTATATAAAATAAATTTCCCAGCAATATAAGAAAGAAACAAACTGAAAATATTGACAATTAGCGATATTAAAATGTAACAATATAAACAGTTACCCTTGTTATGTTAATACAATATTAATAGTACTTTTTTGTCCGACTCCTTGGCTGAATGGGCAGCATTGAGGCCTTCGATTCAGAGGTTCGATTCCCGGCCGGGTCGGAGGTTTTAATCGCGTCTGATTAATTCTTCTGGCTCGGGGACGGGGTGTTTGTGTTTGTTCCAACACCTTCCTCTTCATACTCATAAAACACACTACACTACCAAACATCACAGAAACGCGCAATAGTGATTACATCCCTCCATATAGTGTTGGCGTCAGGAAGGGCATCCTGCCATAAAACAGGGCCAAATCCAATGTGCGACACAGTTCACAGCAGCGACCCCACAAGTGTGGGAAAAGTCGGTAGAAAAAGAAGAAGAATCTTAGTAGTAATTTTTAATTTAAACATTTATTCTACAACCATTAATTTACACAAAATACCATAAAATAATATAATATACTAACATACTAACATATATGTACAATAACTATACGTAAATGAAGAGTCATAAACATCAAAATACACTGTTTTTTGTTTCACAATTCTACCACATTCAGTCATGGTACTAACATTGACAACATTTTTTGTGCTTTTTGGACTTCGTGGAGCATTGTTGGTACCAGCATTCTATGTGCATTTTTGGACTTTGTGTAGCATTATTTTTTGTATTTCTGTGACCGGATCGATCAACTCTTCACAATCTTTCCGAGTACTTAGTCAAATAGACCTATCGTCTTTCTAACAATCTTTTCATTTTCCTCAGTTTACAAAACATAGAATCTATCATCTCTAACCTTTGTCACTTGGACATTCTGTCAGGGAGTTTTAGGACTTGCTATCACCACTCTACCACCCACTTCAAACATCTTTATGGGTTTATCTCCCTTATAACTGCTTAGAAGCTCTTGTAGATTTTCTTTAATTCAATGTGGTGATCAGTCGGCCCATTCCACAGTGTCAATAAATTTATGAGCTTTCTACCAGTAATTTGCTTGAGACATCAGGTTATTTCATCTATTATCAAACTGCCTTTCAGGGTTTAAAATTCGCAGTCCGTGTTTAACGTTTTAAGAGCAGTAATAAATTCATTGCAAGTTTCATCAACCTTCTTTCCTCGTGAAAAAAAAAGATGTCTACATACCGTTTCGTTCACCTCCTTGCGTATAATAATCTTCGATATTTTTCACAATTACAGCAGGATTTTTCTTCTCGTCATCTACGAGTTCAAACATTCCATAGGTTTATATAGGTTATTCTCAAATGCAGAGCAACGAGCAAGGCGACTTGAGCTTCTTTATCAACTTGTCAGCTCCAATAGCAGTCAAATATAGAAGATATCTTTTCTTCCATCTCTTACAATTTTCTGCAACATTTCCAATAGTATTTAGTGGCATACGTTCCTTCAGCATCTTCATGATAGCTTAAATAAGTCTTCAGAAGTGCCATGAATAAAATTAAACGATGTAACCTACGGATATCTGGACTCCATGGATGGATATACGGACTCGAACTACTATCACAAACACAAAATTATTTATACACAAAAACCGTTAGCTTTAGATTGCGTAGGCATCTTCGCTATTCTTGCCAACTGCGCCATATAATAATGTTCAGCCAATAAAACTATTTAATATGAAACATGGTTTAATCGAAAACTCACTTTACAGAAATTTCTCAGGGTGTCATTTCAGACCTGAGAATACTCTAATCAAACTCAAAGCAGAAAACAAAAACTCTATTAAAGCCATTATGTTATACACTCATGTTCATAAAAACCAGAACACCTTGAAAGACTAGAGATAGGAAGTTCATATTCACAGGACATGTGCAATTGTATGTTCTGAAGAAAGGATTAGCATTTGAACCATCTAGGATCTCAGGTTCAAGGTCCACATCGATATTTCGGCGCACCACCACCGACTGGTAAAACGTGCCTGCGGCTCTCGTCGTCGCTATAAACCGAAGGTAATGGATCAGTGTGACTTAAGAAGGCGTGCAGAATACCTCGCAGACGTATGCGAGAACCTAACCTTCAAATGAGTGAGTTTCAAAGAGGGTGCATTATTATCATGAGAGAACGTGATGCATCCATCCGGGAAATTGCTGCTCGTATGGGACGAAGTGTGTCGGCAGTGCAACGGGTGTGTACAGACTGGTTCACCACCCAGAAACCCCCTCCCCCAAGAGAAGATCGACACCTCATCCGAATGGCATTGCAGGACAGATCTGTGTCCTCCTCGGCTCTGGTGCAACAGTGGAACAGTGTAACACGTCGTACATTATCAGGAGTGACAGTCCGTCGCCGTTTATTACGGTCTGGATTACCGGACCGTCGTCCACTTCTCCGCCTACCTTTGGCTAATGCGCATAAACATGCTAGACTGCAAGGTGTATGGAACGACGTCACTGGGGACAGGAATGGCAGCAGATAGTGTTTCAGGACCAATCCAGGTTCTGTTTGTTTGAAAATGATGGCCGCATTTTGGTTCGCCGCAGACAGGGGGAGAGGCATCACATTGACTGCATTCGCACAAGACATACAGCGTGAACTCAAGGCCTTATGGTGTGGGGTGCTATTGGGTACAACCACAACTAACAGATGGTGCGTGTCCAAGGTACTGTAACCGGTCTGACCTACGTGAATGAGATCCTGCGACCTGTAGCCATATCCTTTCTGCACTACACCCCAGATGCCATGTTTCAGCAGGACAATGCACGACCACATGTTGCTGCACGAACACGTGCCTTCTTGTTGTCACAGGATGTCAGACTGTTGCCATGACCCGCCCGATCAGCAGACTTGTCACCAATCGAAAATGTGTGGGATATGGTGAAACGACGGGTGCGGTGCTGTGACACAGTGCCAACCACCAAAGATGAACTTTGGAACCAGGTGCATGCAGCATGGATGGCTATAGCCCAGGACGCCATTCGCGCCTTATACGCGTCGATGCCATCACGCATGGAACAAGATATCAGTATCTATGGAGGATCCAGTGCCTACTAGATAACAAAACACATGCTGAACCTAGGTGACTGAAATGCTAATCGTTTCTGCAGAACATACTAATGAACATGTCCTGTGAATATGAACTTTCTATCCCTAGTCTATCAATGCGTTCTGTTTTTTTATGAACATGAGTGTTCATACGATATCTACAATCGATGCAAATCGATAACCTTTGCAGCCATGATTAGCGCTAAATAAATATTATTAGACGAATATTTGACTGATGTCAAAGGTAATGGGACACAGGATACTAGAAACAATCCAAGAATCACCGTTATTTTTCCATCATTAACACAAGATTATCCTCTACCATTTGTTTATAGAGGTCTACAATTCAACCCAAAGGCTCAGCATTATAGAGAAAATTCTAAGCTCCCGTAGTATACAGTTGCATCCTACATGGTGTCGGTTCGTAGGTCTACGTAGAATCAAAGGTATATTCAACACTATATATCTTCATGAAAATAGAAAAAGTGCCCTCTCCTCATAGCCACGTTATAAAGCCTCTCAACAGTCACTCATGATCAGCAATTTGAAGATCAGTGGGTTGTCACAAGAAGACAATTTGGGCTAAGAAGGTGAGGGGAATGAATTGTATTCAACTAATGCTAATTGACAAAGTTTCATAAACTACACACATATTGACAGTATATACACTGACTGACAGAGCAAATGCAACACCAAGGAGGAGTGGTTCGAAAGGGATGAAAGTTGGGGAAAAAACAGAGACGGCACGGACGAATAATTGTTGTTTATTTCAAACCAATATGCAGGTTACACAATGCGCACGGCATCGACTCAGTAGGATGTAGGACCACCGCGAGCGGCGATGCACGCAGAAACACGTCGAGGTACAGAGTCAATAAGAGTGCGGATGGTGTCCTGAGGGATGGTTCTCCATTCTCTGTCAACCATTTGCCACAGTTGGTCGTCCGTACGAGGCTGGGGCAGAGTTTGCAAACGGCGTCCAATGAGATCCCACACGTGTTCGATTGGTGAGAGATCCGGAGAGTACGCTGGCCACGGAAGCATCTGTACACCTCGTAGAGCCTGTTGGGAGATGCAAGCAGTGTGTGGGCGGGCATTATCCTGCTGAAACAGAGTATTGGGTAGCCCCTGAAGGTACGGGAGTGCCACCGGCCGCAGCACATGCTGCACGTAGCGGTGGGCATTTAACGTGCCTTGAATATGCACTAGAGGTGACGTGGAATCATACGCAATAGCGCCCCAAACCATGATGCCGCGTTGTCTAGCGGTAAGGCGCTCCACAGTTACTGCCGGATTTGACCTTTCTCCACGCCGACGCCACACTCGTCTGCGGTGACTATCACTGACAGAACAGAAGCGTGACTCATCGGAGAACACGACGTTCCGCCATTCCCTCATCCAAGTCGCTCTAGCCCGGCACCATGCCAGGCGTGCACGTCTATGCTGTGGAGTCAATGGTAGTCTTCTGAGCGGACGCCGGGAGTGCAGGCCTCCTTCAACCAATCGACGGGAAATTGTTCTGGTCGATATTGGAACAGCCAGGGTGTCTTGCACATGCTGAAGAATGGCGGTTGACGTGGCGTGCGGGGCTGCCACCACTTGGCGGCGGATGCGCCGATCCTCGCGTGCTGACGTCACTCGGGCTGCGCCTGGACCCCTCGCACGTGCCACATGTACCTGCGCCAACCATCTTCGCCACAGGCGCTGCACCGTGGACACATCCCTATGGGTATCGGCTGCGATTTGACGAAGCGACCAACCTGCCCTTCTCAGCCCGATCACCATACCCCTCGTAAAGTCGTCTGTCTGCTGGAAATGCCTCCGTTGACGGCGGCCTGGCATTCTTAGCTATACACGTGTCCTGTGGCACACGACAACACGTTCTACAATGACTGTCGGCTGAGAAATCACGGTACGAAGTGGGCCATTCGCCAACGCCGTGTCCCATTTATCGTTCGCTACGTGCGCAGCACAGCGGCGCATTTCACATCATGAGCATACCTCAGTGACGTCAGTCTACCCTGCAATTGGCATAAAGTTCTGACCACTCCTTCTTGGTGTTGCATTTGCTCTGTCAGTCAGTGTATTTCAGCGTTATTCCTCAGTAATGCCTAAAAAAGGGGTATCGCATTAATTATATTGAACCTTTTATTGTAGTTATAACAATATCTGATGTTAATTAAGGTTAATTTTGTAAATATTTAAAGTATCTCTACATAGATACTAATTGTGGTTTGTCTTACAGACGACTGTGAATGGATTTTTACAACCTAAGGCTGAAATCTGCAAGGTATATTCTCAAATGTTACTTCCATCGAATATAGAGGAACAGAAAATAAATGGACATTCAAAATGTCGTGAGATGTTTCATTTCTGAGTTAATCTTAACTACTCATCTTCACGTTTTTTCAAGCATATTTGTAAGCAGTGAAAGTGAGAGAAGAGTTTGCGACATGCACATTAAAAAACTGAAATATTACTGCCAGATAAGTTACATAGCATAAAATCTAGAGCAATATGCCATTGATCTGAATATTGACAATAATGGCACAGTTTCTAGGAAAACTCGGTGACGTTGAGAGTATGGATTATTATCCGAGGAATACTTCACACGGTATATTTTCAAGGATATTCAAAGATCCAAATACATCCATCCAGATTCACGCGGGGATTTTACACACATATATAAGGTTAGATTAAGTAAATTCTTATTTATAATCCTTATTAATTGGAGTTTGTTTCAGTGCCACCACGTTGGGTAGTAGAACCAGCTGATCAGAGTGTGGTACTTGGTCAGCCGGTCACACTGCACTGCCAAGTAGATGGATTTCCAAAGCCTGCCGTTATTTGGAAACAAGCAATAGGTAAGAACAGAAACACGATGCACAAAGCATTGAAAATACAATAAGGTATATTTCACTTCATCAAGCAGGTCATCTAAATACATTATGAATAACTGTTTGAAACACTGAGACATTATTTCCCTCATTACATAATCTACTTATATTTCCTACATTTCAAATACGGACTTCGTTAGAGAGCAACTTGTTATCCTTAGCACTGGTGTTGCGTTTTTAAATTTAACAGTATATCTGATGGTAAAATTATAAAATGAACAAAATTTGTACTCTCACTCCATTTCCAGGTCACTTAAGACTTTGGCAGAATGATTGCACATCATTAGTACACTTCCAAACATCTTTATATATCTTTTCATTTATAACGATGGAATAGGATCCTCAACCGTTCGCATTGTATATAAATGAGTCAGCAACCTTGTCTGGACATCTTTCACAATACTGCGCTTCTTGTTATTTGTTATTTTAAAACCATTTAAGACTTTACATACACAAAAATACAAACACACAGACAGAGTGAGAGAGAGTGAGATTGTGCTGAAAAGGTGAATGAGCAACATTTCCATATAACTCAGCACTCCACTGCCCAAGTGATCTCATTTGCGTAAGAAAACCTGATAATAATATCTCCAAAAAGGTATCAATAAGAGTAGTGCCATGTGTACAGCTTACGGCGACTTCAGTGTTCAGTTAATTGAAAAAAGGAACAAAAATAATTACGATCAGTAAAACAGCAGATTTATCATGTATCAGGGACACTGTTTGGGAAATTTTTTACTTAGTCTGTGAATATTTGTTTTGAATCAAACAGCTGAATGTTAATAAATATGGTGTTTAAAGATACAATCCCATTATTGGTCCTAATCAAGGAAAGATCCATTCTTAACGCTGTTTAACACGCTTACAAAGCTTTGTGAGCTCTGAACTTGATACAATAATGGGAATGTATTTTCTGACACTACATTTATTAACATTCAACTGTTTGATTATATGTACCAACACAAATATTCACAAGACTAAGTACAAATTTCCCGAAAAAACACAAAACTTTCCTTAAAATTGAACTGTATTGGGAACTATAATATTATTAATTCATAATAAAGATAATGCTTGTTTGTTTAAGGAGCCTAGAATCAATCAATCAATCAATCAATCAATCAATCACTACTGATCTGCATTTAGGGCAGTCGCCCAGATGACAGATTCCCTATCTGATGTTTTCCTAGCCTTTTCTCAAATGATTGCAAAGAAATAGGAAATTTTTTGAACATCTCCCTTGGTAAGTTATTCCAATCCCTAACTCCCCTTCCTATAAACGAATATTTGCCTCAATTTGTCCTCTTGAATTCCAACTTTATCTTCATACTGTGATCTTTCCTACTTTTAAAGACACCACTCAAAATTATTCGTCTACTGATGTCCTCCCACGCCATCTCTCCGCTGACAGCTCGGAACATACCACTTAGTCGAACAGCTCGTCTCCTTTCTCCCACTTCTTCCCAGCCCAAACTTTGCAACATTTTTGTAACGCTACTCTTTTGTCGGAAATCGCCCAGAACAAATCGAGCTGCTTTTCTTTGGATTTTTTCCAGTTCCTGAATCAAGTAATCCTGGTGAGGGTCCCATACACTGGAACCACACTCTAGTTGGGGTCTCACCAGAGACAAATATGCTCTCTCCTTTCATCCTTACAACAACCCCTCAGTACCCTCATAACCATGTGCAGAGATCTATACCCTTTATTTTACAATCATATTTATGTTATTACCCCAATGAAGATCTTTCCTTATGTTAATGCCTAGATATTTACAATGATCCACAAACGAAGCCTTCACACCATCAGCGCAGTAATTAAAACTGAGAGGACTTTTCCTATTTGTGAAACTCACAACCTGACTTTTATCCCCGTTTATCCTCATACCATTGCCTACTGTCCATCTCACAACATTATCGAGGTCACTTTGCAGTTGCTCACAACCTTGTAACTTATTTATTACTCTGTACAGAATAACATCATTTGAAAAAAGCCTTATCTCTGATTCCACTTCTTTACACATATCATTGATATATATAAGAAAACATAAAGGTCCAATAATACTGCCTTGGGGAATTCCCCTCTTAATTATTACAGGGATCGATAAAACTTCACCTACTCTAATTCTGTAATCAGAAAGAATGCTTTCCCAAAACTTACATGCAATGCATGTCAAACTGACTGGCCTGTAATTTTCTGCTTTATGTCTATCACCCTGTCCTTTATATACAGGGGCTACTATAGCAACTCTCCATTCATTTGGTAAAGTTCCTTCATGCAAACAATAATCAAACAAGTACTTCAGATATGGTACTATATCCCAACCCATTGTCTTTAGTATATCCCCCGAAACCTTATAAATTCCAGCTGTTTTTCTAGTTTTCAACTTTTGTATCTTAATGTAAATGTCATTGCTGTCATAGGTAATTTTTAATACTTCTTTAGTATTAGTCACCTCCTCTGTCTGGACATTATCTTTGTAACCAATAATCTTGACATACTGCTGACTGAATACTTTTGCCGTTTGAAGATCCTCGCATACACACTCCCCTTGTTCATTAATGATTCCTAGAATGTCCTTCTTGGAACCTGTTTCTGCCTTAAAGTACCTATACATACTCTTCCATTTTTCACTAAAATATGTATGGCCGCCAATTATACTTGCCATCATGTTATCCTTAGCTGACTTCTTTGCTAGATTCAATTTCCTAGTAAGTTCCTTCAATTTCTCCTTACTTCCACAGCCATTTCTAACTCTATTTCTTTCCAACCTGCACATCCGTCTTAGTCTCTTTACTTCTCTGTTATAATATAGTGGATCTAGACCATCAGCCCACCTCATTAGCAAACAATTATATTTAAGGCGAGTAGAAAATGTTACTGAACTCTTCATATAAGAGTATATTGGGATATAAATAAATTTAAAATACCTTATGACTCTGGTGTCGTTTGATAGCTGATAAGTCTGTGTGTTTGTACACGAACAATGAGCGGCAGTGCCCTTTGTTTAACGTAAGACGGTAATAAAAAACCAAAGCAAAGCAAAGTGAGCCATGAAGGCTCTTTGAGTGGAAGGTAAAGGATCCCACTATCCGTAACCTCGGCACTTGGTGGGTTAGAGAGGTTAGCTCTGCTCCCGGCTGCCTTTACAACCTTTTGGTGTAGGCTGAGTGAACCTGAAGAACATGTGCACTTCCAGAAGTGGAAATATCGTTTCTTAAATGTTTCAGCTAACTGACAGGGAATCGAACCCAAGTCCTTCCGGGTGAACCGAATACGCCCTTACCACTTAGGCCAGGCAGCTCCTTAAGATATTAATAAGCCTTACAAACATTTCCTTCAAACGAGCGTTTAAAATACAATTAACCCCCAAACGCACCTATTCGCTCAAGCAATCTCTATGGTTTCAACCTTCCTTCAAGAGAAATTCTCCCATTCTTGGAGTTCTATGAACTGTACCAAGTCTTGGTTGGCACGGTTGGAGCCCGCCTTAAGCTGATATAATATCAGTGGAAGAAAACCCTATGCGACTTGCGGTCATAAGACAGCCATTCGTGCCATTCTTGGGCTGGCACAGGCTATCGAGTCAGGTAGCACGACCACCCACTGAGCGTTCAACCGTCCCAGAGCAATTCATTAAATTTGCAGCAATTGCCTGTAGACAGCGGATAGTTATGGTTAGTCCTTCTAGTACAAAGTTAACTGTAAATAGTTTCAGGGATTGAATTCACACATTCTTTCTTCACAATACAGTACACTTCACTGGCTCACAAATTCTTTCTTCACAGTACGGTACTCTTCACTGGCTCAGTTTGCTACTGCGGTTTGAACGCGCGCGCGCGCGCGTGTGTGGTGTGTGTGTGTGTGTGTGTGTGTGTGTGTGTGTGTGTGTGTGTGTGTGTGTGTGTGTGTGTGTGTGTGTGTGTGTTTGTGTGCAATACAACTTTCTTTTTTCATTACGATTGGGCATCAACACAGATAGGTCTTATGGCGACGATGGGACAGGAAATGCCTAGTGTGGGAAGGAAGCAACCGTGGCCATAATTAAGGTACAGCCCCACCATTTGCCTGGTGTTAAAATGGTAAACCACGGAAAAACATCTTCAGAGCTGGGGTTCGAACCCACAATCTCCGCGCGAAGCTCACGCGCATCTTGCACTGCTACCCACAGTTGGTCTTGTGTATTTGGTGCGGAGTTCATGGGGCGTACACCAGCATCGACAACATCCAATAAATGCTCGACTGGATTAAGATCGGGAAATCTGGAGGGCCAATCCATGGTCATAACTTCACTGGAGTGCTCCTCCAATCACCTGCGTTCCACCACAGAGCACTGACATGTCGCATTGACCTGTTGAAACATGGCATCTCCACCAGGTAAGCTATGACCAAAAGGGATGCAGATGGTCTGAAAGAATGTCTACATAACGTGCACCTGTCAGCGCTCCCTGCAGCCGGACAATGGGGCCTAATTGCGACCATGAGAACGCCACCAAGACCAGAACCGAGCCACCTCCCACCTGGACACAACCTTGTTGACACGCAGGGTCCATAGCTTCATGGGGCATACGGCACTGTTCCATGGCCCGGTCCAATGATCGCGGGCCCATGCACATCGTTGAGCTCTGTGTCGAGGTGTAGGCAAAGGGACATAAGTTGGTCGTCGGCTGGTGAAGCCTGTGCATTGCATTCAACTGGGTGGTGGTCTGACTCGCAGTAGCCTGTCGAGCGCCCAGTATGGTTCTGTGGAGGCGACGTGATGTCCGTTCGTTAAACACCGGTGGTCCTCCCTGCGTCGGTTTACGCAGGTGGTAACATTCTCTCTGCGATATTGAAGATTCACCCTCGACACTGTTGACCTCGGAAATTCGAATTCGCGTATAATCTCTGCAATGCTATGACCCATGCGCCGTGCTCCGTGCGCCGATGATCATCCCACGTTCAACGTCGGTTAACTCGCGACGTGTTGCCATCTTCACGACACTGGTGTCTGTGACAGACTGCTCAGCAATGCCGCAGCTAGCCGTACGCTCAAGGCTCATACACGGCACATTTTCTAATGGGACACCCCTTCCTGTGACGTTTGGCCACTCAGTGTAATTTAACAAACAAGGTAGCTTTAGATACTTTTTTTGCTAGTGGCTTTACGTCGCACCGACACAGATAGGTCTTATGGCGACGATGGGATAGGAAAGGTCGAGGAGTTAGAAGGAAGCGGCCGTGACCTTAATTAAGGTACAGCCCCAGTATTTGCCTGGTGTAAAAATGGGAATCGACGGAAAACTATCTTCAGGGCTGCCGACAGTGGGATTCGAACCCACTATCTCCCGGATGCAAGCTCACATCCACGCGCCACTAACCGCACGGCCAACTCGCCCGGTAGATTTAGATACAGCATGTTTAGAAGTATTACGGGTAAGTATTTCAACTGTCTACCTTTTATAATATTTTAAATGAGCGTACCGTCCGGCTCCATGGCTAAATGGCTAGCGTGCTTGACTTTGGTCCAGGGTTCCCGGCTTCGATTTCCGGCCGGCTAGGGGATTTTAACCTTCATTGGTTAATTCCGTCTTCATTAAAAAATAAATTCATAGTAGGTGGTGCTCCAGCCTCATAGGGGCGCAGGTCGTCTGTGCGGCGTCAACTCGAAAGACCCCTACCATCCTTCTACAGAGGCTACACGCCATTTTAATGAGCGTACCTAAAAGCAAAAAATACAAAAGCTGAGAAAATTTCTAAAATATTTCTTGATATAAATCTTACCTGATCAAAATATAAGAATCCCCCTATTGTAAATTACTCATCTCCCTTGTCCTTTAGACTTATTTTGGCTGCTTTGCTTCTCTTTATTGCATTGCCTTCCACCATAAACACTTTTTAAATTTTCCAGTTAAATATGACGAACCCCGACTGAATTACGCCCTGGCTGAATCCCTAGATGTACAAGTACCCTATTTTTTCTGTACTTGCAACATTAATGTTATCACAGTATCATGGACCCAGATTTAGGGTTTTATACCCCCACAAGAACATATTTAGACAAACTGTTCCAAATTACCTTGTTAAAAGTTTCATTAACATTTTTAAGTTTTCTCCTGCAAACACTTTTTCAACAAATCAGGGAGGGTGAGATCTCTATAAATATACTTCATAAAAAGTACTGCTCTTTCAGGAAGTCCATGGTGCTTGTAGTTTCCTCATTTATGTTGTACTGGTACTTGCACCATGAACCACACAGATGAAGCTCGGATCCGCAGTCGGTAGTCTTCGTACAGGAAATCGTTCTAGGTATGAGTGTCGTCCTTCTCATGCATTACGTCTTGATTCCCACATTCTCGTTCTAATCACCTCAGTACCTAGGGATTGTTCTCTATGAGAACTATCACTCGAATATGTAGACAGTTTTTTATCGTTATATAGACCACGGTTATTGGATCATTTATCGGGCAGTTATTACTAGATTTTCTTCAAATATGATCAATAATTTTGAGTACTCCTTGCATGTGGCACTAGATTTACATAATTTTCGTCAGTCCCACTACGAAAGAGGACAAAATAACATATGAATTAATCTTTGTTTCCACAGGTAACCAGCCAGGAGAATATAGAGAACTTGGCTACCGCAGCGAGCGCATTCAAAGCCTTGAGAACGGCTCCCTGATCATCCCTAGAGTCTCGGAAGAGCATGAAGGTTACTTCCTGTGCCAGGCTGGGAATGGTATTGGTGCAGGACTGAGTAAAGTCATTCGGCTCACTGTGTACGGTAAGAATCAAAAAGACATACCGTATATTGAAGGTTTATATTTACATACAGCTCTCCATATTGTATAATCATTGTTATTAGTGCTGTTTAATTCCCCACAATAGGAAAATACCACGAAGTATGCAACAAGACAAAGAGAACAGAGTTGAGTTTTCGATTAAATCTTTCAAAAATATTCAATAGTATTTGTGATTTCCCAACTTCATATAACACCGCATTGCTTGAAATCCTTCTATGAAGTCAAACAAGTTCTCTGTTCCAACAAAAACAACATTTATTGCTGTATTTATTTCAGTAATTTGGTAATTTACTTCCAGTCAGATATGTTGAATCCTTCAAAATAATATAAGAACTTATTTCCACAAATATTCTATAGTCGTGCAAAGAATTCTTACGCAGTGCCCTCTTTTCAACATACTTGCCTACTTCTCCCTATTTATAGTTTGTTTGGCTTACGTTACTCCCACCTACACGAAGACTTTCATATAACGATAAGTATTGAATTACTACTCGTCTACATTCCGATTAGTAGTATTTTGGGAATCATCTTAAAATAATGCCATTAAATACTATCCTAAGTTCGCATGCTTTTCGGGGTTAAAAAGAAATGCTCGCTAAGTACAAGCACAATTTCTTCCGTTTGTATAAAAATTTCTTGTATAAATTTCAAAAATTAAATATCTCTGTGTACTTACAATTACAGTTAATTAGAGTTATTATCGATTTAAATTGTCACTTTCATACACATAACAAAAGACATCGTGTTAATAGTAAGTAAACTATGTGTTTATTTCATTGTGATTAGACACTGGGTTTGCTTTTTGGTATACAGTTCTGTGGATGTACCCTGCGTATATTGAAATCAGTTCATGTACAGAATAACATAATAATGAATTTTGTTTGTTTGATCCTCAGAAAATCATACAGAATTGACAATCTTATTAGGTTTATTGACTTACAATTGCTAATGAAGTATTTAAATTGATGTAAGACTGAGAGTTAGTTTCACATTCAAATAAGTGAATTATTTCAGTTCTAAGTCTTCAGAACTCCCAGTTTATCTGTAAGGAGCCTTGGGCATTAATTATAAAGAAAATGCACACTATAAAGTTTATGTTATGTTGTACAGTTGGTTTCACCAGGAAACTAAATTTATCCCTACTCTAATGCTAGAAAGTGAAGCGTTTTGTCACCATGCTCTAAAATTCAATAATAACTAATACTTATGGTTTTTTACTGCGAATCCATAAAATTAGCATAAAATGGTAAGCTTCTTAAAGCAGAAAGTTTAACAGTAAACAGTAAGAGAGGATAAATGACCACACAATTGACACGGTGAAAATGACTGCGTATGGAATGCGTATAATTGCATAGGACAACGTAGGTTACAATCCGTAATTGAGTTAGCTGAAAAATGTCCTCATCGGATGGCCCATTGGTTAACCTCATTGATAATTAATGCTTCAGCTTCGCTTGATTTCGCCCTATTCCGTCAAATTACAGTGTGCAGCGCACAGTCGTTTCAGATGAAAATCCACAGCTTAAAAGTATGCAAAACACAATCTCACTGTCAGTTTTGAATGCATCTGAAGAGAACATCAGACATTCGCCCAAGGAACCTCCCCATACCATTCTACGTAGGATGAAAGACTAGGTATTTGACTTAGTCCAAGGATGTGAATAATACCACACACGAACATTCGCGCTATGTTGGAAGAGATGCACTGAAGGACACTTACAAGAAGATTGTACGAAGGCCCAGCAGGAAGGAGTTACTCCCTTTCAGAAACATCCAGAAGGTGACATTATATTCAGATGAGAAGCCTGTTGAGTATAATGCTAGTAACACTTAGATAGTTTTAGAGTATTCCTACAGAAAGGGGGTGTGATTTAAGGAAATATAAAATTATTTTATACCATTAATTAACCAAAGTAATCCACATATACTGATATTGATATTTATTGTCATTCATATAACTTAACCCTTACCTTGAACAGAGGAATGATTATTCTAAATTAATATTCATATTTTCAGTGATAACTAATAGGCCTACGCCGATAATGAATATGTTAATGGGAATTGTATGGTCGAAGTTTAAAATTGTGTGTAAGATAGTTTCAGGTCAGTTGATCAACGAAGTAACTAATTTCTCGGAAACAGTACTTTTGATTCAGGCCAGAGACTGCAAAAACAGTACGTTTACCACCTTCAAGTGTTCGTTTGTCTTCATATATATGGGTGTTAAATTAATTCTGCGGTTATTCCTCTTATTTACTAGATATGGAGTTGTATTAACCGATAATATAAGTTAACTAGTTTTTTGGAAACTGTCTTCTGAGGACAACGTAGATTACTATCCGTAATTGAGTTAGCAGCAAAAGGTTCTCGTCGTATGGCACATTCATAAGGTGGTATTACTTGGTTAACCTCGTTGATAATTGATGCTTCATCTTCGCTGTATTTGATATATGAAAATCATATTGCATACTTTACCAAAGAGACCTGTGCTTGAAATGCGTTTATTTCTACAAAATTGTTCCCCAACGAATTACTCTGTATTTATTCCTTTAGAGAATACGCCGCTGTAATCGTCGGCTTTCTAAGAGGATTTTATCTTCAGTGAAAACATCACGGTGAAATTAAACCGTACACTTTCTAAAAGTGGCAGTTAGTTGCAATATGCCCATGACAGATTCATGAATTTCTTGGTAAACATTCAGGAATCGAAAAATAAAAGAAATCAATATGAAACGTTACGAAAAGAAATTTTTGAACACTGAATAATATTTGATACAGTCCGGTTAGGGGATTTTGTTGAATGGATGAAATTCGATACTTCTTTCAACGTCAGGTGACAAATCTGAAATTTATGTCAGTTATAAATGTTTGCAAAAATATTACCATAGTATATCTTACCTACAGTACGTAAGTAAACTAACGTACTTATCATCAACGAGTGTATTTACTATGTTGAACGACAAGTTATTTTATAAAAGAAAATATTTCCTTGTAACTATTTTTATATCCTGTATTCACACGTTATGATGTTTATATCGGTAGAAAGTCACTTTGGACGACGAATTACATTTTAAGATATACGAAAAGGAATTTATCCACTGTTCCCCAAAGTTTACAGCCTTGTATACAAGCTTTGATCAACTTTCACTCCGTATTCTTGATTTATATATGTACTGTATTTGCAATGTATTTAGTTCCATTTTCTTATTCAAATAGCACTTACACTCTGTCAGATCCCCAAATATGTACATGGAACTTTGGAAATCTATTACGGGATGACTGAAAATATTAAGAACTGTTAGTCAGTTGCACTCGTGTATGGAAGTGAGCATTAATCATGTCTTCTAGGAAAGTGTTCAGTGTGTGATTTACCCTCTTTCGGGGAATTTGTGATTATGTGCCACGAGCATTTCCGTCGGGGAGGCTCCTAATAGTGCGGTAGCCTGAGGTACAGTCCGTAACATTTTGTAACTACTCTCGCAAAATATTCCGTGTTTGAGTGACTGATAGGTGGCGTAGAAGACACATTGCCTACACATCCGTAATGAATTCTTCGGGAGACAAATCGAGAAAATTCTTCCGCCAACATTCTGTACACAATGTTTGTTGGATAATGCCAAGTGAATGAAGACAAGATTTAGCTTGTGAAATACAACGCCAGAAATGCTTCCAATAAGTGAAAAGGAATGAAGACACTAAAATCTCAAATTTCCCTTCAACAAACACAAGATATGATGTAGAATTACACATAATGGCACCACAAGTCTAATACTTTTTGTTCGCAATATATGACACTCATAACTAAGTGCTACGACATTGCGTTGTTCAATAAGGCGCCAAACCCTCCTTCACTGGAACTGAAGCGGGACTTGTTAGTGAAAGCAATGTATTATCCATCTTGTTTTCAACTATTTGAAAGTTATTAGATAGTCCTCATTCGTGCTTCTAAATACAGATCAGGCTAATTTCCACAGACTTCAAAATCCCTCTAGATGATGCCACAGTACCGTCCACTGTATGTCGATACGTCGAATTTAGCAATCTTCATTCTCAATAATAATTTAGATGAGGAACTTCCTACCCGGTGTGATTACAACCAGTAAACACAAACTCCTTCACACACCGAGATTCAGAAAGACGGGTTCTACGCTACATTGATCATTTTGGTGATATTGTAGTGAATTCCACGTCATGCCTTGATGAGCTTGTCCGTAAGAATGTCCTTACTATCTATACTGCGTATGTTAATATATCAACTAACACTCTCTGCCTCCATGTTGTAGCTACTCTCGTGCGAAAAGTGTGTATTCTATGTAATAATCCTCTAGGAACAAATGTGTGAATATTTATCTGTGTAACTATCCTTATGTCCTGTATTCAAACAGGATGGTGAAGTTTATACTCATAGAAACTCCCTTTGGGCGACAAAATACATTTAAATATATACGAGAAGGAATTTAGGGATAATCTGATAATGAGAGAACGTTCACACGGCTTAATATTCCAAATATAACATGGACATCAGATACAACAAGAAGTATCTTCAATTTGGTCGCAGAAATGCATTGCTTGCCGTGGTCAGATATAAACCATAGGCGAAGCTATAGAATGAACAGCGTGTACCCGTACACACCCTAATAAGACAACGTCAAGATCAACAAAAAATTACCCACATTCCGATATATTATTCTATATATCGACATAAACTTGTATTTTCGCTAATCTGTGTGTTCTAATAATGTGTTGCATTATATCGTGCCTCCCTCTTTCACAGGAATAGCTTTTCCTGGTCGGTCGGAAAACTTTTGTTTCCATGTGCCTTCGAGCAACACCGATAGATAACTAGTGGTCAACACTGAAGGGTCGTGAGGAACGGCCGGCTTGATGACTTGCGTCTGTCACCGAAGACTCCAATACAAGGCACATTTCAAACGTATCCTTGACAAATCACATAAAGCGTACACGCCAGTAGAATGTTTAGTAAACCGAAGCTCAGAACTGGACCTTCGTAATAAACTTCTGATATACAAGAGGGTCCTTAATATAAACAACTAAGATTTCCTCGATAAAGGAAGAAATCTTAAAGGCTGCGAAATACTTTTACCAACCAGAACAGGAACACCGCAGCGAACTCATAAAACATATTCATGAGATAGATGCTGGAGTGTACTACCAGTATAAACAGCTCAAGACACTCATCAACATTGAGTAACAGTCAAAATTAGTGATGGACGGAGAAGAAAAAGGACGCAGCCTGGCGATGTTCCAACAAGGCGAAGGTGAGATGAAAAAATTTGGGTGGGCTGCCGATGAAACGTGAGACTAAATTGGTTAGTAATTTCTAAATTTTCAAACGTTGACACTCCGTGACAGCAGTCGTAAAGCGAGGCTCTGGCTCCGACCACAGCTTCCGAGATCCAGTTCAAAAAAAACTTCAACGGTAAGTGTTAGTTTCATTGTCACTAATTAATAATATAGTGGTTTAAAGGAAAATTGTGAGCAATGCTCCAGTTTTTAGAAAATAAGGACGAAAATTAAGTGTCGAAAGTGAAAGCAGCCCCAGTGAAAGCTACAGAGAATGTGATAAGACTAGAAACTATGATAAACGTTCAAGCTATTAATAATACTTTTCACTGACTGAGCCTATGCCTATTGCAACCAGTCCTCAAGGTTGACCATTTTCAGCAATATTGTCATTAAAGCGAGAGTCATCATATCTTTGTGATCCAATAAATCCCACAGCATTCAATAGGACAGAAACAAATGTTAGGTTGAAAGGTTCATATCAGCCTAATCTGTTCTTCCCAACAACCAAAATAGGAGATAAACAGAGGACTTTTCAAGATGACTGGCATAAAAAGTTCAATTGTTTGGAGTACAATGTTGCCTCGACTCCGCTTTTTGTCTTTTATTGCCGAATGTTTGCTTCGAATTATACTGGAGTGAAAGGACTTCTAGATTTAGCACTCATAAGTAAATGTTTTGAGAAGTGACACAGAACTCAAGACTGTTTTCAAAGTAATCAAAATCAATAGCTCGTCAACAAAGCTTAATGTCATGGTCAAATAATGAAAAGGGTCAGAAAATTGGCGTCCAACCTGACGAAAGCAAGGAGGCTTCTATTTCAAAGCAAGAGCAATTATGCAGAGGATAATACAGAAACAATGTAGCGCTTGATATGTATCGTTATATGCATACCCAAAGGAGGGTGGCCCTTAAGGGGCCGTGATGAGCATCATGATGTCTATCGTAAAAAAGGGCTCTTCTTGGATTCAAGTATGATCCTGTTATGGAAGAATCACAACTGGTCCGAAAATTTGTTCTTAAACTAGTCATACAATTAAAAATTATCTTATTTCTCCCCTAAAGGATGTCGTGATAAGAAAGGTAAAGGCTAATCTGTATAGTAAGTTTGTGTAAATAATTTCAGATGACACAAGTGACGGTTGGCATTACGAACAGATGTCTATTAGCTGTAAGGTACTGTGATTATAATAAACAGTCACCAGTTGAGCACTGAATAGCAGTTCGCGCGTTAAGAGGAACAGATGTACAGTCCTCTTTTCAACCAGCTGGAACAGTTACTTTCTGAATCAGGAATAATGTGGAAAAATGTATTGACAGTTTATATTGCTGGCGCCTTAACATGTCTGAAGTCAAGGGTGGCGTACGGGCTCAATGTATAGAAAATAATCCTGCGATGATGAATGTCCACTGCTAAGTTCACTGCCTGAATCTTCCTCTAGTGAAATCGCAAAAGGCATAGGATTGATATATCAGATTAAATAATTTGACTTGATCGTTTTTCTTATTATGATTCACCCTGTCCTTGGGATTATTCATAAGGCGAGCATAGCACTTCAAAAGCCAGAAATGAATCTCGTTGGAACAGTTTCCAGAATTATGGTACTGAGGGCAACATTAAAGAACATGTGTATAGAAAATGACTTCAGTGAAATCTTCAGTGAATTGCCAAAGGTTTATAATGAAAGGAATACTGAAATTCATTCAATCAAGTGGAGAAAAATGTCAAATTGTGTAGATCATACGCTGAATACTGAACTCTTTTACACCCAAGGAAGGCAAAATGAGAATAACCTATTACCACACACTTCTGGACTCTCTTATTTCTAGAGTTGACACAAGATTTGTTCAAGAAACAGAGGAGGGTTTTAAAGTAATGGGAAATGTATTCATTTTGAATGCAAAGAATTAAGAGCTGGCTTCTTTTTTCAAGAGCTTTCAGAGTTTATCGAGTTGAATTGACTGCTGAGATATAGCTGATGACTCCAAACAACTCCAAAAAGAAACTCATCGAAATGAATCCAGTATTGATGAAAAGTGAGAAACTGAACAGTTATGCTTCATTTCGTAGAGTTATCAAGGGTTTTGCATCAAATCCAGTCACCTGCTGCACATATCAAGAAACATGATCTAAACTCACACGAGTAAACAACAAATAGAGAAAAGCATCAAGCGCAACATCGACTGGAAGCTTTACTGCGGTTAAGTGTTGAGTCAGAAATTGTTTTCCCTACTGCACCAAATGAACTTGTAAACCATTTAAAGGACATGATTCCCTTTTGAAGATGAATATGCATATTATTATAAATCTAATAGTTAAGTTTTAACACGTAATTTGTTTTAAAACCTGTATTAACATGGTCTGTCATACATTCTACAATTAATTGTTATCTGTAATTTTAATGTTGTATAAATGAAATAACTTAAAACTCAATCAAATGAGCACGTTTGAATGTTAAAGATGGATTGCTTGGGACAGGTGAATTGAATTAGCTTTGTGCACGCCAAAAAGGGAAGTTCTCGCTACTCCTATGTATAAACCATGAAAGTTCTACTGATTCTCATCGCAATTATTATGAAGTCTTTAAGAGGGCACTCAAATGAAATTATTGCCCTTAATTAACTCGCCAAACAAAGTCCATGAGTATTATGTCTGCATACGTATTGCCAGTACCGGTACTCCATTAGATAGAATGAGTGACGTATTAATAATCATTGAAAATGTTGCTCACCCTTTCCTTCATTCTTGACATCAGATAGTTCAGCAATGAGGGTAAGTTTATTCTAGATGGGTATGTAAATATAGGAAAACCAACGAATATGGTCCTCTGAAAATTCGCATTTACTACAGTCTTTTGCACTTAGAAACGTTGTCACCTGGTTCTTTCCGCGACGGAATAGAATAGTAGTAGAATGAGCAACAGGGATTGATGCACAGCGTGGATAATTAGATTTTTCTGAATCAGCATTTTTAAGGTCAATGGCTTCTGATGTCATCAAGGTTACGGACCTGTGACATCATCATGACTTCAAAACCCAACCGATGGTGGAGCCCATCGTTCATCAGAGACCGGCTATGCTTTGTTTACGGGGAGAGGTTGGCAAACATTTCCCCTGGACCAGTGACCTTTCACCGGTCCACCAAATATTATCAACTGCTGGCCCAGTGAGCATTCACAGGTCTCACCAGCAGTTCCCCAGTTCCACTAGAGCTTGGAGCCGGAGAGTGCGGGACCTCTGAGACAAGCAATCGGCTGTTTACTCGAAAGTAAACTGCAAGCTTTCCCAAATGTTATTGTTTGGCACCCCCGAGGGGGGGCTTATTGGGTACCAGTACCAGTGCGCTTAATTGCGCTCCTCTGCTGGCCTGTTCAGGAAAATAAGTGTAAGAATAATAAGTTTATATTTGGTGATAATAATAATAATGATGATAATAATAATAATAATAATAATAATAATAATAATAATAATAATAATAATAATAATAATAATAATAAAGAAGTAGTTTACTTTAAAATGAAGAATTGGGTAACTTTTAACCTTCGCGTTGTGTGAACCATGGATGTGTAAGTAATAAAATTGAATAGTTTCGGACCAGCGACAAGGGCCGAGCCTGGTGGGTGACCCTTCCAAACTCTGACCACGCCCGATGTTGCTTAACTATACCAAGCCTTGTCGCTGGATTGTTTGCCGGAATACATGCATTTAATCATGTATTCAGGTGTGTCGGTGACACTATTTTTAATTTAGAAAAAAAACAGCATGTGGATATACGGCGTGTGTGTGTGCATCCCGCCGAGGCGTTCAGTCGGTTTCCAGTGCTTCGGTTATGGTTGTGGTGATTACTTTTTTTATGAAGTTGTACTGAGTCTTTTGTGGATTTTAGACTTTGCTTGGGGGTGGACTTTGAGTTAATGTGAGGCTAAGGGGCAGTTTCTTGGTGGAAGTGAGAACTTTCGTATGGTTTTACTGGGCTTGGTGGGATTGAATACTTGGCGGGGGTGGTGGGACCGGGTTTTCTGAGTGGTATTGGGGTGGCGCTGGGGGTGGGTGCCTGGTTTGGGTCGTGAATAGGTTTAGTAATAATAGCTGTAAAAGGGTATTTGTGTCTGGGATGAGTGGGGTGGGGAGGGGAGGGGTGTGATGGGTCCTGGGTTTGGAGGTTGGGGTGGTGGGATTGATAGGCTGAGTAGTGGGGGTGGCTGTGGGTTTGGACGGAGGTAACGTGATTGTCTGTAGTGTGCCTGGGTGTGTGTGACGTCTTCATCATTAGAATCATCATAGGTAGGGAACTATTTTCAGTGCTATCTTAATCAGTACTATTCACTGCGGTAATTGCTAGCCTGGTTTAGCGATTGTAGTCTTTGCCTGGTGTGAAACCACAGAAAACTATTTTGAAGGCTGTTGACAGATGATGCATATTCATGAAAAATTGCACTCAAGGTTTCTCCTCGGCATGAAGGCATACAGATTTAACTCAATCGCACCTAAATCCTAACCTAACCGAAATAAATAGTGAAGGACAAGTTTAATCTTGTTAAAGAAAATATGGTAGATTCAGACGTGCATGATCTTGATCAATCATCGTCATTAATTTGTATTTGTAGTATATTGTCTACAAATTATTTAAATTTCACTTTAAAAGGAATATCACCTTGAAGTTTACTTAGCCTGCACTAAAAATGAGCAACAAACTACATCAAAATTGCTGAGACTACAGTTGGAACATATCGTCTCCAAGATGCTCTGGCTACCACACTTCCATGACTGTGCCAATGTGATCACTGCATGTCAAAACACTGAGACCCCGACGTGTCACTTGCTCTGACTGCCGTCTTGTCTTCCTCGTTAGACATCAAAGTCGTCTCAGTGGTTCACATTTCGAGCTTGTATGAAAGGAGTCAAGAACACGTGCACATGCTCTGATAAGACAACATGTCAAAACACCCAGGACATGTTATGATTCAAAACGTGAGCACGTGGTCGTGGCGTAGACCTGCTAACGATGACAAGCACTTGCGCTTACCCTACTCTAAGGCTCTACGGTACCTGTCAAAAAAATCAAAACACGCGGTCATTACTCGAGCACGTGCTCTGGCTCTTAAATTATGTGTGCTTAACTGTCATATTCAAAACGACTGGTCAAACAACCATCTCGCATGTGCTCAGGTATTTAAAAAAAACGCCATTTTATTCCCGACACGCACTCTATTCTTCATTTAAAAACCTCTTGCAATCGATCTACGTTCTATCAGATATTTAAAGTACTCTCTTGTAGACTCGTGATCACAAGAATTCCGGGTGGAAAGGAAAACAGGGTACGTTTTGGCATAGATTTTGGCCAATCCTGAGGATGAAGGGGAAGTAAGCGAGCCTACGTCACATGTTTTCGTCTTCCAGGAGGTGTGCCCTATGATGTTACGCATACGGAAGTCACTCCCAGCACCATTTACTGAGGAACTGATTAAGGTATTTCTGTGGTTAAACATATTGTCTTCTCCTAATCAAGGAAAACAATCAATTAACTTTAATTTAATTGTGAAGAAATGTGCACGATGCGCTGTAATCCCGCCCCAATGCGTATAGCATTTATGTGTTTGATCGGCGCTGAAAATAACTCCATAGGAACGGTTTTCCAAGCACCCTTGCGCCTCTGATGATTATTATTTAATGCCAGATTAGTTTAACTTTGGTTGTTTAGGATAAAATATGATATTATTAATAATAATACACCCTATGGAAAATAAATTCAGCAGTTATTTACAATTCAATGACTTTATAAAGGTAGAAACAGTGGTCATTCGCTGTCTCCAACTTCCATCGCACTTCAGGTGTGTCCATATGTTACGTTTCCGCATGAATGTGACGAATGAAAGAGGGAGTGTAAGCTGGTACTGGGCGGTTCTGAGGGCTGTATTGATTTTCTTGCCTGAAATGAATATTTCTGGCCCGAGATTTAAATGAACACTAGTGTACATGTACACCTGGTTTTTAGAGCTATTAGAATTCAAAGCACATTAGCTCACATATGCTCATACTGCCATGTTATGCTCGTTCTGCACTCTATCAGCCATCTTGCGAATGTACACGTGGTTTTGTCAGTTTTAAAAATTCAAAACACTTGCTCCCCTCCATAATCATATGCTCAATTGGCCATCTTGAGCACATGCTGCTCCCTATCGGCTATCTGATGAACTCTGGTCACTAGTGGCGAACTCTGTATTCCCACATTACTAACCGATAGTGACGCTTTCTATATTTCCCTCTACCTTTCCACCTTCACTCCGCACTGCACTATTAAAGGAAATACACAAGGAGGCAACATCTACAGTTCATTTACGAGTGAATAGACGACTGCTGGTCTCAGCGAAGGCTACAAGCCTGAGGGTAAAATGGGGGACTGCTATGGAAACCTGTGAATATTCACTGGGCCATCGGCAGCGATGTTTGGTGGACCGGTGAGGGATCACTGGTCTAGGGGGAGAGGTTATCATCGATCTACCCCAAAACTAAGCATAACTGAGCAATGACCTGACCGATGGGCTACTCCTTGGAGCCTGTGGGGTTATGTCAGGACTGTTAGGTTAAGTTAATTGACGTTATGACGCTATGATTTTGGCCTTAAAAATGCTGATTCAGCAAAATTCAAATCACTCGCGCTGTGCATCAAACCCTGTTGCTCATACTAAGTACCAATAGTTAAACCAGTGGTAATCAGATACACTTCAATCACCGTCTGTCTGAGTACGCCGCACCAGCTTACAGAACAACTGATTGATGTTATTGTTGTTGACCTTATGACATGCTGCTACTCGAAAGATGGGGCCAGATTTCAAACTTTTCTAAAGCCAGCTTTGAAGAAACCCGCAGCTTCTCTAAAAATAAATGGCCGTCCACATCACATGATCTTCTTGTGAGATTTTACTTAAGGCGTGGTGAAATATCTGACTCCATACCCTGAAAGAGATATAGACGTGAATATATAAGAGACTACTACTCATAATGGCGTCAAGCTTTCCAGCAAACGTTCGACATTGGCAAGTGAAGCTTTCGTTGATGTCTACATAAGTATGAATAGTCACCACTCCCAAAATTAATCAAAAATCTTGCCATTTTTATACCGACCATAGCAAAGAACAAAATTACTCATTCTTGTGTTAAAATCAGAGTGTCGAGGGACACTAATGTACCCGAATTAATGTACCAACCAAACTGATTAAAACTCGAAACGGCTTGAAAAGAGCTTTAATTTACAAGGAATATTAACAATGACCATACTGCACCATTTTCCAAATGACAACATCGAATAAACAACTCACCGTAATAGATCACTTCGCCCATGGAGTAAACTATTCTATAACCTCTTTACACATTTCCACATGTCCGTCTCTGTCACATAGTCCCACCTTTTGATTTTCATCCTAGATTGAAATAGAAAGCTAATAAGTAAAACAACAACATAATTATGAACAAGAGATTAGTCACAAAGAAAACATGGAGGAATTTTCACTGTTCTTCACCTTCTTGTAGTTACACTACCAGGAACTCTAGAAGATATTTTGTGAACAAGCATCTGGTCATACTGTACCACATTGCCATCACTGTTCATAGACCAACAGGCCCCTCTATTCTTCGCTTGTTGTCAACTTCCTCCATGTGTATCTGGTTTTGACCAGCTGTCTTATCACGCTTCAGCAAGTTGGCCCAAATGCTCTAGCCTGAACCTCTTCCTCAACTACTCTCGAAGTTTCGTAGATACCGGTACTTCATGGAAAAGATCGTTCTCTCGATGCAATAGTGAATGTCTGAATGTCTTGCAAAATGCTACTGGCGTTAATGACACTAGAGCTTCTAGATCTCCCGATAAATAGCTAAAGGTCGAGAGTTTATGACAGCCTCACATCCTGTACGGACGGTCAACAATTCCACATAGTTCAAAGATGCATGGCCCAAGACACGGTGTAGCAGACCCTTAACCATCTCGATTAAGCTCTCCCAACATCCACCCCACCATCCAGCGGAAGAAAAATTGAATTTATAGTCTATTCTCATGATCGATGATTCTGCAGAGATCTTTTTCCAGTCGATTTCCTTGAATGGATTATCAGTGCAAACAAAATGTGTTCCGTTGTCACAGTAGACAATTTAAGGACGACCACGTCTAGCAATAAATCTTCTCAAGGCCTCCGCAAACTTAGCAGTCGATACGGATACCACCAATACAAAATGCACTGCTTTGTAAACAGCCGAGGTGAAGATCAGTATTCAAACCTTCTTGCCACATTTTAAATGGAAAAGGCCTGCCAATTCTACTCCAACCACCTCAAACATCGCAGCCTCTCTCACTCTTTTTCTGGGAAGATGTGCAAGTTCAGTTCCAATTTCCCTCACATTAAACCTTCTTCATCTGACACACGTCGAAAGAATATTGCGAATAGGTTTCCTTTCATTGAGGATTCAGAACCATTCATGTAGAATGCACAGCAGAATTTGTACCGCAGCATGTGACTGTCTTACGTGCCACTCCAAAATTAATATGGTAATCAATTCATGATCAGAAAGCAACAAGATAGGGTCTTTAAAGTTTTTTCATCACACCGCTGCTTTATCCTGGTCTGGATTTGACGAATGCATTGAATATTTCTCCCTTTGAAAGAACCCTTCACTTGCACCAATTTCAGGAGTTTCCATTCAGCTCCCTTCACTTCAGGAATAGACAACACAGCCGCAGAATGTCTGTCTTCCTTAGGTTTGATTTTGTGCAGAAACCTTAGCATCCATGCTACTATACTCACGACTCTTCAATACTTCGTGAACTAACAAAGGTACCTTCTCCCACCGCCGTCTAAGGATATCAGTCTACTGACAATTCGTTTTCCCCTTTCTTCAGAGACTTAATTTTCATTGAGACAGGCCACTGATCTTTGATAAGTTTCAGCCACGTTGGCCCCTACCGCCGTCTACCTTCCAGTAACTGTGTTGCAGTGCATCCTCTTGAGGGATGGTTTGCAGGATCCTCTGTTCCAGCGACATGATTCCAACAAGTTGATTTAGAAAGGATCTAATTTTCCTTCACTCGATTCCCAACAAATTGCCCTCATGTATCACTCGTTTTTATCCAGCAAAGTACAGTTGATGAATCTGTCCAATAATATGTGGTTACATCCATCAAATTCAAATTCCCTTTCACTGGTTCAGTCAACCGAACTCCAATACAACATGCCAATAGCTCTAGTCTTCCGATCATTGTGCTTTTCAGGGTGTGCTACACGTGACTTAGCTTGCACACGCTCATATCCACTTCTAGATTATTTTCAGGTCGCGGGAATACTGCTGCGGAATACGCCGCCTGGTTAGCGTCGTAGGAAGTGCGCAATTCCAAGCTGATCGGTTCGAACAATTTGTAAACCGTCTAGGAATTAAGTTGACTGTATGCGCACGAAGAAAAATGTAAGGAAACTCCATGGTATTGACCAGTGACAATATTGGGAATAAATTAAGACTGAACGGAATTTAAAAATATTTGTTGTATGTGAACGGACTCGCGTGTTAGTAATGAATACCTTCAGGTACGTCTGAAGAAAATCGAAACATGTACGGACAACTAACAGTATATGTAAACTAAAACCCGGGACTGAACTAGACAGCAAAAATATAATTTAAAATATGTAAAGAGACATCCGTAACAAAACCAATAGAGCGATGACACATAATATTCCGATTTTTAGAATACAATAGGTATCTTTTGAAGTAAAGTTCCTTAAAAGACGGCAAAACACGACATTCAAGGAAGCTGTTTGCACTTTTTTTGTACCTTCATTAACTTATTCTAGTTTCTGAGCTTTCATTATATGAACTTATAAAAGTAAAGTGAATTAATTATTGTATGTGTCCCTTCATTTGATTACATATATAAATATTACAGAAAATACGTACGTATACATAATGAACCGAGATGTATACCGTACATTCTTGACAGTTAATCAATAAACATGGGACAGAGAACAATTATTGTGCTTAAGAAAACGATGCATATGAGAGAAGATAGCAGGTGTATATTTTACCCTCTGTACGTATAATAGATTCATGTACATATATTTTAAACATACAATTCGTGATGCTAATACTAGCCTCTATGTAGCTGGCCCAGAATTCAAGATCCGCTCCCGGCAAGAGACTGTGAGAAAGGGAGAACTGGTTCACCTGAGATGTGAAGCGGAAGGAGATCAGCCCATGGATTTGACTTGGAAGGCCAAAGGTAGCCGAATCGACCCTGGCTATGACATTAGGTGAGCCGTACACGTGTAACACTTCTACATGTTTTCCCGCATATCTATTTGCATTTCTTCCAAAGAATCATACGAGAGAAAGTCAGAAAATGAGGCCCATTTTTATTATACCTATGCCAGTTAACTTATAGCGGGATAAGACTCTCTCTGGTTTGTATGTAGACATCAAAAGCATTCGGTGCAGTTTCAAGTTATTCTTCTATTCATTCATAAATAACTGCGGAAAAGAGGGCGGACATTGGAAACTAATGAAATGTAATATTTTTCACAGAAGTGACAGTATAATCCACCAAAATGTCAGAAGCCACTAACATGGCATGGTACATAATTACAGTGAACGAGTGTTGAAATGTCTTGGAAACGTCAGTGCAGAGAGGTTCTATTATTTCTCGTCATGTTCCTAAAATCTGAAAACTGCAGCCACCTGTTATTGATTACAGTGCCAGAAATCGACGAGAAGACAACACAAGGAAATCGCTTCAGTAATTTTTGAGGTGGCAGGTTCCACAGGTTATGAAATACTGAGATACAGCGACCACAAACACATTTGGGAAAGAGTGACTTCTAATCATTTCGATTCATTTCCCAGAAACAGTTCAAGGTACCTTCGAATTCCTTTGCTGTTCTTTTGCAATATTATTTGAAGTAAACTCGAAGTATTGATTCGTGAGTGTTTAGTTTTTACCTTGCACCCAACAATGAAGCATAGTTGCACTGTGAAGCTCTCTGAACATAATTATAATATGAATATCAGGCGTGATAAAATATGGAATAAGTAGTACTGTGAAAACATCTTTCTGTACGCTAGAAATTTGCTTGTAATGTGTACATACTGCAGAGTGTTTTCTCCCAAGTTCTCAACGACGTGATTTGACATCTCCGTACGCCCATACTCCGTCATGGTCAGGGTAGTTCGGGAACTGCATCAATGAAATCTACACAAATGCACTAAATTTCCTGCTCTCCATATTCACCAAAATGGGCTGAGATGTCCAGTATATTATTACAAAGACATTCCTAAAATATATTTCAAAAAGTAGTAATTTATAACGTTCGTAAAATAAATCCCAGAAGTTCTATAATATATTTATAGGACAGATTAAAAATAACTCTAGCCATTTTTCTGACTTCCTCTCGTACTCGATAATTTAATATTGAATATAAGGATTATTTTTTCTTCCTTAACAAAGAGAAATTCATAACATCTTCGTGAGCTTCAATTTTGTCGTGACTCTTGTGTCATAATTGTAAACACTTCTTATTAAATATTAGGGCAGAAAAGTGGTTTATTGCTAAAATATTAATATTAAAGGCATTTCTTCACTGTTCTTATAGACATTTCGTGGCTTCCTTCATATTTTTATTGTTCTTTGTCTTCACAACCATTTAAGAGCCTACTTCTCCTCATGCCCATAATGCAGCCTCGTTTCTGCAAGCTTCCCGTCTCACTTGCTCCCATTACATCCACGTTTCCTTTCTCCAACCGACTTCCCTCTGAAAATTGTTCCACCATTCTTGCAATAATCCTTGTAACATCGAGTCGTAGATGACTAGAGAATGCTCACCCTATCGTCCTGTAATTTTTGAGTTATTCTTATAGAATATTCGAACATCGATTTCCTTACTTAGATTTTTCGTCTCTTCTGTTGATTCATCAAGCTTTTCTCATTGGAAAGCATCTCAGACTTCAGCGTTACTAATAACAAGGAGTATTTATATTCGCTGTGTAGCGTGTTTTTCAGTTTCACTCATCTATGTGGGCTTAGTAGTAAGGAACCAAACCATTTAACTATGCCTGTCGTCAAATTGTCATCAACGATAATGTTTCGAACTTCATTCTTATAGTCCCTTATATGACCTTAGCACAAGCCGTATTCAGACACAGCTTGATTACCTAAGTCATTTTGTTTTGGGATCATGTAGTTATCCCTGTGAATCTGCGTGTTGTCTTATCCCGTAGTGAGACTTGGAAATCAAAACTGAGTGGTTCAGAACATGGTGACTATCGCCAGCCGTCCTTTGTGAGTGGCAGAAGTAATATGTTTAATGGGTGTTGAGTTACTTTCTCCTTAGGTGAAGGTCTGCATACCATTCCCTTTGGCCGGACGATACATTAAGTGAATTTCAAGGAACTTTTCCTCAGTTGCTTAGTTCGGGTTATAGAAATAATGCCAGACATCACTGAGATACAAAACCATGCTATCCATAGCCCTTACAATGAATCAACTAAATGATTGAGATCCTATTTGTCGTTGTCAGGTTCTACAAATGTAATGGTCATAAATCTTGAGTATTTACTTTTTATACGATATCTGATAACTTTCACCATTTCACTTCTTATAATATGTTCAGTTTTATCTCATCACCATTGAAAACGTGAGCATGTTATTTTGTGTCATCATGATGTACTTTATATTGTAGTACGAGTAAATGTAGTTATTTTGATCCAGGATTTGTATACGTGCTTCGAATAATATGAATTGAGGTACTATCTCGTAATATATCTGGAACAAATGTAGCATCTAGCATCTAACTTCGCCTAGATGACAAAATGTTCAAACAAGTATCTCATCCAGAACCAGAGGTCGTTACTCTTCTCTTATACCACAGTTGACAACTTGTTTCGTACAGCTGCTGTTACTTTCATGATAAATTAAAAATGTTACCCTGTGTACAACTCTCCGCCCTCCTCGTGTATTGCACCTTTATCCTAACCTGGAACCGACAACGTGATTAAGATATTTGTCGAGTTGAACCTTCAAATATCCAAGAGCTGATTTAACATGGTTGCGTACTCAGATCACCGAACAGTGTCGTATTAAAAAAATGTGATCCATTAGTTCTCTCATAACGTCATGTACAGTACCTGACAACTTTCTACGTATAGTTGTCCTGCTAGGGATAACTTACACGTCCAAAAATCTCACCTCTGCCAAGAAATGCATCTTCAGTAAAGCTATAGACGACTTTTCATCTCATAGTTTTATAATTCATGTACTTCCATGAAGTGATATATACAGTTGCAAACAATCGCATCAATTTCCCTACATCACAATAATTTTTCTTCTTCTGCAAGGTCTCCATATTTACGCAACACTTGATTCCAACCAAGCCTTACTGCTTCTCTCTACGAATGGCTTGAAGTAAATGTGTAGAAATAAAAATAAATCAGTGGACGATCTTATGCTCTCGTGAGAAACGGTGAAGGGGTCAGAAATAGCCTCCATTTATGAAGTGTAATATGATTGGAAAGAAAGGCTAGCCCAATGTAATATATAGAGGGAAAGTAAATCGCCGTTCCTACACGGGCCATGTTATTTGCACAGAAATGTACACTTCATATGTTTAATGGACAAAAATGTAAGTCTTGATGGAGGAGGAAGGAAAACAGAACTCCTGATATTGTGTAAGACACTTCTCGCACTCTATGAAATGCAAAATAACTTGATCACGGCCATCAAGGGAAACATGACTCACTTTCGTTAAAAACAAGTACATGTAGACAACGTAGAACTAAACAGCAGTATTTCTTAGAGCCACCGTTATTTACACATGTCGTAGCCATCTGTGCTTTATTAAAGAAGTCTGAGGAGGTTCAAGAACTGTACCCTTATGTTCCTTCCCTGATATGTGTCCCATTTAGATAACATTGAATAGGTTTCATTCTGGAATATGGAACTACACTTAATGTACTGTATTTTGTAGGTCAGAGTTATTGGTATGTTAAACAAACGTTTATGTGACATATTTTCTAATTAAAGTAAGAGTGCAACGTTGGCTGAACAGAACAATACTAGAAACGATATGTGAGAATGTACTCATTAAGGCGAGTTACAGTACAATTAGATGAATAGTGCGAATATATTATTTCTAGGACTTTACACGTAATGTCATCACAAAATGGACATAGAAAGCATAAAATATCAAGAGACATGAGTGGGAAATATGTTTTTAAGAACGTATCCAAAGTTTAGGGGCATAATTTTGCTCTAAACATTCGTTATCCTATGTCCATGATATTTCTGTACATTTCCCTCAATCTTCTATTTTCTACGAATATTTCATATTCCAATAATAAACGGGGGAAGAAACACGTGTACTTCGATGAACTAAGATTCTCAGCCGTGTGTTCAAGATCACGTACACAGCATGAAACTGCGTTAAAACATTTCATTAACTTCTTTATAGCGTGTTTTTTAGCGTGATACTTTCAGTCCATTTAATACATGGGTACAACGCTCAACTTATCAGACATGGAGGAAATCAATCATCGGGAGGCATACAGTGTGTGCTGCCAGTTGACGTAAGTGAAGGTCGGAAATATGCTCAGTAGCAGAGTAAAGTGAAAATATGATATTCCTCCGAGCCAACTTCTTGAAACTGCATCATTAATTAGAAAAGAGAAGAAATTACAAAACTTATATCAATTCAGGAACTCCAGACTGCTGCTCCACTCTCTTACTGTAGACTTCATCCTGCTTTATGAGAGAAATTGTCTGTTCTGGATTTTTAATTCCTCGATTTTCTTCACAACAAGCAAAAAGACCTTCCGTAAATTTGAAATTAAGCGAAGACATGGACGGTGAGTGAAATATAACATAATTTTTGTATGTAAATTAGTTAGGTATTTTATTCCAAAATATTTTTAAAATATGGAATCGATGCTTAAATCAAAACTGGAGAGTTACTTGAATCAGAATATATTCATTTTACTATTGGAAGTTATTAAACTACAACATTTTAATTAACTGGAAGGTTACCTGTTAATTCAATAACAAATCGACTATTGAAGAGGTCACAATGAAATCTATGGACAAGGGTTTGAAATTTCGTGTATTGAACCTATGGCTGGTATAATGTAAATTATTAATGAGATGCATCACCAAAAATATTTGAAGATACAAGGTCTGAAGAGTATTTTGAGTCCTTGTCAATATATGACATGACCTTCCCGATTTGCGGTTCAGCCCTGTGCTCTTACATGGAGAATGTCATGGAAATGAAAAGCGTTATCCTGATTAATCATATGCCATGCACAATTCACCTAGCGAAACAGGTGAATCTAGGGTCTCTACTGGTGTCTAATACATACTGAGAAGTTCCGTTTCAGCACTTTCCAGCATTTCTAGTGCTAGCCGCAAGAGTTCACTAACAGTTGAAGCGTGTGCACATGGTTATGAGGGTATTTAGGGGTTGTAGAAAGGATGTAAAGGAGAGGCCATATAAGTCTGTGGCAAGAACCCAACTAGAGGATGGTTCCAGTGCATGGGACACTTACCAGGATTACTTGATTCTAGAACTGGAAAAATCCAAAGAGGAGCAGCTCGAGTTGCTCTGTGTGATTTTCGATAAAAGAATAGTGTTACGAAATGTTGCAAAGTTTGGCTGTGAAGACTGGGGGGGAAAGGAGACGGGTTGCTTGACTAAGTGGTATGTTGCAAGCTGTCAGTGATGAGATGGCGTGGAATGACATTAATAGACGAATAAGTTTGAGTGGTGTTTTTAAAAGTAGAGAAGATCACAATATGAAGATAAAGTTGGAATTCAAGAGAACAAATCGGGGCAAATATTCGTTTATACGCTGAAGAAAATGGAAATTGCAACACCCAGAAGGAAGAAGGGTCAGTGCTACATTGCTGCAATTAAACATGCAGGACAAGTTTTCGGTTGTGATTCGATGATTACACTTCCAGGTCCCCCTGACCGCAAGTTTGGACAAAAATCAATACAGGATGTGCCCACCACAAGCTGCAATAAATTGATAATTCGTCGAGGCATGGAGTCAATAAGGCCCTGGATCGCTTCCTGAAGAATTGTGGCCCATGCTTGCTGCACTGCACGGGTCAGTTGTTCCAGAGTTGTGGGTGGCTGAGGACGGTTGGCCAGTTGTCGACCCATCATGTCCCACACATGCTCAATAGGACTGAGGTTCGGGGATCTGGCGGGCCATTCTAAGGTTGTGATGTCGTGGAGAGCTTCTCTGGAGATGCGTGCAGTGTGAACCCGGGCACTGTCCTGCTGAAACATCCCATTAGCAATGTTCGCCATCATAGGGACAACCACTGGATTGAGTACCCTATCAACGTACTGTCGAGCAGTCATAGTGCCCTCAACAAGCACTAATTGTGATTTCACATTAAAGCCAATAGCTCCCCAGACCATAATGCTTGGTGTTGGCCATGTGTGCCTCTCGACAATAAGATCTGGGCGGCCCCTCTCCCCGGTACGTCGGCGCACACGATTCCGGCGATCACTGCGGGCATGACAGAAGCGCGATTCATCACTAAAGACGACCCTATGCCATTCGTCGACCTACGTCGTTCTGTCTCGACACCAGGCCAGCCTTACACGTCGCTGTTGTGGGGTCAATGGAATATCATCTGCAGGGACACGGGCTCGTAGGCCAGCTGCACGCAGGCGATTACTAACTGTTTGTTGTGTAACGTGGGGTGCCACAGCTATTCGAATTTGCGCTGCAGTTGCATGGGGTTCTATCCGAGCCATCCGAATGATGCGGCGATCCTCTCTCACAGTTGTCTGTCGCGCTGGGTCTGTGCCAGGTCTACGAGTGTGGGTACCTTCATTTGACCACTGCTGCCATACACGTTGTACCGTAAATGCCTGTCGGCCAACACGTGTATCGACAGTTCTTAGCAATAATCCAGCCTCACACAGCCCAATTATCCGAGCCCTCTCAAACGGCGACAGTTGTTGATAGCGTGCTCTTCTCTGTCGTCGAGGCATGCTTGACGGGGAACATTTCACTGCACAGACTGCAAGTCAACTACGCTACTCCAGAGTCCGTCTACTGGAGTTGATTACTCCGCGACCAATCACGTGGGGAGACCTGTAGCAACAATCCAATGGGTCTGAAACTTTGATCTTTTACATACCTACATGGCATCGTTCCATATCTTGAAAATCAACACAAACGACCAATGCCTTCATGGTGTTGCAATTTCCATTTTCTTAGGTGCAGGTAGGGGAGTTAAGGATGGGAATAATTTACCAAGGGAGATGTTCAATAAATTTGCAAATTATTTGCAATCATTTAAGAAAAGCCTAGGAAAACAAGAGATAGGGAATATGCCACCTGGGCGACTACCCTAAACGTTGATTGATTGATTGATTGATTGATTGATTGATTGATTGATTGATTGATTGATTGATTGATTGATTGATTGATTGATTGATTGATTGATTGATTGATTGATTGATTGATTGATTGATTGAGTGAGTGAGTGAGTGAGTGAGTGAGTGAGTGAGTGAGTGATTGATTGATTGATTGATTGATTGATTGATTGATTGATTGATTGATTGATTGATTGATTGATTGATTGATTGATTGATTGATTGATTGATTGATTGATTGATTGATTGATTGATTGATTGATTGATTGATTGATTGATTGATTGATTGATTGATTGATTGATTGATTGATTGATTGATTGATTGATTGATTGATTGATTGATTGATTGATTGATTGATTGATTGATTGATTGATTGATTGATTGATTGATTGATTGATTGATTGATTGATTGATTGATTGATTGATTGATTGATTGATTGATTGATTGATTGATTGATTGATTGATTGATTGATTGATTGATTGATTGATTGATTGATTGATTGATTGATTGATCGATCGATCTTAGTATCATTCAACTGCATTTATGTTCGGTTCCGCAATCTTGAACACAGGAGACAAGCACTGTACGAAGTGAGCAACGCAGTCTAACAATGGTATTTTTCTCTCCTATATCGACAATTATACTACCGTAGGAGGTTGCTGAAGGATCAAGTATAATACTGTTGATGGTGAATATACCACATATTTTAGTCTTATATGAAGATCTTTTCAATGATTGTTTTCACTCTCTTTCCTCAATTCTGTGGATGTATTTATTGGATTTGAATATTATAATCCATCTACATTGATAAAAATCCTCGATGCCATCAAAGTTACACAGACGGAACCTTTTAAATCCTACAGTATTTCACTTAGAACTTCGAGATATCGACATGTGTTACACTGAAGTTGTAATCCTCAAGAGTGACATAAATGAAAAATAAATGTAACTTCCTGTTTAGCTTTTCCATCGTTTGAAGAAGACATTCATGTTCTTCAGAACGAACATTTCATTTAATACGGACTGCAAGGATCAACTATTTAAAACTCAGCTTAAAATGAATCTTAAGAAAAATTATTGGAAATCTGAACATAAAATATGTCGAGCAACAAACTTTCTCAAAAGGTATAACAAAAGGAGATAAAACTCTATACAGGATTGCGGCTTTTTAAATGTTACACCAAGATTCCGTTAAATAACCAACATAGGATTTACAATCTTCGCTGATAACGAAATGGCAAATTATGACTAAACTTTGTCATGTTAATCGACTGGACTACCAAAGCTTATCCTACATTCACGTTTTCCAGACGTAAGAGAGCGATTTTCAATGTATTTATGATATACGTGTGCCGATAAGCAAGTACAAAGACTGTATAAACGTAAAAATTAAGCACTGACAGTCAATGAGACAGAAACGAATCCTATTTCATTATTGAACATCCGTTGCATGGTTGTAAAATACTGTAATTTGAATTTTAAAATATTACACACATGCTTTTGTACGACTTTCTCCCCAACAGTGCTCCACTTTGAGAATGTTTATGATATTATAATAATAATAATTTCGTGCACATGCCATCAGAGTTTATAGACATTCATCATCACTACAGATAAAATTTGCATTGTATGTTAATGTCATGAAGCAGCCAGGATTGCAGAGCGGGAATCATCAGTCTTGTTAACCTTTCGATAAGAGTGAGTGTAGATATAAAAGCAGTAAAATCAAAAGCTTCCCTGAATTCAACATCCATTCATATTGTTAAAAGCAGTGAAACAGAAGTTTGCAGCGAATGGCCTACGATAAAGGGAAAAAATCTTAACATTTTGCAGTGACTGGTAAATAAGGAATCGATGAATCACCTGTGACGTAATTTATGTACTTTACGAAAGACATCTGGACATCATACGTTACGTAAGGTATCCTTCAAAACACACCCAGTCTCTTCAAAAATTTGTCATAGCCGCGGTGTCATGTCATGCCATTCATTCTACGCTTCATACATGGTCGGGGAAAATTTAGTTCTATATTCGATTCGCAGGAGTATAAAACTGTTACAGAGGTAGCGTCTAACGTCTACAATTCCTTATTTCTTACTTCATGATTCTCTCATTACGAGCATCCTCCGCTTTAAACTGATCATTAGCTGTTTAATCTCAAAGTCAATTACTAAATTTTTCATAGGAAGTGCAACTGAATTAGAAATGTATAATTCGAGCAATATTTAGAATCTCGCGTATATTTCAAAGTCATCATGGCTTATCTACTCCTTAATATTAATACTGACCTAAGAATAATACTGCACTGCTAGCCAGGAACTTTGTACCTCGTCTTACCATCACTGATTCTGTGTTTATCATAGACTGAAAGAAGTGCAAAATTGAAGAAAGACGTTTGCTCCACGCATAAACTGCCCTTCTACAATGTGTATAACATATGATGAAAAACGAAAATCCACAGCCTGTTTCGAGTCATTCGACTAGGTCACGAATGAAATGAATGAAGCCTCCATCTAGCGGCGAGGATAGGAATTGTGCCGGCTGCCGAAGCCTATCGCACTCCTCTGGGGCAAAGTATAACATATGATCCATACGTTTTTATATTTCAATTTTCTACTCTCCTCATTGTTTACTCTTATTGTCTACATGCAACGTGTGTAACTGCGTCCTGTTTCTGTACAATACCTTCGTCTTAGGACTGATGCTTCACTAAAATAAAACTTTCAGCCAGGAGTGGGCAGGACGTCCATTTCACGCAATTTCACCCTCCGCTGAACATTTAAGTGAAAGCAATTTGCTGGGATTCACTATATTTAACTTGTGTGGCCAAGTAATAAATGGTTGAAAACAAAAGATTTTTCAAAATAGTCCATTGAATTTCAGTTATGAAACCTACAATATGCTAAGTAAAGAGAAATTTTTATTAAAAATTTAGTAAATTGGCATCATAACATTATTGCAATCCTGATACATAGCGTGTGATTTTACCGCCATCAAGAAAGCTATGCAAGCATTGCCACAGAATGAGGACACAAAAAGAAATACCGTGATCATTAAGAAAAAAATTAAATGAATCTAAGGTTATCTACTGTAATTAAAATTATAGGAAACTTGCTGAGATTAATAAAAGTAACATTAGAGAGATAATTTTTTTACAATTTCCAGCTTGTCGAAGAACGTTATTAATTTATTAAGTTCCACTCGATATAATACTAAGAAGACTCAGGAATTGGGTTTGTTCTATTTAACACTTCATGACTATATTTAGTTCCCTCGTAACAAAGTTTTGTGAGGATAATTTACTAATAGTTCGTGTAAAGGAGGAAAGAAACCGTGAGTTACATCCAATTGTGAGATTGATTCTTAAATAATTAAATTCTAAATTTAACTTTGAATTTCGTCCTTTATTGCATTAGGTTTTTAAACCGAGAACAAATCCATCTCAGATTTGAAGTTTTCCATTACCATTCCTGATCTTGAGACGTAGCCCATAATACTCTAACCACATTCTGAAAACTTTTCAATTCAGTATTTTTTTCATGTTTTGTTCCATGGCGTGCACTGAACACCATCCCAGCGCTGCTGGGGTAAAGAACTTTGTATTAACAATTTATAATTATTCCTTAGAGCGCTTTTTATGTTTAAAAATTGCGAACATCTAAGCCAAGCCAAGTACAGCTGTCTCGACAATCCGCTCGCACTACCGCAGTTCAGCTTCTCCAGCGAGCTGGGTTTCCTTTCCGGCGCGATAGAGAGCTACCCACAGCGAAATGTAAGGTCGCTTGGGTGCCACACATTCACTTGAAGCTTCCTCGAGGCTAAGTTGTGGCCCCTCACCCGACAGCAATTTACGGCGACAGGCCAGCTAGCTTAGGTAAGGGGTGTTAGTTTTAATACTTGACACTCGAAGTCTTCAGCGCCACACACTAGAGACTGAAAGGAAAATATCAACATCTTAACAGTATAGCCACTTGCACATCGTCTTGCTAATAAAAATAGAGACAGTATATGAAATCAATTGTAATATAGAAGAATATAGTTTAGTCTTGGGTTCCAGCATGTATACAGTTCTTTCGAGCATTTCACTGATGGCGCGTGTAGAGTATGTGTTCCGATAGCCGCAGAAAAATATTTAGGTTGCCCAGCATGAACACAGAGTTAAGCGCGAATGGTTGTCTGTGATGGTGGTATATAGCGAATTTCTGTAGTGTTCCTCTTGGATTATAGGTGAAGGTTTCGCGAGTTCTGTGGCATTCTTTATGAATGTAACGTGTGTTATACGCCGTGACAAATAGTTTCCCTTGTTTGTCGTTGATGCACGTACACTCAGTATGCGAGTGAAACTATAAAGCTTCAACGACGGTAAAATACCAGATAAATTTTGCCAGTTAGTTTAGATTAGGCTGTTTTAGTAAAAAACAAATAGTTAGTGAAAACCAGGACTGTACTATCACGAAGCGTCACCGGATGAAAATGTAAGTACATTGTTTAAAATCTGTTGTAGATTAAGTTATGATGGTGTCGTCACTGCCGTGAATATCAATTTGAAAGTATGTGCGAGAGTGTGATTGAAAATATTCTTGAAAGATCTTTCTCAGGTAGACCTTTCCACGAAAAATGCAGCCTTATAAAATGGTAATGCTGACTTTAGAGAATGTAGTGGAGCTACGATTGTTTATATTTTAAAAACTTCTTTGCATGGGTAATGAATGTGTTCAGCGCACACCACTGTTTTTTAATATATAGTGAGATGGTAACGGTTTTGTTTATATGTAGTAAGATAGTAACAATTAACCTAACAATACAAGTTTGCTCTTGTACAAAAAGTTGTACCATGAACAAGATAATGAACTATATGTATAAAATTAAATCGATCCGATCGTGCTTCAAATTCCTCGTTCTGAAATTATATAGGATGATACTAATCTTCATATATGTTACAGATACATAATAAAAACCACGCCATTGTCTCATGGGGTAATGTCCGAACTAAGTATTATGGAGGCTTCCCATTTGGATCGTGGAGAATACACATGCTTCGCAAGCAACGCATATGGGCAAGACCATACAACAATCCAACTACTGGTCCAAGGTAAGTCAAATAAATATAACTTAATAAAAGTTGCATTATAACACCATAATTATATTTAAAGGAAATAATTTACACACAAATTACTACCTACTGATAATATTCTGTAAAGCCAGAATTTAAGAATATGTATTCTCCCTGCTTTTATCAACTTACTGCTAGTGATATATACCAGGTGGCTCTCGAACGCAGTACTTTCTACTGATAAATGCCCCGCATGCACAAATGATGAATGGGATGTCTACCAACTGATTTTCACAGGGGAACTACTGCCAGCGGGCAGGTTACGTCAGAATATGAAGAGATAAGAAACGGAGTGTCGCTTGCACCATGTTACTCGGCGCGACTGGTCTAATGCACCCCTTGCATTAGTAAACATCGTTTTCGACCGCATAGTTCTAGGCTGGTGTATGGTACAGCCGCACTATATTTGCTGTCTGCATATCGGCAATGGCTATTGTGATCAGAAGTGGTGAATACACAGACATTATTTTAAGCTGGACAACCTGGTCGCAGTGCAACAGAAACTCCAAACAGACGTACGCCATCTACGCACATATTTCGACGAACAGTATTGGTTTTTGTTCCGTACAATCTACTCTTTTATCGAGTTGAATGTCTACACATGTATAAATTAATAAGTTATTAGATTTCATTTACTGCATCTTTGGCGTGTCTACAAACAGTAGCGGCGGTTAGGGGGTGGGGTGAGGAGGGACAGTCGCTCCCACCCCCACTTTTTAGAGTAAATATTACATTTTATTCCACTTTAGCCAGCTGAAACTAGGAATGATTTTAAAAATGCTATTTGTACAAGCCTTGTTGTCTTATATGCTAAATCTTTCCTTTATTGTATAGCGCTACGGCAAGTGGTGGAGTCTTTGCATGTGCTGTGAGGAAGGGTAGTAGGGGTACATATTTTTTGCCGAGGTCGTGGCCACTGAGTTATAATTCCCCGCTTGCCGCGCGCATTCGTCAGTCTGGCAGTCTCTCTACTGTCTGTTAGTTTCTTAGTTTGTATTCGAATATTAAATGATTTTTAATTGCATAATCATGCCGTACATCTGTATAATTGTACCGGGCGAGCTGGTCATGGGGTTACGGGCGCGCAGCTCTGAGCTTGCACTCGGGAAATAGTGGTTTCGAATCCCAATGTCGACAGCCCTGAAGATGGTTTTCCGTGGTTTCCCATTTTCATACCAGGAAAATGCTGAGGCTGTACCTTAATTAACGCCACGGTCGCTTCCTTCCCATAAGTTCTATCTGTGTCGGTGCGACGTAAAGTCAATTGTAAAAAAAGATATATTTAATTGTAATTGTAATTTCAACGCGAGAGAATACCAACTTTACTTTCACCGGACTAAATTATTTCGTTTGTATTATGTTATTTCATATGTAAATGTAATTAGTCTGCCCCGTGGATTAGTCTATTACGGTAATAGTTTTTTATTTTGATTCAATGCTGTTTAATAAAATTTTCACCAGGTCTCACAAACATACTACGGGGCATTTACTTAATAAATAACATAACACAAAGAAATACTTTAGGAACGTTGGTATTAGCTCCCGTTGAAATACGATTACAACTGATTTTATTTTACAATTGGCTTTACGTCGCACCGACATAGATAGGATTTATGGCGACGATGAGACAGGAAAGGGATACGCGTGGAACTGGAAGCGACCGTGGCCTTAAATAAGGTACAGCCCCAGCACTTGGCTGGTGTGAATTTGGGAAACGACGGAAAACCATCTTCAGGGCTGCTGACAGTGGATTCGAAACTACTGTCTCCCGAGTGCAAGCTCAGAGCTGCGCGCCCGTAACCCCACAGCCACCTCGCCCAGTATAATTACATAGATGTACGGCATGATTATGCAAGTAAAATCATTTAGTATTTGAATACTCACTAAGAAACTAAGAGACACTAAAGAGACTGTCAGACTGTTGAATGCGCGCGGCAAGTGGGTGAATTATAACTCAGTGGCCACGACCTCGGCAAAAAATATGTACCCCTACTACCCTTCCTCACAGCACATGCAAAGACTCCACCACTTGCCGTAGCGCTATACAATAAAGGAAAGATTTAGCATATAAGACAACAAGGCTTGTACAAATAACATTTTTTAAATCATTCCTAGTTTCAGCTGGCTAAAGTGGAATAAAATGTAATATTTACTCTAAAAAGTGGGGGTGGGAGCGACTGTCCCTCCTCACCCCACCCCCTAATCACCGCTACTGTTTGTTGACACGCCAAAGATGCAGTAAATGAAATCTAATAACTTATTAATTTATACACGTGTAGACATTCAACTCGACAAAAGAGTTGATTGTACAGAACAAAAAACTAATAGGTCTACTGCTCGGTGAAATATGTGTGTAGATGGCGTACGTCTGTTTGGAGCTTCTGTTGCACTGCGACCAGGTTGTCCAGCTTAAAATAATGCCTGTGTATTCACCACTTCTGATCACAATAGCCATTGCCGATATGCAGACAGCAAATATAGTGCGGCTGTACCATACACCAGCCTAGAACTATGCGGTCGAAAACGATGTTTACTAATGCAAGGGGTGCATTAGACCAGTCGCGCTGAGTAACATGGTGCGAGCGACACTCTGTTTCTTATCTCTTAATATTCTGGCGTAACCTGTCCGCTGGCAGTAGTTCCCCTGTGAAAATCAGTTGGCAGATATCCCATTCATCATTTGTGCATGCGGGGCATTTATAAGTAGAAAGTACGGCGTTTGAGAGCCACCTGGTATTATAAATCGAGGCCGTTGACCCAAATGTTCGGTCCCTTTAAACAACAAGCATCATCATCATCATCATCATCAACAACAACAACAACATGTAATGAATCAAGCCAGCCTTGAACAATAAGGCACTTCAATCTCGTAATAGTAACATGGAGAGGAAAGCTCTTAATTCCACTATTAAAAATAAAATGCGCACACATTCTTAACATTGAAGCTTTCACGGCCCGTACTTGCGGACAAGATATGGGCTTTTGGGTTTATGCCGTGTCAAGAAAACAAGATGAAACTCTTTACGTTTCACAGAGAACTTTGCTCTGCGTCTTCAGAAGGAAATCTCGGCTGTTCCCGAGGAAGACTTCTACAATAATGAGGGTTTGAATTTAAGAATGCTTTACCGTTGGTGCTGTTGTGGTTCGCTCATTCCTCACCAGGTGGCTCGCTGTATGCTGGCACAGCGCTCCAAGCGGGAGCAGACGACAGCACTAAGCTCCAATTAAGATGTTATATCACACCGTGTGTGCCGTTGGTAGCTCTGGTTACCATACTGTTGGGAGCGTGTGATTATCAATAGTTGATCAACAGTAGTAATGCACGTCATTAGTGGTAATGTACGTACGATACTGATATAATATAGTATAGAATTAGTAAATAGGTATAGCTTAAGCAAAAAGGTCATAGAAAAAGAGGCACAGATAATAATAATAATAATAATAATAATAATAATAATAATAATTGAACGATGGAAACGCGCAGTAAGAAGGAGCTAGGCCAAGAAGTGAAAGAATATAGGAACAAGAGAAAACCAAAGATTAACAATATAAAGAACATATATTGAACAATAAACAAATAAATAATGAAACATTTTGCAACAAGATAATAAATCGAAGACAAAAGTTTGATAGATAATGAATTATATAGAGGAAAGCTGAGAAGATAAGAAAAATGTGCCACATTTACATTACAGATTATAAGAAACGTATCCAAAAACCGTACGAACAATATAAAGCGTACAATGACGAATATGAAAGCGGAATTAAAAAAAGGAAACAAACCTGAAAGAAAAGAAATGCGACGGGAAGGGAAAGGGGAGGAGGTGAGGCAGGGATCGAACTGGGGAAAGGATTCTCTTCGCCGGGTGTGTCTATACTGCGGGATCAGTTATTATGATAATTATAATACAAAGTAGCTTCGGTCCTAGAAGGTAGATGATGTGATTACAATTTTTAAATTGTCCATAGCGCAGTTCGTGATTGAAAGGTTTTTGTAGAAATAAAGTCTTACATATGTGATTTGAAGATACAAATTTAAGCCAGCGGAAGAAAAGTTCAGCTGTGGCAGATGGCCCAATAGAAAATTTAATGTCCAAATAACATAATGATAAATTGTGCTCACCAAATTACTTTAAGAAATAACAGTCCGGATGGAAGTAACATTATACAACGTAGCACAGTTATTTTGGTGCTCCACCACTCCGAGACGAAGGCAGACTCCATTTTTGGAGCAGCGGAGTGGGAATATATAGCAGTACAGAAAGATCGAGAAGAGTAAAGAGGCTGAAAGCCAGCAAGTTCCAGAAGCGTCATTATCACGTGTCCAATAGGTAAGCACCAGCACACACAGGACGGAGAAGGCGAAGCGTGGAGAGGATGACGTCAGAGTCACGTGATGAATAGAGTAGCCAGACCACAGGTGAGCGGAGTAGTTGAATGCGTGGAGCAGCGGCGGCGTGATCGGAGAAAATGCAGGCATACAAGGTAGGGAATATACGTAGTATACGCGGAGATCGTAACAGTGCGTGAGAAGTAACATCAAGGACATCAGATGAATCGGGGACGAATGTGGTAGAAGATACAAAAAGAAACTAATAAAATGCAACGAACGACACCAGGATAGAATAAACCAGAGCTGAAGAATGGAAAGAAAGTGTGTGGAGAAAACCAGAGGATGATAATGATGTGGGACGGTGTTGGAGGAAGGGCATAACCGGTGTACACTCGTTATAAAAGTATGACACTTAACACATACGTTGGAATGAACCGTCTGGTGATGGCGAACGTATGAATTTGGAAAACACCGAAACGAAATAACAATAGAGAAAGGACAGGGAAGAGAACTACCTATGACGCTCACCACGAGAGCGGCACGACATTGAAAGCCATCAAATATCCAGGAGGAGATGGACACACTTAAAGTCACCTTCAAGGGTAATGGTTACAACGATATACAGATTCATGGAGTACTGCATTCCAGAGGGACAACCAAGCAAAGCTCATAGAAATAAATAGCAAAGGCCTACCTGCCTTACCCTCACAATACCACAGACCGAGTTGCCAAAGTCCTCCGCAAGCACAATATACAAACCGTGTTTAGCACCGTCACTAAAATTGCTCACAGTTTAGGTAAAGGCAAGTACAAATTGCCCCCACTATTACACCCTGGGGTGTACAAAATTCTCCGTACTTGCGGCAAGGTATACATTGGTCGAACATGGTGGTCCATTGGGACTCGCATCAAGGAACACCAAAAATATGCGTCTCAACCAGCCAGACAAGTCAGCAATAGCTGAGCACGCCCTATCGTCGGGTCATGATGTCGTGTTCCAAGATTTTCGAGCTCTAACCCGCACTAAACACTACACTATACGGTAAGCTGTGGAAATCCGTAAAAAATACTAACAATTTCAACAGGGACACTGGCTGTCAATTAAGTAATACACGGTTGCCAGCCATTAAGGATTTACGTAGGTAGTTCTCTTTCCTGTCCTTTCTCTGTTGTTATTTCGTTTCGGTGTTTACCAAATTCGTACGGTCGTCATCACCAGACGGTTCATCCAGACGTGTTTAGTGCCATACTTTCATAACGTGTGTACTCTGGTTATGACCTCCCCACTCCCACAACGTATCACCTCATTATCATCCTCTGTTTTTCTCCACACACTTTCTTCCCATTCTTCAGCTCAGTTCTATTCTATCCTGGTGTCTTTTGTCGCTTTTTTATTTGATTTGATTAATTTCTATTTACTACTTCTACCGCACTCGTCCTTGATTCGTCTAATGTCCTCGATGTTACTCCTCACGCACACACGGTGTGATAGAATATCTTAATTGGAGCTTAATGCTGTCGTCTGCTCCCGCTTGGAGCGCTGTGCCAGCATACAGTGAGCCACCTGGTGACGAACGAGCGTACCACTACAGCTCCAACGGTAAAACAATCTTAGCCGGGCTGAGTGGCTCAGACGGTTGAGGCGCTGGCCTTCTGACCCCAACATGGCAGGTTCGATCCTGGCTCAGTCCGGTTGTATTTGAAGGTGCTCAAATATGTCAGCCTCGTGTCGGTAGATTTACGGGCACGTAAAAGAACTCCTGCGGGACAAAATTCCGGCACATCGGCGTCTCCGAAAACCGAAAAAGAAGTTAGTGGGACGTAAAGCCATTAACATTAAAACAATCTTAAATACAAACCCTCATTATTGTAGAAGTCTTCCTAGGGAACAGTCGAGATTTCCTTCTGAAGACGCGGAGCAAAGTTCTCTGGGAAACGTAAAGAGTTTCACCTTGTTTTCTTGACACGGCATAAGCCCATATCATGTCTACGTGTCAACACATTATTTCTTTTACGGTCTGCTTACTGTACTTACTGTTTGTAGATATGATACGCGTGTAATATTGAATCTATAATTTAAACGGTAGCAGTCACCTACGACTGTACCAACTACCTCCAGCAGATCGTGAGGAGTGTTGGAGAACTTTGGATTGCTACTCAAAGCATATTCGCTCCGTGACACAGGGAATATATATTGGGAGCCATTGGCGCTTTTCAAGTAACTACACTGTGTTCTTGTAGGTACTCCCGAATTCTTAGATGTATTTCTGATGAAAATCCAGTCCTTAAGGCCACTGAATATATATAAAATAACTCATTATTCGAACCCAACATTTCAGCCAAGATATACATGGACTTCCTTGAAAGTAATAAAATGCATTTTATATTAATTCATCGAAGTAATTGAGGTACTGCACAAATTATTTTTAAATTAAAATAACAACACAGACTATATTGAAAAAATCGGTTACTGGCCTTTAGTTACCAACCTTGTATCATTCAGTTAAGTAACCTCTTAACCAGGTAGATTTACCTCGTTATAGGCTGCAAAATAAAAGATCAAGCCGTTGTATTGTTCAGTTTAAAATACTTAATAAATTGCCATAAATTCCAAAAGAACTACCATTCAATGTTTTCAGATGTGAGCTTAAAAACTGGTTATTATTTATTTATTTATTTATTTATTTATTTATTTATTTATTTATTTATTTATTTATTTATTTATTTATTTATTTATTTATTTATTTATTTATTTATTTATTTATTTATTCTTCTTTATTTTTTCTTTCTTTCTTAATCCGTTTACCCTCCAGGGTTGATTTTCCCTTGGACTCAGCGAGGGATCCCACCTCTACCGCCTCAAGGGCAGTGTTCTGGAGCGTGAGACTTTGGGACGGGAGTATACAACTAGGGAAGGACGACCAGTACCTCGCCCAGGTGGCATCAGCTGCTATGCTGAACAGGGGCCTTGTGGGGGGATGGTAAGATCGGAGGGATAGACAAGGAAGAAGGCAGGAAGCAGGCCATGGCCTTAAGTCAGGTACTATCCCGGCATTTGCATGAGGAGAAGTGTTTTCTAAGGAAGGCCTTGGTAACAATCATTATTTCATGAAGGCAAATAATTTTTTCCACGAAATGTAACCATATTTCAGCTGTTGTTTATGCATTTTGCTTAGAGCATGTCACATCGCGTACCGATCGACCGTGTGAATGGTCTCGACCTCGCATCTCAAACGTAGGGAAAGAGAACTACAACAGGGGGACGAGAATAGAGGAACTTTTTCTGATAAAAAGACTCAGGCTTGATGCTGGACTTATTGAAATTCCTGATATTGAACCCGCGTGTACACTATCAAAAATTATGCATGAGAAGAAAAGTTCAGAATCACTTTAAGTTGCCAATAAGTAATTATTTATATTGTGTGCCTGTATTTACAAAAAGATCACGTCCACCTCTGTAATATAACGGTTGGCGCTATTAACTGCCTTCCTCGGGGGCCCGGTCTTGAATCTTGACACTGCCAGAAACTGGTATGTGGTTAAAACGGTGCCTGCAGCTCATTTCCATGAGGGGTGTGCTTGAAACGAAATGCACCACCTCAGGACGAGGACAATAATTTACGGATGTAAAATACGGTATTTCTGTGAGCTGTTGATATTGCGTAATGGAGGCCTATTTTTGTAATTATATTTGTCTACTGCCTTTCCAAATCCATTTTCTTAGATTGTAACGGAATACTATAAAATTTAACACTTTGGTCTGTGGTACAGTACGGTATATTATTATTATTGTTGTTATTATTATTATTGTTATTATTATTACTGGTATTATTATTGTTTTGTTGTTGTTGTTGTTGTTGTTATCTGCAGCTGTAAGAAGTTTTATTTGCTGTAGTTTAAGATTCATTTACATGCTATATACTGTAACTACGTAAAATATTAAAATACATTGTTACCTTAACAACTGTTTGAGGATTTGTGAGGATTCTTGTGAAAAATTGTGATATCTTACCAGTACATTTATTAAATAGTGATGGTATTGTAAAAATTTATGTAGCTCATATGAGGTTAGTTGCTATTACTATGGTCGCCTAGCTGTAAGCTTGCTTTTGGCAGATGGCGGGTTCGAGTCCCACCAATGGCAGCCCTGAAAATAGGTTTCCATGATTTCCCATTTGCATAACAGGCAAATGTTGGGGATGTGCCTTAATTAATGCCAATGCTGTTTCCTTTCCAGTCCTAGCCCATTCCTGCCCCACCATCCCTGGAGACATATCTCAAGGTAGTGTAAAGTTAAATCACTAGTAAAAGAAAAGTTATCATAACAAGAACTTCAACGCTGTAGTTTAACTGGTAGTAGTATGATAATATCTTTAAAGGAGCAATGACCTATATGCTAGGTCCCTTTAAACAACAATAATAATCATCATAATCATCATCATCATCAAAATCTCTATCTAAAATATATCTTTCTGAGATCCCATTGTCATCAATATCTTTACATAAAACATCTCTTCCTGAGATCCTTTCTTCATCTACTTTTACTGTGAATATTGTTAGGTTATATTTTCTTAACTGATATAAGGTCGTTTAAAGAGATCATTCTAATGATAGTGAAGAGTCTTCTGTTTTGTGTTTGTAAACAGTTTCAAAGGAATACCATTTGCAGTGTATTGAATATGAGACATATGCACATTGTTCAGATATCCTTAATTGTATTTCAGAACCACCAAACTTCCCTCGCAATCTTCATGTGGCAGAGCAGACGAGTCGCTCGATCTTATTGTCCTGGTCGCCCAGTGGCGGAGACACGCCTGTAACCTCGTATATCCTGCAGTACAAAGAAGCTAGAGGTAAGTGTAAAACTGAAATACAGTGAAACTTTATCATAATCAATGATGCTTACATTCCCCATACTGAGGAGATAGGGTGGACCACAATGAGAGCCACACCTTCTCTCTGGCCAAGGAGATGGGTTGTGGTTAAAGAGGAAAGGAGGATAGGTGACGTAGGTGGAATGGTGTCATAGAGAATTAGGGGTAGAGTTACATTTGGCCTCTTGGCTAAGGGGTCGTGACACAAGGACTTAGGACAATTATCAATTTATATACAGCAAACATGGACGTTTACGTAAATATGTATTTTCAATAACATGGAAAGGCCTACATCTATGTTGACATACTCATTTGACCTCTGTATTTGACAGTAAACGTAAATTGATGAGGAGGTTTTTTACATCAACTGTGACCTCTGCATTTCAACTAAGTACTGTACATCAACTGGCGAGCACAATAACTTTTTATAAAATTATTTTTAGTTTTTAATTTGTTCCTTTTACTTCTTTTCAAAATGATATCTGCTTCCAACCTATAATGCCTTCCTTTTACATAGTTGGACATATTAGAACAAAATTGGTACGAGACTCACAGTGTGAATAGACACATAGAAAACTGAATTTGATAGCTTCACAGGGAACAATATCAAATATATACACAAATATATGGGCAGAATTAAGATGACAAATATATGGGCAGATGGACAGTGCTATGATCTGCTAACTACCGGTACTGTTACAGTGAGAATAGATTAAATTGCATACACTGGCAGAAAATGAAATCCCAACACCGAGAAGACATTAGTTTATAAGAATGCAATTTAGGCTAAGCAACTATCTAGGTAATATATTTATTTTATTAAAGTTTCCAGGTCAGTGGTTCAAGTATGCGCGAGAAGACATGTGATATGACGGTACATTAATAACTGCTGGAGTCACCACAATTTCAAATACGAGCATTAAAACGTGCATGCATTGTGTCGTATAGATGCTGTTTGTCATTTTGTGGGATGGATTCCACACCTATTGCACAAGGTCAGTCAAATCAGCAACAGTTAATGCTGGTATTGGATGATGCTGAATTTGTCATTCAATAATATCCCATTCGTGCTCGATGGACTAAAGTTCTGGTGATCTCGCAGACCAGGGCAACTGGTCGACATTCTATAGAGAATGTTGGGTGACAGAGTAGTATGAGGAGGAGCGTTATCTTGTTGGAATACACCACCTTGAATACTGTGAATGAATGGCAGCACAACTGGTTCAGTCACCAGTCTGACATACAAATCCTCTGTCAAGGTTCTTGAGATAATGACGAGTGCGCACATTATGTCCTGCGAAATCACCTCCCAGACCATAAATCCTGTTGTAGGTCCAGTAAGTCGACACCGCAGACAACTTGATTCCAAGCGCTAACCTGGCCTCCTCCTTAGCAATCTACGGCATCACTGGCACCAAGAGAGAAACGGCTCTCATCTGAGAACCCAGCAGATCTCCACTCCGCCCTCCGATGAGCTTTAGCTTGACCCTGCTGAAGTCAGAGATGGCAGAGATTCAGGGTTAGTGACATGAACGCTACAGGATGCTTGGCTCAGAGTTGTCCCTTAAGTAAGCGATTTATTACAGTTTGCTGTGTCACTCTCGTGCTAACTGAAGCTCTAATGATTGGTGCAGATGCAGTACAATCCACCACAGCCGTGCAGCAAATACAGCAGTCTTCCTTCTCCATAGTGGCCAATGTGTGGCTGCAGCCTGGTCTTCTTGAGACAGAGCCTTCCCTGACTATTGTTGCCAACATCAGTGCACTGTGGGTACACCCCTGCCAAGTCTTCCTGCAATATTGTGGAAAGAACATCCACCTTCTTGAAGCCATATAACATGGCCTCGTTCAAATGCAGTAAGCTGCTGATACTGTCTGCGTAGAAATGTTTGACTCGCATCTACCTAACACCATCAACACCGGACGATATCTACGCTTACGAAGTGCACAGTGCATAATAAAACAAACTTACTTTGCAAGGTCATAGTGGCGCTACTAGCACCACTCTTCGTTGTGGATATCCAGTTTTTTGGAAAGGGAATATGTCATAGAGGTGGATCCTAACAGGAACGTTGGATAAAAGATGGAGTTCAGGATAGTGAGATGATCAGTAATGGAGGTGGGGTGTGCTTTGTGGGGTAGGATTTAGGGATAACAGTGTACCTCAACACAGTCTCTTCTTATGGAGGTGGCTGGTCTGTGAGTTGGGTGAGGATTCGTTGGTAATGGAGTGGGGATTGGATTTATCAGACCGGGCGAGTTGGCCGTGCGCGTAGAGGCGCGCGGCTGTGAGTTTGCATCCGGGAGATAGTAGGTTCGAATCCCACTATCGGCAGGCCTGAAGATGGTTTTCCGTGGTTTCCCATTTTCACACCTGGCAAATGCTGGGGCTGTACCTTAATTAAGGCCACGGCCGCTTCCTTCCAACTCTTAGGCCTTTCCTATCCCATCGTCGCCATAAGATCTATCTGTGTCGGTGCGACGTAAAGCCCCTAGCAAAAAAAAATTTTAAAAAGATTTTTCAGAGGGGGGTCTGAGAATGACCTGTAAGAAACTAGATGTTACAGGGTTGGTTGGGTATAGGGACTTGTCAGGGAAGAGGAGGGAGACGAGCACACAATTTTGAACAGGCATCATCTTTCAGATGTGCGAACACACCATCCGAATATCATTTATCTAGCATAATTCCTTCTTGGTGCTGGGATTTCATTTTCTACCAGTGTATATACACTGCAAGGTTGGTTGGGCAAATAGTGAAATAGATGGTGAAATGATGAATTCCAAGATATGGTACTGAACATTCGGATTTTAATATCGTGTGGCTACTTCTAGCCGAGTGCATCCCTTGTAAGGCTGACCCTCCGATGAGGGTGGGCGGCATCTGCCATGTGTAGGTAACTGCGTGTTATTGTGGTGGAGGATAGTGTTGTTATATGTGGTGTGTGAGTTGCAGGCTGTTACAACACAACAGTATAACAACCAACTCTACCTTGGTGTCTCCAAAACTTCCCAATCGGTAGTAGTTGGCAACACTGGACTTTACAAGAAAATAATGGAAATGAAATACTTACCACGATGTCCAAAGAAGAAAAGGCATGAAAAACGGACACTCGGTGCCAGAGGCTATGTGAATCAAAACCCTAGAGAATATACTAACTATAAAGGAAAGACAGATTTAAAATTTAAACCAACTTTAATGGATCTGGACTTCAATTCTCAAAGGACAGTAATAACTTTCGAACTTACAATTCGATGATTAAAAGAAAAGAAGAAAATTATCATCACATTAAAAGAAAAGATAAAATAACTTGGGTCGACCCTTGAAAATATAAGAAATAAACCTTGGGATCACAATCCTTGAAAACCAAATTAATCAATTTAATTAGTAGAGCAGTAATGGAATAATTAACGGTAAGTTGAGGCTTGTTTCTCGACACGTCTAGTATAATTCACAGATATAACTGAAGTTTACCAAGATTAGGCGAAATAGAACCCAATAGTAATTAAATTAAATAATGGAAAGCAAGACGTATTTCAATTTTAGAATTAGTAAACTGGAGTACAATACGAGTCCACACACCGGATCAAAGATACAATCGACAGCCATCAGCTGTTTTTTCAACACACGGAAACCATCTTTGTTTACAACAGTTCCCATAGAAACGAATCACGTGTCGCGATTAAAGCATGGCTTCAAAACATTATCAGATAGACATCGACCAAACAACTCCAACTTACCGATTTTCATCTGTGATCCACCGAAATAACGCTTAACTATCTGTTACAAGAAGTTTTGAAATGAAAATTTACCAAAACATAAGAAATCTGAGTCCCGATTTTAACAAATTACATCTTATTAACGCCAGAGTAAAGGCTACTGCGTGATAAAGAAATTCCTCTTGATAACCGTAGTTTAAAACATACTCGCAATTCACTTTTTTAACTTGTTCAGTCCAAACCAAAAATCTTGAGGATTGTGGAGATACCTCGGTGGGAAAGGGTATTCCTGCAGATTTCATCACGCAGGGTACTTACAATTTCTCGGAAGCAAATATAAGTTGATAAACAAACCACAAATCCAACTAGAATTTGTGGCCGGTTGGCCACAAATTTAACCAGGGTCGAAAATCAACCACATCTCGCTCGTCTTCATCTTATTGATCGGGTTTCTTTTAAAAAAACCAAGTATCCGCGATCAAGTTCCAACAGTTTGGCTTCACGATCTCCAACAACAACTAGAAGAAAACAAAACAACTACGCACATATTGTCGAAATCGATCGATAATTGGCAGAGCAGCGCTGAACTTCACGCTGTGCTCACAGATGGTAGTAGGATGCAGTTCAGATGGAGCGCTCAGTCTGATAGCCGATTTTTCTACTAGTAAGAACCGCTTCTTATGAATCGTGTACAATTCCATCGGGCTTCGAACGACCTTTAAATAAGTTCCAAGTCCATGCATACTCGAAATGCGTGATATATATGCATACGCCATAGCCTCCCCCAGCAAAAGCTCAACACGGGTGAGGCCAACCGCCCACCAGAGAAATTTTTTAAACAGATGGATATCGCATCGAAAACTTCTCTAGCATCTTTAACTAAATTTGTCACTCTTATTTGACATATTGTAGCAGTAGCAGAGACGTTTGACCAAATATGGGAGACATCCAGTTTGGTTACTAATAATTTGTCCTCCTTTCAGTCTATGACGTTTCACAGTTCTTTCGTGGCAACGAACTTCCAACCAGTTAACTTACCACAGTTCAGTAACAACTAATTTTCAATCCGGTAGCACGTCAATGAAAATCTTTCAAAAGTTTATGTTGCACCAAGCTTTAAGAGAAAGGCTTGCAGGTTATCGGAACCCAATAGAAATAATCTAGACCATCCATTACTTCGCTAACACAACTTCGGGACTCCAAGCTAGAGAAGGCACGGTTACCTTGTTTCGCAACCCACAAGGTAAAAAGAATAATAAATTCCAGGAAAAATAATAGGGGGAAAAGAAAGACAGTAACCGAAAAACGACTGAATGAGTCATTGCATCAATATTTACAATTAATTACATCCCAACCTCATCACCAACAGGTATCAGGCATCACCATCACCCATAATCATTCAGAATAATTAGTAAACTAGTCTAGGTACAACTAGAGAAAGGATATCATTAAATAACATTACAGTGCCCAGACAAAGAAATTCAAAATCAAATCAGAACTTTTCACGCACAGCACAACCACAGAAGGAGTCATTAAAATTTCCCAAAATAAGTGACAAGTAGTGCAATTTGTTTAGAGCAGCACAGGTTCACATCCAAATGCACACAATACATACCCCAGAAGAAAAGGAAGAGAATAAGACGGGGAAGAAAAGGGGCATGTAGGGAATCATCATGCCAGCAGAATAGAAACAGTGTTTGTAACAAGTATAAGAAAAACCACAAACGTTATGATTTTTAAAATCACAACATGCCGACCAAGGAGAAACAGGATGAACACGGTTGGAGACTTCGAGCTCAATTAGATGGAAGGTACGCGTTATGTTTGTCATCAACAACAGGTTCATCGAATAACACCAAGCAAAGCATAGCACCAAGATAGAATTGGTAATAATTCAATACAAGATAACCATAATCACCGTGGGAGGGGAAGGGTAGAAGTTTTTAGGAATCGAATACATGAGAGAAAAGGTTTTGATACCAGCCGTTTAACCAAGTTCATAGGAATACCCCAAAATATATTTCCATAATGATCGCCCGATTAGATGAAAAGGTAAAGAAATTTACCTCAAACCAGGTAACCACAGGAAATCAAGGAGCAGTAACCTATATTATACACCACCAACAAACCTCTAATGGCTGGTAAGGAGTCAAATTAATAACCAATACTCAATAGAACAAAGACAGTTTCAAGATTATGTCAGGAAAATAGGTTATGCAAGCAAACATGGGATGGGAACAAGACTTCACATGAGGGATCAGAAGGTTGCATTTACAATTAAGAAGCAAAGGATAGGTTGCAGATTCCTATAAATAAATTACAGCCCATACTTCATGACACAGAGGTAACATGAAAAGAAGCAAGGACTTGCCTCACCAAGTGTCTTAAGCAAAATAGAACAGCAACATCAAAACCACACCGTAGTATAACGCTACTAAAATGATACCAGAGTACATGTATTATTCCTCGAAGGTTAAGGAAAAACTTTACAACCCACAACACATGCCAACAAATCACTATGTAATCACAACCAACTGCTAAAACATTTCCACTATATCATCACACAAATAATTCCCAACAAGGACCATAAAACCATATCAACAAATTAAGAGGAGATTGTTCCTTCACTCCTCAGGCTTAAGGATCCTTAGTCGCTAGATAATCAGCACACAACTCACCTTACCAAAATTGGTCAATAGTAACATTTACTCATTACCAATAGAAATTTACCCACCGAAGAAGGTAATTATAGTACAACCAGAAAGACTTAACTCGCTTACTGAAAAGTAGACTGAAGGTAGATAAGCAAACTCATAGTTACACGGATAATATATAACCTCACCATCATAATTCATCAAGTTAACCTTTGGTGTTTACTCAATTCTAGATTATTACGGTTTAGACGATTACCCCAGTCCAACCCAAATACAAGACCTTCCCAACGTCAACACACATGCATGGTTCAAAATTCTATACTCCACACTACAAGTTCATAAACTCCCCGAACAATATCATTACCATATTTCAGTTTTTTAAAAAGGATGATGTTAAATCGAAATGATAACTGGTGAATTACCCTCACAATCTCAAATTTAGAATTAAGCAATACCAAACACACAATTATATAGAAACTCACGCAGGCTTTACTTGAGAGAGATGAACTCTCCTTATCCTTTTGGCAATAGGATCACTTACCAGCATAGATACTGGACTCAGAAACTGCAAGATGGTACAAGGACCTTGGAATCTCGGAGCCAACTTGGAAGAAAATTTATTGATAGCTTTGTTTATGGGATAACATTTAACAAAAACTTGATCTCCAACCGTCAGCTTGGTGGGTTTGCGTCCCTTGTCATAGTTTTTCCGAACCTTCTCATATGACACGGCTAACTTTGCCTTGGCTTCATCCCACACCTTACGGACATTACAAGGGGTAGACAGATCCGGTAACAGCTCTTCAATGTGAAGGAGGGTTGACAGAGGTGAAAATGGAATAAAACAAAACATGAATTCCATAGGAGTCTTAACATGGGATTCATGGGTTGCTGAATTGAAGGCATATGACAGCCAATGAAGACAAGTATCCCACTTGGTCTGGTTGGAATGATGGTACGCAATTAGAGCAGCTTTCAAATTCCTGTTCATCCTCTCCGAATATGAAGGGTTCGGGTAATAGGGAGTAGTAGTGACATGCGAAATACATAAGTCAAATAAATATTTCTTAAATGTGTGGCTGGTAAAACCACTAGCATTATCTGAAACTAAGAACTTAGGTGTACCAAATGAAGCAAAAATGGAATTTAAACATATAATAGTTGTTTGTGAATTTGTAGATCTGGTTGGGAAGATCCAAAAAACCGGGCAAAAACATCAATGCACACTAATTCATGAGTATTCCCACGAGAAGACCGAGGTAAGGGTCCGATATGGTCGATAAACAATCGCTCCATAGCTCTAGATGCTTGGGAGGAAGACAGCAATCCCATTCGGTTATTTAGATTAGGTTTGCTAACTGCACAAATTCTACATGATTTAACTATAGAGCTTATGTCACTATCAATCTTCTTCCATATGAAAAATTGTCGAATTTTTTGCCTTGTTTTAAATACACCTAAATGTCCACCAAGAGGGCTATCATGATAATGCTGGAAGATGGTAGGAACAATAATTTTCGGAGCAACAATCTTTAACCTTTTATCATGACGGGACTGACACAATAGAACACCTTTCTCACAAGAGTATGGCTTCAGATTTTCCCCGGACATGATTTTCTCTAAAATTATTTGCAAATCAGGGTCATCCTTTTGATATTGAGCAATGTCTTGGTACAGCATAGGAAGGTTAGATAGGATAGGGTTTACTTCTACCAAACTGCACTGCGGAGTAACTTCTCCAGATTTTTCAGGGGGGTCTTTTTCACCATCAAACATACGACTGAGCCCATCCGCAATTACATTATCAGTGCCACGAATGTGGCGAGCATTGAAATTGAAGGCGGAAATCCTTAATGCCCATCTAGTCAATCTGCCAGTTCGCTTAGGCCTTCTAAGCACTCAAGAAAGAGCCTCATTGTCAGTCTCCAAATCGAAATTTACATGTTCCACATACATACGGAATTTTTCCAATGAGAACAGAACTGCTAAACACTCAAGTTCATAAATCGAATACTTCCTTTCCAGGGGAGAAAGTGCCCTGGACGCGTACGCAATGGGTCTTCTTCCCGTTTCCGAATCTTGCAATAGGACTCCAGCGATAGCCTTGCCAGAGGCGTCAGTTTGGATGATAAATATCTTGTTAAAGTCAGGAATAGCAAGCACCGGGGCATGCTAAGGGCCATTTTAGGGAGTCAAAAGCAACTTGTTGAGGTTGATCCCACACAAACTCGACATCTTTCCGCCGTAATAAGTTCAACGGGGCAGCGATATCAGCATAATTAGGCACAAATTTCCGAAAGAAATTGGTCATCCCGATGAACCTAGCAACGCCCTTCACATTTTTGGGTGGTTCAAAATCGTGGATGGCCTGGGTACGGGCATGATCTACAGAAATGCCCTGTGCCGATACAATATGCCCAAGGAAGGAAATTTGAGATTTAGCAAAATTAGTCTTTGAGAGTTTCACGGTTAGCCCAGCTTTCTTTAATCTTTCAACAACCTCTTTGATATGCTTGAGATGATCCACAAAATTAGTAGAGTACACGACCAAGTCATCTAAATAATTAATCACGAACTTAAATTTTACATCGCCGAACACAGCATCGAGCAAGCGAGTTAACACAGCGGCTCCCGTCGATAGCCCGAAAGGAATCCTGGTGTACTCATAGAGCTTTCAGTCGCTAGCAAAAGCAGTGAGAGGAATGGAATCTTCATCAAGTGGTATTTGGTTATATGCTTGATTCAAGTCAAAAGTTGAAAAAAATTAGCACCATGGAACCAAGAAAAACAGGTATGTAAATCAGGTAAGGGAACAGACTGCAGGACGATCTTACGATTCAGTCCTCGATAATCAATAACAGGCCTGTAACCACCAGAGGGACCAGGAAAATTGGGGCAGAGTACGCAGAAATAGAATGTCGTATTACTCCATCCTTGAGTAACTGTTCAATTATTTTTTTCAACTCGATCATCTTAGGGGGAGATAGTCTATAAGGAGGAGACCTCATCGGAATTCTATCAGTTACATCGATATGATATTTAAGCACATTAGTTAACCCAAGCCGATCAGTAAAATCTTCAGAGTATTGAGCGCAAAGCTCACGAATTTTTGAAGCCTGTTCGTCCAACAGATGATCAAGATCCAATTTGTCATTCTCGCCCTCCTCACTATTCTCATCCAATACACAAGCTACCCTATCCTGAAACATCTTAACATCATGGAAATAAAATTTTCGATTAGGGCAGAATTTAAAGGAAAACATTCTATCTTGCAAATTCAGGAGCATTCCAACTTTAACTATAAAATCGGCACCTAATATGACTTGATGCGACAAATTAGAGGCTACAAGGCAAGTAATTTTCCACGTAAATTCAGCTATACGAATTTTGACCACAGTAGAACCAACAACTTCCAACTTACTCCCATTGGCAGTTACACAATTAAGTTTTGAAGTTACAATTTCGGGCAATTTACAACATCTTTTCATTTTCCGATACCAGACATCATTCACAAGAGAGACAATGCTCCCCGAATCAATTAGACCCAATACAGGTTCGTCATTTACCTCAATCTGAATTATAGAAGTTTTCGGAATGACCCTCCCTGAAATTCTCAAATCTTGAGGGACACGAAACTCATCCCTTAACTGCTTATGCTTAGGCATACTTTCATGGAATTCATTAATTTCACTTACTAGTCACCGTGAATTATTTTTGTTAAAATTAGGTCACTGTCTTTTCACATGTTGTCTAGAACCACAAATAAAACAACAGTTGCTCTGGTTCTGGACTACACCACTTCTACCTCTAACTGAAGGGCACTTGTTCCTGAGATGGTCTTTCGACCCGTACGCATAACATTTCTTACCCTGACCTTCACTAGGAGTATGAGAGGGAAAATATGCGGAGTTACTAGGAGCTGGAGGAGGTGGTTAGTTAACATGACGTGATTCATCGCCGTACTTAACATCTTCGGCGAAGGAACACGCCTCCTCTAACTCAGCAAAGGTAGTGGGAGTCCTAGTTAACGACAAGAAGGATCTGTATTGTGGAGCAATTCCCTTAAGAATCCTCGCTACCATCTCATCTTCAGGTACAACAATTTTGAAGACTTCGCAAAAAAATTTCAGGTCTAGAACATATGCTAACAAGCTTTCATGAAGAAACTCAGTCCTGAAACAATGTTTAGGGATTAAACCCTGTAATTCAAGGGATGGGATAAATTTAGATAGAATTACCTCATGAAATTCAGTTATACTTAGATTTTTACTAATAGCCTTAGAAATTTCCTTCTTTAATATTCCCTCAGAGTAAGGGAATAGAACCCTAAAGACACCTAGGGAGTCCATAGAGAAAACATTGGCAGATTCCGTCAACTCCACTAAAAAGCGCATGAATCTAATAGTTTCATCAATGGAGTTAACCGAAAATATTTTTACATTTTTGAATAACTCTTTGATAGAATTAGGGGTACCATTAGGTTTAGCTAACAAGCCTTCTAAAACAGGAGCAAGAGCGCAGCAATGAGTTGATTCATTACGCGACGATTCAGGGCAAGCAGAAGCGCTAATCAGTTCCTGACTGTCACTCTCATCTTTCCTAGATCCATCACTCAAGGTAAGTTCATTGACATTTCTCATATTCATGATTATATCTAATTCAACAGAAAGGTTAATTCCCAACGTTAGCAAGGAGGTACACCGAGCAAGCAATTCAGGTTTGGGTGACAATGATATTAAATCCTGAACCTTGTTGGTACAGTGACTAGTTCTGGATTTTAACATTTTAACTTGATATGCCGAAGGTTCCATGTCACTTAATTCCTTCACAACAGTATTGATTTCAGCTAATGCATTACTAATAAGCTGCACTGACTCACCCAATTCGTAGTTTAAATTTCTAGGCTTTACGGGACAATCCAAGGAATCCATAAATAATGCAACATCACCCGGAACCGACCCAGACGAGGTCACCCCGCGCACCTCCAGTTCATATATCAGCTCACTTTTCCTTAACATGCGTGGCAGTAAGACAGACCGGGCAGACATTTTGAACATGAAAGAGAAAATTCCAATAAAATTAAAGGTAACCTTGCCTTTCTCCTTACACTCTCTCTTACACTTTCAATTATAGACCTATCTCCTTTTCCAGTCAGTATATTCTCTTGTGAGAGCAATACAACTTATTGATTATAAATAAATCAGTCCCAAAAGGTAGCCAACACGGCAGTAATAATACTTCAAACCCACGCGTAGCTACCAAATACTGTTACAACACAACAGTATAACAACCAACTCTACCTTGGCGTCTCCAAAACTTCCCAATCGGTAGTAGTTGGCAACACTGGACCTTACAAGAAAATAACGGAAATGAAATACTTACCACGATGTCCAAAGAAGAAAAGGCATGAAAAACGGACACTCGGTGCCAGAGGCTATGTGAATCAAAACCCAAGAGAATATACTAACTATAAAGGAAAGACAGATTAAAAATTTAAACCAACTTTAATGGATCTGGACTTCAATTCTCAAAGGACAGTAATAAATTTCGAACTTACAATTCGATGATTAAAAGAAAAGAAGAAAATTATCATCACATTAAAAGAAAAGATAAAATAACTTGGGTCGACCCTTGAAAATATAAGAAATAAACCTTGGGATCACAATCCTTGAAAACCAAATTAATCAATTTAATTAGTAGAGCAGTAATGGAATAATTAACGGTAAGTTGAGGCTTGTTTCTCGACACGTCTAGTATAATTCACAGATATAACTGAAGTTTACCAAGATTAGGCGAAATAGAACCCAATAGTAATTAAATTAAATAATGGAAAGCAAGACGTATTTCAATTTTAGAATTAGTAAACTGGAGTACAATACGAGTCCACACACCGGATCAAAGATACAATCGACAGCCATCAGCTGTTTTTTCAACACACGGAAACCATCTTTGTTTACAACAGTTCCCATAGAAACGAATCACGTGTCGCGATTAAAGCATGGCTTCAAAACATTATCAGATAGACATCGACCAAACAACTCCAACTTACCGATTTTCATCTGTGATCCACCGAAATAACGCTTAACTATCTGTTACAAGAAGTTTTGAAATGAAAATTTACCAAAACATAAGAAATCTGAGTCCCGATTTTAACAAATTACATCTTATTAACGCCAGAGTAAAGGCTACCGCGTGATAAAGAAATTCCTCTTGATAACCGTGGCCACAATTTTAACCAGGGTCGAAAATCAACCACATCTCGCTCGTCGTCATCTTATTGATCGGGTTTCTTTTAAAAAAACAAGTATCCGCGATCAAGTTCCAACAGTTTGGCTTCACGATCTCCAACAACAACTAGAAGAAAACAAAACAACTACGCACATATTGTCGAAATCGATCGATAATTGGCAGAGCAGCGCTGAACTTCACGCGGTGTTCACAGATGGCAGTAGGATGCAGTTCAGATGGAGCGCTCAGTCTGATAGCCGATTTTTCTACTAGTAAGAACCGCTTCTTATGAATCGTATACAAATCCATCGGGCTTCGAACGACCTTTAAATAATTTCCAAGTCCATGCATACTCGAAATGCGTGATATATATGCATACGCCATAAGGCATGTTAGGGACAGCACAAACTCCCAGCCCCCGGGACATTGGAATTAACCAATGAAGGTGACAGAGCAGTATGAGGAGGAGCATTATCTTGTTGGAAAACACCACCTTGAATACTGTGAATGAATGGCAGCACAACTGGTTTAGTCACCAGTCTGGCATACCAATCCTCTGTCAAGTTTCTTGGGATAATGACGAGTGTGCTCATTCTGTCATAGGAAATCACCTCCCAGACCATAAATCCTACTGTAGGTCCAGTAAGTCGACACCGCAGTCAACTTGGTTCCAAGCGCTAATCTGGCCTCCTTCTTACCAATCTACGGCATCACTGGCACCAAGAGAGAAACAGATAGGCCTTATGGCGACGATGGGACAGGAAAGGCCTAGTAGTGGGAAGGAAGCGGCCATGGCATTAATTAATGTACAGTCCCAGCATTTGCCGGGATTCGAACCCGGGACCCTCTGAAACGAAGGCCAGTACACTGACCATTCAGCCAACAAGTCGGACAACATTCGAATTAAAAACAAAATAGTGAGATTGCGGACATAATGGTGAGGTGAGCCGGCAAGTTATCTGAGTGCATAGCAATTGTCTGATCTTTTAGTAGAGAATTTGGATTTTAGGTTCGGGAAGTGAAGGCTGAATGTAAGGTGCTGATCTATGGTAATGCCTAGGTATTTGAGGGATGGCTGAGGAAGGATGGTGGGATCTCCTCAATCGTGAGTCGGAGGTTGGCGGGATCGCGGGGGATGGAAAAGTGCCTCTTGGAAGGTAGGATTATGATGGATTGGGTTTTGGAAAGATTAAGACAGAAGTACCATTGGTCGCACCCAGAAAGTAAAGATGTTCAGGAAGGATTGTAGGCTTCTACTAATGTTCTGGATGGACGGGAGTGGGACTAGGATAGCGGGGTCATCTGCAAATTGAAAGATTTGGGTAGGTGGTAGTGTTTGAGGAATATTGGCGATGAAGGGAGCAAAGAGTAACAGGGAAATGGGTGTTCTTGGGGATTCTAATAAATATATACGGAAGGGATGGGATAGATGTTTGGGTAGAAAGGTGGGAGGGATAAGAGGGGCGTCAGTTCAGTTGAGGTCAGCCAGCGGTGGGCACCAGCCCCTCCACCTTCCGAATGTGGAGCTGTAAGGCTAGTAAAACTAATCATTGTTAAAGCCGAAGCCTACTGTACTCGATGATGAAACCTATTTAAGCCACCCAGATTATAAATAACCAAAAGTTGGCCTTTAAGGCTTACTACTACTACTACTACTACTACTACTACTACTAATTTTTTTGCTATTTGCTTTACGTCGCACGGACACAGATAGGTCTTATGGCGACGATGGGACAGAAAATGCCCAGAAGTGGGAAGGAAGCGGCCGTGGCCTTAATTAATGTACAGTCCCAGCATTTGCCTAGTGTGTAAATGGGAAACCACGGAAAACCATCTTCAGGGGTGCCAACAGTGGGGTTCGAACCCACTATCTCCCGGATGCAAGCTCACAGCTGCGTGACCCTAACCGCACGGCCAACTCGCCCGGTACTACTATTACTACTACTACTACTACTATTACTACTTATTGATTCTAATACATCCTCCTGTTCAGTACAATTATAGTCCGACTCGTTGGCTGAACGGTCAGCCTACTGACCTTCGGTTCGGAGGGTCCCGGGTTCGATTCCCGGCCGGGTCGGGGATTTTAACCTTAAATGGTTAATTCCAATGGCACGGGGCTGGGTGTATGTGTTGTCTTCATCATCATTTCATCCTCATCACGACGCGCAGGTCGCCTACGGGAGTCAAATAAATAAAAAGACCTGCATCTGGTGAGCCGAACCCGTCCTGGGATAATCTACAGTAGGCCTATATGTTTCAGTCCTATGTTTTGGCCATCTTCAGTAAAATAATGAATAAAATATAAATAGATGACTGTATTGTCATGAAAACATATGGTGACTACATAAAGCATTAAAACGTATTGCTGTGAATGATAAACATTGATACATGAAAAACAAGTGTGCAAATAAAATATTGTCCACATCTTGAGAGTATTTTAAACTATTCAAACGTATGGCACGCAATCTGGTGATTAGAAATTTTATACCACCACCTCTCCTACCCTGCTGGCCAACATCCTGACGGTGATACTTTTTTCACCAATGGGACTCAAACCGGCTAACCACAGTGTCAAACTATGGAGACTTGATACTTTAATGGTCATGGCCACCAGGCAGGCTATTGATATCCTATAATACCAAAATTGTGAGTAAAATAATGATTTATACATGATGATTTTTGTATTAATGGTAAAATTTGATGCAACATGCAAAACTGCCATGTTCAACAATGTTGCATTAACTACAGGCAAACTGGCTTTGATCTTGGCTCTCTGGAATTCAAGAACGTTGCGCTAGTGCAGGGCCTCTCAAGGTGCATACGCCAGTGCTCTGCATGGAGCATGGTGCACGAGACGACTTCATTAGTTTGACCAGAGTGCAAATCCCCACTCCTCTTTGCCTACAACTGTCTCACCCGTTCGGCCTGTCTCCGCCTTCCTCACCTTCCCTGCTGTGTCTACCCTCACTGCGAAATGTTTACGTGCAATGAGCAGAGACACTCAGTCGTATGGGACAAGGTTACCGGTGTTAAAAGAAACTCTCCTTTCAATTTGGTTTGAGCAGACAATTTATCTTCGCTAGCTCTTATTTTCCTTTTTCTTTGCAATTATACCAGTAATGTCTGGAACAAGAAATCGGCTGACAGCAATTCTGAGAGCGTCATTTAAATTACAATCAGAAATACTCTCAACGCAACCTAGTTTTCGTACAAGTCAAAACGGAAAAGAAATAGTTTACATATGCATGTGGACCAAACATAGAAATAATCTTAGCTGCTTCTCTATGCAGCTTAGGAAAATCTAGGAGCTCTTCTGTTACATGCAGGTCATCGTCTACGCCATGTAAAAAATGGCTAACTGGGACATGTCCCTGATATCCGTTGACTCATCAAGTGCGATGGAATGCGTTAAGAAGTTTTCAGTTTTGTCTGCTAATTGTTAACGCAAAATGCCTGCAATGTCGCTGATTCCCCGACTTATTGTCATACTGGACAGTGGTATTCTGCTGCATGCAGGAGCTAATGTAGGATTCGTTGTCTCTACCATGTCCAACAAAACATTCTTTATTAGTGGCCCTTCCATAAACGGCTTCCCAGCTCTTGCTAACCGTAAAGCAACTTTATAACTACTGTAGCTCTAAGAGCAGCGTCACTACACTCTTAATCTTTTTCGCCCTAAATTATGTATATTGAAAAAGTGAATTAGAAATACACACACATGTTTGAGAGAATGTGAAAAAAAATTGAATTGCAGGACCCGTAACCAAAATAAAAATGCTACAGTACTGGAACAAACCTCATTTATGGATATAGAATCCTCTTCTTCAAGATGTTTCAACTTCCTTAATTCTTTCTCTCTGGCGTCTCCTATGATTTCATAATAATTTCCTAATGTAGTCTTTTGTAGTGTCTTTCAATACATGATTTTCTTATGCACTTAATTATTTTCCCACAGATTAAGCATTTGGCTGTATTGTCGTGACTGACAAAATAAAAAAATACGAAAGTTCCCAGTTCAATTGAAACGGACTTTCGGAAGTCTTTGCTTTCTTCGAAACAGGTTGCTCCATTATTATATTGTTGTCTTGCACTTATCTATTTCACTGATAAACAAGCCGTCTATCACAGAACGCTTCGTCACTCTCAGCACACTACACCATCCGAGTCAAGCCAAGTTGGGCCGAGTTGGACCGATGCACAGTGCGCAGGACCACTACCCCTCAGTTTGCACGCGTGAGATTTTGTGTGTTTGAGAGGCCCTGCACTAGAGGTTCTCTTTGAAAGCCTTATTTTCATGTTTCTGGGTCAGTCTAAGTAAAATTCAAAATGATTAAAGTTATAGCAATCACCGTGAACCATTTAAAAAACAATTAATCTTTATTTATAAATGTGAGTGCAGCAGCTATTCTGGACGAAGTCTAGTAGGACACACAAAAATTGGAGACTAGAAACTGTATATGTTGTTTAGAAAACATGTCGACTAACTTTGTTAGTATATACAATGGAAAATGCCTCATTTTTTTTTAAATTAATACTCCACATGAACTGATGACAGTTGTGTCAAAACCGAGCTCGATAGCTGCAGTTGCCTAAGTACGGCCAGTATCCAGTATTCGGGAGATAGTGGGTTCGAACCCCATTGTCGGCAGCCCTGAAGATGGTTTTACGTGGTTTCCCATTTTCACATAAGGCAAATGCTGGGGCTGTACCTTAATTAAGGCCACGGCCACTTCCTTCCCATTCCTAGCCCTTTCTTGTCCCATCGTTGCCATAAGTCCTATCTGTGTCGGTGCGACGCAAAGCAACTTGCAAGAAAAGAAAGAGAAAAAAAGTTGTGTCAAAAACTGAAGACAAAGAATTGTCACAAATGACCATTCAAACATATAGCCCATCCTGTTCTTTTAACACTTATAACATAATTAATGGAAGCACGATAGACTTTGTTTTCCGTATTTATACGACACTAACAAAAAAAACAAGCAAAGAATTTTAGACATGAATAACTAGGTCTGGAGTGTAAATAATTGAAAGATAGTGCATAATTTATTAAGAGCAAACAGTCCATAGGCCTATTTCACACAAAATTTAAAAATTTCATTTATTTTTTCAGGAAAATTTTGAACTGCATTCATAGCAAAACATTTATAGGTTATAGATTAATTCAACTATTTTATTTTGCACATGCTCGATTTCCTAACAGTTTTGATTTAACCTTCCGTCGGTCACAATATATAAAGTTTCAAGGTAGGTCGCAATTAGCCTGAGAAATCCCCCCACGTATACGTTTCGGGAAGTTCAAGTGGGCATCTATGAAGTATTCCTTATATTATATAGGTGTGTTTGAGTCAGTTAAAAATGGTTTAGCGAAATTCTGAACCCAAAATAAGCCGCATTTTATAACCAACTATTTTCTTCAAAATTTTAGGTATCTTTGCAGTATTTACTATTTTAATCGCAGAGAAAATCTTCTGTTTTCGGAAACTGTGTTCATACGTCTCACCAATAACAACAAACATGGGAAATATAAACAGAGCTAAACAGGTCATATATTCTTCAGTAAGGATTCTACAAGAACACTGATATTTTCGACACAAAAGAAAATCCGTGTCATTTAAGTGGGCAGTAATCAGAAAGCACTACCATTTATGTGATACTACACATGGTGACAACACGTGAAATAAAATTGTTTTCTGGACTGAACATACGAAAATACGCATCAGCACCATAATAAAAAAATGTATAAAAATAATATAAAAATCCTGTGGTGTCAGAAGTATTGATGTAACCTGTGTGACATTCTTTCCAGCTTATCTTACCACATTCCCTACGTATTTATCAGTTTAAATATAAAATACACCAGAATCCAAGTTTCAACCTTTTCTAGCATAAGTTCACTTCACTTTAGTGTCTGAACACTCACAGAAGTTACGGTAGCACCCACTGCAAACAAAATCTGCATGCTGTAAACAGATTGCTGAGGAACAAACTCTGCATTCATACTTCGACAATCTTCTCTTGCCAGTTTCAGCTGTGCACATGAAACATCTCCGCCTATTTTGTTCTTGTCCTGGCTTATTGTCTTTATCATCCTCCTCGGGCTTCACAGGACGGTATCGTTTCAATCTCATCTGCAGACTTAATGGCATTCCAATTGTTTTCAAACTCCTCCTAGAAAGTTGTTATAGAACAAGCTCATTTAAAAGCTGCCTCAGATACACTCGCCTTCTGAGTGACTTCTGGCCGTTTCCTAAATAAATAATCTGGGAGCTGATGCCTGCTACGTTAAGCATGGCATACAATATCACCATAGGCCAGCGACGAGTGTTTCTGGCTATATTGAATGAGGCACACATTTTGTCAGCTGTATCAACACCTCCCTTCGTCTGGTTATAAAATGTATTGATACAAGGCTTGCATTTTTCCTTTGTTTCTGGGTCTATTTCAGAGTCACTGTGTAGGGTTGATATCAATAAAACAGTTCTGCCTCTCTTTGGAACATATGATACCAAAGTAGTAGAATCTTGAAATCCGAACATGCTGGTATATTTTTCTCTTCCTCTCGAGGAAGTAAATTCAGGCGGCAGCTCTCTCTTATTTTTTTTACTCTTCCCACATAAGACAACTTGTTTTGCTTCATATCTTCAACCAAAGGTACACTGGTGAAGCAATTATCAGCAGTGATGTTGCGACCAGATCCAGTATGATTACAGTCCTGGCTGTAACTGCTTACTTATGAAATATTAAAAAACCGACGATGAACTGGATTTACTCAAAGTAGTGGGAAAAAAGAGTTAATGGAAGAACATTCAAAGAAGTCTGACACACAATATTTTAGGGTAGGAACATGCAAGAATTTACTTGCACGCCGATTTATGCTGCTGCACTCTTGTTGAATCTACAGTACAAGGATATGGCGCCGAGTTCTTATGAAGAGAAATGAACACTGGATTACCTCACTGCTTTGTTCAATGTGCGACCTTATGACAGTGGAAATATTATGATTCATTTGGCACAATTCAGTATTTGGTATTTTTCTTTCAAGATAGCTAATGGACTGCTGGCCAGCACGTATCATCTTCTACCTGGCGGTACTTCCTGTGCTGCAAAGAGCCATTAAATGTGCTGGCATCTAAACTGCTCAATGTACTACCATCATCAACTACAATTGAGCACAACTGGTCAACTCATGGGAGAATTCACACAAAAGGCAGAAATAATCTTTCCCTGTGACGACCAGAAAGTTAGTTTCACTGCGATGGAACCTCCAATATAAGGATGACACACAAGATATTAAAGGTCGCTTAGCAACCTATGACACCAGTAATCATTTGATGAGCCTGATTAAAGGAAGCAGTTGTTAAATTTGATTTTATAAAATCAAAACTTGAAGGTGACTAAAATTGTAATTTTCTTGTCACTGTATTGTTTTGTTTCATTTTTTTACAATTGCCTTTATGTCGCACCGACACAGATAGGTCTTATGGCGACATTGGGATATGGAAGGGTCAGAAGTGGAAAGTAAGCGACCATGGCCTTAATTAAGGTACAGCCATAGCATTTTCCTGGTGTGAAAATGGGAACCTATCTTCAGGGCTGCCGAGAGTGGGATTTGAACTCACCCAGGTTGAAAATTATCTATGTATATAAAATAAAATGTCCTAACTGACTGACTGACTGATTCATCATCACCGAGCCAAAACTACTGTACATAAAGAAATGAAATTTTGGGAATACATTTATATTACAGTGTAAGTGCTCACTAAGGAAGGAATTTTTGATATAGCTTTGCTAAAGGGGTAAAAAGTGGGGGGGGATGGATTTTATAAATGAGTAGAGCCTACATATATATCTTGAAAATTTTAAAGTTTATAGATGTAAAAATTGGTATTTGGAATCTCCTTTATAAAAAAGGTAACACATACTTTTTTGTTTTCGGAAAATGCCACTGAGGAGGGAAAATAATGGAGAAAAAGGGGTTGAATACCTTTTATGAGGACATCTATATCTCAAAAACTGAAGATGTTATAAACATGAAAATTGGTATTTGGAATTTCCTTTGAAAATAAAGAAACATGTATATCTGTATTTTTGGAAAATCCAATGAATAGGGGTGAACAAGAGTGACAAACGGGGTGAATTTTTAAAAAGATTATATGTGCAAATTATCTCAAACACATAACATATTACAGACTTGAAAATTATTATTTGGAAAATCCACTTATGGGGAACTGAAAATGGGGGTGAATTTTGAAAATGAGCATATCTACAGTATATCTCAAAAACTTAACACGTTACAGATGTGAAAATTGGTGTTTTTAATCTCTTCTAAAAACAACGAAATACGTATTTTATTGTTTTCGGAAAATCCACTTATGGGAGGGGGTGAAAGAATTGAAAATTTAGTTGAAATTTTTTATGAGGATATTTATGTCAAAAACTAAGATGCTGCAGATGTGAAAATTGGTATTTGGAATCTCCTTCAAAATAAGGAAACATGTATTTTTTTTTGAAAAACCATTTAACAGGGGGGTGGGGTGAAATGATTGAAAAATTAGTTGAATTATTTATTACATATGTCTAAAAAACTAAAGATGTTACAAACATGAAAACTGGTATTTGGAATCTGCTTTAAAAATAAAGAAACACGCATTTTGGGGGGGGAATCAACTTGCTGGGGGAGATGAAAATGGAGTTGAATTCTTTTTATGAGGATACATATAAGGTATCACAAAAACTGAAGATGTTACAATAGTAAAAATTCATATTTGGAAGCTCCCATATAAATAAAGAAACAAGTGTTCTTCGTTTTCGGAAAATTTACTTAAGGGGTGAGTGTCAAAGGAAGTGAAAAAATTGAATTATTTCTTATGCAGAAACTTATATCTAAAAAACCGAAGATGTTACAGAAATGAACATTTATATTTGGAATCATCTTTCAAGTAAAGAAACACATATTCTTTTGTCTTCAGAAACTCCACTTAACGGGGGTGAATGAATTGAAAAATTAGTTGAAAAAATTGGTATTTGGAAACTAAAGATGTTACAGACATGAACATTGGCATTTAGAATCTCTTTTAAAAGTAAAGAAACACATTTTGCGGGGGGAATCAACGCGGGGGAGTAGGGCGGTGAAAAGGGAGTTTAATTCTTTGTATGAGGGTACATATATCTCAAAAAAATGAAGATGTTACAGTCATGATAATTGGTAATTGAAAGCTCCTGTATGAATAAAGAAACACGTATTTTTTGTGTTCGAAAAATTCACTTAAGGGGGCGGGAAGGGTGAAAGGAAGTGAAAAATTGAATTCCTTTTATGGAGAAACTTATATCTTAAGAACTGAAGGTAACAGATGTGAAAATTTGTATTTGGAATCTCGTTTAAAAATAATGAAATGCAATTTTTGGGGGAGGGAATAAACTCAACTCAATTCTTTTTATGAGGATACTTCTATCCCAATAACTGAAGACATTACAGCCATGAACATTTGTATTTGGAATCTTCTTTCAAAGTAAAGAAACATACATTCTGGGGGAGGGAATCAAACTGGGGAGGGGTGGTGAAAAAGGAGTTTAATTTTTTTATAATGATACTAATATCTCAAAAACTGAAGATGTTACAGTCATGATAATTGGTATTTGGAAGCTCCTTTGTAAATAAAGTAACATGTGAAACATGTATTTTTCGTTTTTTGAAAATTCACTTGGTGGGGGGTGAGTGTGAAAGAAAGTGAAAAAAAATATCTTTCTATGGAGGAAGTTATAACTCAAAAACTGAAAGTTACAGATGTGAAAATTGGTTTTTGAAATCTCCTTTAAAAATAAAGAAACACACACTATTTTTGGGGAGGGAATCAACTTACAGGGCAGGTGGGGGTTGAAAAAGTTGTTGAATTATTTTTATGAGGATACATATATCTCAAAAATTGAAGATGTTACGGGGGGGTGAAAATAAGTAAAGAACGAGTTGAATTATGTTTATGAGGATACTTATATCTCAAAAACTGAAGTTGTTACAGATGTGGAAATAGGTATTTGGAATCTCCTTTAAAATAAAGAAACATGTATTTACTTTTTTTCGACTTGAGATAAGACTCATTCTCACGGGTACAGTTTTATTCGCATGGTCGTCTTAGCCCCAAAAGGTAATACCACTAACGTGGTTTAAAAAGAATTTCTGGGGTAAATGAAACTCAGTTTTTTGGTGAGTTTTTATACTTTAGGGATTTTCAGATAATGTCTTAGTACAATGCAGAGGAACGAGTACTTTGATCAAATTAAGAATCCAGGCGAGCAAAGCCACGGGTAACTGCTAGTATTGTATACAATGAGATCACTTCTCGAGTGTGTCGAGTAACATAATGTGTGTAATGAATTTGATATGGGAGTGAATAGTACAGTACCGAGGTATTTATAGAATTAAGAAAAACAGTCTCACAGTGAAAAATTCTATTACTTTCAAAAAGAATATGGAGAACACACTGAGATTTGAGTAGATGACATATCTGAATCTCAGACTGGGTGAATGTTGAAGGTGAATTATGAACAATGAGCACTGGTGCTGAGGAGTAGCAGTTTAAGATTTTAAGTTTTAGTTTAAAGAAGAAAGTAGAATTCCCTTGTGTTCTTCTGCATGTAGTGCAAATTAGTATACATGTAGCTTACTTAATTAATTACCATTCAATACATTTGTTCATGAAAATTTCTTGCTATTGTATTTTAAATTTAACTTTGAGGCATGGCGTACATCAATGAAGCTGAACTTCATAGATTATGTGCATCCAGATATGAAAATAAGAAAATAATCTTCACAATACAGAGAACAAGTTAATAGTCTTTGGAATCTTAAACTTCATAAACTTCATCAATCCTGCCAATTATACACATTGTACTAGGTAATAAAAGGTTTAAAACACTGTTTTAGTATAATACTAAAAATACCTCCGTGATATTATACTTCAGTCCATCTCTGCGGTTAATATTACACAATAATGTTCCATTTGAAAATATAAACATTTGCACTTATTTTTGGCAAGCCAGCCCTTAGATGTAGGGGTAGCGTGTCTGTCTCTTACTCGAAGGCCTCCGGTTTCAGTTCCTTTGTAATCCAAGATTTTAATTCTGAACAGTGGGCTGGAATAGGGTTCAATCAGCCTCATGAGGCCAACTGAGAAGCTGTCTGATACGAGAGACAAGGGACTCTGTCATGAAAGTCAAGTAGTACACATGAGGATGTTGTTACGCTGACCATATGACACTCCAACATCAGCAGGTCATCTGGCTAGGCAGCAGTCACCTTGGCAGGTTGGTTGGATCATAGATTTTTACTTCCACCAAAACTGGAAGTGCTAAGTCTCCAGTCCCCTATCTTGTACTACATTCACTTTCATTTTTCTTCCTCTCATTTGGAGTGACTGTGGATGTTTAGAAAATTCCCCATTTTTTAAGTATATCTTTCTCATGAAAAAATCTGTGACTGAAAAATCTGTAGAGAAGGATGAGACAGCATTTTCCAGAAATACAGATTAAATCAGAAGAAATTCTTTTTAATCCAGGTCAAAAATTATGCTGTATGCAGTGAGGTCACTTCTCAAGCTGTGTCAAGTATCATAATGTGTAATGAGCAAGGTAAGTGCTGAGGAATTTATAGAATTAGGAAAAACAGTCTCACAGTGAATAATTCAAATTCTTCAAAAAAATACATAGAGATCATGCTGAGATTTGAGTAGATGACTTGTCTTGAAACTCAGACTAGGTGAAAGTTGAAGGTGAACAGTAGTTCAAGATTTTTACCATTTCTACAATTGGGTTATTAAATTTGCTTGAATATTGTACGGATCCAGATAATTTATAGAAACCAATATAGATACCATCCTATTCAGAAATCGATTAATGCTAAACAGTCAAATTCCTAAGAGAAAGTACAGTGCGTTCATTTACGGGTGGGGCCGGGAGAAACCTCGCTTGCCTGGCACTAGCCACTTGCGGGCTTGAGACGTGCAGGTCAAGATCGAAGCATCACTTGCCGGGTACTAGCTACGCTATCGGGCGTGAATCAGCTGTCTGTATGCTTCCGCTGTGTGTATTACAGTGCTACCAAGACACATTAAGTAATTAATTAATTAATTAATTAATTAATTAGTTTTCACAGTATTTACTTTGTTATAGGTGATGTTGGAAGTGATGTCAGTCTGCTGCCACACAGTTCTGACATCGTTTAATAAAATTACGGTTCACACGAGTAAGTTCTTGTTCGGTAATTTTCCCAATTTCTCTTATATTCTCCTTCCATTCATCTATGTTGTGCGGATTATCCCTATAACCATTATTTTTAGTGTTCCCCACAAACAGAAATCACACACTGTGAAATGATCCTTTCTCCAAACACGTCAGTTAATTCGTTCATGAGCCGTATGGGCTGTTGCTGAACCTTGTTGGAAATACCCATAAAATTTCTCCAAATCTGATAACATTTGGAAAAATATTGTGAGATATTTTTGTGCATTTATTGTATCCTGAAAACAAATGGGCCCAATAATTCACTTCGCTGTAACGGCGCACCAAACACCAATTTTTTCGTCATGCAATGGAACCTCATGAATTAAATGGGGATTATATGTACTCCAATACTTATTGTTCTGTGAGGAAACATGTCCTCGTAGATGAAACCGTGCCTCATCAGAAAAAGTTATTAAATGAGGATCCACACTACTGTCCACAATACTCTGTAACATCCAATTACGAAACTGAACTCGTTTTTCATCATCTCTTGGCCATAATTCATGCATTATATGCATTCTATATATTTTTAAATTTACAAGTCTAGTGGCAGTAAAAACGGATGTTTTTGAAACACTGACTTCCTGTGAAACACGTCTTAGAGATTTATTCAGAGAGCATGTGAATGATGCACTGATTTCACCAATTTTGTCCTCCGTCAATAGTCTTCTTTTTCGCTTAGGAATTGAAGCATTTAGCGATTCTCTTGTCCTTAGTTTATTAATAAGTCGTCTTACAGTTTCTCTGTCCGGAATTGCTGCACACGGATATTTCACTGCAAATTGTCTGCGCACCTCTCTACATGACTCTGATTTTACATATGTATCGTACATAAAACTTTCTGCACACGTACAAGCGGATATTTAACCTGTTACATTTCTAACCATGGCATTACACACACACACACACACTGCACAACTAGCTGGCTTACAACTGCTGCCTTCTCGTCCTTGACTGGCGCTTCTCAAGCCCGCCTGTGGCTAGCGAGATTTCTCCTTGCCCCAACCTTAAGCAAACGCACTGTACCTGTGCTGGTCTCCAGCTCCAATTTAGAGCCTCAAATGATCCTCAACTCACCAACGTAATCTATCATGACAGGTGCGACAACTAATTTACTATACATTATGACAGTTAAATTGCTATATAAACAAAACACTTGTATGTATGTTGTAGTAACAAAGTAAATTATGGTAAACTAAAATGTAGAATTAAAAGATTTATACTATTGCACATTGTTCACTGCAGTGAAAAGTCATAATTAGGGATGGGATTTATAGACACAAATAAGTTAGAATGCAAACGTTTTTAATCAAGGCGCATTTGTCTTCCACCGCACAACGGTTCTAAAGTGAGATTTGCAATATTAGTAATCTGAACTATCAGAACACCTAAAATTAATGCAATTCACAGATATAATTGCGAAGTGGCCTTGTTCGAATATGTTTGCATTCTAACCTATTTCTGTCTATAATTCCCATCCCTGTAACAGTCTCACAAGGGCTAGCGTATTCATGAAACTGAAATATCATGATACAGAACTTCTATTAAAATTACCCAGTATGGTAAACCTCAAGGCTGCCACCTTATGCATGTGATAGCGCGGAATTTAAAATCCAAACACTTAAAACAATCAAGCAGATACTGATTTCTGTTAGGAAAACGCGACTCATCGCACCAATAATAGGTCGGGGATTCTTATAGGTAATTCTGACCCCTGGGTTCCATTCCCTGTTATGTGTGGTATGAATGTCTTCGGTTCTGAACACAAAACCAATTACCAATAGAGATTAATTTGCTACACTTAACAAAGTAGAAGCGTTCTTGCTGATAACAATCGATGAGGGTGTTGCTGCTATTAAAAATGTACCAACTTCAGCTAACTCCTTCCGGGAGGAGGGCGTGCTGAGGTGGTGGAGAAGCCCTTTGGCCCTTTAGCCCGTTAGCTCTTTAGCCCATTAGCCCTAGGAGGAAGAGGAGGTGGAGGAAGAGTCCTTTAATCCTTTTGCACTTATGATAAGACGTAACCTCTGGGTTCCATCCCCTATCATGTGTGTAGCACGATTATTTTTTCGGTTCAGCATTTTGCATAGTAGTCCTCTCCTGCACAAGCTACATGCTTGTAACCCATGCCAACAGATTGAAATAATATGTTTCCGAACCGACATTTCATGTCACATGTTTATGCGATAACTTGTTAAATGTAAGCAGCGTATTTCTTATAGCACTAGGCGTTCTGTTTAATTTTTACTTTCCGCATAAGCTTGTAACCCATGCTAACAGATTGAAACAATATGTTTCCGAACCGATATTTCATGTTACATGTTTATGTGATAACTTGTTCAACAGCTAGGGACTTAAATGTAAGCAGTGTATTTCTTATAGCACTAGCGTTCTGTTTAATTTTACTTTCCGCACGAGCTACATGCTTGTAACCCATGCCAACAGATTGACCGATATTTCATGTTACATGTTTATGCGATAACTTGTTCGACTGCTAGGGACTTAAATGTAGCCAATGTATTTCTTATAGCACCAATCGTTCTTTTTAATTTCACTTTCCGTGTTTGCGATAATAGAATAGGGTTTGAATCTATGTTTTTCTATTGTAACTAAATCAGATTAGCGTTTACAGAGCGAGTTGGCTACGCAGTATAGTTTTTTCTGTAGTTTTTTATTTTCGCACAAGACAAATGATAGAAGGTAAATCATTTGAAGTTGTACTTTTGTTGTATTCATATTATCGTTTACCGAGCGAGTTGGCTACGCAGTATGTGCACTGCCTTATGCATAAGATCGCGTTGTATGTTCGATAAAGCTATGCCTTAGCCGAGCGAGAAGAGGAGGAGGACGTTATAACAGCCACTTTATTGCATAAGCTGTAAAGAATTCTTACTTTTTTCTCTGTTCGAATGCATCTTCTTAGAACGAAGGTATCCCCTGACATGTTATCAACACATGTTGTATCGAATACAGTGTTCTATTCTAGTCTTGTTATGTTTTAATCACTTATTTAGTGTTCTGAACTCATCAATCAATGTTCTGATCAAATGTTGAAGTTAACGACATCGAGTACAGTGTTCGATTCTAGTCTTAATCACTTCTTTTGTGATCTGATCTTCTTAGGAAAAAGGTATCTCCTGACATGTTCTGAACACATATTGTATCGAGTACAGTGTTCGATTCTAGTCTTGATCGCTTATGTAGTGATCTGAACACATCAAACAATGTTCTGAACGCATGTTGTTAACGACATCGAGTACAGTGTTTAATTCTAGTCTTATGTTTCTTGTGTGATCTGCAAGTCTAAACATGCACAATAATCTTATCGCTCCACACTCTTGCCTTCGCGATGCAGGTTTAAACTTGATCGATAGAGATATAAAGCTATGCCTTGACATAGGAGGCGGAGGAGGAGGATGAGACCTTAACAGCCTATGTATAGCCGCCATTGTTTAAAGATGAAAGCTGTCAAAAAAGCACGTAGAATGTTTTATATTACCCGCCATCACATTTCAAAGGTATGAGGTTTAGTGCTGTAAAGATAGCAGCACTATGCTCTGTTGATTAAAGATGGGAGCTGTCCAAAAAGCACATGGAACTTAAATTACCCACCACCACATCTATAAGGATGAGGTTTAGTGTCGTAAAGATAGCAGCACGATGCGTTGTTGTTTAAAGATTTTGGTCGACAGCTATCAAAACCACGTAGAATTTTTCAAATTGCCGCCACCACATTTCAAAGGTAGTAGCTAAAGATGGCAGCACGGTGCTCTGTTGATTAAAGATGGCGGATGACAGCTGTCACGTGGACATTGCCGCCACCACATTTCAAAGGTAGTAGCTAAAGATGGCAGCACGGTGCTCTGTTGATTAAAGATGGCCGCTGTCAAAAAGAACGTAGCTTTGAAGAGCACGTGGAATTTCAAATTGCCCTCTACCGCATGCATGACAGCAGCCGCCATCTTGCGCAGTAGCCTCTAAGCTAGCTTTCTTCATAAGAGCCTGTGTATAACCGCCATCTTGTGCGAGCACCCCTAGACCGCCTCATAAGGAGCTGTGTATAGCCGCTATCTTGTCGCTGCCATCTTGCGCAAGCATCACTAGGGCGTCTCATAAGAGCAGCAGTCATCTTGTGCAAGCACCCTTAAGAGGTCTCATAAGAAGCTATGTATAGCCGCCATTTTGTGTCCGCTATCTTGAGCAAGCATCCCTAGGGCATCTCATAAAAGCAGCAGCCATCTTGTGCAAGCACCCTTAAGCAGTCTCATAAGAAGCATGTATAGCCGCCATCTTGTAGAATAAGAAAGCTGTCCATGCCAAAGGACCTAAGTAGGAGCCGAACCGTTGATCTCATCATTAGACTACTTTTTTTCTTATGCTATCATGTTCCTTATACTGCGAACCTACGTATTGGGCAGAAAAAATTTGTCCGTTTTGCTCTACGACGCACCGTTTTCGAGATATTTAACATTTCGCATTTAAGCTCCAAATTTAAATAATCGAACCTGCACGGCACGTTAGCCTCTAAGCTAGCTTTCTTGATAAGAGCAGCAGCCATCTTGCGCAAGCACCCTTAAGGTGTCTCATAAGGAGCCGTGTATAGCCGCCATCTTGTGTCCGTCATCTTGCGCAAGCATCCTTACGGCGTCTCATAAGAGCAGCAGCCATCTTGTGCAAGCACCCTTAAGCCGTCTCATAAGAGCAGCCGCCATCTTGCGCAAGCACCCTTAAGGAGTCTCATAAGGAGTCATGTATAGCCACCATCTTGCACAAGCAAGCATCCCAAGGGAGTCTCATAAGAGCCTCTGTATAGCAGCCATCTTGAAGCCACCACCTTGCGTAAGCACCCTTAAGGCATCTCATAAGGAGTCATGTATAGCCGCCATCTTGTGCAATTGGCGTCGAGAAGGGCATCCGGCCGTAAAACTGAGGTTAGGCCCTTCTATGAGGTTAGGCTTGCTGTCTTGTGCATTAAAAGATAGGTTAAGCCCCTCTAAGATAGTGGATGTGAGGTTAGGCGGTGTCTCATAAGGAGCCATGTATAGCCACCATCTTGTGCAATTGGCGTCGGGAAGGGCATCCAGCTGTAAAACTGAGGTTAGGCCCTTCCATGAGTTTAGGCTTGCTCTCTTGTGCGTCAAAAGTTAGGATAAGCCCCTCCAAGGTAGCAGATGTAATGTTAAGCTCACTCTCTTGGGCGTCAGGAAGAGCATCCGGCCGTAAAACTGAGGTTAGGCCCTTCTGTGAGGTTAGGCTAGCTCTCTTACGCATAAACAGTTAGGTTAAGCCCCTCCAAGATGGCGGATGTGAGGTTAGGGTCGTGCTCTTAGCCAGCGTGAGGAGGAGGCCTCTCCCGAGAGCATGAGGAGAAGGTGGGGGAGGAGGCTTCTCCAGAGAGCCGGAGGTGGAGGCGGCCGAATCTCCCACTTACTCTACTTATAAGGCTTTTTAATATGAACTGATTATAATTATGTACTTAATTTAAGTTCTAGTTTTTATGTTCTCCAGCATACTTTTCTTCAACACTTTCAACATTTTTCCTGAATTTTAATACATTATTGCACAACAGCGAAACATAGTATGTACCTGATTTTTGTATTATATGAAGGATTCGGCCACCCAAAATGAAGATGTTAATCAGGAAGTACATGTCAAAAGTAATTTAATTATAAGTAGCCTTATGAAGAACCTTCAAAATAGTTCAGAAAAAACGTTTACATTCAATTTATACCAATAAGCCTGCTCAAACAATGAAAATGAATAATTTACTGGGGCTACTTAAGCCACAATTATATTTGAAATACAAAATTTACTTATTTACGAATAGTTTGTTTTGGTATTGTAGCCCTGAAAACATTGGATAATGCACAGTCCAACCTTGCACTCTTTGCACCACCATCTACATTACTTTCTTTTCATGATACAGGTGAATCATCAGCCTGCATCTCTTCATGTAAATGAAAAAAATAAGCCCAAATTTCTGGAGAGGTGATGTATTTCTATCGTTTTTATTATAAGTAAAATAATGCAGATAAAAACTTGCATTTGAAAGTGATGTAACAAATAAAAGCCTTGCCCAAACTGTCACTTAATATGTGATCTTGTTCATAAGCAGTCTTCATCATGCTCATCTACAGTATTTCTGAACCTGCTTCTCCTAATAAAGGATCCAAGATATCACTATCATTGAGCCGGCATGAGGACACGTTTGTACAGTAACACAGCTAACAGGCTGATAGATTTGGTGTGCTCAGCAGCTGGCACATCAAGTGCTTTAGGCAAAAATCACGTATGGTATACGGGCGCCGTCCCCAACTGTGAAAGCAGTTTGCCCGTATCGCATACGGGCACAGTGTTGAAAATGTTAACAATCTGCTTTATATCGCACCAACACAGATAGGTATTATGGCAACGATGGGACAGGAGAGAACTAGGGGTGGGAAGGAAGCGACAGTAGCCTTGATTAAGGTACAGCCCCAGCATTTGCATGGTGTGAAAATGGGAAATCACAAAAAACTGTTTAAGGGCTGCTGACAGTGGGGTTTGAACACACTATCTCCCGAATGCAAGCTGATAGCTATGTGACCCAAACCACACGGCGACTTGCTCAATCCAGTGTATTTTAAATTGCCAAAAAATAGTACAGTGTGTGAATACCACTTTTTAACAGCAACATTAATAGTTGTTGTTACATGTATGCCAAAAACATAAAGGGACTAAAATTCCCCTCTTCATTTTTGTAGATTAAGGTTAATTTTAATCAAGTACCAATTAGTCCCATATTGTACATAGCTGAAGATATCCCATATTATGGGACACAACATGTACTACTCTCTTTAATGTGTTTAATGTTTTAGTGATCTAACACTCACTGATTCTATTGTACTGAAAATTGCGACAAGGACATCTCTCAATTAATTGAATAGTTGATGTCAATATGGAATCAAATATGAAATATATATATGGTAATGGTATAAGTAATGTACATGAGTTATTAATTAATGTATCCTCTTGTTCTCAATTTAGACGTTTGGCATGAACATAATCCCCAAAAGGTAGTGGGAGGAGATAAAAGTGTCATGCTTGTCACCGGCTTGCGACCAGCTACCACTTATCACTTCCGCCTTTACGCGGAGAATCAACTTGGGATGAGTGCTCCAAGTGATGTACTACATGTGAGTAGTTTTCCAGTATTGCTCAGCCATTAGTGAATGCAACACTTTTTGGTAAGTGATTGTATCCACCATCTCCATATGTTGCTTTCATTTTATAAGAAAATCTTTGAAATCAAAAGTATTGTTTGTCAATAGATTATGATTATTTTGCCTTATTAATAATTTGTAAACACCTATTCTGTCTGTAACAGACCAATTTTTCTCTAGAATCTTTTTATTCTTTGTGTTCAGACAGTTTCGATGTTCCAATCCATTGAGGGTGCAAAAAGCATTTTCTATTAACATAGTGAACAAGGTGCCCGAGAGTTGCTCAGGCTCCCTCTTTTACTATCATTTACAGTGCTTGAACCCCACTGGGTATTGGTTTTCTTAACTAATAAATCATCACATGCTGGAAATACGTAGGTCTCTCTTCTGTTAAATATGACTCTATGCAAAATTCCCTCACAAAATCTCTCTGAAGAATTTCAATATGTTTCACATTTGCAACCAAATTGGCGTAAGGTTAAGAAGAGCTTTAACAAGAAGATTATGTTAGTAGATTATTTGTGAAAGAGATGATGGAACAACATCCTGAGCTGTATGAACACCAGAAACAGTTCATGTCATTAAAAACACTACTGAGAAATAAAATGGCAGCCACCAGTCCAGTAACTTCCAAGCAGAACTAACATACCTACACATATAGGTTGTTAAGACAATGAGATTGGAGAAGATTTAGACAGACCGATCACTCTCCTCTGTGAATACTTACCACTGACATAGACTCAGCAATGCATGAACAAGTCATTTCTATACTCAAGTGGGAAGATTTGTGGACAATATACACCTACTACCATACCTATACAATGGTCTCTAAAATTATTAGCAGATATCTGCAGTGGCATTCCCAAAACTGTCTGTTGGAGATCTACAATTCAGAAAGGCAAGGGACTGTACTGAAACTCAATGGGGACAATTTGGTCATTTTTTCTTCCTTTTTCTTTTCTGGTGTATTGTAATCATTCAGAATATGTTGAGATATTATTCTACCAAGTTTCGTATGGGCCTGTCAGATGAACTGCTAAGAAAAAATGCCGTGACCCTTCGATATTATGCATCATTTCTGATATTCTTAGTAAATGAATAAGATGATCTGAAATGGTTAAGAATACCCGACATACAGAGAAAAAACAATATGTACGTCATCAGGGAACAATCAAATCAAACACTACTAGACATTGGTTGCTACTGCCTCCTCTGGATTGAGAAGCTTTCCTCCACGAATGCTGACATGTCAACAGCACTGTTCCAAGTTTTCGAGAAGGAAGTTTTCCTTTTGTAGTCTAATAAAGGAAAATTAGAAAGTTCAAACAGGTATCTCACACTCAAATCCATGGTTCAGTACATAATACATAAAAATCAGATTGAGGCAGATAAAAGGGGTTGCTTACATTGCAGCATTTAAGGACACTTTTATTCTCTGTCCCGTGTAGTAGGGAAAATAATAGTAATCTACCAGCTGTAAAAATCATATAACCACAATGCAGTTGAGAAATGTAGTGTAGATACGGTATATTGGATAGTACCTTGCCTGCTATATTTATGTGTATTTTTCGTGTGTATCTATTAGAGCATAGTAGGATAAAATAGTACTAATAATAATCTGTCTATGCGTTTAGACTTTTTGGTGATTTTTGGGTAGTTCTTGTGAATTTCAAACTTACAATTTTAATTTCTGTTTTTGCTTAGCAGTGACATATTGTAATTAGGATATGTCTGAATGCAGTTTAAACTTATTGTAGTGTATTGTAGTATCCTATTAGAAATTAGCAAGCTTATTCTATTATTGTCAAATACCATATTTATGTAGTATAGTAGAAGTAACTTTAGAAACTCTCTTGCTAAAATTATTTTATTGTAATTAGGATAGGCTTAACTGCAGTTTAGAACTGTATAATCCTTGTGTATTGCTTTTATCCTGTTAGTGTGTTGTAGGATAAATATACAGTACGACCAAGTGTATCTTCCCCTGTCATTACTTGGCCTAGCTCAGACGAGACGCTGCATGGTACATTCAGAAATAAAAACATGGATCAAAAGGTCTATCTAAAATTTACTTAAAATCATAGGACCGGTTCTAGAATACATATTCGTAAATGAGAATTTGAAGAAATAAATGGGTGGAAAGGTTTTTTACCAACAAAATAAATTAATTTACAGAAATATATTACAGTATAACATTTGCCATCACTGATTCAAATATAAATATGGGTCACAAACCCAAATTACAATCATTGTTGGAATACGATGGTGTTACTGAGTTTTGATGGAGCTTCAAATAAATTAAACTATGCATGGTACGTAGCCTCAAACTGAATCGTCTCTTAAAGTGAAATTATATTTATAGATTCGCACTTCTCAGCTTGATTAAATTAATCCAAACTAGTCAGTAAACAAATACAACAAACCCTTGCTTGGGACTGGCATATACCCACAAGAGACACTGAATTTACAATCACGGGGTCTGCCCCGGAACAAACTGGAGAGAGATAAAACTTTACAACCTCAAAATCAGCTCGTGCTGTAATCCCCTTAAACAACGATTCACACAATAACAACAGACAAATACACACATTGGACAAACATGCACAAAGTATAAAATAAACATAACCTGAAAAGGAAAACAAATATATACTGTACACGTGATGTCATCATCTGGGCTTAGGTCTTGAACCCAACATCTCTATGGCTTTGGACATCAACTGTCATGCGTACAACAGTGGAGTGTTGCCAGTTAAAGTTAGCAACTCTAGGTCACCTGTGGAGAGAACATCAATAACAAATCTTTTCCAGGCTAACAGACTAACATTTCCTTGGGTGGGATAACGGGATTTGTGTGTACACCAGGTTCATTCATTTGTAGCTCAGTCACCCTTCACCAAGTCTATACCTGCATAAATACGTCATTGGATCAACAGGCCATTTCTCTGCACTGCTTTCAGAAACAAGACTCACCTTTCAATACACATGGTCAGGCCGGAAGCTCTCTGACATATACATGAGTCTTGTTACGACACACCAAATTGTGTCCCATACTATTCCGAATCTAGGCCACTCATCAGCCCATACTCAAATACATATTACTCATCTCATATGAGGATAGCATACCCTATTTATGGCTCCTCACGGCCTCGTATCTAGAATATTCAGGTTCACATCCAGGCTCTCACTTGGCCTATTCTCACACCTAAGCCTCCTCAGGCTATTTTCACAAATATCTCACTGCAGTATCACTCACACACTTCGGAACTTCACGGCCATGCATCTACCCTTACTAGGTTTGCATCTCCCACATGGCTATGGTTTAGTCTGTCGTGAGATTATATAAAAGACCCCCACTGAGTTACAACGGTGTAAATATCTCTCTGCTCTCGCTGCAGGCTGAAAAATATTCCCCATGCATAAACATGCACATCCCAACATCATTAACTACGTCGTCTACAATACCGGGTTCCCTGTTTGAAACTCTGGAGGTAAGTTGACCTCCAACTCATTCTGAAGACTTTGACATCAACGTAAAACTTGCACCACATGGCGCATAAAAATCTACTTTCAAAAACATGTACTAACCACAAACTACATCATTATCCTCATACCATCTAAAGCAAAGCTAATAAAACACTTGGCTGGCAGGTGGTCAGCCCCGAGCTAAATTATTTAACCTACACTTGAAATAAACATGCCTATATCATTGAAAGTGAGATATTTAGTATTTACATTACTGATAATGGCCCTGAGTCAAATCCTTAGCTACAAGTCATGCTTATATGCAGTACAACTTACCTGAAACCATCTGTCATTGTCTCAGTGCACCGTCCAGGGCTGCGGTGTGGAGTTAGCACATTCTAGCGCTGTTTACACTGGATCCTGAAGTCTCACACTCGACTCCTTAGAACACCATTACAGATGCCATCTTCTTCTTTGATCCTCGGCGGGTCCTGCAACCTGGATGATGCAGTGTGACACACCTCTTCACTGCCTTGTATGTACAGTACTTGCATACAATGCCACGACCTAGGCCAGATACAATTGACTTATTATATCAGTCCAACCATGAGTAGTGCCTATTACAGGTATGATACCCAGTCACAACAAGTCCGTATGGCAGTTAACACATGCACACTGCACTAGATTGAAGAAATCGATCTAGTTAGTTTAATTATTCTCTCACTGTAAATGCTCAGGCAAGCTAGTCTACTCCCTAAATGTGACTTTCTAATAACATTTTTAGAGGCACTTTGTCTAGAGGTTTGATATGAGTGACATGCACTTCACACCAGTCTGTCAGCGAAACACTCAAGCTCATTCAGAAGCCTTCCCTTTATAGTATTTCCAGTTTCCGTTGGGCTCAGTACATTCCCGCGTTCATAATAGAAGATCTTTGTGTACCAGTCGCGTCTCTCCAATGGCTGTTTGAATTCAACTAAGAAAAACCTTCAACATACCTACTTGTCACCACTAGGGTGCAAATAGTGCTCCAAAATCCAATCAATATTTTCCAGTTTTTTTCACTGAAACTTGCACTTGTGTAGAAATAACATCTCTAATTAGCATGCTACCAGACCTGGAGTGCTCAGATTTGACTATGTGTTATTGGCACTACTGGCTCCACATAACAAATTCAAACATCTTTGTCTCTTTCTCACAATCTTCCTTCTCTTTCTCTGACTCACTTGGGAAAGCAATTCCCAGGGTCTTCACAAATATGTTCAAAATAAAGCATGCTTTACACTGGGATTTACATGAGTAACCACAGGGACTGCAGCTTGTGCTACGAGGTTCGCCTCCCCCTAAGACACGAGGTTCGGGCTCTGCTTGTTGGTATATTCAAATATTCCTATAACGTAAAATGATGATATTTTGACTGTAATATGGTCATATGGTACATAAGTAGTATTGTAGTGTAGTAGTATATTAATTACCTTATTGTCGTGTGATCTTTGTGTACTATCCTAGACAATATTCCTTTTCTTTCTTTTTTCTTGCACACAAAAATTGTATTTTTACTTTCCTTTTCATTTTTCCATAAAGAATGGTTAAGGAGTGCAAGTGTAGCAACTGTGGGAGTGGCCACGCATTAAGGAGTATGAAGGAGGGGTTGGAGAGTTTGAAGGAGATAATTAGGATTCTCTCAGAAGACAGGAAGGAAGGGTAGGCCTCCCTCGAACAATGTACAAGATATAGTAGGTGTAAAAGGGACATGGGAAGGACAGGGAGGAATTGTAGAAGACATGTGGCCTAATGCTCTAAGGGGAAGGAGATTACAGCCTAAGGGCACAATTCAGGATCAGAATTCAGGACAGATGTCTGTGAGAAATCAGTATGAGTCACTGCAGGTAGAACAACAAAGGTAAGATGAGGAACAGGGACTGTTGCTGAGAAGTGTGGAAGTAGGAGGAAGGGAAATGTACAGTAGAGGATAGGAAAAGACAGGTGGAACAGAGTCACGGGAGGGAGGAAAGGGCAGATATCTTGGATTCAGGAGGTCAAATGGACTGTATTGTGATTTACCTGTCTAAGGCATTTGATAGGGTGGATCATGGGAGACTACTGGCAAAATTGAGTGCAAATGGACTAGACAAAGAGGTGACTGAATGGGTTGCTATATTTCCAGAAAATAGATCTCAGAGAATTAGAGTAGGTGAGGCTTTATCTGACTATGTAATAATTAAGAGGGGAATTACTCAAGGCAGTATTATTGGACCTTTATGTTTTCTTCATCATCATCATCATCATTTCCCTTTATCCAGCTGTAGCCGGGTATGGGCAAATATAGTTCCTCTCCACTTTCTTCAGTAGGGGACGCCCTAACATTCTCCGAGGTACCATATCTGCTTTATCCATATAGGCTATTGTTACGAAGGGCTCGCTACACCAAAAGGCATTTTATACCTACTGCCAGGTTCAAAATAGGCCCCCCCTAGCATGGAGTCAGACACCTTCTTAGCCGCTCCTCTGGAGTACAGATGCTATAGGTTTGCCTCTTCCGCCATCTCCACCATACTGAAGTCCACCTTCTCTGCCATAGATGCCATTGAGGTCTTCACTCGTAACCCTGAGCTGGGACCCATACCAGATGTTACACACATAAATGATATGAGTAAAGAAGTGGAATCAGAGATAAAGCCTTTTGCAGATTATGTTATTTTGTATAGAGTAATAAATAAGTTACAAGATTGTTAGCAACTGCAAAATGACCTCCATAATGTTGTGAAATGGACAACAGGCAATGTTATGATGATAAACGGGGTTAAAAGTGAGGTTGTGAGTTTCACAAATAGGAAAGGTCCTCTCAATTTTAATTGTTGCATTGATGGGGTAAAAGTTCCTTATGGGGATCTCTGAAAGTACCTAGGTGTTAATATACGGAAAGATCTTCATTAGGGTAGTCACATAGATGAGATTGTAAATAAAGGGTATTGATCTCAGCACATGGTTATGAGGGTGTTTATGGGTTGTAGTAAGGATGTGAAGAGAGGGCATATAAGTCTCTGGTAAGACCCCAAATTGAGTACGGTTCCAGTGTATGGGACCCCTCACCAGAATTACTTGAATCATGAAGTGGAAAAAATCCAAAGAAAAGCAGCTCGATTTGTTCTGGGTGATTTCCGACAAAAGAGTAGCATTAAAAAAATGTTATAATGTTCTGGCTGGGAAGACTTGGGAGAAAGGAGGCGAGCTGCTTGACTAAGTGGTTTGTTCCAAGCTGGCAGTGGAGAGGTGGAATGTAATGACATTAGTAGACAAATGAGTTTGAGTGGTGTCTTTAAAGTAGGAAAGATCACAGTATGAAGAAAAGATGGAATTCAAGGGGACAAATTGGGGCAAATATTCATTCACAGGAAGAAGAGTTAGGGACTGGAATAACTTACCAGGGGGGATGTTCAATAAATTTCCAATTTCAGAATCATTTCAGAAAAGGCTAGGAAAACAACAGATGGGGAATCTGCCACCTGGGCGACTGCCCTCAATGCCGATCAGTAGTGATTGATTTGATTGTATTTTGAGAACTATGTATATACACCAACTTATGAATGATCACATAAGAGCTGAACTGAACGCAGAAAAAATTTTCATATTCAAAGAATGAATGCTTAGTTATGTTACACACAAACATAACAAATGGAAGAATAGTGATGACCACAGCATGTTTTTTGCAAGCTTTCACAGGCAGTAAGATGCAGAGTAAGACCCAGGTGGAGAGGAAGAACTCTTACTAAAACCATGGAAAGGCAATGGCTTGCAGAAGAAGAGTGGTATGATAGACGATCTGTTGTATGTAACCTGAAAACAGGCAACAGCTGAAAAATACAGTAGATGTGCAAAGGATATGTGATCATAATGTGAAAAATTTCTCAAAAAATTCTCATACTTTGAAACATAATTAACTGCTCCCCAATAAAATATATCTCAGAAATATTTGTATTTTGAATGTAATGAGAAGTAACTAACATAAAATGTGTTCTATTGTTTAAGTTACTGCTTTCACTGAGTTCCTCGATGATATAATACCTTGCAGTATTAACTATTCACAGTAAATTATATGAGTTGATGTCCATCAAGCCTGAACCAGCCCCATGGTATAGGGGTAGTGTGCCTGTCTCTTACCCGGAGGCCCCGGGTTCAATTCCATGCCAGGCCAGGCCAGGGATTTTTACCTAGACCTGAAGGCTGGTTCGAGATCCACTCAGCCTACATGATTAGAATTGAGGCGCTATCTAACGGTGAGATAGCGGCCCCGGTCTAGAAAGCCAAGAATAATGGCCGAGATGATCCGTCGTGCTGACCACATGACACCTCGTAATCTCCAGGACTTCGGACTGAGCAGCGGTCGCTTGGTAGGCCAAGGCGCTTCAAGGGCTGTAGTGCCATGTGGTTTGGAGGGGGGGGAGTTCATCAAGCAATCCAGTGGCATGTAGTTATGTCTCTTTTCAGTAGCACAACTACTCAAGATAACTCGTAACACAAGACTTTGATTTCTGTTCTTGAGGGTTTCATGTGTGTACATGGAGCATTTCCAAGTCTGAAATTCAACATTTCCTAACTTTACAAATGCCATTCTTCTTGCCACAGGGAACAACAGAAAGTGAAGTTCCATCTGGTGCTCCCCAACAAGTTGCTGTTGAGCCTATGGGTGCACAACAACTTCGCATCACTTGGCAAGCACCTGACCGGGAATTATGGAATGGGGAACTTCTGGGGTACAGTATAGGCTTTCGTAAATCAGGGTAAGTAAACATTTCTTTATTCTGATAGGGTGACCACCATTCAAGATGACCTGGTATAAAAATTTATTTTAAAAAACGTTTGAATTGAAAATGTAACTACTCATATTATGGTAATTCAACCTTCAAATTCTTGTTATGGTTTTGCTCTGTAATTGTGGTTGTTACTGCTGCTACTGTTTATGATGATTCCTGCAAAGACATGCCATTTAATTCAAAGTCTTTGAAGTGCCCAAGGGTATCGTACTCTTTATTAAGTATCGTGTGCTGAACAACACGAATGAACAAGGAATTTTCATCCTGCCTATTTTGGGTTATGATCAACAGGAATGAATAAATTTTACTGACATTCTAGTTAATCAGAACCGTGATATCGAACAAACTAATGACAAGGATAATTCATATTTTACTGAAAAATGTAGATGAAACAGAATATAGGCTATATTATTATCAAATCCCTAAAACATTTATAGTACAGTACATAGTATTTAAAAGAAAATTTGGTTTGTTAATACACTAAAGCTAAATGAAATAAAACACAGCAAACTCATAAAACAAATAACCAGTGATGTCACGATTTATTCATAAAGACTTAAAGAGCCTTTTTATTTACAACAAAATTCTATAGCTAACTATGATTGACTCACTGAAAATGTAAACAATCAAAGTTAAACAACAACAAAATCAATTGCAAGCTAATTGGGTGTATTCATTCTGCAACATTTCAGATTGTATTTCATTAATAGTGAAATTTTCTTTCGAGTTTCTCTGATGAGGTAAGTACCTCACAAAAAAAATTATAATAATAATAATAATAATAATCTTCAATAAAAACTGCCCATGCAAGGTTGAATTAGTATATACTTTAAGTTTTAACACCCAAATTAAATCAGGTGTTGCATCTTCTATTTAGTAATTAATAACCTTTTAGAATAAATAAATAAATAAATAAATAAATAAATAAATAAAATTTAACTGAATCTGACTGGCTGAATCATAGTCACAAAAGTAAATAAAACTGTCAAAACACACTGTGTAATCATTTGAACTAAAATGCAACACTGGACTGGTGACATATTAGCAATAGGCAATGACAAAAATAGAGCAAATGAGAAACATAGAAAAATACCACATATGAAAAATAGATGGTATTGAAAACCAACACAGGCTGAAAAGGCAAAAGTCCACCCTATTTTAACGTAGTTATTTAGAATTTTTGTAAGTCAGCTTCAGGCAATAATTTAAATTTGTCACCAAAAATCTAAAAGTCATCAAGAACAAAGGTACAAGATATGAAGGTGCACATTACTACTTGCTTTCACTGCAGCAGTATTGCAATGACCGGGCGAGTTGGCCGTGCGCGTAGAGGCGCGCGGCTGTGAGCTTGCATCCGGGAGATAGTAGGTTCGAATCCCACTATCGGCAGCCCTGAAAATGGTTTTCCGTGGTTTCCCATTTTCACACCAGGCAAATGCTGGGGCTGTACCTTAATTAAGGCCACGGCCGCTTCCTTCCAACTCCTAAGCCTTTCCTATCCCATCGTCGCCATAAGACCTATCTGTGTCGGTGCGACGTAAAGCCCCTACCAAAAAAAAAAAAAAAATAATATTGCAATGATTGTGTTTTTGTGGAACAGTACTCTGAACTGCTCAAAATTGTGTGATATTTTTCCTCTATTGTCATTATAATGTGAATGAATGTAGAGAGAGTGCTTTGTCTTAAGTCTGTCAATGGACAGAAGAAAGGAGCAGATTAACATTAACATCTGTAAATGCAATGATGAAAGTACAACACAATGAAGCATGTAAGTAGTAGAGAGTTTCATAGGTTCATTCAAAATCACACAAAGTTTCCTTGTTCTGTTCTTGCCTCTGAGACATACAAGAGGTATACGAATGCTTAGAGCAATATAAGTACACATTTTATAGTAGGCCTACTGTAGTATATGTTCTCATCACTGAAGTAGATACAAACATCTTCTTCTTCTTTTCCTACTGCTTTTTCCCACACGTGTGGGGTCGCGGGTGTGAACTGCGTGGGTTTTGGCCCTGTTTTACGGCCAGATGCCATTCCTGACGCCAACCCGATATGGAGGAATGTAATCACTATTGCGTGATTCTGTGGTGGTTGGTAGTGTTGTGTTCCCAAGCCAGAGGAACTAATCAGAAATGATTAAAATCCCCAACCAGGCCGGGAATCGAACCCGCAACCCTCTGAACCGAAGGCCAGTATGCTGACCATTCAGCCAACGAGTTGGACGAAGTAGATACAAACATATTAATGTTATATCTTTTATGAGAAATGCTGTCTTACATGCTAAATACTAATAGGTAAATTATGTCCTGGTTTTGTACTCTTAAATTGAGACAACATCCTGGTTTCAGACTTTTAGATTATGGCAACCCTATTAATAATACAATCTTAAAGATTCTTTCAATTTAACTCTGGACAGGAAACTTAGGGGGTTTTTTTATGATAGAAAGACTGAACAATTCTGAACACCCAAAATAATGCAGAAAACCATTACAGATCTGCCTGGAATTGATATGCCTAAGCAACTTCATCTGGCAATTAGCTGCACATCCGGAAAGCATAATTTGTGCCCCAGGTCTAAGAACATGAAAAATTAAACCACTCTGGTTTGTTGTGAATGTGTAAGGTTTGTGTGTTTCATAATGAGTGAGAATGTTGTGTCGTACACCTCTTGTACGGTCCTGCCGGCCTCGGCAGCAGACGAAGTAGAGATATGATGATGAATGGTGAAGAGACCTGTTCACCCGCCGGCAGGGTGTGAGCCCGTGCTTGGCAACCTAAGACATTTTAGTTGGCGGCCACTCGGCCGGCCAACGGAGCAAAGCAAGTCTGAGTCATATGTCATGTTTGCAGAGATTGTTGAGAGAAGAATGTTGGACAAATCAGTGAGAAAGATCAGGCATTGTTTCCTTTATTTTCTTATTGTTGAAAGTATGGCTTCTGAAAATAAATATTTCTTGTATGTCCATTAAGCAGTTCTTCCATAAGTGTTACAGTGTGAATATAAAATCTAATACAGCAGAATGCTTTAAGCAAATTTTCATTCAGTATGTGGGGTACTCAGTGCCACAGTTAAATTTAAAGCATCTTTAAAACTGTATTATTAATAGGCTTGCCATAATCTAAAAGTTCAAAACCAGGACAGAATCACAATTTAAGAGTCCAAAACCAGGATATAATTTACCTATTAGTATGTCCGATTCAAGAAAGTACCATATAATCCCGAATACCACCCGCCACCGAATAAGACCGCACCCTAAATTTGAGACGGCAAAATACGGAAAAAAAATAAAAAATCCATTAACTTACATACCGGTACCTATTTTATTTTCTTCAAATATACCACAAATATAAATTCAAACAGCTAACAATTAATAAAATCATCACAGAAATCATGAATAAAATCGGTCCAATACTCAGATCATTCACATTTCACCGTTGTCATCTGAAGTTTCACCATAGGAAATTTCGTCGCTGGATTCTTTCTGCTAATAGTCGTCCTCACTACCGTCCACTGAATTTGAAATTCCACGTTTCTTAAAGCTTTTGAACACTAGATCGTTGGGAATGTGCGCCCATGCGGTCTTGATCCAGCTGCATATTAGTCCCACTTCAGGCCTCTTCACTCATCCTTTAGGAGTTAACGCGTGATCTCCATCAGACATCCTTATGGTGTACAAGTGTTTCATTGCAGTTTTGAAAGGCCGGTTCACGCACATATCCAACGGCTGTAGAATAGAAGTGAGTCTTCCGGGAATTATCGCAAGGTCGGTTTTTCTATTCCTCATCATATCTTTTACGGCGTCAGTTGTATGTCTTTGGTAGCCTAACTGTCTAACACAAGCATGTTTCGTTTCCGTAACAACGCTCCTGGGCAACGTAGCCAAATGCATTTCACCCAGTCCGCAACTAATGCACTGTCCATCCAGCCGGACTCATGTGTTCTTACAATAACACCGGACGGCATGTTTCCTTTCGGAAGTGCTTTCCTTTTCAGTACCACATATGGAGGGAGTTTGGTTCCATCCGCTAATGTGCACAACATTACCGTGCATCGTTGCTTTTCGTTACCACCTGTTCTGATGGTTACACTTTTAGAACCCTTCTTATCCACTGTATTTTCCAACGGCATTTCAAAATAGACATGTGTCTGGTCAGCATTCCCAATTTGCAACAGCGAATAAGAATTTTGCTTCCTCAGATGAATAATGTGACGTTGAGAGGCCATTAATTTTTCTTCATGCGCCCCAGGGAGACGTTGTGAAACAGACGTACGTCTCTAAATGCACAATCCCTTTCTCCAATAAAAGTTTCGGATCCATCCGCGGCTTGCAGTAAAACCCTGTGTTTTGAGTTCTTTTGAGATCTCTAGTGCTTTCAATTGACACATTTCACTAGAAACACCATATCCTAACTCACGTTTATCTATCACAAATTTGTGGAGTCGTTCTTCAATTTCCTGGAACACTGCACTCCGCCTGCGGAATGCTCTGCGATCGCCATTACTTTTTAGAAGTTTTTCCTTCTTCTTCCAACAATCACGAAAACATGATTCATCAATATAGTACTTTCTGCCAGCGGCACGGTTTCCGTATATTTCAGCTTTGCTTACAATTTTAAGTTTCTCACGCACAGTAAGTGACCACAGACGCCGTTTTTAATCCATCACTTACTATCGAGACACTTTCATGGGACAGATACGGAACTGGAATGTGAGCGAGATAAGACTTCCGTACCAACAGTCTCGAATCTCGCAAAGTACGATATCCCGCGAGATCAGCTATTCGCGCACCCAGCATGCCAGCAACACTTGTGAAACAAATGACGATCGAGCATTTGCAGTAGCAGCTTTCATATTTACCGCATATTTACCCATATTCTTTGATTTACCATATTTCATTACCTTACATTTCACGTTTACATGCCACTATAACCGTATTGAGAAAAAATCAATGTTGTTTTCTAGAACGCAACTAAAACACAATAAGACCTGAATGTCCCTTTATATGTGGTATATTGAGTACGGTAACCGTATTCAGATCTATTTCAATACTCCATGTAAACGTAGTAAATATTTACGAGAATGAATGGCTTAAATACGGCCCGCACCCAAGATTTAGAACCAATATTCTGGGGAAAAAAGTGCGGGTGGTTTTCAGGATTAAACGGTATTTATCCTAAAGGAAATAATGTTTGTATCTACTTCAATGATGAGAACATGTATAACCAAAAAAATGTGTACTTATATTGCTCTAACCGCTTGTATACCTCTCGTACTTCTCAGAATCAAGAACAGAAGAAAGGAACTTGGTTTGATTCTGAATGAGCCACTGAAACTCTGTACTACTTACATGTTTAACGTTGCATTGTACTTGCAGCATTCCAATTACATAGTGTTTGTGTTAATCTGCTCCTTTTTTCTGTCCATTGGGCAGACATACGACAAAACACACCTTACATTAATTCACATTATGCCTATTATGAGCAGTTCAGTGTACAGCTCCCCAGAGACACAATCATAGCAATATTGCTGCAGTGAAGGCAAATAGTAATTTATACCTTCATGATCAGAGATATACCTTTGTTACAAAAATTCTAAATAACCACAATAAAATAATATAAATTTTTGCCTTTTTGGTCCAGACAATTTTCTTACTCTGGAAAATTGTGGCTTGTCTGTGAAATCCTGGCATACAGCAACCCTAATTATTAAGAATGTACAAGATGCCTTTTATCCAGTTATTTCCTTCAAATTTTAAATGCAAATTTCAAGGGGAATGAACTCTTATTCATTAATTCAAATCCTTCCATGTTGAGTTTGACACATCTCTATATCCATGAACATTTATTTAACTAACTGATAAAACAGATTCAAAAAGGAAAGAGGCCATAGAAACTGAGTAGTAAATTCTGTTGTATTTTATTGCTTTTCTGTGTTTGTTCATATATAGTATGCAAAGTCATCCATGTCATTATTTCTCATTTCTGTGTACCCACAAAATTTTAGCAGGGATTATAGTAATGGTGCATGGCCTCTGAAAGACCTGCGGATCTGTGAGGATGGGGCCTTACCTTGAATAATATCTAATGCTGAATATGGCACACACACCTAAAGTTAAAATCCTCAACCCTGCTGTAACCGAACCCGGAACTCCATTGGACCAGAGGCCAGCATTTAGCCATGAAGCAGAAAAACAGGGATGATTAGCTACTATTTAGTGATGCTACATGTTATCATTAGCTAGGCTTACATGCACCTAGAATTACCCCGGACAGTCCTGATTTTGCAATTATATCCCGAGTACAGTACTGCAGGGTTAAAAAATGTCTGGTATTTTGGGAATATGAACATGAAAATAACTGTTGAATGTTTATTAATGGCATGGATAGTTTGTTCAATGAATATTTTCAAGTATGAGGAATATCTGGTTTGGAGTGAGAGGTAGACCTCTAGTATCCACTGTTAAACATCTGTTAAATGTTAAATTAAAATCAATTCAAAACTTTCATACTGTGGATTTTGTAATGTTGGTAAGACACACAAAATCTTTTTGAAAGATCCTGTCTAGTGAAAAATATAACTGACAGGTATCTGCAACAGAACAGTAGTGCAGCTAGCATTGTACGTTTGGGAGAGGTTTGCTAGAAGAAAATTTGTTGCTGAGGTTTCAATTAATTTAAACATAAGATATATGATAGGCTGCAGAAGTTAATGTTAACATTTTGTTCTGTGCAAATTCAAAGTCTTAATTGTTTTTTAATGTTTCATTTTCTGAAAAGGTAAGAGTTTACAACATTGTTTGTGTTTCTAAGCATGAAATATCTACCATAACAGTTTATGAGTCTTGGAATAAACATTTTAATTTAAAAAAATAAGTTTCTTCAAGGTATATTTTTTAATATTAGAGAAATTATTATGAGCCTTTTAAAAATTGAAGTAAAATTCAGAAGTACCGTAATAAGTCAAAAATGTGTCCCCATAAAATTATATTAAGCCTGTCTTTAACCATCTTACATTTCTATAAGCTTAAGTTAGTAAACACTGTGTTAAACATAGCCAGTACAAAACACTATTTGGTGGATGCCCTAAACAACATCAAATTCAGAATGGAGAAAAAAGACAATGGAAAGAAGGAAATAAACTAATTCTCAAGTTGCATGGGTGCGGTGACTCATGAATTATTATGTTTCTGAGATGCTAGCGGTGGAGAGCCCTGCAGCACTAGTCTATGAGGGGTGAGTTTCTTTCAGGGTGATAATTCTTTTAAAATATCAATTTGCTGAACAAATTATTTTAATCCCCACACCAAGGAATATGTACAATATTTGTTTCCAATAGCTTGTGACTGAGGCATAAACCTCTTTCAAAATTTTAATTGAGCTCCACTTTGCTTGTTCTGCTCAAAAATCTTTCCCTGAGCAGGAATAATGGTCACCCTATCTACAGTGCATGGTAACAAGTGTGAACTATTTTGTTCCATTTGACCTCTAAACTGTTCTATTTTCAGTAACATAACTTGCACGGCTACTCCTTTGCAGAGCCGAGAAAGAGCCTTACAACTTCACACGAGTCGCTGTGATCGGAGACTTGCCAGGAGACTTCAGACTGACAGGGCTTGAAAAGTTCACCAAGTACAGCATTGTCGTGCAAGCATTCAATAGTAAAGGTGATGGTCCCACTTCAGAACCTGTAATTACAGAAACTTTGGAAGATGGTTAGTGTTGAAATATATTCTCCTAAGTTATAAGAAAAATAGATTAAAATGTTGTCTTTACTTTGCATAGTAATGCTAGAATTTGCAGTGCAATAGCAAATTTGCAATAGTTTTCTTCAAGGAAATTATATTTAGTGGAAGATTTACTCTAAATATATTCTTTTGAGTGATGTGGTCTAAGTGAATGCCTTTTATTTTTCATTACGTGAACATTCTTAGGAATTGTTTGTATATTCTTTAATATTTTCAGTAAATATTAATAGCCTGATGAGATACAGTATCTCCTCAAAATGACACAAAATCAAGTAATAGAACAATAATGCATTTTTAATGACATATATTAAGGTACCAGTAATTTTAAAAAACTTCCACTTTTAGACTATGTATAAACTATGCTTGGAAGAAATCATTGAGTAAGTTTTACCAGCTGGGTGACATTTAAAGTGATCTCTAAACCTTCAACTTCTGTTCTAATAGAAGGAATACCAAACATGTTAACTAATTTCTGAATTACAGTATATTGCTACATGTGTATATCAGTGGAACTCTTGAAAATATGAATTGTACAAAATTCATATAGATCATATTTTAGAGATTCTATTTTTATTCGTACTTCATTGAAATCAGTGAGTAACCTTTATCTCATACATTACTCAGAAGAGAATTTTGTAGTGCTTTTCATGCTTGAAGTTTAGTTGTGACTAACAAGCACATGTCAATCCAACAAGTTGCTCCAGTGATTTGTCGTTTTTCCCGGATAAGACCATCAATCCAATATATCACATCAGGAGTAATAGCTCTATGGGTCTGTTCTGGGCGTGCATTGTCTTGCACTGATGTGCACCCTTCTCAGAATCTCCTATGCCACTCATGCACACTTATCATGGATATGCAGTGTTCGCCATACACAGCAAACATGCGACGATGAGTTTCGTGTACTCCAGCACCCTCAGCTACCAGAAAACGAGCCACACTTCTCTGCATTTCTTTGCTTGCCTCTATTTCTACAGCTGGACGAACCTATTAGATCAGTCTGCGCACCAGTAAAGACATAACCCAACAACTGCGTGCACCTGTGAGTTATCACTATGCAGTTCTCCTTCCACAGCGATAGCAGTATCGATACATAACAACAGTGTTGCCACCTTTCATGCGGAATGTGTTTTATGGCAGGTGTTTGGTTTGAATTTGACTGCCCCTTATATCATTGCCTGCTGTCCATCTCACAACTTTGTTGAGATCTTTTTGCAGTCACTCACATTCCTGTATCTTATTTACTACTCTACACAGTATAACATCATCTGCAAAAAGCCTTATCTCTGATTCCAGTTCTTTACTTATATCACTGACATATATATATATAAAACATAATGGTACAATGATACAGCCTTGGGGTAGCACTCTCTTAATCATAACAGCATCAGACAATCCTTCACCTACTCTAATTCTCCAAGTTCTGTTTGCTAGAAATTTAGCCAGCCATTTAAACACACTTTTGTCCAGTCCAGCAGCCCTCAGTTTTGTCAGTAGTCTCTCATGTTCTACCCTAGATCAATAACGATGCAGTTCATTTGACCTCCAGAATCTAAAATATCTGCTATTCCTTGCTGGAATCCTCCAAGTTGAGCCTCGCTGGAATAACTTTTCCCAAACCCGAACTGCCTTCTAAAGCTATAAGTACAGGTGGCTTCTGAATTAAGGTCACAAAATTTTGGAATCAGAGAAAAGGTGTCTTTCATCACATGATCAGCTGCAGTAAAACCTACAGTACATTAAACATAGCATGTACCACGTATACATAGTAAGCTATTTTAAATAGTACTGTAGAATGACATTTTCTTAATTCACTTGATTTACAATAAAATATTTCACTGTGATGTGTTATGTAGTATTTCCACATCTACATTTAGCAGCACACATTTCAAAAGATTTTATAAGTTTATCCAGTTGCGAGAAAATTCTTGCTGTACTGTTTATCTGAAACGTAACACAGTGGTTGTATGTTGTGTTATTATTATTATTATTATTATTATTATTAAAGCGTCTTTATTGTGGCGAAGTTAGGGCTCCCGGCCCTTTCTTACACTTAACCACTTCATGTATATACAATGTATATTTTACATAAAATTTAAACATATGAAATCTTTACAACCTAAAGTATAACTAAAGCAACTAAAGTATCACTAACTAAACTAAGGTGAGTAAAGTATAACTAAATTATATACAGGAACACATTGCAATAAACAACCATATTCACTCTCATTCATGCATCCCATTCACACTCAAGAAAGACTGGAAGTGCTTAAAAGATGACGCTGGCAAAGGATTTTAAATTTTGTCTTAGATTTAGCTTCCCTGATGTCATTGGGGAGTTCATTCCACCAGCTCGTGGCGGTGATAGTGAACGATCTGTTGTAGGTTGCGGTTCGATGCACAGGAATTTCTAGCGTACAGCCTGACCGGGTATTGAACAGGTGCAGGGAACTAAGGTAGCGAAATCTGGTGGATAGGTAAGGAGGAGTGTTTTCAGAAAGCACTTGATACACCAAAGTAGTTGCGTGGAGTCTACGTCTGTCATTCAGTCGTAACCAAGATAATTGTGTATAGAATGGGGATACATGGGCGTATGGTTGTATGTCGAATGCATACCTGATGCATGCATTTTGGGCACGTTGCAGTCTCATGCTTTGCTCGTTATTGATATCAATAAAAACTGTATCACAGTATTCGAGAATTGGAAACAAGAGTGATTGAATGAGCTTTATTTTCAAGGACCGAGGAAATATATTTTTAAACCGCTTCAGAGGATGCAGGCTTTGATATACCTTTTGGCACACTTTCATCACATGTTGCGACCAGTTCAATGTTTCGCTTATAGCCACACCAAGATTCATAACTGTTTCACAAAATGGAATAATGGTATTGTTTAGTGCTACAGGAGGAATTTCGTATTGTTTTAAGACGTGTAAGTTTTTTGAAGTACCAATGATTATTGCTTGCCTTTTAAGAGGATTAATTTTGAGATTGTTACTCAATGCAAAATTACTTATGAGACTTAAATCAGCATTAACTTTTTCTACAGCACTCTGAATTTTATCAGTTCTTGAGTGGTAGTAGATCTGCAGATCATCAGCATAAAGATGATACTTGCAATGTGTAATCGATTTGGCAACATCGTGTAAGTAAATTGCAAACAGCAATGGTCCAAGTACAGACCCTTGGGGGACACCGAGGGGTTTATTAAGCCACTCAGATCTGCTATTATTTACTTTGACACACTGACGGCGATTTTTGAGGTACGAACTGAAAAAGTTTATTGCCGTCTTGCTGAAATTTAATGAATCCAATTTTGAAAGTAGCAGTTGAGGAACAACAGTATCAAAAGCACTAGAAAAATCAAGTAGAACCAGTACAGTCACTTGTCGAGTGTCCATTGCCTGTCGGATATCATCAGTTACTTTCAGTAGGGCAGTCGTTGTGCTGTGTCCTTTCTTGAAACCAGATTGGTAAGGGTCAAGCAGTGAGAAGTTAGTCAAGTAAGTGAGGACTTGTTCGTGTACCAAGCGTTCTAGTACTTTGGAAAGGGGTGGGAGAATGGATATAGGGCGATAATCTGATGGTAAACTAGGAGAATTCTTCTTAGGAATAGGAATGACGATACCGTGCTTCCACACAGTTGGGAATACTCCCTGTACAAGGCATTGATTAAATATATGCGTCAGAATAGGTAATATGGCACCAATAATATTTTTTATGAAAGATAATGGTATGTCGTCATTACCCGGAGCATCAGACTTGAGGGAGTAAATTACACGCTTCACATCATTCGCCCCAACTTTTTTGATTTACTCGGGAATGAGCATTTATGGCGTTAATATCATCATCAGTTAGGTCATCAACTGGTTGATGATGATGATGATGATTATTATTATTATTATTATTATTATTATTATTATTATTATTATTATTATTATTATTAGGATAGTTAGCATCATAGTCATTATTGTCAGTAATATCATTATTAGTGTATGCTGCTTTCGTAAAATGAGAATTTAGATCATCAAGTGGTATACTGGGTGTCTGCATGGTCAGGCTGCGACCTATACCCATCTGATGCAAATGTTTCCATATTAGTGCTGAATTTCGTCTGTTTGTTATCTCTTGAATATATTTATACTTGCTGTTACGAATTAATTTCTTAACTTGATTTCGGAGAATACGGTAATTTTCGAAATCACTAGTGCTTTCAGTTCGCCTAAATCGCCTATACCAAGCATCACGATTTGCCATGACCGACTTAATTTCATTTGTTAGCCAAGGAGACGAAGGGTGAGAAACTCGAATTTGCTTCTTCGGAGCGTGTTTGTCATACAGTCCTAATATTAAAGAGTTCAGTCTGTCAACCTTATCATCAATGTCATTAGTCAGTAGAATGTCATTCCACGGCAATTGATATGCTTCATTTCGTATTTTCTCAGTATTAAAATGCTTGAAGTCTCTTCGCATTATGTACCTGGTTTTGTACTTTGGTGCCTTGAGAGAGTAACATAAGTATATGAGATCGTGGGTCGAAATACCTGGTACAGCAAGCTGTCCATGTTTTACCACTTTCTGCGGATTGTTTGTTATAATAAGGTCAATCAGTGTGTGAGACGTGTGGTTTATTCTGTGAACATGGTTAGTCGCGTCTAGTGTCAGTATATTGTAATCCATGCCATGGAATAGGTTTTGTAAGTATGTTGATTCGTTACTTGTAACTAGGAGATTAGTATTGAAGTCACCAAGAATGATTATGTTTTCGTACAGCGGAGTTAACTTCGATAATGCCACTTCTAGGTCAGATATATGTTGTATGTCCGGCGCCTTGTATACCACTCCGATCAGTAGTTTTTGATTATTAACCAAGAGTTCAACAAACATGAATTCAGGTCGAAATGGAGTCTTAGGATCTGAGGTCATAATTATTTTACTTTTTAAGTCGCTACGGCAATATATAGCGCAACCGCCCCCTACACGATTTAAACGATCCAGGCGATGTAACGTCATGTTATTCAGCTTTACGAGATCAGATTTGAGTGACTGCTGTAACCATGTCTCTGTTACACAAATACAATGCAAGTTACTGTTACTAAATAGAGCCTGTATTTCGTCAAAGTGACAAAGAAGCGATTGTGCATTGATATGACAACACTGAAAATATTGTTGGTGGGGAGCTAACATTTCCTTAAGAATGTCTCCTGCCACAGCTGGTGAAGGGGAAGGTAAGGGTGAAGGCGGACGACAATGAAGAGGGATAGGGTCAATGACATCACGGACATGCTGTTCGGTATAAATAATTGACTCATTTACGTTAGCCATTGTCAACAGAAAAATTCAAACTACTCACCCTAGTTGTTTCATAAGCACCTCCAGAAATATTTACACAATCACTCTCACACACACTATCACATTCACATACACAAACATTATACGCTATTATATCACTCATTGTTTTTCCTAGTCAATCTCGTCGCTCACATAAGGCTTATTAATTGTGCCATGCTGCTAACAAACATTTTCTGTCCATTGTCTTTCAAAACAACAATGCGGCCGTCCTGTGTCCACACCCGTCGGAGTCCGAAGTGATCACGTGCCCTGTTTAGAATAGTTTTTCTGATACCTGTCAGGGATTCAGACAGTAGAAGGCCAGTTCCTTTTAACAGCCGCTTGGCCCTCCAAACTCTGTCCCGGTCATGGTAACGCACGAACTTTATAATTATAGGGCGCTTACCCGTAGCAACAACCTGAGCTGTGGTTCGTTTTAGCACTCCTAAACGATGGCAACGATCTATATCAGACATAGTTATATCTACATTTAACTTGCCCTTCATGGTGTTGATAACTTTATCGTAAACGTTCTCTGCCGGCTCCTCTGGAATACCATGCAGCACTAAGCAGTTCCGTCGGCTGTACTGTTCAGCTTCATCAAGCAGTTCGGCCTGTTGTTCGAGGCGCTGTTCAGTAAATTCCAGTTTTTTTGTTATGTCCTTCAACTCACTAGACACCTTTCCTTGGAACTGGGAGAACTCAGCCTTTAGCCGCTGCAGCTCATCCGCGCGGCAGGTGCAGCTTGCGACGTGTTCCAGGCGGCCTTGGAAGTCCTTCATAACATCTTCAATAGACGCTACACGACGAATAGCTTCTTTCGCGGACATACTGAATGATGCTTCAGGTCAATGACAGTTTAGTTACACTGAGAAAGTCACAAATGGCACCTGTTGGCTGTTAATCTTGCTAATTAACGAGATTACTGGAGAGGCGTTTCACACAACAGCAGCAGTTGGCGCCATGTTGTATCTAATTCACTTGTGTCCTAGCACATTTGGCCATTTTGCAAGGTTCCTTGGAGAACTTACTTTCTTGCTATTGAGAATCACTTTTCTCTTCCCTTTCAATGTTGAAACAACCCTTGATTTATCACACATTACACCTCATATATTCATTTACCGAATACACTACTGCAACTGAACTCAATCACCAACCTGCCAATAAATGTAATAGTAGTACACCTATTCAAACATTATTACAACCAAGAACATTTTTAATTGAGTTTGCATATTGTTGGCTTGTTCAATCATGCCGCTCCATTCAAGTCACGGGTAATTTACAATTTCGCTTACTGGTAGGCTACAGAAAAGAGGAGGAGGAAGGAGAACAGTACTTATTGTACCCCAAGAAAGAGAAACTACAGCACCATTTGGATGATCAGATGTGAAAAATGTTGCTTTTATTATTGTATGTCTGTTACCAGAATATGAACAAACTATTTGAAGCAGGAATGACTGGCCATTTCATTCAGGGCAGTTTGTGAAATGTGTCTGGCAATTGCACTTTTTTTCAGGTGATCACTTAAAGCAGATGGTATTAACACAGGCTTTATGCCAAAAATAATTAGTTTCAAAGAAAAATTGCTATTTATTGAGGTGACTGCTAAGTGAAGATCGCCGTATAGGCAGGTTTAAGTGTATAATCAGAAAGAATGCTTTCCCAGAGCTTCCATGCAACACATGCCAAGCTGACTTCTATGTAATAATCCACCTTACATTTATTAACCTTTCCTTTGTACATTGGGGCTATAATAGCAACTCGCCATCTTCATGCAAACAGTAATCATGATTGCTGTATCAGTAAGCAATGAACCAAGGAAGTTGGCTATGCAGTTTGGATCATGTAGCCGTGAGCTTGCACTCAGGACATAGTGGATTTGAATCCCTCATTCTGCAGTCCTGAAGATGGTTTTCTGTGGTTTCCCATTTTCATACCAGGAAAATGCTGGAGATGTACTAAGGTGATGGTCACTCCCTTCCCAGTCCTATCCCACATCACCATAAGATCTGTCAGAGTCAGTGTGACATAAAACAAAGAGGAAAAGAAAGCAAGCAATCAGTCAGCACCATTTCCACCCTTCACAAATTGTCCAAGTCGATCTTCATGGATGTGATTGTGAAGTGCAAATTCAAAGCACAACCACAAAAAACTCATGGGTGGGTAGGCTATGTACATTGACTGACTATGACCACCAAAACTGAAGGTGATATGAGAAAATTGTATGATATCGTGACATATCAATTAATTCTGCAGTGCCACTGGTTGTGCAGCTAGCACCATTACTTTATACCAGGATATACAAGGACTAGGTTTTTAAGGCTCAGGTACCTCCTCATAAACTGCACGTCTTGTGGGTGAATTCTAAACACAGCTTTCAATGGTGTAAGTAGTGAATGCTGCCACTGGTCTCGAGACATGTGATTTCGAGTTACGAATCATGCTATACCATGTAGATAGAAAGTATGGGTGTGACAAATACCAGGAGAATGGTACATGCTAGCCTGTTTAGTGTCCACAGTAAAATTTGGCAGAGCTGGGGTGGCAGCGAGGGAGTGTTAATCAAAGGAGAGATTTGATTCTCTCATAATACTACAGAGAATATTAAAAGTGGAAGGATATAAGGACATTTTGACTAGCTGCATGTTGTCCATGAGAGAAGACCAGTTCACAGGTGATCACTGTATGATTCAAGAAGATAAGTATTCCCTATCATATAGTGGGGTCTGTTTGTTGGTGGTTTTTGGACAAGGTCCCAGAAATTGACTGACCAGTCCATAACCCAACCATAGTCCTATTGAACACTTCTGCAATGACTTAGAATAGCAACTTCCCCACTGTCGGCAGCCCTGAAGATGGTTTTCCGTGGTTTCCCATTTTCACACCAGGCAAATGCTGGGGCTGTACCTTAATTAAGGCCACGGCCGCTTCCTTCCCAGCCTAGCCCATTCCTGTCCCATCGTCGCCATAAGACCTATCTGTGTCGGTGCGACGTAAAACCAATAGCAAAAAAAAAAAAAAAAAAAAAAAAGAATGGCTACTTCATTCCATTCCCCAATAAGCTGCATCACCAACTACAGCATTGCAGGAAGAATGGTCTACCATTGCCCGGGACAGTTGCAACACCTGTTAGACAGACTCTCCCACAAAGTTTGAGAGCAGTAATAAAGGTCAGGAGTGGGGACCCACACCACAGTAATATCCACTACCGGGAGGATTATGCAAGGAACACTTAGAGCAGAGTTTCAAGTAGGTGTCTGGATAGTTTCGATAAGATGGAATATCTTCCTTCCTGGTATAAGTAGCGAAAATTGAGGAAGGTGATAAAGTCATTTTTTATTTTACACTTACACTTTCTTACATTCACGTACATCTAACTATGCCCTTGCTAGCGAGACCTTGTGTTTACAGTGCACGATGCCTTATGGTATGGGCTAGAACAATTTTGTTATCTTTATTGGTCTGTGACAGTCTTATCCTTGGTTTTGACAATACCAGAGTGACTGAGGTATGAGCGATGTTAGTGATGCCATTCTTTAAGCAGCCAGTTCCTGCTATGAATGCTGTGAATATATTGTTAATATGGTCAGTTGGTGCATGCATTTCAGTGGGCTTAGTACACCCCAAAACTACACAAAAAGTCTCGATGAGCATATGCCATACGGTCAATCGTTTACAGACTTTCCAAGTTTGGTAATACAGAAGGTCATTCGGGATCTCTGGGGATGATATTTGAAGGGTAATTAGCTTATGAAAATCCATGTCTCCACCAACAATCATGCTCAATTGGAAAGCTAGCATATCTAGCTATAGCCCGACAACGTAATTTCCATTGCAGCAGACTTTTTTACAGAACTAGCATATATCCCACTCCTCCCGACAGGCTTTCCAGAGGCCATTGATAGTGTGTGGACGTCTATATCCTCAGGCCCTTTTTTGGAGTCAAAATGCACAGAAGTCCATGGGTGACCCATCAGGTGCCTTCACCAGAATGTTTATAAAAAGGAATTACATGGATTCCAGTTTTCATTTCCATTCTCTCTAAAAACAGACGAGTCAAACAAGAGATGTGGCTGGATGCTTTACCTTGATGTACCCATACCTGATTTTTCAGCCTCCCATACAGTGTTATGATATCTGTGTTGTAAATGGGTGTTAAAACCTCTTCCTGATAGTATGTAGATTTCACCTTCACATTTTTAGTGACACAGTGAATGGTTAACTTGCCACTGTAGCAGTATCCAATGATGATAACAAAAACCCCTGGAAAACTTGTCTTGCATTCTTTATACAATGTTTGATAAATGTTTTGTCTCTGGGGTGGTAGTACAGTAGAAGTCCACTATAACGAGTACAGCATATAACAAGAACTCCATTATTACAGAGCTTTTCTGTCCCTTAACACTAGAAAGGTGGAATGAGTCACACCACCTAGAAAGATGGAAGGGTCAAAAATGACCCTCGAGTGATGTAGAAGTTTTATTCTATTACTAGCAATTACCCGCGGCTACGCTCGTGTGGATTTCATAATTTGATCAAAGTAAACATTCCTCGGCATTGTAATAAGACATTATCTGAAAATTCCTAAAGTATAAAAACTCACCCAAAAATTGAGTTTCATTTACCCCAGAAATTCTTTGTAAACCATGTTTGTGGTATAACCTTTTGGGGATAAGACAACCATGTGACATAGAACTGTACATGTGAGAAACAGTCTTCTCTCAAGTTGAAAAAATAAATATATGTTTCTTTATTTTTAAAGGAGATTCCAAATACCTATTCCCACATCTGTAACATCTTCGATTTTTCAGATATACATAAGTATCCCCATAAAAAGAATTCAACCCCTTGTTCAGTCCTTCCCCCAACCCCACCTCCATATAAGTGTTTCCGAAAACAAAAATACATGTTTCTTTATTTTTAAAGGAGATTCCAAATACCAATTTTCACGTCTGTAACATCTTCAGTTTTCATCATGAAAAATAATTCAACTATTTTTCACTTCTTTTCACCCCCTCCCCCCCTTAAGTACGTTCACCAAAAACAAAAAGGTGCATGTTCCTGTATTTTTAAAGGACTTTCCAAATACCAAGTTTATTTTAAAAAATCAACCACTTTTCAAATTCCTTTCAGCTCCTTAACTGGATTTTCTGAAAACAAAAAAAAGTATGTGTTTCATTATTTTTAAAGAAGATTACAAATACCAGTTTTCATGTCTGTACGTCTGTAACCCCTTCAGTTTTTGAGATAAATGTATACTCATAAGAATAATTCAAATTCTTCTTTTTGACTTCTTTCCACACCTCTCCCGCCTTAAGTGGACTTCCGAAAACAAAAAATACATGTTTCTTTATTTTGAAAGAAAATTCAAAATACCCACTTTCACGTCTGTAACAGCTTCAATGTTTAAGATATCACTTTATAAGATAAAGTATTCTCATAAAAATATTTCAACTCCTTATTTACTTATTTTCATCCCCACACCCCTTACGTCGATTTTCCGAAAAAAACAAATGCGTGTTTCTTTATTTTTAAAGGAGATTCCAAATACTAATTTTCACATCTGGAACATCTTCAGTTTTTGTGATATAAGTATCCTCATAAAAGTAATTCAACTTAGATCCCCCCCCCCCATTTTCCTACCCGTTAAGTTGAATCCCCCCTCCCCAAAAGTGTGTGTTTCCTTATTTTTAAAGGAGATTCCAAATACCAATTTTCACGTTTTTAACATCTTTAGCTTTTGAGATATAAGTATCGTCATACAAAGAATTCAACTAATTTTTCAATTCATTCACCCCCCTTAAAACGTTGAGTGCCATACGACCCCATATGGGTACGTGAGAGTAGCCAAGTTTTTGAACTTCACGTCCCCATATGGGGTCGTACGTTCGTTCTAAATCGAGAACTGTGCGAACCCATTTGGGTGCGCAGTAAGTATGTGTTTTGAAGATGTATAAAGTCTCTTCCTGCCATCTGCTGGTCATCTATTTAAAGTACGTGCATAGTCCACCTTCCATTTCTCAATTCCTGTTTTAGCGCGACCCCATATGGGTACGTCAAGAGTGCTTTGTAGGGTGACAAAGTCATTGTCTATCTCACACACGGGTTGTTTATGTAAGTGTGCAGTGCTCTGAGCTTCCTTTTCTTTTTTAATTCGTTACGAGTAAATCGAGCAGTAAAAGACTTAGTGCAGACTGTCTGGACGATATATCGAACAAGTTGGACAATGATGATGTAGACGAAGTATATAGTTACAGTGATTTTGAACCCAGTATACAGCAAATATCAATCTCGCATGTTCAACCACATTCATGAATTACAGTCTTCAGCACACACTTCCCCACTGTACTCCAGGTTTCCCAGCCAGCTGTTGCAACAATTATGACCGTCTTGAACGATATATTCACTGGTTTCCCATGTGCACAACCAGCGCTGCCAGCTTCTCTTACTCAAATTGAAAGTTATACAAAAACAATTGTATACTTATTCAATATTCCGTAATTACTAATTCTTCTTATAATATTATTCTGTTACATCCTAATTTACCAAATTCAAATGATTTTCACTACTTTATATAACTATATTCTATACGAAAATTTCCTAACCTAAAATCGGAAGATCATCATTTACAAACATTTCCTGACCTTAAATCGGAGATCGTACTTTTTAACGGCTCCAGTATGAACAAGATAACATATCTATCATATTCAACAGCATATAACGCGTCCCCACAAAGGAAAATGTAAGTATGACCGAGCGTCGGGACAGTAACTACTGTATAAGTACGACCCCATATGGGGGCGCGTGTACGTGTACAGTTCGTAATGACCAATATGACCCCATATGGAGTCGCAATATTTTACCTAATATACATAATAAGTTAACCTAATATATCATAAATACATCTTCATATCAGTGATCATTTGCTTGGTTAAGCCTGTGAACATTTTGGCACCAGGGAGTAACTCGATGTTATTAGCTCACGGCACTAGACGGCAAGCCTATGAAAATCGGTCTGGCACTCAACGTGTTAAATGGATTTTCCGAAGACAAAAGAACACGTGTTTCTTTACTTTGAAAGAAGATTCCAAATACACATGTTCATGCCTTTTAACATCTTCAGTTTTTGAGATATAAGTATCCTCATAAAAAGAATTCAACTCCTTTTTCACCCCAGCCCATTAAGTTGATTTACCCCCCCCCCCCACCGGTCCAAACAATGCGTGTTTCTTTATTTTTAAAGGAGATTGCAAATATAAATTTTCATGTGTGTAATCTTAAGTTTTTTAGATATAAGTTTCTCCATAAAAGGAATTAAATTTTTCACTTACTTTCCTCCTCAGCCCTTAAGTGAATTTTCCAAAAACCTAAAAATAACTTATTTCGTTATTTATCAAGGAGCTTCCAAATACCAATTATCACGACTGTAACATCTTCAGCTTTGAGATGTATATATACTCGTAAGAGGAATTCATCTCTGTTTTCATACCCCCCCACCCCCTTCCAAGTTGATTCCCCCACCAAATGCATGTTTCTTTTTAAAGGAGATTCCAAATACCAGTTTTCACATTTGTAACATCTTTAGATTTTTGGTATACAGCATATATACATTTTCATTCAAATATTTCAACTAATTTATCAATTCTTTCAACCCACCCCCCTTGGTTAAGGTTTTTCTTCCGAAAACCAAAGAATACGTTTCCTTATTTTTAAAGAAGATGCCAAATACCAATTTTGATGTCTGCAACATGTTAAGTTTTTGAAATATACTGTAGATATGCTAATTTAAAAAAATTACCCCCTTTCCCTATTTATGTTTCTTTAATTTTACAGGTAATTCCAAACACCAGTTTTCAAATCTGTAATATGCTACATGTCTGAGATAATTTGCAGATATGGTCTTCTTTAAAATTAATTCTGTTTTTCACTCCTGTTCACCCCCTATTCATTGGATTATCTAAAAACACAAAAATACGTGTTTCTTTATTTTCAAAGAAGATTCCAAATTTCAATTTTCATGTCTGTAACATCTTCAGTTTTTGAGATATAAGTCTCTTCATAAAAGGCGCTCAACCCCCCTTCCCCCTTTTTTCAACCTCTTAGTGGGATTTTCTGAAAACAAAGAAATACGTATTTCTTTATTTTTAAAGGTGATTCCAAATACCAATTTTTATGTCTGTAAACTTTTAAGTTTTTGAGATATAGATATCCTCATTTTAAGAATTCACCCCCCTTTTCACCCTCTTAACGACGGAATATCCAAAAATACTCCCTTAGCGAGCACCTACATGTTAATATAAATGTATTCCCAAAATTTAATTTCTTTCTGTCCAGTAGTTTTTGCTCGGCGATGATGAATCAGTCAGTCAGTCGGTCAGTCAGTCAGTACAAGTTATATAGATTTGTGAATACAGATATGGGGATATATTTTCTACAATGAAAATAAATATCAATGATCTTTCTGATTGAATATTATATTAATATTTGGTTCTGAATTCATTTATAAATGGATGTAGAATTAACTAAAATTCACAATCCGATATTATATGGATACAAAATGAAAGTCTCTTGTGTGATTAGTTTTCTATTTCTATGAACCTATGTATCCATACTAAGCACATCCTTCAATGGTCTGAAGAGCACGTGATGAAGTACAGTTTGTCTGTGAATGAGTGTATCGTCAACCTCAAAGCTTACAGACATTCTACACAGATGACGATTTTCTCCTTTTCAATACACCTCTTCCAGACGACCTTTTTGCATGGCTTACACACATGTCCACCTTTCATGTCCTTCTTACATTTGTTGCGCACTTGGCATTTCCTGCATTTTTGGCCAGATTAAGGTTCTATATCACTATCATCATCGCCTGTAGTATCGGTCCTTTTATTTCTACTGTGGGTGTTTGCTGCTGTAATTCCTCAGCAAGTTGTAAGAGAAAGTTTCTTTGCGTGATCTTGATATTTGTAACCCGGTTGCTCAACACCCAAGCATTTATTCTTACTAATTCGACAACATTACTGAATGTGTGTAACAGCCATCTACGTGCAGCTGGCTTGACGGTATACTTTCTGGCCATTTGGTCCACAATTTCGACTCCATACTTAGTTCATAAACTTAACCATAATAGGTCTTTTATTTGATGCTCTATTGACTTGTTATATTGCTTTTTATTCATTGATTTGACTTCACTGATGAAGGGAATGCATATTGTTCCTGAAACATGTATGATAGAATAAATAATTTTCAATCATTAAATGTATATTGACAAGATGGACTCAACATAAACCACACTAGTGCCCAGAAGTTAAGCATAAGTTACGAGTACGCAGGGCAACAGGAAATAGACCGCAAATCGCATGGCATATGCATCTACCATCCTTACGTGTTCGCTCTGTATAGGAAAGGAGTGTTTCCTGCTTTGACTAGCGGCATAACCGCAAGGTAAACACAGCCAGTTCCTGCGCCCCACATTCTGTCAGTCGTGTTTGCCCTGTTATAGTGTGCGGAGTGTAGCCTCGTGATGAATGTGACAACATAATGGCACAATGACGCCATTTGGACCCCGTTTTGCAGGGTAGAATACTCGGCCGCCTGGAAGCAGGCCAGACACAGACCAAAGTCGCCGTATCCTTGAATGTGCCACAAAGTGTCATTTCCAGGCTTTGGAGACGATTTAGAGACACAGGAGATGTTAGTCGTAGGCCAGTACCAGGTCGACCAAGGGTAACCATCCCACAATAGGACCGATATCTGGCCTTAACCACCTGACGAAATCGGAGGTGCACCTCCAAGACAATTGTCGGCGGAGCTTGCAGCCGTCTCAGGGTTGCCGTTTCCCGAAAACTGTGTAACGGAGGCTCAGAACAGCAGGGCTGTTTGCCCAACATCCAGCGGTGTGTGTCCCGCTCACTCCAGCACAGAGACGGACCCATTTACTGTGGAGCCGTCAACATTGAAACTGGACCATGAATGAATGGAGGCATATCCTCTTCACAGATGAATCCTGCTTCAGTTCGCAGAACGATTCCCGTCACAAATTAATCTGGAGAGAACCGGATAGCCAATACAACCCACACCGTGGAATGGGACCAGTATGGTGGTGGTGGCATCATGGTGTGGAGCGGCGTCATGTTGAACGGCTGTACGGACCTGTACATCTTCATGAGTGGTCCGGGGAACACTGTTAATGCTTGGAGATACAGGGATGAGGTACTGAGACCACATGTTCGACTCTTCAGAGGTGCAGTTGGTCCAGACTTCCTCTTAATGGACGATAATGCCCGACCGCACCGCGCTGCTCTGGTGGATGAATTTCTGGCTGGGGAAGAAATTAATCGCATGGACTGGCCAGCGAGGTCTGCCGATCTGAATCCTATAGAACATGCCTGGGATGTATTGGGAAGGCAAATTGCATCCCGTCAGCCTCCACCAAGGACCCTCCAAGACCTTCGCATTGCCCTTTCGGAGGAATGGGATCGACTGCCACAAGAGCTCTTGGACCATCTGACAGAGAGCATGCCATGTCACTACAAAGCATGTGTGGCTGTTTTGGGTAACCATACACCCTATTAACAGCATATTTTGTTGCAGAAGACATTGCCAAGTTTTGTTAGTTGTTGTCCAAGGTGTACCTTAGCTATCAGAACCTTTCTGACACTGCTTTTTATGGACAAGTTGTGTGACATATGGTGTGTGAGTCCGCTTCCGTTCGTTCAGCAATCCGTCTGACATTCCTATCAGATGGTATTGTTTCCTTTAGTGATTATGCTTAAGTTTTGGACACTAGTGTATTTTAAATAATTTCTTTAATAGATCCATACTTAGTTCCATTGTAACGGTGTTGGGTTTCTTCTTTCTGTCCGTTCCCACCTGGACATCTGGATGAAGTGAACTGAGCACATGTACATTCGAAGGCGATGTCGGAGTTGATAAGTAATACCCGTCGATTACTGTTCTGTAAAGAAAAATGGAAATGAAAGAGGAGAATATGTTTTCGTAAAAAATGCATAAATAGCATGTCTGATAGCAGTTGTTAAACCTTAAAAATAAAATTTGAAATAAACGATTGCTTAATTTTAATGCTAAATACTATAATTAAGTAAGAATGGGATACAGCTCAAGATATGGCAGGGAGCATCATTGACTTCAGAGATTAGTTATATATTTTCTCATGTCTGGTTAAATTTCTCTACACTGAAATAAAGGAAGAAGGTGATGCTGTTTGAATAAAAATGATAACTTTCAAGTACTTATCAAGGCAAGGTCTGTAAGAAAACTATAACCTGTAAATTTATGGCAAAAAGGTTCTTATTTCTCTACTGGCACTTGGAATATGTTTTCATGATACATATAGTATGGTTAAGTTAGGTTAGGTTATGCTCTTTGAAAAAGAAAACTGAAACGTTTGCCACAAAGTGCGACTTTTGGTATCGTTTTCTTGCTATGTGCATTTGCGAGCTCTCTCGTGGACATTTGAAGGAGATGTTGGATTATGAACGTTAAAAATAAGAATTGGAGTTGTAATTGGAGTCGATCGGAGTCGATTAATAATACCCGTCAACTGCTGTTCTGTAAAGAACATTAGCAATGAAAGAGGAGAACATGTTTTCGTAACAAATACATAAATAACATGGTCAATAGCAGTTGCTAACTCGGTAGAAACAAAGGTAAGTAAACGATCGCTTACTTTTAATAGTCTACACTGAAATTAAGTAGGAAGGTGACGCTGTTTGAATAACTAAACTGAAACATTTGCCACAAAATGCGATCGGTCATCTTTGGTATCATATTGTTTTCTCGCTATGTACACTTGTGAGCTCTCTCCTCGACATTCAAAGGTGATGTCAGAGTCGATTAGTAATGCCCGTCGAGTGCTGTTCTCTAAAGGAAAATTCAAAATGAAAGAGGATAACATGTTTTCATAATAAATGCATAATTAACTTGGCCATTAGCAGTTGTTAACTCGTTAGAAATAAAGGCTGAAGTGAACTATTGCTAAATTTTAATGTTATACACTGAAATGAAGTAAGAATGGGATACACCTCAAGATATGACAGAGTACATCACTGATTCAGAGGATAATTTATATTTTATCATGTCTAGTTACATTTCAGGAAGGTTGTTCCCATATAAATTTGAAGCGTGGTGGCTATCATTTCTCTACGTGCGCTTGAAATATGTTTTCATGATACATATACGGTTAGATTAGGTAATGCAGTTTGAAGATGAAAACTGGAATGTTTGCCATTGAGTCCTCTGGAGTGAGACTATAATTTTTTCAGAATGAAATTAAACATACACTTTCACGTAGTATTGGATTTTGAAAAATAACAAACGACTAAACCGTAGTGTGGACATCACCTGCGAAAATGCATGTTTTGAACAAAATGATTGCCATTTCATACTAATTTTAATGTGTATGGAGTTTTTCCCAAATTTTATAAAAATCAGATATAACGACAATCCGTTATACCGAATAAATTTTTCGCTGTTAAGAATTCTCGCTATAATGGACTTCTACTGTAAATCGATCAGGGTTTGTTACAGTCACTAAGGTACGCATATGCTTCATCTAATGTCATCACATTTTTCCATCTGTTCCCTGTCAGGTAGCCCTCATATAGCTTTCTTGCCTAGTGCAACTTTCCGAAATGTGACAAGGCGACAGAATGTGAACTCGGCACTTATGCCACTTTTCTAACTGCAGGTCCTTGTTGATTATGTTGTCAAATGTTGAAACAGACATCCCCAACTTATGTGCGACAGTCCTTTGTTGGGCAGGGTTACCATCTGAGACAAGGGCATTCACTTTTCACACCACTTCTGGTGTACAGCTGGTGGCTGGTCATGGATTTGCTTGTTTTTTTCCCTTCTGGAATTAAGACCAGCCAGTATTTGCCTTTTTGATTCAATACAGCACTGATCCCATTATTTGATATCAAGAAATCAGACTTCTTGCACATTCCTTGAAGATTGCAGAATAGCTATATTTAGCATCGGAAAGAGCTGATATATAGCCCTCACTGTAAAGGTTAATCTACTTCGGCATCATTGCAGCTAATGTACTGACGTGTATCATCATACCCCATTTTGATGTGCTGAAGTTAATAACAGCACCATCAGCGGCCTTCAAACTCATCACCATATATCCCAAACGTCCTTCTGCAGCCTTATCTGGTACATCCCATGTGTAGAACTGTCGCCATGTTGGTGTACCGGCCAGGATACTGCATTCTCATACAAGAAGTGCTTAAAATATCCACCATATACCTGAACACGCTGCCTCATTGATCGTCAGAGAGGTCGAAACACTCCAGGCATTTCATGTATTCAATAGCTGGTGAAGTACTGTAATGTCTGTAACGGATGCCTGACTCCAAACTTAATCCTAACTAGGAACGCCCCACCCATTCAAGCTAATAACTGAAACTTGCTTATCTCGTAAACGATCAAGCATACATCACATAATCATGTTGTTTTGAGGTGTTCTCTCTATCCCCCAATTACTTCCCACATGTTTGGGATCCCCCTACATAAAAAGATAGGAATATGAATTGGAACAAATAATAGGATAACATAATGATAAGTCAGTGTGGGAAAAGAGAGCAACAGAAGGAGGAAACAAGGACAAACATAAAAACAAAAGGACAAGGACTATATCAACAATTCAGTTATACAGCTATCATCACATAGAAGGGCTCCCCCTTCAACAATCCTAGATTTTCTACATTGAGCCCCCGATGAGGTTGTTCCTGCTTCCCAGTTTCATCAGGACACTCATCATCAACACGCAATGATGTACACATCAATCGCACGTAAGTTGGGGATGTCTTGACAGATCTTTGGTCTTGATTTTTGAAATGTAAGATAAGAAGAAAGCTAGATATAGACAGGTAAACTGAAGAAATAAACAGATAAGTACAGGTGGTAAAAGCCTAGGAACACAGGACAGGCACAGAAAGAGAAAAGGAGCCCAACAGGGGGTCTGAGCATGTTCTGAGCATGCATTCACTATTCGCTTTCAGAAGAAATATTTAGAACTGCAGTACTGCAGTACACATAATGAATATCACTGTTATGAATGGGGAAGGATAAAGAGATTCTTAATAATATATCAGCAACTCATTATAACATGATGATGATGATGATGATGATGAAGTCCACCCAAAATTTCTGCTTTCATACTTAATTTTATCGTAATATTTAGCATTATTTCATGTTTCACCTGACAAATTACCAATATTCATAAATTCTGATTTAAGTGCAATTTTTCTCTACTAATAACTTTCATAATTGTATAACTTGATATATATTGCAAGAAAACTGTTGACTAATTTCTGTCAAATTGTACATATAATATGATAGTATATACCACTATTCCTTCCTCCCTTAATTCCCTTCTCTCCTTCCCAGTGGCGTGGCGCACATTCCTGCAGCCCCCTCAACACGAAAAATATACAGGGGCCCCCGGAATTGATATAGCTTAAATAAGATAGAACAACTACCAGCCAGAAGCACATGAATTCACATAATCGTTAATAACACAAGGCATCTACTTCATTACATGAAAGCAAATACCGGTACTAATGCTTTTAATGATATTGCTAACAACAACAACAACAACATCATGCTATTACTACTTAACATACAAAAAATAATACTTATGGCTTCGATAGTCAGTGTTTAACCACCTGTCCCTTGTTGCATTTCTATAGGCAAACTCCTCCTCCAGGGCTTCTACATTTAATTTTCGCACCCTGTCCGCTTCAGTGCTAATCATACTCAAAGCACATAATCACTGTGGTCTCATTGAGCAACGTGCATTGTTCTTAATTAATTTTAATTTTGAGAAAGAACTTTCTGCCGTAGCCACTGTCACTGATAGGGTTAGGAAACAATTCAACGCCACTGAAAAATCTGGGACACTCAAGATAATCGTGTCATCGGTTTGGAAGAAGACCATCACAACTCATTCATTTCAAAACTTGATTCTATATGATCAGTTACTAAACATTTTCTAATAACAGGACATATTTACTCATTATGAAGGTGACAGTGCTCGTTCAATTATTGAAAGACATATCAACAGATGTAAAATATCTGAACCTATATATGTGCCAGAGCAGGATGTGACCCTTATAAGACAAGCAAAGAAAATAGGAAAACCTTATTCTGTAGAGGAAATGTGTCACAATGATTTCTTTGATCTTAAAGATCTTGCCACGTAGCTTAGTATTACGAACTTCAACAAAAACACGGATGATGAACCACGATTGTCAGATATAAAAGTGCTAATGGTACAGAAAGGGCACTCCAGGACACCATTTCATAAAAATTCTTACAAAGACAAAGAATTTTCCACTGTGCATGTCCTATCTCCAAGCTGCCAAAAAGCTGATATCCCTTCTTGAAACTCAATAAAGCTTACAGACAGGAATTACTGAGACCAAAAAGCGGGGATTGCTCTCCTTATTTAAAAAGAATGTTGTACCAAGATACTACTATGAGTTTTATAAAAATATGTAGTTGATGTGGCCTTGTGGTGTAGTACACTGCTGTATTTTTCATAAAATAAACTGAATATTACAGTTTTGTAGTGATAGTGTTCTATTTGTACCATAATTTACAGGCAGAATATAATAACCACTTTTGGGAAAGACTGTTAAAAATAAAAATCAGGGGTTATCTAGGGGGAATCATGAGGTTGGCTATAAAACTATTATACCTAAATATTGAGGATAGTACCTACATTTCACTTATTAACTCTCTTGACTATTGAACGTAAAATCTTTGATATACTGTATCTAGATTTTAAATGTACACTAATTTCAAATGCTTCTCCTGAAAATTAACATTTTTCTTGAGTTGTGATGGTCTTCTTCCAAGCCAACAATGTGATTCTTAGTTATTATTAAATCTGCTAAGTCTTCCATTGAGACACTTCACAGAAGGCAGATATCCTTCTTGAGAACATTTCAAATTGTCAACAACTTATGAATTAAGTTGGTAGACAGGTCATCTGGGTATTCTTCCGAAAGACACACTGCGACTGAAAATACTTTGTCATCACATTTTTTTCTGCTAGAGTAACATGTTGTAAACACTTAAATTTGAGGACTGCTGCTAAATTTGTCAACATGATTTTCAGCTGGCTAAGCAAAATATACCAAGTTTCAAGTTTTTGGATCATCAAGTCATTCATCTTGACATAATTCATTAAAAATATCTTTACTTTCACATTGCACTTCCTCAAAAATCTTTACTCCATTCCTCATGAGTCTGCCATAATTTAAGCCTCTTCATTCACTTTATCAAAAAGTTCCTTAATGTAGAAAGTGAGGTGAAGGTGACTGCAGAGCCTCAGATACAATGTTATGGGTTCTGAGTAATTTGCATTGAATAACTGTATGAAGGACAAATTCATACGTTTTTGACTGTTTCCTTGAGTAGAGGGCCTCATTTTGTTCATCCGATTTCTTCGACTTGAAGCACATCACACTTCAGTCTTTTCCTATGCTCTTATAGTGATAATGATCTGCTGATATCATATCATGTGCTGATAACCACCTTGTTGGACAGAGTCTCTTTGGTGTTGAAGCTTTTCTATTATATCAAGAAATTCCCACTTCTTAATACTGAAGCTTCAAAAGACACGCAGTCTCTTGAGGCAGCTATAAAAAGGTGAAACTTGAGGAATCTTAGCAGCATCTTTTAACAACAGTGAACGCAATGAGCAGTTTACTCCAGTCATTTAATTATTTCTTGGACCCCCAAGTAAACACCATTAATCACATTCGCTCCATGGTAGCCTTGACCCTAACATTGTTAAATTGAAATTTCTTTATGAAATTGAGCACTGCATTCACCATTCTATGTCCACTTTCATTCAAAACTTTCAGGAAGCCTAAAAATCTTCCTGCCACAATCAATTGCATTGGAATACAATTTGTATCAGGTTTTTCAACCACATATTATGTTTTGACACATCTTGAGTGGTGTCCAATGTAAGAGAACATAAGCAGGATTCACTGATATGTGAAATTATTTGTTTTTCAATCTGTTATAATATCATGCCAATAAATTCATTCTGTATTTCTGGGCTTAAATAAGTAGCTTTCCTTTTTCCTTCCTTCCATATTAAGCGGGATACCTAATTAAAAGTTCAGTGATGGCAAGAAGATTTCTACTATGATTCTCGTCCATCTTCTCCCAATGACCTTTAAATTCCATGTCATATGTAGCCAGAGTAAGCATTACATCAATAAATCTTTTCAGTAATTTCTTCCAAAAACTTACTTCATTCTTCAATTCAGAAACCAAGAAATCTCCAAGAGTGATCTCATTTTTCCTACATCAGGTAAGTAACACATGCTTGGAAATGGTACTGAGGTTATTCATAGTATTTTATCTTCTTAATCAGTCCCTTTGATCCATGCTAGGCTAAAGTGATATTCATCTATATTTGCAAACTGTTTACAGTAGGCAAAAAACCCTTTTTTTCAGAATAATGCAACCATTCGCATGGAACATTTCTCCCATATTGTGTTTTATAAATATAATAAATGCTGTCCGACTCGTTGGCTGAATGGTCAGCGTACTGGCCTTCGGTTCAGAGGGTCCCGGGTTCGATTCCCGGCCGGGTCGGGGATTTTAACCTTCATTGGTTAATTCCAATGGCCCGGGGGCTGGGTGTTTGTGCTGTCCCCAACATCCCTGCAACTCACACACCACATATAACACTATCCTCCACCACACTAACACGCAGTTACCTACACATGGCAGATGCCGCCCACCCTCATCGGAGGGTCTGCCTTACAAGGGCTGCACTCGGCTAGAAATAGCCACACGCAATTATTATTATTATTATAATAAATGCTTCTTTGGATTTACAGGCACCGAGTTTCAGACAAGCCCTAATATCCAGAAAAAATGATCCATGGGATTTTTTAGAGTACTGCCTAATACACCCTCAAAACTTCCAGCAACTTCAAATGTAGGTGGTGAACAGTCTTCACATTCCTTGAATGTTTCACCTTAGTCACTACATGCTGACCTAATGCTTAACGAATTGCATTCAAGGAATTTACATTAGCTTGCTCTTCAACATCATCTAATTTCACACTGCCACTTCTTTCCTTATCAGAACATTCTTTGACTGAAAAAGAGCATATATCTTCTGCAATTTCTTTACAAATAATTTTCTGTTCCTTTAGCTTATTTTTTTAATGCAACACTAGAATACTCCCTTTTTCCTTATCCCTGACATTGCTACTCACAATGTTGCTATTTTATCATATTGACACTGGTAGCCTTTGAAAATCTGTAGAGCTGTAAGTTAGACATTATTTATTACAATACATACATTGTTAAAGGATCTACAGTATTTACACTCAGAAAACAAATTAAATTATATACTCACAAAGCACGCATTTACAGATTTACTTCATTTACAGATGCGACTTAAAAATACAAGAAAATGTCATCTAAATAACTGGTGTTGAAGGCTGAACCAACAGTTACTGTCATATTACCAAATGAATAGGCCTATGGAGACTCCAAAGAAAAAAGGGCTTAATTAAATGAGGAACGGAAATACTGTACTGTACTCCAAGCCCCAACTACGCAGGAAATGTAATGCAAATTGGAATAGAAGCGATGTGAGTCACTCGACCATTTGCATTCTTACAAAGGCCACAGCCACTCAGTGGAAGCAAATAGTTATAAGTGTCCACTGTACTAGACCTCTTTCAAAGAAACAAGAAGCAAGCCGGCCGAGGGTGACATTCATCAGTGAAAAAGAATGGAGTGCAATGTACTTCTTACATTGGTCTTTAACTGCTGGACTGGAGACTGTGAATCCACCTTGTTGTTAGAAAACTCATATCATTCTGACTTGCGATTGTGTTTGTCCTATTATACATGTTCCTTTCTTTTTATTCCCCTCTCTCTTTCTCTCTGACTTGATTGACACTTGCTTGTTCATTTCCTATACTTACATCATTTACAGTAAAAGTAGAGTTATTTCAAATTAATTCAGGCATCATTATCGGACACCTACGCATCCATTTCAGTTAATGCACGGAAACAAGATGGGTCCCTTATGCCCGGAGGCCCTTGATAGTCCGGGACCTCCGTATTGCAGGCGTTGCTGTTGCGCCACTGCTCCTTCCCAACTTTTATCTGTCAGAGATGTTGTTGGTCCACATCCTTATATTTTAACTTGCAGAGAACATGATGATGAATGTCTTGATTTCAGTTCCAAGTGCACCACCACAAGATGTTGAGTGTACAGCACTATCCTCGCAGAATATGCAGGTCAGCTGGAAACCACCTCCACTCAACCAGATTCATGGCATTATACAAGGCTACAAACTATTCTTTGAACCTGCAGAGGAATGGTATGGTGGGTAGTGGTGACTAGAGCTAGTCAGTGTTATGTACGTTTTTGTATTTATATTGCTTAGCTACAAAGCTGACAGCCATTGTCATTCTTTAAAAGCAGACAAAATTCTGTAGAGCTATTTATTTAGGAAATATACAGTATATCCTTAAAATATACACCTTCTGAAGCTTTCCTTTTTCTTTCTGTTGGGTACCATATCTTGCAAGACTTTCACTTTTCATCCATATCTTCATACCTACTCCCATATCTATAACTGTGAAGTTTTGCAGTCTGTTAAAACTATTACAGGTATTACAGGATTAATAAAATTAGACAATACCTGAAAAAGAAAACATATTATTATTATTATTATTATTATTATTATTATTATTATTATTATTATTATTATTATTATTTTAGGAATTGATGAATATTATGGAAAAGTGTAAAAACATTTATGTTAAAATTCCATGTACAACTTCTTAAGAAGTGTGGAAATGTTTGAACAGATCACCTTACGAGAGAAGTACCCCAGCTCAAACGGTTAAAACCGACTGGAAGTGCGCTTAACATACGAAGATATGTCTGTTCTACTACCCATCAAGGGCATTTATCTGTAAAACCCCGCATTAGTGTACAATCAATGTTTGGAAATTACGGCGTACAAAGATTGAAGAAACACAATTCGCAGCAGAAACTACCGTGCAACAGGCACTTCGGACCGTTATAGTAACAAGAAACAGATGTGGTACAGTATCATCTGGCAAAAGGTTGAACACATGCTTGCAACAAGAACTCTTAACACATGCAGTACCGTGTTGACATAGTCATCTTTCCCACAATAGAAGATACTGTGTTGTCCTTTATTAGACCTCGAAGTGTAAATGTGGAGTTTCAATGAAGAGATTAAAACACAGCGGAATAGAACAGTATGCACAATTAACGAGGGCAACATGTAGACATACTTCATTATTTACAATGTTCCCGAATTGCAATAGTCCAAACTCAAATGCCACGGTGATCAAATTATCAAACGAAGCAACAGGAACATCCACATCATAACCTGCTCTTTGCCGTGCGTATGTTGACATAGGTCTGTATCTCGGTGCAGATCGTTGGCTGTAGATGATGGAGTGAAGATGGATGATGAAGTACCGATCATGTAACGTGGCCTGCGTGGTATCTATTTGCAAACATACAAAATCAACAAGACGTCTGACATAGAGCTTGTATTGCTTAAAGAAATATACATCCAGAGGTTGACAGTATTTGGTTGTCTTTGGTGGCAATATCTTTAATGTAATATCTTTATTTGGAAAACATTCTTCAATGATGCTGTAGTCTTTGTGTCCTGAGCAGGAATCGCAGAGTAATACATCTCTCACCAACATGTTCAGCAAGGACCGAATTAAAGGAACTCTTCATATGTGCTTTAGTCATTTTGCCACTTTTACTCGCTACAACATGGATGTTCCGTGGACACATCGCTGTCAGTTTCTTTACAACCTGCAGACCAAACATTCCATCCTTTTCCTGCAGACAAATGTAAAGCTTGTTCGCTAATTTGCCATTCATGGACACAGCCACATCAATTATGTAACTATGCGTAGAACTATGCACAGACTGTACCAGACCAACTGTTGATTTTTCCCCTCTGATCACTATTCCACACGCATTCCTTCATTATATTCCCATCTTGAATAAACATGTTCATGTCTGCCACAAATGTTTCTGCTGTTTGTATAATAACATGCTCTTCTTCAATCTCTTTGCGAGCCATGAACATAGTGATATGTCTGGAAGAAATATTATATTTGTCTTTGAAGGCCCTGACAAAATGCAATGAAGCTTTAAAATTGTCCAGTGAAACTGCTCTAGCAGCCTCCAGAGCCCATGCTTGAATGTGCCAGTAGTGGACCACTGATCCATTATCTCTAGCTCTGTCAAATTGTGCTTTTACAAACTCTTTTAAAGCCTTCAATTTTAATGTTTTGTTTCCCTTGAACAGGCCTGGGTCTTGCCTTTTGCGCGTCACATAGTCTAAAATTACCTTGCCGTTTGATTTCGACCTAATGCAGCTAAGCTATAATGCTTCATTAGTTTCTGATAAGAATTATAACCGCGATTATAATAATCCTCATAAATGTTGTCCAATGTTCGGTCATCAATACTCCGTATCACACTTGTTCGTACACATTTTGGGGGTGAAGGAGCGAAATCACTGTCACATGTAGTTCCTTCCGTTGCTGGATTGTCGGTACGGTTGGAACCCTCATACTCGTGCTGTTTCTTCGACGCCGTCTGCCTCACAGTCACCATCACTCTACAATATGTCGGTATGTGGTACTGTTACAGATCCATTGTATTTCTGGGTTACGATATCATATAACATGCATGCAAATGGCCCATCCTCCACTCCACTTACATCTTCACTATCCAGTGTGTAATATCGGCATACCTTTTTGCGCAGCAACTTCACAACATTCACAGGGGTGATTGGCTTCCACCTACCCATGTCGGACGTTTGTGCGTGCACTATAATACGGCACACTGCAACTGACTAACAGGCATTGAGTGTACAGCTCCAATGCAGCGCGGCCTGTGCGCTGACTGTCGGATGGCGCTGGCGACCGAACACGTACTTTTACAGATGAATGGTCTTGATAGCTATTGACATAGGTACAACTGTATACTTTAAGCCCACTTTCTGTCGGTTTTAGCCGTTCGAGCCGGGGTACTTCCCTCATTAGTGCTGTACTCCTATTGTGCTTCCTCTCTCTTCCATTGTCCAGCTTCCTATCACTTTCAGGAGAAACTATCATCACCAAATTTAATGCAGAGCTTGCCAAATCTGGCAGATGCTGACAGAGTGTCCCCCCCCCCCCCTCAAACCAATTCACTGCCAAGAGATAACTTGCATACTGTCTGTACCCTTCATATCCCTTCAGCGCTGTGAGCCCAAAATGTGGACATTGCTTGCAGCCACATACTACCTCCAACTGACCCAAAACCCAACACCCCATCCCCGATGCAATCAATCAATCAATCAATCAATCAATCAATCAATCAATCAATCAATCAATCAATCATCTGCATTTAGGGCAGTTGCCCAGGTGGCTGATTCCCTATCTGTTGTTTTCCTAGCCTTTTCTTAAATTATTTTAAAGAAACTGGAAATTTATTGAACATCCTCCTTGGTAAGTTATTCCAATCCGTAACTCCTCTTCATATAAACGAATATTTGCCCCAATTTGTCCTCTTGAATACCATCTTTATCTTCATACTGTGATCTTTCCTACTTTTAGAGACACCACTCAAAATTATTCGTCTACTAATGTCATTCCATGCCATCATTCCGCTGCCAGCTCGGAACAAACCACTTAGTCAAGCAGCTCGCCTCCTTTCTCCCAAGTCTTCCCAGCCTGAAATTCGCAACATTTTTTTTACGCTACTCTTCTGTCAGAAATTACCCAGAACAAATTGAGCTGCTTTTCTTTGGATTGTTTCCAGTTCATGATTCAAGTAATTCTGGTGAGGGTCCCATACACTGGAACCATACTCTATTTGGAGTCATACCAGAGACTTGTGTGCCCTCTCCTTCATATCCTTACTGCAACCCCTAAACACCCTCATAACCATGTGCAGAGATCTGTGCCCTTTATTTACTTTCACTCCACCAATGCAATAATTAAAACTGAGCGGACTTTTCCTATTTGTGAAACTCACAACCTGACTTTTAACCCCGTATATCATCATACCATTGCCTGCTGTCCATATCACAACATTATTGAGGTCATTTTGCAGTTGCTCACAATCTTGTAACATATTTATTACTCTGTACAGAATAACATCATCCGCAAAAAGCCTTATCTCTGATTCCACTTCTTTACTCATATCATTTATATATATATATATATATAAAACATAAAGGTCCAATAATACTGCCTTGAGGAACTGCCCTCTTAATTATTACAGTCAGATAAAGCTTCGCCTACTCTAATTCTCTGAGATCTATTTTCTAGAAATATAGCAACCCATTCAGTCACTCTCTTGTCTAGGCCAATAGCACTCATTTTTGCCAGTAGTCTCCCATGATCCCCTATCAATATGTGTGTGGAGATTCTCATCCCACGTATGCTCGACGCTGCAAAGCTTGACCTGTCCCTCCTCCATACCAACCGGAAATGGTCACCCCATCGCTCACCACTAACATGCCCACAACATCTACATGTTCACTATTCCCACCACACACCATTAAAGATATGATACAATTTATATCCATCTCCCTGTATGATATACACCCCTCAACCATCCCCTCATCCATGTCCACCTCCAAGCAGCAGCAGCAGCAAATCCGGCCTTGAAACTCCACTTCCAAATGTTCCACTCCTACTCAAACCCCACCTTCACTTTACTCCTCTGAAAACCCTAATTTAACTAAAAAACACATGCGCTTCGCGCTCACATGCATGCACGCATACAAACACACACACCACATACACACACACACCCCCCACACCACACCACCCCCTCACACCACACACCCCCGCCCCCTTCATCAAACAATCAATCTTTGGTAGAGAAGACATGGTCTTTTAAGTGGAAAAATTAGATGGGAGGGTTGCTAACATTATTCAAACATAGTGAAGTGGGTTCCTGGTAGGAAAATGAAATACCATTTGCTCATTCATTACCACATTCCACCATCTATACAAAGAGCCCCTCACCCATGCATCGTACGATTCATCAGTCATCAACCTATTTGTCCATAGCCACTTCATAATTTGTCCATAGCCACTTCATACCCATTCACAATCATCTGCCTTCAACTTAGCCCTACTCACATTGTTGCTACCACAAATCATACAAATCTTTACAAGTACTCATCCTTATCCACCACTCAGCCTCATAAACACTATATTTAAACATTCCCTATAGCCAAGAGGCCAACAATTCTGAACACTCAAACAGTAAACATCTTTTACTTTTCCATCTCACTAATTTTTTTAATCTTCCTAACATCACGTCTTCTCCTGGCCAGAGAGAGGGTATTGCCCTGTAGGTGGCCCACCAATGAAAACTTTCTTAGATAGGTTGAATCAGTCTACCACTGCTAAGCAGCATCTTGGAGAAAGGCATGCCAGTCCAACTGATGAGCCCAAATGGCACATTTGGTGCAAAACACTGCACATGTACAAACGTAACAACCCAAAAGTTGGATCTGTTGCCAGGATATTTTTATCTGCAGCCATGAAAGCCTTCACTGGGATTTCTCCAATTACCGTATTTACGCTGATAATCCCTGCTGCCGAATAATCCCCGCACCCTAATTTTAGGAAGGATAATTCTGAAAAAAATTAATGAACTAAAATTCTTTCCAGTGAAAGAGGAACGTAGGCATAAAGAAACATTTCATATCACTCCTCGCCTTGTCTTTACACAAATATGAATATGATGGATATAGATACGTTGCCTGAACATATATGAGATGATAAAAATGCATTATCACTGCTACAAAATATATTTGCCATGAAAATTGGCAAATAGGGCTTCTTAAGTGACAGGTATGTCATTAATCTGAACTTACAATAGGCTTGATTTGCTGTAGGCCGGAAGATTTTTTGTACTTTGCATCACTAGAATCCTGTCCTAAATTACTTACAAATTCGTTATACTCCACGTCTAAAACACTTCTCATACACGATTCATTTTACTCGGAGAGTAATACGACCAGTGGTGGATAATTCTTTTTGTGCAATGCAAACACTTGAAACAGACACCTACGAACTCGTTTGTTAGTTTTGTGATACAGGAAAATCTAGTTAATTTGAAGTCGTAGGGACACAAAAATGTAACTTCAAATTTTGGAATTTCGAATTAACCGCTGACTATTAATTCAGAAACGCCAACCCTTGCCACTATTTCATAAATGTATCCAATAAGGTGCATTTACATTATTCAAATAAAGCACTTGGATAAATCATAATGTAATAATAATAATAATAATGTTATTTGCTTTACGTCCCACTAACTACTTTTTAAGGTCTTCGGAGACGCCGAGGTGCCGGAATTTAGTCCCGCAGGAGTTCTTTTACATGCCAGCAAATCTACCGACACGGGGCTGTCGTATTTGAGCACCTTCAAATACCACCGGACTGAGCCAGGATTGAACCTGCCAAGTTGGGGTTAGAAGGCCAGCGCCTTAACCGTCTGAGCCTCTCAGCCCGGCTTGGATAAACCACTGGCAAACATGCAACCTCATGCAACGAAAGAAAAAAAACAAGATTCAAAGACGGGGACAAATCATGCTGGCTCCACTGTGCAAGTACCTTATTTTCTGGATTACTCCACTGTTTACATTTTTTGATGCCTTGTACTTGCACAGAGACATCGTGGCATATCAAACTTTCCTACGATGAGGGGAGGAAGTCTTTCACTTCTGTCTGCATTGCAGCACAGTACAGTGACCCTATCTCCTTTAAAACCATAAGTCTGTTTGATCTTGGCATTTCAAAAAAAAGATGCAGTTTCATCAGCATTGGCAACATTGTTTGGTGCGTACAAATTGATTATAATTGTGAACCACGCATTTTTGTTAACTGTCGGCATCACCAGTGTTTGCGGATTCTGTTTCTCTGCACACTGCCTGCAACGTGATATTGTGGCAATCCTTAAAATTCTGAATTGTACTGAATTATGATTTCACTCGAACTTATAAACTATGAAGTACACTGTAGACACATAGAAGCAAGTGAAAGTGTGGAAAGCTATCCTTGCATGTTCTGGAAGACTCATTCTGTCATGACGTTGAGAAAATTTGAATTTAAATTACTCTGTAAAAATTACTTTTTTTAAAGGTAAAGACAGTTTTAAATTAAATGTATGAATTGTTTTCCGTTGAAATATGACATTTGGGGGCAGTTTTCTTCCATCTGCAGTTACACAAAGCATACCTGTACACCCAACATTGAAAACTATTTGAACCAGGAGCGTGTTGCCAACCTTGACTCAAATAAAGCCTGCACCCCAATTTCGTGCCTCAGGTTTTTTTAAATATGCGGGGATTATTCACGTAAATATGGTAATCTCTCCAGTCCTTAATATTCTCTTTTCATTTATATATTCCCGAAGCAGAGTTTCATTACAAAAATTGATTTAGTTTGAAAGTAATTGACCAATGGTTCACTTTAATAAATATATATCCATTCATTATCTCCACAGAGTGAACAACCACACTTTCACTTTCCCTAAAAGGTGCTTGTGTCTCATATATTTAGTGTTGATGAATTTTCTAATACATTACTTTGGTTACTTTCTTAAATACTTCACTCTAATAAATTTATGAGCTGTTTCTTTATCACTTTACAAAAGAAATTTAATATGTCCTCTTATTCAATACATACACATCTTGATCATTCGAAGGAGTATATTAGTCAAACATGTTTCAACTCGTTTGAGACATCTGCAATGAAAAAAGTTAAAGTTATTTACATAATTGATGCTAAAAATTGTGTTAAAACCTAATGAAGAAGAGAATGAAAACAAATGAGACATGATGGCAACAAACAATAAGTGATTATGGCGAGGTTGTGGACCTCTTAGTCTAAAATTGCAGTGTGTTACAAATAAAAAAACAGGACGAAATCACTGTGCTAAAAATTCAAAATGACACTCTGTCTCTGTTGAGTCACCATCACAAATAGTTAAGAGGGAAGTGAAAAACTTGAGAAACTAAGTTTGAGAGGAAACATGTGCCAGGTAAAATGTGTGTGACACATAGTGAAAAACCACCAATAAAGCAAAATTTTTGAATAGTTGCACTCTCAATTTTAGCGGTCCCGTTCTCAATGATCATGTTCAATGTTGGCTAGGTGTGTTTGCCTTATTTTTAAATAGTCAGGAGGGCAGCAAAATATTGAGAAGCTATGTTAGAGAAGATAACAGATGACAGGTAGAATGTATGTGATACATAGTGGAAACCACCAATGAAGTTCAAATCTGTAATGGAAAAAATGAGGTTGTATGAGAAACTTGGGCTAATAAGTGAAAAATAAGTTTGAAGAAATCTTTTAAATTTACTTATTAAGTAGTTGTCCTCTCAAAACGGCCCGACGTTCTCATATTTAACGGTCCTGTTCTTGCTGATCGTGTCTATTGTAGGCTCAGCTGTGTTTGCGAGGATGGGAGAAGTGATTGGGGAAGGGGAGGGCATTGCACAGCTGGTGGGTAGAGGGGCAAAGGGGGGAGTGGTGGTGAGTTGGAGAGATGGAGGTGGGGGTTTGTTTTTATTATATAAGTTCTGACAAATATATGGAATGAATGTTTCAAGTAGAATGTTCATTTTTACATTGATTTCATTTAAATTATGAGAGGGGTTCATAAACTGATCTATATCAATGTAGATGCTCTTGAGAACATTGAGCAAGGTGCCTTTTTGCTCATAATGCAAGATTTTAAGATCTTTATCTATTGATGTGTATTCGTGACTGGATTCTTTATAATGTTCACTCATAGCTGAAAAACGATTACAATTGAGAGCGTTGCGATGTTCGGCATATCTTATGACAAAATTGCGGCCTGTTTGACTGACATAGCTGGAATTACAGGAATGGCATTCTAATTTGTAAAATCCGGAAGTAAAGTATCTATTATTATTGTTATTATTGTTATTGTTGACAGCGTGCAGATTGAAAATAAGTCTGGAGTTGGTGTGGGAGGTTCTAAACGCTCTTTTAATGTTGTGTTCTTTAAAGACATTAAAAATTTGGTAAACGCTACGATTATTGACTGTGAAAGTGGAATACTTCTCTTTAGGAGCAGAATCCTTTCTAGGGTAGTCTTGGATATGCTCTTATCTATTGATGATTCTATTAATGAAGGTTCCACTGAAACCGTTGTATTCTGCATTAATGTAAATAATTTTAATTCCTTTTTTTATCATTCTTGCAAGATAAAAGAACAAGAAATGATGGAGATGTGTATGTATTGAATAGGAGGACATATTAAATTTCCTTTGTAAAGTGAAAACTGCCAGTACGGAATGATTCTAATATCTTGTAATGGAAATGCCATCCGGGCAGGCAAGAAAGCCAACCTTTATTGCAATTCCTCAAAAATAAAGGTTGCCAAATTAGGGAAAGACTTATGTCTTTGAAAAAATGCTTGATCAATGAATTAATCCCCAAATTTTTTAAATTCACTGAAAAACTCATAGGAACACAGCAAAAACTTGTGCGACTCAACTTAAAACCAATAAAATTTGGATTAAAGATGAAATCAAATTTCTCCATAAAAAGAAATCTCTTCTGAACCACAAACTGTATGAAACTCATTTAGAAGTTTCCACTCATCTTTGCCCCCTTGAATGAACATCCTGTCAACTACACATCACTAACAAACTTAATCATACTTTGTTAAAGAAGCAAAACATAATTGACAAAAAATGGAATGCTCATTCAAAAACAACACTTAGCAAACCTATTACCCCAAATAGCGTAAAACCAAATGAGTTTTTTTTTCTTTTTGCTATGGGCTTTACGTCGCACCGACACGGATAGGTCTTATGGCGACAATGGGACAGGAAAGGCCTAGGAGTTGGAAGGAAGCGGCCGTGGCCTTAATTAAGGTACAGCCCCAGCATTTGCCTGGTGTAAAAATGGGAAACCACGGAAAACCATTTTCAGGGCTGCCGATAGTGGGATTCGAACCTACTATCTCCCGGATGCACCAAATGATTTTCACCAACCTGTAGTAAACATAAATAAAATCAATCTCGATGTCGATGATCTCAAAGTGCTGAGCAAGAGACCTAAACATAATTGGGGTAATCCTTCTAACCATGATAATTTAATTTCCACCATAGCTGAATCAGAATTAGCCGTTAATAAGTTACCCATAAACATACAAGAAGAGGTCCAATATGAAGTCAAACGTAAACTATCTTCTATCCTTAATCAACAATAAACCATTAAACCCAACAATGAACACATAGCTAAAGTCCACAAACTAAAGAAAATAGTCAAGAACAATCACTTAATAATAACAAAAGCCAACAAAGGGAACACTACTGTAATCATGGATAAAAGTGACTACATCAATAAAGCACAAATGTTTTTAACAAAAAACAACTTCATAACATCTAAAAAGGATCCAAGTACTGTAATAAAATACAAAGAGACCTGAAAACCATTCTTAAGAACGTTTCATTTTTGTTTAATGACCTTGAAAAATCCAAAATGATTATCATGAATCTGAAACTTCCCACAGCAAAAGTACTACCCAACATCCATAAAGCCAACATCCCCATAAGACCCGTTATCAATTTCAGAAATAGTCAGACTTTTGAAATATCTCAGTTCATTCACAAATTCCTTAAATCACACTATCATTTTCAAGCCAATACGTCAGTGAAAAATTCCATAGAATTTTGCAATAAAATTAAATATTTTAATTCATCCAAACACCACACCCTTTATTCATCTGATATTGCTAACCTGTATGCTAATATGCCTGTTAACAACACCGAATAACCGATTAAGAACCATCTTTCCAAATTCAGCAATTTAAGTAGAGGCAAAATAGATGAATTTATTCAGATTCTGAAATTGACATTGAATAACAATTTCTTCACTTTCAATAATGTCAGTTACCAACAGATGGGTCTTCTCATGGGGTCACCAGCTTATTTGTTATTTTAGACTACCGTATTCCTAACAGCAATACTGTACTTGAACTTCTCGACTCCATTGATCCACATATAAAATTCACCATAGTCAGAAAACAATAATGCCCTTAAATACCTGAACTTAACCATTATGCGCAACTGCAACAACACTTTATCCTTTAATATATACAGAAAACCCACCCACACCATCAATACTGTCCAACAAACTTCTCTGCACCCAGACATACATAAGAAAGCAGCTTACAATAGCATCTTTATCTCGCAAGAATTATAAAAAGGAAACTAATACTATTTACAATATTGCACAATACAATGGTTTCAATAGAACCTTCATCAATAGAATCATTAATAGATATAAGAGCAGACCCAAGTCTACCCTAGAAAAAGATTCCACTCCTAAAGAGAATAATTCCACTTTCACATTCAGTAATAGTAGCGTTTACCAAATTTTTAATATCTTTAAAACACAACATTAAAATAGCGTTTAGAAACTCCCACACCAACTCCAGACTTATTTTCAATCTGCACACTGTCAACAATAACAATAATAACAATATTAATAGATAATTGAACACCGGAGCTTACAAATTAGAATGCCATTCCTGTAATTCCAGCTATGTCTGTCAAACAGGCTGCGATTTTTTCATAAGATACGCCGAATATCACAACGCTCTCAAATATAATTGTTTTTCAGCTATGAGTGAGCATCATAAGGAATCCAGTCACGAATACACATCAATAGATAAAGATCTTAAGATCTTGCATTATGAACAAAAAGGCACCTTGCTCAGAGCATTGTTGGCGTGCTAGTGTTATATAATACAAATACTTTCAATAAGGACCCAAAAATGAATTTTATCACATGTAAGTGGTATGTTCCGAGCTGTCAGTGGAGAGATGGCGTGGGAGGACATCAGTAGATGAATAAGTTTGAGTGGTGTCTTTAAAAGTAGGAAAGATCACAATATGAAGATAAAGTTGGAATACAAGAGGACAAATTGGGGCAAGTATTCGTTTATAGGAAGGAGAGTTAGGGATTGGAATAACTTACCAAGGGAGATGTTAAATAAATTTCCAATGTCTTTGCAATCATTTAAGAAAAGGCTAGCAAAACAACAGATAGTCACCTGGGTGATTGCCCTAAATGCAGATCAGTAGTGACTGATGATGAACATTCTTGAGAGTGTCCACATCGATATAGATCAGTTTATGAACCCCTCTCATAATTTAAATGAAGTCAATTTAAAAAAACATTCTACTTGAAACATTCATTCCATATATTTGTCAGAACTTATATAATAAAAACAAACCCCCACCTCCATCTCTCCAACTCACCATCACTTTCCCCTCACCCCAATCTACCCACCAGCCCTGCAATGCTCTCCCCATCCCTCTTCAATCCTCCCATCCTTGCAAACACAGCTGAGCCAACAATAGACACGATCAGTAAGAACGGGGCCGTTAAATTTCAGGTCAGGCCATTTCGATAGGACAACTACTTAATAAGTAAATTTAACAGTTTTCTTCAAACTTATTTTTCACTTATTTGCCCAAGTTTCTCATACAACCTCATTTTTTCCATTACAGATTTGAACTTCATTGGCAGTTTCCACTATGAATCACGTACATTCTACCTGTCATCTGTTATCTTCTCTAACATAGTTTCTCAATTTTTTTGCTGTCCTCCTGACTATTTAAAAATAAGGCAAACACACCAAGCCAACATTGGACATGATCACTGAGAACAGGACCACTAAATTTGAGAAGATCTGGCCTTTCAAGAGTGCAACTATTCAAAAAAATTGAACTTCATTGGCAGTTTTCCACTATGTGTCACACACATTTTACCTGGCACATGTTTCCTCTCAAACTTAGTTTCTCAAGTTTTTCACTCCCCTCTTAACTATTTGTGATGGTGACTCAATGGAGACAGAGTGTCATTTTGAATTTTTAACACAGTGATTTCATCCTGTTTTTTATTTATAACACACTGCAATTTTAGACTATGAGGTCCACAACCTCACCAAAATCACTTATTGTTTGTTTCTGTCATGTCTCATTTTTTTCATTCTTTTCTGCATTAGGTTTTAACACATTTTTTGGCATCAGTTATGTAAATAACTTTAACATTTTTTCACTGCAGGTGTCTCAATTGAGTTGATTATTACTCCATCTAATGATGGAAATGTGTACCTGTATATAGGCCTATTGAATTGTTTTAATTCCGTCATGTCTTTGTCTTTCTTTCTCTCCTTTATTATGTTTTAACACATTTTTAGCATCTATTATGTAAATAACTTTAACACTTTTTTCACTGAAGATGGCTGAAATGAGTTGAAACATGTTTGACTATTATTACTCCATCGAATGATGGAGATGTGTAGCCTATGTATTGAATAGGAAGACATATTAAATTTCCTTTGTAAAGTGAAAACCGTCAATACGGAATGATTCTAATATCCTGCTTCTTTATAGTAATCATTATAATGATTGGTCTTGTTTACTAGTATCTAATTATTTTATTTGCCCCTAATCTAGGGCCTTGCTAGTTTGAGGTTAAGGCAAAATGAATTTTAGTTGTAGGCCTAATATGTAGAAAATGTTCAGCAGACAGATTCTACAATAGTATACATATACATGAATTACTGATCTTACCATAGGATTGACAAATGAACTCAGAGATGGTTACTGAGATAAAATAAATTTATCTTTAGTTTTTCTTATATGGAGTTATTGTAGCCTTTCTTGATCCCTATAAATGATGAACAATATCCTTAAAATTTCATTTGTAATATTATTACAGGTCATTACAGGTCATCCCCACTTTGCATAACCTATCAACTAGTTCATATTAGTGGAATATGCATTATAAAGGCACAAAATAAACAGCATGTTTGTGGAATGGTCCTTTCATCTTGGTGTGAGAAGATAATACATTGTCCTTTTTTCTGTGCAAGTCTGTCTCAATTTTTGTTGCTGTTATACTGGTTGGAAGCAGAGCAATGTTAGTGTTAGATGGGTGCATATCTTCATGAATTATAAGGCGCTGATGGACTACCCCATATATGTATAGGAAACGGATGGAGAATAGTGAGATTCTAATTCTATCCTCCAATGACCAAGGCTGCAGCCAAAAATTTTGGACCTGTGTGTTTCTTTTATGCTTTTTTCTTTTTTTAGCATGTAATCAACCCACACGTGCTTACATGGAAAGTCGCAGCTCACCATCTGTTTCCTCTACAGGTTGTAACAATAAGGTATGGCCAAACTTTCAGGACACATTCTTCATGCATAGAAGATAAAAATATGTTATATGGATATGGGTCTGGAAATTCTTCATTTCCACGTTAGAACTCATTTTCTACATCTCTATATAGTACGAGGGTGAACCAAAAAGTAAGTTACACTTCCAAGTTATGGCCATTTATGAAACCACCTATACATAGGCAACACGACTATGACAACAAACAATGTAAGTTCACTTTTCCACATAGTCCCCAAGAAACTGTAAACATTTCTCAGAACGATCAACCAACTTTTCAATTCCGGATGTGTAGAAATCAGCTCCAGTGCTATGTAACCACCTGGAGACAGCTGTTTCCACCTCCTTATTGTTTCGGAATCGTCGTCCACCGAGATCCTTTTACAGCTTACCGAACACATGATAATTGCATGGCACTAAGTCTGGACTGTATGGACGATGTTGTACCTCCTACTTGAATCACTGCAGCAGTTCAAATGTTTGGTGGGCCATGTGAGGTGTTGTGTTATCATGCAACAAAATTACACCGGTGTTCAATTTTCCCCACAGCTTTTCTTTAATTGCCTTACGGAACCGGTTCAACGTTTGACGATATGAAGCCGAGTTGATTGTAGTGGCTTTCCACATGAATTGCATGTGCACCACTCCCTCCATGTCAAAGAACACTGTCGCCACTACCTTTCCTTTCCTGCTGAAGGTTGGAGCTTGGCCTTCTTTCGTGGTGGTGATGTGGTGTGTACCCATTCCATCAATGTTCTCTTTGTTTTGGGGGTGAAGTGGTGGACCCACGTTTCATCCCCTGAGATCATTTGCTGCAGAAATCATTGCCCTCCACAGAATGCCATTGCAAAAATGCCAATGACAATTGGAAACATCCCTTGTGAACATCGGTGAGCAGACATGAGACCCATCTTTGACGCAGTATACAAAATTCAAGGTGCTGGTGAACAATGGAGAACACAGTGCCATATGAAATGTTCAGCATGCTGGCAATTTCCTGCAGTGTTATGCACTGATTCTCTCTGAAGATCCCTTCTACGCAGTCATTCATTTGCAACAGTACTGGATGTTGTGGGCCTGCCTTCAAGATATTCGTCCATGAGATCCGTACGTCCAGCGTCAAATTGCTTACACTAGTTTACAATACTTGGGTGAGGAATTGCACACTCACCATATACAGCAGTGATTTCACGATGAATGTCCGTGCAATTGAGCATTTTAGCCCAGAGAAATATGATCGTTGCATGCACCTCCAGTTTGGAGTGAATATCCAGTTGATGCGCCATTGAGCCTAGCCAACTCTGCGCACACAACACAACGGAATACCACACCAACCTTCCTATTGGACGTGTCAGCAGTGACTGTAGCTTGCTCTGCATTGGCCACGGTCACAACACACAGCGTGCTCTCGTGGTGAGCTAGTGTAACTTACTTTTTTATTCGCCTTCACACATTTATCATGGGAAACACGCAGGAACAGAATGTACCTGCATACCACATGAAATGTTCAAAATGCCCTCCATTAGCATTCACACATGCATCAACCAACCATCAGCGCATCTGAGATTGAAATGTTCTACAGGATAAAATGAAATACCTATTATGGTTAAGTTTATTAACAGTCCGAGATTCAATGCGATGGTGGGTTGATCGATGTATCAATGCTAATGGAGGACATTTTAAACATTTCATGTAAGAAAGAGTTTCATGTGGTATGCTGGTACGTTCTGTTCCTGTGCATTTTCCATGATTGGTGTACTACATAGAGTTAAAGAAAATGAATTCTAACATGGAAATGGAAATGAAGATTATGTTTGAAAGTTTAGCCGTACCTTATTGTAGTAAAATGAAAATGTTAAAAGTCCACCTTTTCAGTACCATGAATGTTTATTGATGAGAGTATATATCACATAACGGTTAAAGAAGATTGGTACTAGTTTCGATGCTCATTGCACGTCATCATCAGCCAACGAATCAATTGAGCAAAATATAACTTATCAAATAGCAATATATAACACATGATAGCACCTACAAGGCAAATGTTAAAGTATGACTAGTTAAAATATAAAACACATGACAGCAAATACAAGGATTAATGTTAAAAGTTAAATTGTAATAAGTTAAAACAATGAAAGCAAATCAGAGAAGGTAACACAATTGTGAGGGTATGATACACAGTAAATAGTCCAGCTTGAGGTTTTGTGGAACATAAGGTGTATCTATATGCAACACTTGAATGCACTTACTAAGGCAAATTTTAAATGTAACATTAAAATGATGAGGGTATGGTGCGTATGACCATCTAAAACACATGACAGCACCTATAAAGTCGCTGTTAGATTATAACCAGTTGAAATGATAAGGTGCGTCTGACTGTAAAATATAAATATTTTTGAGAAGGTATCCCAGTTGTTGAGTCTTGATAAACAAGAGAATAGTCCAGCTTGAGGTGCATAGATCATAAGGTAACATATGTTATCAGTGGGAAGAATAAACCTTGTTCTATTCAGTTGCAGTAATTAACAGGCTTAATTCAGGTGGTTTCAAAGCCAACAATGTGGTCGTGTGAAGATCATAATTTGAATCAACGTCACGATTCCCAGTTCAGTATGTAAACGTGGAGACCTGACGAAAAGATTGAAAGCCAAATTAGGCATGATATAAATGTGCATAGCCAAAAGAAAGAGGCGAACTCGCCTTGAGCAGCGTGATGGCACAGATGTTGAAAGGAGAGGAGCTGGGCTAATGAAGAGAGCAATAATGGAGGCCAAGTAGTGGAGGGGAAGGGAGAGTGAGGGGAGAGAAAGGGGAAAGAGGAGGAGCTAAAGCTGAGGAGTAGGACTTTGGTGGGGCAGAGGGATGAGGTAGTGGGGATAAGTGACGGGGATGGGTATTGCACATGGCTTGAAAGATAGCGCTAGTGTTTTGAAACGTCTGTCTATTTTTAAACAAGTTAATTAAGAAATCAAAAAGATATTGTGCTTCTCAGAAATTTCATTTAAGTTGAAGTTAGGATTAAAGTATTGATCGAAATGGATAAAACAATTTTCAATTATATTCATGAGAGGCCCTTTACTGGCCGTTTGAAGGATCTCTAAATCATGTTCAATGTTGGTAAACTTGTGGTTGGAGTCAGAGATATTGCTGAAAACCTATTATATCTTATAGCGTTGACGTGCTCTGAATATCGTCATGAAACTGCATCCTGTTTGCCAAACATATGAGGAATTGCAGTCATTGCATTTGAATCTGTAAATTCCAGACTTTAAGAAAGTATTGGATATGTTAACTGGTGGGGAATTGTGCAGATTTCTGAATTCCTGCTATATGTTCTGAAGGAAATTTTTACGTTATGTTTTCTGAAGAGATTGGTGACTTTGTAGACATCTTTGTTGAAAGTGAAGGTGGAAGAAGTGGCGTCTTTAGATTTTTCTTTAGTAAGAGTGGTCTTAGGTCGGTGTCTGAACTTGTTGATAATCTGTTCTATAAAGGGCTTATTGTAACCGTTAAATTTGGCGATTGCACGAATAGTATTGAATTCATTGTTCAAGTCTTTCTTTGACAGAGGTATTGTGAAGGCACGGTGGACTAAACTATTATAGGTAGCACGTTTGTGTGCTTGGGGATGTGTGGAGTCTTCACGAATGGTAGTTGCAGTTTCTGTGGGTTTCCTGAAAATTTTGTAATATAAAGAAGAAGGGTGTCTATGAATGGTCAAATCTAGAAAATTGATTACCGGTAACCTGTTTGTTTCAGACTCAAGTGTAAATTGTTACGCCCTGTTTATGTATATATTATGATCAACAGACGTTATGCTAATCATTAAAGGTTTAGGCAATACCTGCTTAGGCATATGGGGTTCAGTCACTCTTCCATGTGGCTTATAGGAACAGTCCTCAAAAGAAGCACAAATCACGTGACGTGAAGGATAATTGCCAGCTGTGATCTATGAGCATTAGACATGCCTAGAAAATGCAGGAGATGTAACTATTAATAAATGAGCATTTGAGGGAATTTGTACAGTATAAATGGGCTGACACACATGCATTCTCTACTACAGCCATGATTTTCTGAGGAGATATTGCATATGATTGTCATTTGTCACAGTTAGTGATGCAAAGGACATTGATTTCATAGGGTACACAGGAAAGATCCTGCAGCCCCATGTGCTACCTTCTCCAATTTGAGCATCCAGGAGTAATTTTGCAGCAAGATAATGCTCATTTGCAAAGTGCTTGTGTTTCTAGGAGTATTTATGTCACGTTTTGTCACTTGCTTAGTCTACCTGGTCACCTAACTTGTTGCCCATCAAGATTGAAGATAAAAAATGATGCTCAGGTCAAATAAAGCCACTGAGGCTTGAAGATGGACCATGAACCTAATATGATTTTGAGACCATATTCCCATTGTAGAAGAGTGTAAATAAATGGTTCAAAGCTACTTGTGGAGAGATAACATTGCCCTATAGAGCAAAGTAACATAAGATTTAATAATTTCTTGAATATTAAGGAAAACTACTATATTTACCTCACTTTATAATATGAAAGATTTTTCTGTGCAATATTTTGGTGCCAAGTACATCTGTTACTTGAGTACTAGAAAAATTAATAATTTACTTGTCTCTTTTTATATATGCTACCTAAGTTCCCCTGTATTCACTTCATCTGTGTTCAAATTAAAATGTTGGTCTTTTTTCCCAATAGGCCTTCTTGCCTGCTGGGGCCTTAGTTTTTAAGGAGCAGTCCTTCACTGTCTCACTTGTTTTTTTCAGTCTTGTTGGAGCACATTGTACTTGGCACAAAGTATTTCATTATTAATTATGAAAATAGCAAAGTCACAATGTATAACAATATATAATGATGTGCAAGCAAGAATACTACTTCAAAGATTTGTAACTGTTGTACTGAACTCCCGAACATTTTGATAACACATCAAATTTTTCTAATCTAATATATCCATTGCTTACATTAAGTCATCTACAGGTCTCGGTAATTCTAAAACCTACAACAATTTTTGGTGCTTAATTTTATTGATTTCCTTAGAAAACAATGGGTGTACCTATATGTTTGTATATGTCGGCAATAGAACAGAAAATATTCACATACTATAAATGTTTTTACATACTTGGATATTCACATATTATACTTCGGTACAAGTCATAAAGTGGTTTAAACATTGTTATTCTTTAAAATGCCAAACAATGTTTATAATGTTAAATTGATATATTGATACTGCAATAAAATAATGATAGCCAGCTTCACATTTTCTATAATTTTGATCTGATCAAGAATGAAATATATCTAACTGCCTGTACTGCACAAAAAAAGGCCATTGCAGAAGATTACTTTCCTTCAAAATCCTCTTGTTTGAAATAGGATGAACATGTTGTGCAGGTGGTAGGATTCTAAGTATCATCTCTTCTGCCACCGACTATCCACAGTTTACAAATGTCACCATGTTTCAAGAATGTATAAAATTAAATATTTCTTTGCTGGCCAATTTTTGTGTGGTTGATTGTACATTCTTTACTATCATGAATTCTAAGTATCAATGCAAATATTTCTATGACCAACTTTATTTGACAGAACCTGTGATTCGAGACAAAAAAGTAACAACGGCTCTAACTACTGTCCTGCATGGATTACAACCATACACAAATTATAGTCTTCAAGTGTTAGCCTTTACACGTGTGGGAGATGGAGCTGCAGGACCTGTTGTCTACTGCATGACTGAAGAGACAGGTAAGAGGAGTTTATATTTCCTACATGCGAGATCATCTCCATATCCTCACTAAATAATTTTCATTAAGTCAAAACAATAAAAGTGTTGATAATACAGAAGTGTAAATTCTTCGCATCAGCCATAAAGGTTGTACTCTTAAAATAAATTTAATTAATTAATTTGAACCTGAGTTACACATACATCTAGATGAAGAGCACATTTTACTCTAACTAAGAATTATTTACAAATCAGCTTTAGACGTTACGTCATATACCATTAGAATAATTTTCTGTGTCTGTTTTTAATTTTATGTACTTTTGGGAATAAGATTAAAGACAGGTTATTTCAAAGATATAAGTTAACAATGCAATTTATACTTATTGTTCTCCTAATATATCAGGTTTGTAACATTTTTAATCAACATTGTTACTTTTGCACCAAATTTTTATAAATGTGTTTAAAATACCGTTTCTTTTACTAATGACTGTGCAAGGTGATCCTGAATCTCCAGCTATTTCAATTTTAGTTTTATGTGGATTATTGTCCACTTTGCATATATATTTTAATTTCTCCTCCAGAGTGTAACATTTCTCATTCAGTTCTCCATGGCCGACTGACAGCAATGTACAATTTCTACTGATAGAACCAGAGTTCTTATTACCAAGTACGGAAAATCTCAGATCTCGACATCATTTTAATGCATCTTGTTTTCATAACCTCCTTACAGTTAAAACAGAAGCACCCTATGTCCCAGCCAAATTTTGTGTGGTTGAGTCTACATTCTTTACTCTCATGAATTCTAAGTAATCTTTCTACTTTAGCTTTATGCCATGTGGTCACTTGCCATGACCTTTGCTAGACTAACGCACTCCTCTGATAACTGCAACTGAAGTCCCACCACTAACAATGATGACTGTTATGTATCATATTTCTAATTCACGTGTATTTTGGTAACAACAGGAAATTCATACATCTGCAGCATTTTGTAACCTTTCTCTTTTAGCTAAATGCTGCACAGTCACTTTCCACAACCTTTGTTAGACAACCACATCCCTCCTACATCTGGCTCCATGGCTAAATGGTTAGCGTGCTGGTCTTTGGTCACAGGGGTCCTGGGTTTGATTCCCAGAAGGGTCAGGAATTTTAACTATCATTGGTTAATTTCGCTGGCAAGGGGGCTGGGTGTATGTGTCGTCTTCATCATCATTTCATCCTCATCACGACACGCAGGTCGCCTACGGGAGTCAAATCAAAAGACCTGCACCTGGCTAGCCGAACATGTCCTTGGGACACTCCCGGCACTAAAAGCCATACACCATTTCATCCCTCCTACATCTGCAGCTGAAGTCCCGCTTCCAACAAAACCGAGTCCGTGTATCACATTTCTAACTCACCTGTGTTTTGATCAGAGGGAATGCATATGTCAGCAACAGTATTTTATCTTTGTTACATACAAAAATAAACTGCATTTAATGAATATTAACACATATAACACCAAATTAAGTATAAATGTGTTATATACAATTGAGGTTTAATTAACATGTTTTTGAGTTATATTTTGCTGGGACCTACAGAAATTTATGTATATAACAGATTTATGCAGAACTGAGTTACATTTAAACCACTCTTGATTACATCTCATAAAATTTGGGACATGCCTAAAAATAAAGTCATAGTGATCAAATATAACGCCATACACTCCTTCGTTCACCTTCTTCCAAATGTAGTGCTAGTGACAAATACATGGGATTGTGCCCCACAAGACAGAATGCTTGTTGCATGAAGGCTGGAGAGAGAATTATCCCCTTCACTGCTCAGTGTTGTCATCCTTCCAGTCCAAGTGCAATTTGCAAACAATCATTTCTAAATAGGTGGATGTGGTCTGTGTCTGTTATATCCTTCTTTGCTTGTGAGCCATGAGCCAGCTCAGTGAGTCCTGTTCTTGTGCTGCTCTGATTTAGAACCCCAGACAGTTCTTCCAAACTGATTTTGATGCTTTTGAACTTAAATGAACACTTGTCAAAATAAAATATGAGAATATAATGTTGGACATAATAGCACCTATAGTTGATGATGATGATGATGATGATGATGATTATTATTATTATTATTATTATTATTATTATTATTATTATTATTATTATTATTATTATTATTATTGTTACCGTGTTTTTGTGGTAGTTATGCGTGAAAGAAGGTGCGGGGTGGTGAACGGGTCTCAAGCTACTAAAGTAAAATTAATTAAAATTTAACCAGGTTATATTTTCTTTTCAAAAACAAAGAAATAACAAGCATGGCAGGTACAAAGTAGCAAGTCAAAAGGGTAGTTACAATATTTACAGGATTTGGGCTTCGAGCCCTGAAAACACAATGCTTGGGCAATCAGCGCAGTTTTACCTCCAAACACAAGTTTCAACAGAGGGGCAGAAAACCCCATTCATGCCTAGGAGCCCTAGCTCCAAATTACACTGAAAAGCCTCCACGAGGCACACAACACTCAATTTTCAAAGAGCCACTCGCTCTCAAATTTAAGCCTCTCCCAGGCCACACCAAACTCCACCTTCAAGTTGTCCTCAACGGACATAAACACAGGGGTAAAATACCCAATCTACTGAGGTCTATTAAATGCAAAGGAGGTTAATTAAATGACCTCTAAAATAACAATTTGAGAGGAGGCGAACTTGCACTCCTAATACACTTTGATTAAGACCTACTTGGCACTAGGCCGTTAATACAAGGGCTAATCCCATACTAAAGAGGTGACTTAAGAAGAGAACAATTTGTTTTACGTTAACGAAGAATAGGTTGAGAAAAATAAGTTCACCTCAAAACAATATGAGTGGGAGCTCGAGAGGGTTAGCACTCTCTATCCCAGTATGTAGCTTTAAAAGAGAATATATGAAAAGAGTAGTTACATTTAGGAAAAGGTTACATGGTGGAACGCTTAGAACCCGCCCCGAGAGTTAAACTGCTGAGCAAGCAAAGAAAGAAGTTATTAATCGGCCATTACCTTGTTGTTGACCGCTGCAGAGGAAAGAGGCGCTTCCCGCCTCCTGCTATGTACTTAATACACTGAAAGATGGAACTGAAGTGGCCCGGAGACCCTAAAATCAGCAGTTTATATACTCTCGCGGAAGTTTCTAGGCGTTAGGGGAATGAGAACACCCTCCCACGAGGATTTTATTGGTTCATCCATAAACCCCCTACACAATACTAAGAAGAAACACATAATTGGTGGAAAATTAATTTAAGAAATTCGGGATAGGCCAGATTTAAAACAAGGGGAAAGAAGGGGTTAATATTGCCAACTTAACCAATGACTGAAAGAAATTTAGTAAAGAACGAACATTTGAAATAAAAATATCTCCAACAAAATAGTTCTTTGACTCCGCACTAGGGTGCACTATTGTTGATCTTCAGTAGTGTCCTCTAGAAGAGAAAGTTCACACTTCTTACTTCAAGCAAAACAAAAACACATCAAAAATGACACAGTTCAAAAACTCAAAATTTTCCACGTGGTGACATCTTCTGAGAAGGTAGCGAATTAATTGCGTATATAAAGTTCAGACTTCCTCCAGCAGAGGAGTTTCGACTGGCGCAAATTTTAAATTAGCGGCGTGGAGGTGTACCGCCCGGTACAGACCTCCCCCCCCCAAAAGTACCTCCAGGGGTGACACATGAAATCTGTTTGAAACAAGGTCCAAGTTATGCTGTGGATATGAAGATTGATTGCAGAGGCATTTATAAGATTTCTTAATTTGGTTTGATTCAGTTTCAAAATTTTGTTGTTGCAGGTGAAGTAAAGTCTTTATATTTGTAGAAGTTGAATTTCTGAAGATAAACTTTTAATACTTAGAAGTGAAGAAAAATTTTGCAATTGCCACCAAATATTGCTGTTGAATTTCCAAGTGTAGTCATTGCTTATCGTAACTGTCCATGTAGTTGATGTTGATTAAGTTGAATGGCCAGACCGGCCGTTGCAGCTTGCGTCCAAAGGGAGGCCGCTCGGACCCCTCAAGTACCCTGAGATACCGCTCGCCCGCACTATGAGGGGAGCAGAGGTGTTGAAACACGCCGCGCCCGCGGTGAACATATACAGGCTGCGGGCAAGTAGCAGGTCGTGCGCCGCGCATCAGCCTCGGCCGGGAGGAGAGCTCCGGCTCGCCGTGCACCTGACGTCCTCGCTGGAGAAGAGGGGGCCCGTCCTCTGCCCCAGTTGCTGCACGGCGCCGCGCGGCTGCGGGGGCACTGAAACATTAAAGCTAGGCGGCAGAATTGTGTTGGACCATCATCTTTTTGAGGGCACAGGCTTGGTGAAGAGGTTGAGGGGTCAGCGGCGTGCAGATGTCCATGGCATTTAATATAATTCAGCCACAGTGTGTATTGAAGCAGGAGACGGGAGCGTGGTAATGGCCGAGGCAAGGACAGGATGGCAGTTTAACAAATCGGGGGAGGTTTCACACAAATGCTTACATATAAAACAAAATATTATAGAAGGGGCAGAAAGCCTTAAAAGTGAAACTCAAAAAAAAAATATAACCTTCATATTCCTTTCAAAATAATATGAAGCAAGTTCACACGGAAATTACACCGGTTTCACCTGTGACAGGTGAACCCTAAATATCCTCTCGGTGGCTGGATTGCTTACTAACAACGTAACTGGCGTAAGAAAATCGAGAATGATACAAGGCCCATGAAATCTGGGAACAAAGTTCTTGACCATCACCTGGTCACCTACATTCAAAGTGGTGGGTCTCCGTCCACGATCATACCTTTCCCTAACCTTTTCATGAGATACCTTAAGATTGGCTTTAGCCTTCTTCCAAAGATCTTTAATATTATCCGGATCTATTGTCTCGGGTAGAATGTCACTCAGAGACCAGAGGTTAGAGAGCGGCGAGTTGGGATCAAACTTGAACATCAAAGAAGCTGGAGTAAATTTATGTGATTCATGAACCGCCGAATTCAAAGCAAAAGCTAACCAATGCAGGGACGTGTCCCACCTGGAATGATCATCATGATGATAGGCAATAAGTGCGGACCTGAGATTACGATTAACCTGTTCAGCCAGAGATGGTTGAGGGTAATAAGCAGAAGTAGTTACATGAGAGATGGATAAGTCAAAACAGAATTTACGAAATAAATTAGATGTAAAAGCCTTAGCATTATCAGATACAATATATTGGCACGGACCAAAAGAAGCAAAAATAGAATTTAAGCAAGTAATGGTAGACTGAGCGGTAGCCAGCTTAGTCGGAAATAACCAGGAAAATCTGGTAAAACCATCTACACATACAAAGATGAATTTGTTGGCATTTCCCTTCGACTGGGGGAAGGGTCCTACATAATCAATATACAGGCGTTCCATGGGGCGCGATGTTTGATGCGAAGACAAAAGGCCTACCTTGGTGGACATGGTGGGTTTACTGAGCAAACAAGATTTACAAGCTTTTACAAGTTCACGAATTTCACCGTCCATACCTTTCCAGATGAACATTTCACGAATCTTTTCACGAGTTTTAAATATTCCCAGATGCCCCCCCAATGGGGTCTCATGATAGTATTTGAAGATCATAGGCACAAGGACAGCTGGAACGACAACCTTCATCATCTTGTCATGCCTCGAAGGGCAACATAAAACACCATTCCTCAGAACATAAGGGACGACATGTTCCCCAGAAGAAAGGGTTTCCATTATCGGAGCCAGCGTCGGTTCTTCATGTTGGTATTTCTCGATATCCCTAAAGAGCATGGGGGCATCCGTTAAGATGGCATTAACATCAGATAGTATGGACTCGGGAGGTGATGAACTGTCGACCGGTTCTTGGGTCTCGACGTCGTTTGAAAACATACGGCTGAGTCCATCAGCGACAATATTTTCGGTACCTCTGATATGTCTAACATCAAACTGGAAGGCAGAAATACGGATGGCCCAACGGGCTATACGACCAGTACGACGCGGCCTACCTAAGACCCAGCTTAAGGCTTGATTATCTGTCTCCAGGTCGAATTTAACATGTTCCAGATAGAGACGGAACTTCTCTAAGGCGAATAAGACTGCCAAACCTTCGAGCTCATATATGGAATACTTGGCTTCTTGAGCCGACAAGGTCCTAGATGCATAGGCGATGGGTCGCCTGCCTAGTTCAGTCTCTTGAAGAAGGACTGCCGCTACTGCTGACGACGACGCGTCGGTTTGGACGATGAATTTCTTCGAGAAATCAGGCATAGCAAGTACAGGGGCATTACAAAGAGCTAATTTAAGGTCTTCAAAAGCGGCTTGTTGAGAAGGTCCCCACTCGAATTTGATGCCTTTCCTACGAAGAAGGTTTAAGGGCGCCGCTCTATTAGCGAAGTTAGGAATAAACTTCCTGAAGAAATTCACCATACCAATAAACCTGGCGATGCCTTTGATGTCCTTGGGAGGTTTAAAATCACGGATGGCCTGTGTTCTAGAATGATCGACGGCTACACCATCAGGTGACACAATATGCCCTAGGAAAGACATAGAGGGCTTAGCAAAGGCAACCTTGGACAACTTAACAGTTAACCCAGCTTTACGAAGGCGATCGAGAACTTCTCGCAGATGATCTAGATGCTCTTCAAAAGTCTCTGAAAATACGACGACATCATCCAAGTAGTGATATAAGTACTCAAATTTGATGTCGGAGAAGACCCTATCTAGTAGCCTAGTGAGTACAGCTGCTCCCGTGGGGAGCCCGAAAGGCACGCGGTTGTATTCATATAAATTCCAGTCCGTGGCAAACGCTGTAAGGTGTTTAGACTCTTCGGCAAGGGGAATTTGATTATAGGCCTGATTCAAGTCCAAGATAGTAAAGAACTTGGCCTTACGAAACCACGAAAAACAAGAATGAAGGTCGGGAAGGGGCACAGATTGTAGCACCACCTTCCGATTGAGAGCCCTGTAATCAATGACAGGCCTGAAGCCCCCTTGGGGTTTCGGGACTAGAAAAATAGGCGAGGAATACGCTGACTTAGAGGGCCTAATAATACCATCCTTCAACATCTGATCGATAATTTCTTTCAGAGCCTTCATTTTAGGTGGAGATAGCCTATACGGTGGAAAACGGACAGGAATCGAATCCGTGACCTCAATTTTGTATTCTATCAGGTCAGTAACACCAAGAGTATCAGAAAACACCTCTGGAAACGACTGACACAGCTTACGAATACTATCAGCCTGCTCCTCAGGTAGATGTCTAATGTCTAACAACATCTCATCCTGGGTAGGCGAAATAGGCGAACATGATGCAGAATTACACTTTAATAAAGGGATGCTACAATTAGAGGCAAATTTGAAAGTGCAAGACCTACTCTGAAGATCGAGCACAAGACCAGTGTGAAAAATAAAGTCCGCTCCCAATATAATGGGGCAAGACAAGAGCTTGGCCACAAACAATTTAACTTTCCAAGTGAATTTAAAAATACGAATTTTGACCAATAAGGAACCTAGAATTTCTAATGGGGATGAATTAGCCGAAACATATTGAACAGGAGATGAGACATAGTCAGATAGTTTACAAACAGATTTCAATTTAGAATACCATTCAGCCGAAATAATCGAACAAACACTGCCTGAATCTAAGAGAGCTGTAATAGGCTCGTTATTTAACTCAATCTTAAGAAAAGGAACAGGTGCGGGGGAATCCGCCGCAATCCTAAGACACTCTTTGGGACCTTCAAAAGATGAATTTGAAAATTGCTCGTTCCCTGAATTTACAACCTGTTTACCAGGGGCTGAGTCTCGGGAAGATGGATTAGTCGACTCAGCCGAAGCCACTAGTCACTTTTTATTATTGGCATAGGTAGAATTTGCACCAGAAGTTGAGCAGGAGGGGGTGCTATTCGAGTTTGGGCAATTCTTGGCGATATGTGAGAAAGCCCCACATTTAAAACAGCCTTGTGCTGAACCAGCGCCATTATTTGCCCTACTGGTTTTGACCAATGGACATTTATTGCGAAGATGGTCAGGCGACCCGCAAGCATAACATTTACGGGGTGTGACTGGTCGGCGAGGTGGAGGCCGAGTATTACTAAACGAAGGAGGGGGTTCTTTTGCCACACGCAAAGAATCGGCGTACCTAACTCCTTCCGCTGAGACGGCCAACGCTTCAAGTTCAGAGAAAGTTTGCGGGCACGCCGCGAAACACAAGTATGACCTATAAGATGGTGAAATACCTTCCACAATAGCTTGTACAATTTGATCCTCAGGGAAGTGAAGAGCAAACACCCTAGTATAAAACTTAATGTCTTGTATGAAATCAGCCAAGTTCTCATCCAATCGCTGTACACGATAATAGTACTTCTGAATCAGAGAAGACCTCGCGCGGGCGGGAATAAAATTTGCAAGCAAGTGTGCATGAAAATCTTCAATAGATGACTGTTCGGCTATGGCTCTTACTATTTTGTCAGAAAGAATACCAATTGCATAAGGATAGATAATTTGCAAAATTTAACATGGAGAAAGAGAAAAACAAGGGCATGATCCTGAAATTCAACCAGAAATCTTAAAAATGAAATTACTTCACTGGTGGTATTAACCGAAAACTTAGAGATACCTCTGAGCAACATTGCCAATGGGTGAGGCAAGCTGCTAAACCCAGGTGACATAGTAGGTAAAGGTTTCAATGGCAAGGAAGTTAATTCCGAACGGATGTTACTCAACGATGCACGGCGTTCAGATTCGTTGTCCAATGGGGCAGAGATAGTTTGAGCAGCAACGGTTATCCTATTAACTTCTCCCTTATGAGGCTCTTCCTCGCTACCTACATTCACTGTGGTGGGTAGATCGCTTTTGGGAGGAACCTCCCCTGTTAACAATTGAGTGACCTTGCTAGATAATTCAGACATATTTTCAAGCAGCGTACTAGCTTCCTTCTTCTGAACGTCATTCAACTTTAGAGACAACAGATCGTTAACTCTATTGGAAAAATGAAACAGCCTAGCTTGCACACGCTTAATTTGATTAGGAGAAGGATCATTTTCATCAAAAAAACTAACTACAGAAGCTAGCCCAGTAATATTCTCCGTGATCGTGGAAAGAGAGTCGTCAATTTCTTTCTCTCCCAAATTGGGGATGGAAATGGGCAAATCTAGGGACTCTCTAAGCTTGTTTGTGTCTACTGCAACCGTGCCTCCAGATTGTACATTTCTAATAGTCAATTCATAGATCAACTCCTCCTTGCACAAATAGTTAAGATGGAGAACATCGCGAGGGCCGGGCATGGTGACAGAACAATTTTGAAAAACTCAAAAGATTCCAGCAACTGGGAAAATAGTTAGAGTTCGGAACAAAACAATGTTTAGCCGTCAAAAGGGGCTAAATTGAGACCCATTCAACCACGCTCTGCTACCACTTGTTACCGTGTTTTTGTGGTAGTTATGCGTGAAAGAAGGTGCGGGGTGGTGAACGGGTCTCAAGCTACTAAAGTAAAATTAATTAAAATTTAACCAGGTTATATTTTCTTTTCAAAAACAAAGAAATAACAAGCATGGCAGGTACAAAGTAGCAAGTCAAAAGGGTAGTTACAATATTTACAGGATTTGGGCTTCGAGCCCTGAAAACACAATGCTTGGGCAATCAGCGCAGTTTTACCTCCAAACACAAGTTTCAACAGAGGGGCAGAAAACCCCATTCATGCCTAGGAGCCCTAGCTCCAAATTACACTGAAAAGCCTCCACGAGGCATACAACACTCAATTTTCAAAGAGCCACTCGCTCTCAAATTTAAGCCTCTCCCAGGCCACACCAAACTCCACCTTCAAGTTGTCCTCAATGGACATAAACACAGGGGTAAAATACCCAATCTACTGAGGTCTATTAAATGCAAAGGAGGTTAATTAAATGACCTCTAAAATAACAATTTGAGAGGAGGCGAACTTGCACTCCTAATACACTTTGATTAAGACCTACTTGGCACTAGGCCGTTAATACAAGGGCTAATCCCATACTAAAGAGGTGACTTAAGAAGAGAACAATTTGTTTTACGTTAACGAAGAATAGGTTGAGAAAAATAAGTTCACCTCAAAACAATATGAGTGGGAGCTCGAGAGGGTTAGCACTCTCTATCCCAGTATGTAGCTTTAAAAGAGAATATATGAAAAGAGTAGTTACATTTAGGAAAAGGTTACATGGTGAAACGCTTAGAACCCGCCCCGAGAGTTAAACTGCTGAGCAAGCAAAGAAAGAAGTTATTAATCGGCCATTACCTTGTTGTTGACCGCTGCCGAGGAAAGAGGCGCTTCCCGCCTCCTGCTATGTACTTAATACACTGAAAGATGGAACTGAAGTGGCCTGGAGACCCTAAAATCAGCAGTTTATATACTCTCGCGGAAGTTTCTAGGCGTTAGGGGAATGAGAACACCCTCCCACGAGGATTTTATTGGTTCATCCATAAACCCCCTACACAATACTAAGAAGAAACACATAATTGGTGGAAAATTAATTTAAGAAATTCGGGATAGGTCAGATTTAAAACAAGGGGAAAGAAGGGGTTAATATTGCCAACTTAACCAATGACTGAAAGAAATTTAGTAAAGAACGAACATTTGAAATAAAAATTTCTCCAACAAAATAGTTCTTTGACTCCGCACTAGGGTGCACTATTGTTGATCTTCAATAGTGTCCTCTAGAAGAGAAAGTTCACACTTCTTACTTCAAGCAAAACAAAAACACATCAAAAATGACACAGTTCAAAAACTCAAAATTTTCCAGGTGGTGACATCTTCTGAGAAGGTAGCGAATTAATTGCGTATATAAAGTTCAGACTTCCTCCAGCAGAGGAGTTTCGACTGGCGCAAATTTTAAATTAGCGGCGTGGAGGTGTACCGCCCGGTACAATTATTATTATTATTATTATTATTATTATTATTATTAAAGGGGCCTAACATCTAGATCATCATCCCTTAATGGTACAAGCTGAAATGAAATGAAATAATATTTAGAATTTGACTTTACCCACTGACTAGGATTTAAAAAACAATGTGAAGAAAATGATTATGAATTTAAAATAAACAGGGAATCTAATTTGCAATGGCTTATTTTCTTCTAATAGATTTAAAAAAGATAAAAATGTAATAAAATTTAATAAGGTGAAGTGAAATCATTTCTTTTATTCAGCTTAAAAATGTCAAACCACACTGAAAAATACAAAAAGATGCCTAAAAACATAGTAAATAATAAAAGAAAAACTTCTAAACAACTAAAGATAAGTACTTTATTTTTAAAGAAGATAAAACAGGCCCTCATAAGATGTATGACAAGATCTACTGACTGCTCGCCATCTCATAAAATGAGGAAGATTGTACTCAGAAGTCTCAGACTACGGCCCAGATCAGTCAGGTCCCCGCAATCCGTAACGATATGTACTATGGTCAGATGACTGCTGTGAGTACATACCATGGGGGGTTTTCTCTCTTCAGTAAGTAGGAATGCTTTGCTTGCAATACCATGGCCGATCCAAAGGTGGCAAAATACCACTGCTTCTCTCCAAGAAACTCGGAAGGAAGTCTTTCATATCTTCGTAGTTCCTTTAATTGTTCTCATCTTATTTGAAAGGGGGGTGGCCTGGCACTCCAACTCCCAATGGGACATTACCAAATGTCTCAGATGAGAACAAATATCATTGGCTGGAACCTTGTAAGGCAATGGGGGCAATGTGACCACCTCCTTGGCAGCACTATCAGCTAACTCATTTCACACTACAGCCATGTGGCTTGGAAGCCACAGAAATGTGATTCTGGTGCTAACCCTCCAACAACCAGCCACCAGGCCATGGATCCATTGCACAAGAGGTTGCTGTGGGAAACTTGTATCACTTTTGGTCCAGTGTGTAGATCGATGATGATTTCAGGTAGTTGTATTAACCATGGAGGTACCTTACTTGATCATCTAACAAGACAAGGAACTGAACGTATATCAAACAATCTGTAAATGCTATGCAAGGGTATCCCAACCAGTTGCATTGCTTGTGAATAAGCAGCGTACAGCCGATGGTTTTCATTGTGGAATACACAGGGATAGCTCGAGTAAAGTGGTATTGGCCACAAATTCACAGCATATAACAACAATGTTTGCTGGTGCCTGGTAAAGGCGGCACACCAGGTTCAGCTTTCGTCATTCAGTATGTTTTAGAATCCATCTTGAGTTTGGAGGGGGGTGAGACTCGATGGATTTCTGTTTCAACAAAGTAAGTGCAATGGGGAAATGGTCACTGTCGCAGAGGTCATCATGTATACCCCACCATAGCAGGGGAACGAGCACACGGGTGCACAGGAGAAGGTAGCATGTGTTACGCTGCATCTGTTGGTTCCCCTGAATTCAAAATGCATAAATCCAGCTCTCATAACAACTTTACTGAGCTCGACAGCTGGGGTAGCTTAAGTGTGGACAGCATCCAATATTCGGGAGAGAGTGGGTTCAAACCCTACTGTCAGCAGCCCTGAAGATGGTTTTCTGTAGTTTCCCATTTTCACACCAAGCAAATGCGCAGTATGGCCACAATAGTGTGGTGAGAATCAGGTCAGATCTAGGCTCGGATGGGAACTGGCTGTAGGGAAGTACACCAATTTTGAGGACCTTGTCCTTTAAAAAAAAATATTGTTAGATTTAAAGCTTCAGTATCCTTCAGTTGATGATAAGGTCCCATTCTCACATTTCCAAGGCCAAAGTTCAAATTCTACCTTAGTCAGTACACTGAAGAAATATAATTTAGAATCAAATTTCAATATGTGAAGAATTATTGTAAGAAAGTAAGGGACATTTTTATGCAAAAACAGTGTGTATTATTTTTAGTGTATTTTCAAACGTTTCAAAAAGGACATGGGTTCATCCATTTTACATTATTACACAGATAACTATGTATTTTAATTAGATATGAGACGCTATGGCTGAAGAAGTCTTAAATTAGACGAAACATGTACCAAAGAACGTATAATATATTTTAACATTGAATATGTTCTCACATGTAAAGTGAAGTTTATTGATTGGGTGGACCATTACACCTAATACTAGTTCTTAATTAATCTGCTTATGTCACACCAATACAGATAGGTCTTATGGCAACGGTAAGATAGGAAAAGGCTAGAAACGGAAAGGCAGTGACCGCGGCCCATCTTCAGGGCTGCCGACAATACTGTAGAGTTCAAACCCATTATCTTCCACATGCAAACTCACGGCTACATGACCTGAACTGCACAGCCACTTGCATGGCAACATCCTTACATTTGACTTTGTGTGTAATGCGCTGGACATGCGTCACACCATGGTTCTTCATGTATTCCATCAGCTCATCATCAGTGTTTAAGAACAGGTCATTCTGGAAGATGACCCCAGGAACCAGAAGGGTTTGTGCTCTTCTGCTTTGACTGGTATTTCACCAAATTGGTCGCACTTAAGCAAGTTATCTGCCTGAACTGCAGAGCACGTCTTCAACGACAAAGTACCACTGCACATTTTCTTTTAGTCTACAAGTTCACCGTAGACACCTTCGATGTGCGTACTGAAAAAATGGATTTCACCAGCTTGAAATCATGCCCATTCTGGTAGCAACCAGGTACCTCGGGAAGTTGGATCTCATACCTTCACGCTGCACTTGTTCCCATACGGTTGCCCCCCTAAGAGAATCAAAGGTTAAAGACTTGGACGGCAGACCACCCTGAACAGGCTTTGGATGTTTGTTTTCAGCCATGTCCAAAAACATCCTCTCTTAATGCCATCCACTCTGATCAGGGGCGTCTGTAGCCGAACCAAGCAGCCAAGGCAATACCCACCTGCCCAGAATCTGATTTTGAATGATGCCTAAGATGGGCTGACTGACGTAATGAGCACCAGGGCTCCCTTCCTCAAATCAATCGTAAAGACATGTTCCCCATAGCATATACAGAGTGTGATAACCATAATAAAAGAAATAAAAATAAATTGATAAAAAATATATTGATAAAATAATATGCTCTGGCATTTAGCTGTGCGGCGACCTGTGTTGTCAGGTGGATACTACTGCAGGGTACATAGCGCTTCCATGCAAAGGGTTGTGGATACTGTCTAGGCTTTCGAGCATAGTGACACACCTATGAGGCCCTTCCCCAAGCAGCACACACATAAAATTCTGATTGGTGTATAAATAACCCTCGAGAGGGGACCAATGGCCATATGACACTTTTAGTCACCTTCTACAACAGGCAGGGATTACCTGTGGATGTATTCAAACCCTCCCATCCACAGAAGGTCCAGTTCAAGTTTCCAATGCCACAATCCATTTCTGCATCTAGGTTGCCCCTTTTAGTCACTTTTTATAACAGGCAGGTGCTAACATAGGTGTATTCTTCATCTGCAGCCCCCATCCACAGGGAGCCAATGGTAGTTGAACTCTGCAAGGACTTAGGAAATATACTTTACTCAAAATTACAGTGAAGACTATACATGGTGAAATTAAATCTCTTCTGTTCTTGGGAAGTTCACAACAGATGATGGTATCTAGGTTAAACTTTGTGTGGTTGAACCAGTACCTGGAGAAAGTTCACTGACAGAATCTCCTAATACTCTCATTAGGAAACACAAATTGAAGTGGTAAATTGGAAAAGAAAAACTGGAAAGAGACAACAGCCACACCACCAAATCAGACAAAATCTTGACCACAGAAGGAAAATGGGTATGATTGTTTGGCTATTTCTAGAGTTGAAGGCTGAGTTATTCTTGTTTTTCTGTGTTTTAGAACACTTATTTTGTTACTATAGCACTTCTTCTCTAGTCGAAAGGAAATTTTTGGTGTTGAATAGTTTGTGGTCTGATGCTGGAATGAATGGTTACAAATTTATTTTGTTATAAAACACACTGAACACACATGCACACAGTCCTATGACAGGATAAGAAGAACCACATTGTTATTGAGGAAAATCCACTAAAGTTAAAAATATGAGTACCGTAACATAGGATAATATTGATGTAATAGGGCATAGTCTTCCTTCTTACACCCAAGTCTTCCCACAAGACTGTAACAACAATGAATCCACTATGCTACGTAGAAGCAAAGGAAACATTATAGGCTAGCTAAATGTGCAGTTGTCTACAGCTCACGAAGTTGTAACGAAGTGAGAAATTTATTAAATTATCATTGTCATTGAAAACTTCAGTTTCAGAACATGACATACCAAACACAGATGGTAAACAGATATTATAAATGTGTCCCTTGCTATTTGGTATCATATACTGGTTTTGCACAAGTTTCTAGATTATACTGTTTTAAAGTTACAGTTTTTTTCTGATCATGGTGAGGACATATGTGAAGAAACTGGGGGAAACTGGGGTCGGAGTAAGGTGTAGATACAACACTATCCACTTAGAAAATGCAACAAAAGCAGTCCGCCAGATTAAAATGAGTATCTGGATAGCATCCAAATAGTTTGCTGTATCATGCACAACTACTAATTTAAATTAAAGTACAGATATCCACATAAGGTGAGTGCACTGACAGCATTTACCAGGGAGAAGGATAAAACTCTTATCGAAGGACTGCTGCTATGTACCAGATTGGTTTCCTGCTGAGAAGTAATGATACACATAATATCGTACACGGTTACCTGAACTACGCTGGGAAGGTTGAGATAAGTTTTACGGATAATTGCCCCGGGTTAGAATGGATTCATGTTTTTCCGAGGAGGAACCCCAAACTCATGGTGAGGATTGGGGAGACCACAAGAATAGCTGTCATGGAGATATTATAACCTGTAAAACACACTGGAAAGAGTTTGTGCCTCAAATATTATAAATTACGATGAAACAACTTGTGATGACCTGGGGTATCTGAAGATGGTTGTAAAATGGGGGATCAAACATTCAGAGAGAATTTTAAACTCGTCAAAAACAAGTATCAGTGTTATGGTGACGGGAGCTGCAGATGGGACAGTGTAACCACCATTCACTCTCTACAAAAGTAAACTATATGAAACATGGACAGAAGGAGGGATCAATAGTGCTGGTTACAGCTGAAATATGAGTGGCTGGTTTGCTCTCGCAATGTTCAAGGCATGGTTTAAGAGACTTACATTGCCTTATGTAAAGACATTACAGGGGCCCAAGGCAATGATTGAAGATAACTTGTCACATGCTTTCTCAAATAATGTCATCAAGCTGTGTAAAAAATATGAGAGAAAATTTGTGGTATTGCCTCCAAATGCAATCCACTTTTGCCAGCCTTTTGATATGGCATTTTTTCATCCCCTAGAGGTGGCTTGGTAAAATGTGTTGGATGAATGAAAGAAAACAAATAGGGGAGTGGTGCATAAGTGAGAGTTCTATAAAATTCTGAAAGAGACATTTCAGAAGATAGGTATAAGTTATGCAACCAATGTTATATTTGATAGTATAAAAATTAGTATTACAGTATATAGTAACCTCTCTGTGCGGAAAACATTTTATGTCATATTCCACATGATGACAGTGCTGATGATGGCCATTGATAATGATCATAGACTGCATAGTTCGTTCAACATCTTGAGCGGGCTCTTGATGGAAAGCGAAGTAGAAGTGAACCAGTTTGCCGTGCAAAGCACCTGACTTTTCCTCCTGGCAAAGGGATTGTGGTGAGAGATTTGACCACCAGATCTCACAAGGATCATGAGGAAAGGTACAGAGACAGAAGTAACTTTAGAAGAAGAATCCACTTCATGAGAAAGACCTATTTCAGTTTCAAGGCAAGTGAAAATTGTCGTGCCACCTTCACTGAAGAAACTCTAGATTCTCAATTACCACCATTTTTTATCTTTTTTGTAATATTATCAATTACCTCAAATTTATTACTACATCAAATAAATGCTAAATAATAGTAAATTTTAATATTTAATTTAATAAGTATTACTTAAATATCACAGGACATATCCAAAAAACATTAAAAAATTTATCATTATTACCCCATTTGATGGTAGTTCAGTGCAACTAAGGGGGATAAAGATATGTATAGAAAGATAGGAACATAAAATAGGGCAAACATAATGATATGTCAGTGTGGGAAGATAGAGAATTAGAAAGGAAACACAAAATGACAAAGATAACCTCCACTTCTTCATACATTGCTGTCTTCACTCTTCATCACTCACAGTACTTCTACATCCATTTCTTCTCAGTCCCTGATGAGTTTGTTTTTACTTCCCAGCTTCATCGAGAGGGTGGGCATCAATACGCATTGAGAACCATCTTGACAGATCTAATGTCAATGAATTTCAACCTTTCTGTTAGTTATTTTTACTGAAATAACTTCACTTTACCACTGATAGAATTATGCCCACAGGACATAGTTATAGCATTATTTTGCTACCCATTTCGAAAATAGCCCTATAGAAGTTGTCATTGGTCGATATGTACTTATCCTTACTAAAGTTGTCACATGGTGTATGAATGTATGGAATGGACTTGTAGACTTGAGTGTTAATATAGATTAGTACACTTCATTAGACTGTACTTCACAGATATCCCTTAATAGACTATTCTCAAGCTTTCTGGTTTATTAGACCATGTCAGTGCCCAAATTCTGTTGTTTCCTGAATTACAGTTGAATCTTGCTACATGATTTATTTTTATTTACATTTTAGTACCAGAAGCACCAGAAAAAGTCAAAGCAGTGGTAAGCTCAGAGGATGCAGTTGTGATAAGCTGGCTACCACCTCGGCGCCCCAATGGAATCCTGACAAAGTATACTGTATACATTAGAGTCTTGGAGAATGGCCAAGAAAGGAAGATCATAAAGGGAACTTTACCATCTCAGCAACTGCATTATGATGCTGTGGGATTAAAGAAGAGGGAATCTTATGAAGCATGGGTCACAGCATCTACAAAGGTTGGCCAAGGCCTTAGCACACCAGTTATTCAGTTAACTCCAAATCCAGTTGGTGAGTATGGTTCTTTCTTTATATCAGAACATTGCAATATGGAAGAATAAAAAGGAACATATTCTATACAACAGTAAACAATATATGGTATAATATAAATCTAATGGTAAAACTCATAATTACACTACATTGGCCAGTACTGCACTTTTTGCAGAGCCACGTCCATACCATACATTAAATCTTCCTAGGTGCAAGTTAAAGGAACCAAAGGACTTTGAGTAAGATGGTTTATAGTCATGGTTTTTGCCACATGCACATAGTGCAGGATCATTATCACCCAGATATCCCCATTTCTGCAAATATCTTCTGCATCTTCCCGCTCTTCTCTGAAGGTTGTTTTTGGTGAGTATGATAAATGTGTTAGACAGAACAATATGGTGTCCCTTAAATGCCTTGTTTGGGTTATTTTCTACAAGCCATCTATATCACTCTGAGAATCAAGTTCATGGACACGAATATACAAGAAAATACAGCAAACTTCTGATTATCTTTGTGGGAATTATCTGGTTTGTAGGTTATCCATGCACCCTCAAGGTTTATTGTATTATTATTTATTTCCTTCATTTTTATCATGGCATTCTGAATACATGTGAACTGTGCGCTTGAAATTTGAGCGCACTATCGTGTACAAGTGTGCTGGCAGCTTACTTTGTTCAAGAACCAAACACTAAACAATGTACTGTATAACAGTTCTCTTTTGGTGTTCTGTGATAGCAGTCATGGCTACGAAGTGAAACAAAGTGCTTTTAACTTTAAAACAAAAGCTTGAATTAATTAAAATATTCAAGAAAGGAGAATCAGTAAAGAAATGACCGAATGATTATGGGATTGGTGTTCAGACAGTTAAGATATGTTCAAAATAGCAAACAGAAACTCTTAGAATTCATGTTTTTGTACCTCAAGTGTTTTACGTAAGTAATTTTTAAATTGGCCTACTTTATTGATAAAAGTGATTATGGAATGTGTTAATTGTTCGACATTATTGCATTTTCAAACAGTACTGTATGTCTGTATTATTATAAGTTTTGTTGTGCATTAAAATGAACAAAATCATATTATCCGTTTTTTTAGTTATCTATGCAAATTTGTCCAGTGATTAGCCCAAATAATCAAGAGTTTGCTGTAGTATGTTTATGCAAATAGTGAGGTGTAAATGAACTTATCATGTTCATGCTAAGGTACATAATTAACCTATCTTTAATTATGGAACTGGAGAGGTCTCAGGATTCCTGAATCCATAGCTTTAATGCTGAGACCAAGATATTTTGGTTACAATATATGTGTAGCTCTTCCATTGGTGATTTTTACATGGAATATTTTATGTATTATACATATCAAATTTATAGTCAGAGAATACAGTTTATTACACACATCACTCATGATTATATTACAGCAGAGATCAAAGGGTATAATGAAATACAAAGGCTTATTACCGTACATAGAAGCCAGTGCTTTAAGTAGTTATTGAATAAAATCGTTGAAAATAAGAGCTGTAAATTGGTAAAAGAGGCAATAACTGCAACATTATAATACCTCATGCCTTAATGTCAAACAAGTGTTCCATTCAGAATACAATTGGTAGTAGTATCATTGATATAGAAACAGACTGAGTGCAGCATATTTATGAAATATCAGCTTTATGTGAAGTGTCATCTGAAACTGTGTCATGTTATGTGGCACCTCATTACAAAATTTATTAGGTGTTCAAAATAAAAGTACCCATAGGTTAGTAGCCTAAATGAATCACCATCTCATACAAATTTACTTATAATTTTGTTCCTTGCTAAATGTTTTAGTGTTTGTAATCTTGTATTTGCATGATTGTACCAAATGTACAGTAGTACTTCTCAGAAGGGTTTTAACATGTTTCAAGACTCTAAAACATCTCCCAGGATAGTATCAAAAATAATTATTCTGAAGGGTCACTATATCTGAGAAAATGTTTCCCTACCTAGCTTGTTTTTGGTAGAAATTTGACTTTCAAATAGCCCAGTCAGGTTTCCAAATACCCATAGTTTTCTCCTGAGCTGCATCCTACTTAGAGGGGACTAATCCATGTCACTGTGCTCTGTGCTATCAAATCAAATCAAAATCTCTTTATTTGCAAATGAGGTGTCTACCTCGGTGGCAAATGGTACACTAAAATACATTATTGTCAAGCACTAAATTTTAAATTAACAGGAGACGAAGAAAATTTTCCTAGAATACAATATTATACAATTTACGCTAATAATTTTTTCTATTAAACACACACATCATCCTTAATAAATTTATATTGTTTACAAAATTCTACTTATAATATCTTACAAACATAGTTAACTCATATACAGTACGGTATGTGAAATTACTTCTAATAATACTATACAACTGGTATAAGATTAAAATTAACACTGAATTTATTTACATATTTATATTTTACCCATTTTGGAACCTAAGTAGCATAACGACCTGCTGCGTCTTAACCAGAGCCCCTTTTGCCACCACTTTTCAGAGTTCCTGAAGGGCCTTCACAGCTACCGTAGCGGTCCCAGGGCCCTCGAAGTCCCCACTGTACTTCACCCCTACAGGCAGTCCCCTACTTGGGCTGTCCAAACTCCTTAGACCAGGGGATGGAATTAATTAAATCACACACATTTATTATTTACAATATCCTGCACTGGTCGAATGCCCTCTATCTTAGGTTGCTTATGATCATGAAGTCAACAGTCACACAAGCTCTTTCAGGAAAAGTCTGTGAAATAATTATGAAATTAAGTTACTGTTTATATATATATATATATATATATATAAGTATTAAATTAATGAGTATAATTTGAAATTATGCCATGGGTCACAAGCAGAGGCATGTACCACACTCTTGCAGCCTGTGCCAGGTCATTTCCAACAAGCTGACTAGTATCAGGCAAGCTGGTGGATTGTCACATTATCTGAGTTATTTCAACCTGCCAAGAGGAATAGAGCAGTGAGCTAATGTGGTGACTTTGACTACCCTAAAGTCTGAATCACGTATATTTATACGCTACCCTAAAGTCTGAATCACGTATATTAATATAAGACTAGGATGCTAGTACATGATGTAATAAACATTTGGGTTCAAACTTGCATATTAATGACACACATACAGAGCTCAAGAAAAGTTTTGCACATTCTGGTTTAAAGCACTTTCTATTTTACTATGTGTGTGTATGTATGTTCATTATGAAGAGTATATACAAAGAAAAACAGTATGCAGTCACCTATGCAAAAGTAACAGAGACATAATAAAAGCACAAAGTTGGTGGGATTTTGAACACAAAATTATAATTCATTGTGTGGCAGATCAGTACTGTGTATAGCCACCTCAGACCCAGAGGCATGCTTGAACATAATGAGGCATACTCAGCACCAAAGAATCCAACTTGTTTTGGAGCAGATATTTCTACTCTTAGTTAGAAGCTTCAGTCAGTTGCTAAATGTTAACAGAAGGATTAGGACAGTATTACAAGTAACAAGCTTTAACAGCTTCATTTTTGTTAAAAACCCATATTGACTTTACAATCAAATGGCAAATATTTAAGAATGAACTTAAATATTATATTTAAGCAGTCTGCCTATTCAATACATATTTATTTTGATCTAGAACATGTTTCTTCCCCTCAGAGACATCATCAGTTATAATATTTCACAAAATAGATCAGATACAAAATCACATTAATAGATTGGCAAGACATGAGTTAAAATACACTATAATACACACAGACATTTAAAATAATATAATTGCAAACTTGACTACAGTTCCAAGTCATGTTGTCAATACTATCGACGAGAATTGTTCATAAAATTCGTGATGAAGAGGTCTGTAAAAATTGAGAATTGTTCATAAAATTAATGATGAAGAAGTCTGTAAAAACTAACAAGTGCAACCATAAAAACGTAAAGTGACCATTGATGTTGAATAAAATCACTGAATTGCAAAGTTTCATGACATAGAGGATCCTTATGATCTTTGGAAGTAGTTAGACCCATACCTCAGCAGAGGTGAGTCCTCTTCATCACATCGGGGCCAATAACAAGGAAGTAAGTAACGCAATTTGATCATAAATATTATTCCATCTTCCATCTCTCTTCACTTACACTCAATTTTCCATTAATTTCAGACTCAACATATTCGATTCTACAACCAACTTAAACCACTTTGGGCCCGTTTTACTAATAATAATGTTTTTATGTCCCACTAACTACTTTTGACAGTTTTTGGAGAAGGGTCTGTTTTGACTTAGAATCCGGAAGCACTCATTCTTCAATGTAATTTGAAGATCATAATGATCCTCTATGTCATAAAATTTGTAATTCAAGGATTTTATTCAACATGAATGGTCATTTTACCATGTTTTTTATGACTACACCTGTTGGTTTTTATAGACTACTTCATCAAGAATTTTATGAATAATTATCATCGATATTATTGACAACATGACTTGGAACTTTAGTCAAGTTCACAATTCATCATCATCTTCATTTCCCGATTCCAGCTTCCCGGGTTGGGTTGTGAATCAAGGACCTCCTTCGCTGCCTGTCACTCCATCACTCTTCTCCTTTTATAAGTACATCTTCTGGTTTTCCTTCCCTCTTCTCTATGCACTCCCACACTGAATCTGTCCACCTCTTTTGGGGTCTTCCTCATGGTCTCTTTCCTGTTAACTTTTCAGAAAAAGGTTTTTTCTTATGGCACTCTCTCTTCTCCTATTCTCATAATATGCCCATGCCACTTTAGCTATCCGACTCGTTGGCTGAATGGTCAGCATACTGGCCTTCAGTTCAGAGGGTCCCGGGTTCGATTCCCGGCTGGGTCGGGGACTTTAACCTTCATTGGTTTATTCCAATGGCCCGGGGGCTGGGTGATTGTGCTGTCCTCAACATTCCTGCAACTCGCACACCACACACAACACTATCCTCCACCACAATAACAAGCCGTTACCTACACATGGCAGATGCTGCCCACCCTCATCAGAGGGTCTGCCTTACAAGGGCTGCACTCGGCTAGAAATAGCCACACAAAATTATTAAAACCACTTTAGCTTTGTTTTTTCTGTCCTGTCTTAAAGTTTCAAGATTCCTGTCCTTTTTCATATCTCTTCATTTCTAATTCTATCCTTTCTGGTCTTGCCCTTGATACCTCTTAGGAATTTCATCTCCACTGCCTGTATTCTACTCTACTCTTGTTTTGTTGTAGTCCATGATCCAGCTACACAGGTTAGTATGGGTTCTTGAATATAATACTTTCTTATATTTCTTTGGGACATCTTGGTTACAAAAAATACTCCTTACATTCTGGTAGAAGCTGTTTGCTTGTTGTATTCTTTTCCCAATTTCCTCAGTTATATTTCCATCTTCTGTGATCACATTTCCCAAGTACCGGTACTTGAAACTTTTAACCACTTCCAGAATTTTACCATTCAGTTTTATCTTTCTTCTTCCTTCCTTCCTTCCTTCCTTCCTTCCTTCCTTCCTTCCTTCCTTCCTTCCTTCCTTCCTTTCCCTTGTCATCACTATTCTTTTACTGTTCTCTTTGCTTACTTTCATCCCAAATTTTTCTATCTCTTGATTCCATACATCTACTTGCTTCTGCACTTCCGTTTCATCCTCACCCCATATCACTATTTCATCTGCAAACAACATGATTTTTGTTACCTGTCTTCCCAATCTCTGTTTAATGTTCTTCTGAATTTCGTCCATGACTACGGTGAATAGTATGGGGGATAGTACACATCCCTGTCGGAGACCAGTTTCAACTTTAAACCATTTTGTTTTTCCTATACTAGTCTTCACACTACTAACACAATTTTTGTACATAGCTTTTATCATTTGCACTTCCACTCTGTTAACTTGTTTTTCCCTTAATGTGTCCCATACCAATGGTCTGGGCACACTGTCATAAGCTTTCTCAATGTCAATAAATGTCATCACTCTGTCTTTTCCAAACTCCCATCTTTTCTCCATCATATGTCTTAATGTAAAGATCAGATCAAACGTTGATCTGTGTTTCCTGAAACCATACTGTTCTTCTTCTACTTCTCCTTCTAGCTTGCTCCTCATTCTTCCTTCCAATACTATCTCAAATATCTTAGCTACATGGGCAATAAGGGTGATCCCTCTGTAGTTATTACATTCCTTCACCTTTACCTGGATCTGAGGGCTGGTTCGAGGTCCACTCATCCTACATGATTACAGTTGAGGAGCTATCTGATGGTGAGATGGCAACCCCAGTCTAGAAAGCCAAGATTAAGGGCTGAGAGGATTTGTCGTGCTGACCACACGACACCTGATAATCTGTAGGCCTTTGGGCTGAGCAGCGGTCACTTGGTAGGGCATGGCCCATCAGGGCTGTTGCACCATGGGGTTTGGTTACTATAAAGGAACTGCATATTAGATGTTGAGATTGAGAAAGCACTTCATCTTGAATATTTGATAAATGATTTCATCTTCTGACATTTTTCACATAATAGATATAAAATTGTTATCTTGCTATAACATAATACAAAAAAGAAACTAGGGTAATGGGGAGGTTGTTGGTCACTTATTGGAGCCATCTACAGGTACTCTGAAAATAATCAATGCATGAAGATTTATAACATAAGAACAGAGGTACTGGCCAATTACTCATAGCATAAATGAGTATAAAAGTGAAGTGCAATAGCCTTACAAAATAAATATTATGAAATATTAGGTCATTTATATTCTGAGTTTTAACTGCACAATATTCTTCAGTGATATTTGGTCTTATCTTGATGAAATTTCTTGCAGTAGGAGCACTCATTGCATGGATTGCTAAATTTGGCAGTACTGAACTAGATTGGCACTGGCAGAGCAGCTATAGCACAGTCCAACAAACATGTGGCACACTGATACTATGCATATAAGCTAGCCCAGGTCAGAAAGCTGTAACTCAGCTTACGAGAATGTGTTGTGCATAGAACTCTGGGTGTCAACATGACAAGCTAGCTCACTAGAACTGAGATGAAAGAGTGCTCTGCATACCTCTAGTCACAAATCAAGTTTCACTTATAATAATCAGAGTTGTAATTATGATTCCATTTTTTGCAGTACCTGCTGCCATTATTTCATTTGGGCAACTAGTCATTGTTCCTTGGAAAGTGGATGTGAAGTTACTTTGCTTGTGTGTGGGAATACCACGACCTACAACAGAATGGAAAATGGGGGACTTGAAGTTACATAGCCAACACAGGTGAGTTGATTGACAAAAAATTTTCATAACCATCCTACATAAAACCAAAGTAGGTAGTATTCTTTTAATGTTCAAAATGAACATTTTAAAGAAAACCAGTTTTCCCTGAATAGACATAGTATAAAAATAACGATGTTGCAGGTTTTAACACTAGGATTACCAAACACTCTTTCTACCCACTTTTACCGAAGCGGTCATTTTGACCGATAGTGCCTCGTATTCATTTCTTGAGGATATTGGTGCCAGAAAAAGGTTCAAATTGAGTATAAAAAAATCATGGACCATAATTTAATTATTATCATGCATGATTTGTAAGCACTATAAATAAATAAATAAATAAATAAATAAATAAATAAATAAATAAATAAATAAATAAATAAATAAATAAATAAATAAATAAATAAATAAATAAATAAATAAATAAATAAATAAATAAATAAATAAATAAATAAATAAATAAATAAATAAATAAATAAATAAATAAATAAATAAATAAATAAATAAATAAATAAATAAATAAATAAATAAATATGTTCTTCTTATACACTTTAGCTTACATTATATACATATCTGCATGAATGTCACTTTCTGCTTTTCAACATATTTGTCGCACTGTACACACACACACTTTGCTTGGTCACCTTTGAAGTGAACTTAACCACACGCCAGTTTTCTACAGTTCGCATACCTTTCAATTGTCTTGTTCCCATTGCACACTTCTTCACTGATTGATAACAAACTCAGCAAGACGCAATAATACGTGTTCACTTAGGGTCCGATCGGTGGGTCGTGTTTCATCTTTTCCAAGATAGGGAAAACCGTTTACAACATACTTGGCTTCGACATTGACAGCCAGCCAAAATTTCATACCAAACTTTTCTGGTTTATTGGCCATATACTCCATAAATGGGCATCTAGCTTTAGTTGGAAAGAGTTGTTCATCCACGGTAATGTTCTCACTTGGTCTGAAGCAAATAGTAAAATTAGATATAAATTTGTCCCGCACAACAGATACAAGTGCCAATCTATCAGTTTTCAGATGGTCCCTGCTGGTAGATTTTCCATCAAATACAAGAAACGTCATGATATCCAGGAAATGGTTTCGTGCCACAGTTTGGGAGAAAATTCCAGGACCCCACTTTTGTGACCATAGATCGAGAACGTTCGTGTCAGCTCCGTAAGTTCCGTGTGTGTATAAAATACCAATGACAGCGTCCAATTCTTCCAAAGAAAGTGTCCGTTCAGGATTGTTCAGAACTTCACGGGCTCCAACCTCATTATATCATTCGATGTGGCACAGCTTGGATTCGTCAATAAAAAGACGACAAGCTGTAGCGGAACAAATTCCTTCAATGTGGCGTTTTGCATTTCCTGTGGGACCTCGGACTTCCCTCAGTACATTTTACTGTCCTTGATGGCCTGGCAGGCTTTGTATATCAACAAGAGTCCGCACTGTTCCATCCAAAGCGACTTCTTTCTCGCCGACCGGCATGTGTTGACCACGCCCATATGTTGGCTTACCGCAGCGTATGTTCGGCCTTCTGTAGTTGATATTGTGCTCGTTGCCAGTAAATTCATTATCTTCCTTAGTGTTTCCTTCAACTGCAAAATATAATACCAAACTTACTTACACTGTGCACAGAATTACGTAAATACAAAATGACTAACTTCAAATAGGCTTACCTTTGTCATCAGCTGCTTTGCTAGTGTGCGTGCATCGCCATTTGGCGGGTAGTTCCCTAACCTTTGAGGTCGAAGGCTGCTGTGTGATTACATGTTCACATGGAAATTCTACAGGCAAGAAGTAACTAGAATCACTATCTGAACTATTTCTGTTTGTCAAGTTATACACGTCTTCGCAATTACCGAGGTGTAAATCAGTCCCAGATTCATCGCATGATTGTGATGGGGAAATTATATGCTTATGCTTCAGAATTTCGGCATCCATTTGCAGACTACGCGAAAATATATTTTCTTCGGGGTAATTACAATGTTTGTAACGAGTGAACACGACAATTGACTGCTCTTTACGACTGCACACCTTTCATTACTGAACAAATACTGACTATACTTTCCTGTTGGTGTACTTGTATCATTGTTTGAAAAGAGCCAACAGCTGTCCCATTGCAGCACAACAATAAGTTCTATTCGATACTACGGTAATAAAGTACACTGTAACAGCTTGTTAGAATGATATCCCATTCTAAATTAATGCCACAAAAGTCTGATCGGGTAGCTACTACAATACCGATCAAAATGACCGTCCAGTAAAAGTAGGTATATGACCTCACACCGCTAATAGAAAGGAGTTACGGGATTTTGAAGCTATATGCCAAAAAGTGCACTTAATATCAATAAAAGCCACCAAAGGGTTTGTATGTTCTAACCGTATACATGTTTCACCCTCTCCTATGGGGCATCATCAGCCATATCATTACCTCAAACCATATCAGGTACCAATTCTTATTTTAATGAGGATTTAATTCTAACTTTAACATATTAAGTTGAATTGAATAAGTGGAAAAGAAATAAATTTCTTACATTCATCATAAGATTACTTTCAATACGGATTCGCAATGATTTTCATTACTTGTAATGTACCACTTAATCGAGCAGCCTGTCTCCTTTCTCCCAAGTCTTCCCAGTCCAAACTTTGAAACATTTTTGTAACATTACTCTTTTGTTGAAAATAACCCAGAACAAATTGAGTTGCTTTTCTTTGGATTTTTTCCAGTTATTGTATCAACTAATGCTGGTGAGGATCCCATACACTGGAACCATACTCTAGTTGGGGTCTTACCAGAGACTTGTATGTCCTCTCCTTTACATCCTTACTACAACCCCTAAATACCCTCATAACCATGAGCAGAGATCTGTATCCTTTACTTACAACCCCATTTTTACGCGATTAACCTAATGAAGATCTTGCCTTATATTAACACCTAGGTTCTTACAGTGATCCCCATAAGGAACTTCACTGCACCAATGGAGTAATTAAATCTGAGATGACTTTTCCTATTAGTGAAACTCACAACCTGACTTTTAACCCTGTTTATTGTCATACTATTGCCTGCTGTCCAGCTCATAACATTGTCGAGGTCTTTTTGCAGTTGTTCGCAGTCTTGTAACTTATTACTCTATGCAGTATAACATCATCTGCAGAAAGCCTTATCTCTGATTCCAGTTCTTTACTCATAGCATTTATATACATGAGAAAACATACAGGTCCTTGAGGAATTCCCCTCTTAATGATTACAGGATCAGATAATGCTTCACCTACTTTAATTCTCTGAGTTCTGTTTTCTAGAACTGTAGTCATGTCACTCTTTTGTCTAGTCAAATTCCACCCATTTTTGCCCATAGTCTCCCATGATCTACCATATCAAATGCCTTAGATAGCTCAATCGCGATACAGGTAAGATCCTACCAGCAAATTTCAGAGAAATTTAAAACAGTCTCTATAAAATGTTGTGTTTCTTTTAAATGATCAAGAAATTGTTACATTAATCAACATGAATCCTCCACTACCAATAGCTAGATCCTTACACAAAATCCATAGAGAAGATATTCCCATCAGACCCATCATTAATTTTAAATACAGTCTTAAATACAAAATTTTCCAACTTAATCATAATTTTCTCCAAAGAAACATTATGTTCACTAAAAAAACCTCCATTAGTAATTATGTTGAATTTTACTCTATTGTCAAAGATTTCGAAGTTCAATCGCATCACACTTTGCACTCTTTAAAAATATCTAACATGTACCCTAACATCACCATAAATAAGACCATTTTGTTAATTATATTTTTTAATATGTCTAGTAAATCGTATAAGACACTCATTTCCTGGCCTTGTCCCCTTACCACATAATATTTCTCTGGGTCCATCACTGGCAATCTGCAGTAATTGATGCTGGTGTCTTAGATCTTAGTCTTAATAGTGGATGACAGAAATCCTGGTGGAGAATCAATGACAGCAATGCCCAGATCTTCTGTGCTTCTTCCCACAGGAATTGTGGTTGTGGTGAAATGTGGCTGAGGATGGGTAATCTGTGGCATGTTGCCATTTGCTCTATATATGCTGAAGGAATCTGGAACAGTGCTACTTTATGTGACTAGCACAATGTCATCAGCATAAATGAATGTATTAACTTTAGTTTGTTTTGAGCCATGTATGTAAATGTTAACACCGACCTATTTTATGGACTATTGAGGCTTTTACAAACACCTAGAAACACTTCCTGCCCCCTTTGGCAGAGAATGTGATATTAAGTCTGCAGTTTCTTGGCAGAGACTTACTTGTATAATTTTATACATACAGTGTTATTCAGCTAAGTTGTCCACCTCAAATAACTCGTGAATGGTTGAAGATATCAACATTCTGTTTTCACTTTCATTAATGGTACCAAGAGACTCATAATCGGACGCACAGTACTTTTCCATGGCATCAATATCTTCTGAGAAAATGGTACTAACTTTGTTTTCTTAAATAGAACTATACTGTTTGCTACACATAGCCTTAAACCTACAAATGTTACACATTTAGCACTGTGGTTATTTTGAACATGAGACAGGCACTCCTTGAGAAAATGTATTGCATTCACACATGCTTCATTTGTCAGCTGGAGACTGCCCTGTTCAATTCACTCTATGTATGAAACATGAGCTAGCTGTTGACGTACAGAGTTGCTTCATCTTTTTCTGACAGATACTCTCTACCATCCTCATAAATGCAGTATGATAAAATATATCTGCTGAAGGAATGCTCTCTCCATCTGTAACATTGCTACTTTATTCAGTATAGATGAATGTATTAACTTCATTAATGGTACCAAGGGACTAATAATCAGACTTACCTTTAATGTCACTGTAGGTAACAGTTAATGGGAAACGGTCAGGTTCTATTAGACTACATTATTACCCTGATATGACATTAAATGACACAGGATCAAACAAGCTAGCTGCATAGTGTAGGTTGCTGTTAGCTTGCATTCAGGAAATGGTAGGTTCGAACCCCACTGTCAGCAGTTCTGAACCTTCTCCATGGTATTCCATTTTCACTTTAATTAAGGCCATGATTGTTGCCTTCCCACCCCTAGTCCTTTCCTAATCCATAATCATTGAGAACCCACCTAAGTGTATCAGACCAGACAAAAGAGTGGTTGAATGGGTGGCTACATTTCAAGAAAATAGAACTCAGATTATTAGAGAAGGTGAATTGTTATCTGATCCTCTAATTATATTGTTAAGTCACGTTGTAATTTTCACCAAGAGGTAAAGTCCTCCTCAGTTTTAATTACTGTGTTGATGGGGTGAGAGTACCTCATGGGAAACATTGTAAGTACCTAGGTGTTAATATAAGGAATGATCTTCAATAGGGTAATCATAGGAGCAAGATTGTTAAGAAAGGTTAGAGATCCTTTCACATGGTTATGAGAGTATTTAGGATTTGTAGTAAGGATGTAAAGGGGGATCCTCACCAGGACTACTTGATACGAGAACTGGAAAAAAATTCAAAGGAAAGTAGCACGGTTTGTTCTGGGTGATTCCCAACAAAGGAGTAGTGTTACGAAAATGCTGCTTGGGAGTAAGGAGAAGAGATGCTCGACTATATGTGGTATGTTTCTAGCTGTCCGTGGAGAGATAGTGTAAAATGACATGAGTAGACAAATAAGCTTGAGTGCAGCTTTTGAAAGTAGGAAAGATCATAATATGAAGATAAAGTTGGAATTCAAGAAGACAAATTGGAGCAAATATTCATTAATAGGATGAGGAGTAAGGTACTGGAATAAATTATCAAGGGAAATGTTTAATAAATTTCCAAGTTTTGAAAATGTTTAAGAAGTATCTAGGTAAACAATTGATAGGGAATCTGCCACCTGGGCGGCAGCCTTAAATTCAGGTAGGTAGGTAGGTAGGTAGGTAGGTAGGTAGGTAGGTAGGTAGGTAGGTAGGTAGGTAGGTAGGTAGGTAGGTAGGTAGGTAGGTAGGTAGGTAGGTAGGTAGGTAGGTAGGTAGGTAGGTAGGTAGGTAGGTAGGTAGGTAGGTAGGTAGGTAGGTAGGTAGGTAGGTAGGTAGGTAGGTAGGTAGGTAGGTAGGTAGGTAGGTAGGTAGGTAGGTAGGTAGGTAGGTAGGTAGGTAGGTAGGTAGGTAGGTAGGTAGGTAGGTAGGTAGGTAGGTAGGTAGGTAGGTAGGTAGGTAGGTAGGTAGGTAGGTAGGTAGGTAGGTAGGTAGGTAGGTAGGTAGGTAGGTAGGTAGGTAGGTAGGTAGGTAGGTAGGTAGGTAGGTAGGTAGGTAGGTAGGTAGGTAGGTAGGTAGGTAGGTAGGTAGGTAGGTAGGTAGGTAGGTAGGTAGGTAGGTAGGTAGGTAGGTAGGTAGGTAGGTAGGTAGGTAGGTAGGTAGGTAGGTAGGTAGGTAGGTAGGTAGGTAGGTAGGTAGGTAGGTAGGTAGGTAGGTAGGTAGGTAGGTAGGTAGGTAGGTAGGTAGGTAGGTAGGTAGGTAGGTAGGTAGGTAGGTAGGTAGGTAGGTAGGTAGGTAGGTAGGTAGGTAGGTAGGTAGGTAGGTAGGTAGGTAGGTAGGTAGGTAGGTAGGTAGGTAGGTAGGTAGGTAGGTAGGTAGGTAGGTAGGTAGGTAGGTAGGTAGGTAGGTAGGTAGGTAGGTAGGTAGGTAGGTAGGTAGGTAGGTAGGTAGGTAGGTAGGTAGGTAGGTAGGTAGGTAGGTAGGTAGGTAGGTAGGTAGGTAGGTAGGTAGGTAGGTAGGTAGGTAGGTAGGTAGGTAGGTAGGTAGGTAGGTAGGTAGGTAGGTAGGTAGGTAGGTAGGTAGGTAGGTAGGTAGGTAGGTAGGTAGGTAGGTAGGTAGGTAGGTAGGTAGGTAGGTAGGTAGGTAGGTAGGTAGGTAGGTAGGTAGGTAGGTAGGTAGGTAGGTAGGTAGGTAGGTAGGTAGGTAGGTAGGTAGGTAGGTAGGTAGGTAGGTAGGTAGGTAGGTAGGTAGGTAGGTAGGTAGGTAGGTAGGTAGGTAGGTAGGTAGGTAGGTAGGTAGGTAGGTAGGTAGGTAGGTAGGTAGGTAGGTAGGTAGGTAGGTAGGTAGGTAGGTAGGTAGGTAGGTAGGTAGGTAGGTAGGTAGGTAGGTAGGTAGGTAGGTAGGTAGGTAGGTAGGTAGGTAGGTAGGTAGGTAGGTAGGTAGGTAGGTAGGTAGGTAGGTAGGTAGGTAGGTAGGTAGGTAGGTAGGTAGGTAGGTAGGTAGGTAGGTAGGTAGGTAGGTAGGTAGGTAGGTAGGTAGGTAGGTAGGTAGGTAGGTAGGTAGGTAGGTAGGTAGGTAGGTAGGTAGGTCTAAGAAAACCTAACATCAGGAAGGACATCTCCCCGTAAAACTGGGACAAATCGATATGACACATCCCCACCAAATTCTTGTCAATGTGGCAGAGAAAGAAGGAGAAACATTAATAAAGAAAGAAAGGCCCACATTGAATGTTTTAAAGTAATGGAGATAGTGGAAGATAGTATTATTTGAAGAGAAAGAAGTACAACTAGTACATACAACTTTGCAATCACTCCTTCTTATCACTAATCAGAAAAGGTAAAACAAGAAGAGGTTTGATTCTTCGAAGGACAAAACAAAAGAAAGAGAATTGCAATGAAGGTTATGAAAATGAAAGATCCCCTAGGCTTTGCAAACCTAACACTGTCGGGATCAGAAAAGAACAAGGGTTGACTAAGGGAAGTCGGATAGGAAAGGAAATCCATTGCATATCTGCTTGTCCTTTACCTGTAACCTATGGCGATATTAAAGGTGTTCCATCATACATTTTATCACAGTGTATTTATGAGCACAGTAGAGAGAATACCTCTCTATCAGAAGAAGGTGAAGCAACTCTGTATATCAACAGCTAGCTCATGTTTAATATGTAGTGCGAATCAAACAGTGCAGTTCCCAGCTGGCATATGAAGCACATTTTCATACATTACATTTTCTCGAGAAGTACTTGTCCAATTTTCAAAATAATCATGGTGCTCAATTTGTAATGTTTGTAGGTTAAGGCTAGGTGTAGAAAACAGTGTAGTTCCATTATTTAAGAAAACAAAGTTATTACCATTTTCTCAAAAGATGTACATCATAAAATAGTACTGCAAGTCCAATTATGAACTCCTTGGTACCATTAATGAAAGGGAACACAGAATGTTCATTTCTTCAACTGTTCATGAGTTATTTGAGGTGGTCAACTTAGCTGAACAATCCTGTATATTTGAAATAGGTATGGCATAAATTACATCATATGCCATTTACCTTCAAAAAACAAAAGCAATGAAATTAATCATAATCCTCAGTACTAAGTAAGAAAGTCTTCATCACAGTTTGAACACTGATTTGCACTGAATTATTCTAGTGTTACAGAAAATAGCTCAGAGAAATTACCACAGCTTTTTCTTGGTAAATTATTTTTGGTATTAAGGGGATCCTTTCTAGAATCACGTGACTTTCATACAATATGATGGCTTTATTGAGTTTATATTTACATTTATTCTACATGTTTCAGTTAGTGTACTGATAATGTGGAACATATTTCAGGATGGAAATAACTGCTGAGAACACACTCATTATCCAAAATGTCCAACGGTCTAATGAAGGAAATTACTCCTGCCATGCTAGAAATAACTTGGGCTCAGATCAGATTGTGTACTCCTTACAAGTTCAAGGTAAGTTAAGTTACCAGCTGTGTCTGTTCTATGGTCAGTTCTCAATCTTGATTTTCTTAATAACAGAAAACAATATCCCTAGTTCTTATAACTTTCCATATTGTTCCCAGTTTCAGATTCAATCCTTCTAATCATTGCTAAGGGACTGTTATAAAGGATTGATGCCAAAAGATGACAGTTATTATTATTATTATTATTATTATTATTATTATTATTATTATTATTATTATTATTATTATTATTATTATTATTATTATTATTATTATTATTATTATTACAGATTCTGCCATTATATAGTGACAGGTTCATGTTCATAGTTCTATACTTGAAATGAATATACCAGTACTGTCCTTGAATATTGATTAGTTGCTAGCAATTAGTTAGCCCACCTGGTGGCCATGATAGTTAGGGCGTCAAGTTTACACGATGTGATACCGAGATTAGCTGGTTCGAGTACCACTGGTTGAAAAATAATTCACCATCAGAATGTTGGCCGGCAGGGTAGCAGAAGTGGTGGTGTGAAATTTCTAATCACTTGATTGCTTGCCAGTTATACATAAATAATGATCAATAGGGATGAATAATAATAATATTAATAATAATAGCTCTTTCCTATCCCTCGTCACCATGAAACTTATTAGTGTTGCGGCAACATAAAGCTAATTGTAAAAAAATATAGTTCTTGTACTTCCATTTCATTTTCTCCCCATATCATTATGTCATCTGCAAACAGTGTAGGGCCTTTGTTGTGTTTCTTCCCATCCTCTATTTTTCATCATCGTGAACTACATCGGTATCACTTATGCCACCTTTTCTTACATCAACATTAAGTATATTAAGTACAGATCTGTAGAATGGCAGGTCATCCAGTCTGTGTCCCATAGCTGTAAGTAGTTGGATGACATAATGTCTTTTAGCATCCTGTATATGACTATGGCAAGGAACCTGGGATAGTCGGTTGAAAAATGACTCATATTTCACCCCTTTCATTAGTAACCTATGCTCATATAAGGGTTCAAAAGCATAGAAAGAGTGAATTCAACTAGACCTGTGTTAGGCTGTATTGTTAACCTCTTAGTTTCACTGAGTTTGAATTTCTTGGTTGATGAAACTGATATTTTGGACATGTCTTGCCAACTAACCCAATGGAAATCTTTATTCAGTACATGAAGTACACCAACTTTCTGGAATTATAAATCTTATCCCTCTGGAAGCAGCACAGTAGCATTCTTTCTTAGTCTTTTCTCCACTAACCCAAAAGCCTATCAGCTGGCATGTAATAAGAATGGCCTCTCACTGGAAAGAATCATTCGATCTTTAATCCATACTAATGAGCAATAGCAGAAAACATGAAAAGAAGGCAATAGTTCTTATTTTGTGTTGCACAGCTATCATAAAAGACACAAATGGTTTCATTGTTATTTTCTGCGCAAAAGGAGTTTCAGAATTTTTGTGAAAAAGTCCCACAAGCAAGAACTAATTTCATTTGGCCCCTTAACACCTCACAGTATGACAAACGATGTAAAATTCACCATGTTATTTATGTTGTGATGTGACATAAAACAACAGCTCTGATTAGATAACTGGATTCAGTATGTCTTGGCATCAAAAGCGTGAGGGATTCAGTATCTTTTGCCGTAAAACAGAACAATTGTTTTTTGGCACAACATTTATCATGCCACATGTAGAACTAGGTTGAAGGAAGTGCTGCCACCTGTTATCACAATTTAGAATTTTTTGGATTTGGTACCTTTTGGAAACCAGGTTATACATTGTGGTGGGAGGCAGGCAAGTCAGGATCCTATCCACTTTCATCAGCTTGGTTTTTGGTCTCAAGTAGAGGCTCTTTCCCACCATCTGCTTAATTATATTAATAGGAATCACCCAAAGAAATAGACAATGGATACTGTTTTCTTCTTGCCAGTTGCTTTACGTCGCACCGACACAGATAGGTCTTATGGCGACGATGGGACAGGAAAGGGCTAGGAGTGGGAAGGAAGCGGCCGTGGCCTTAATAATGTATAGCCCCAGCATTTGCCTGGTGTGAAAATGGGAAACCACGGAAAACCATTTTCAGGGCTGCCGACAGTGGGGTTCGAACCTACTATCTCCCGAATACTGGATACTGGCCGCACTTAAGTGACTGCAGCTATCGAGCTCGGTGGATACTGTTTTCTTTTCCACTTATTTCAATTGCTTTGTAATTACTACACATTGCACCACTGCAGGATTATGTTGGTATAAGAAGGTATAGACTTGCTTGCTCATAAATACAATAATTCAGTTTACATTCTTACAGCAAAAGTTGACTTAAACTTCTTCTTCTTCTTCTTCTTCTTCTTCTTCTTCTTCAGTTCCCATTTCCAGTTCTCTCCTGGGTCAGGTAATAAAAACCACCTCTTTTGAGGCCTTCCTTGTGGTCCCTTTCCTGTTGGTATCTCTGTAAATACTATTTTTGGAACTTAGTTTCTCCCATTTGTATCATGCGGCCATATCATTTCAGCTTGCTTGTTTCTATCCTGTCCTGTAGTCTTGAAACTCCGATCCTCTTTCTAATCTCTTCCTTTCTGGTTCTATCTTTTCTTGTCTTCCCAACGATACTTCTAAGGAATTTCATCTCGGCCATCTGAACTGTACTGTCATCGCGTTTTATTGTCCATGTACAGATGTCGGCCTCTAGCTGTGCACTTGGCATTAAGAGCGCAGCGGTGGGAGAGGGGTGATGAGCAGTGCGGGGACCGTGTCAAATGTGTGCCGCTCTGGTATCATTGACGCACACGTCAGTAGGTCCCCGGCCACAGGCCAGTGCCACTTAGCTTGGCAAATGTTTTACGCTGTAGTAGTATGCAGGTGGAGTGGGATGGGGAAGTGCACAGCTAGAGGCTGACATCTGTACCTGCTCTATCAGTACATACTGTAAAAGGTCGGATACAAAAAGTCATTTCCTTGGAACTTCTTGGTTCCACAGTAAATCCTTCACACTTTGGTAAAAGTCATTTGCTTATTGTACTCTCTTTCCAATCTTCTCAGTTATCTTCCCACCTTCTGTGATTACACTTCCCACGTATTTGGAACTTTTCACAATTTCTATTGGTTTTCCATTTCCTTCCATCTTGCCTCTTCCTTCCTTCCTTCCTTCCTTCCTTCCTTCCTTCCTTCCTTCCTCTTACCATCACTACTGTTTTACTCTTCTCTACACGTTTTCTCATTCCAAACTCTCTATCACCTTATCCCATACATTAAATTGTTCTTGACAGCTTGCATTTGGGAGATAGTGAGTTCAAAGCCCACTTTGGCAGCCCCGAAGATGGTTTTCAATGGTTTTACTTTAATTAAGACCACCGTCACATCCTTCCTGCTCCTAGCCCTTTCCTATCCCTCGTCACCATAAAACATATCAGTGTTGGGGCAACATAAAGATAACTGTAGATATAAAATAAAAATTCTTGTACTTCCATTTCATTTTCTCCGCATATTATTATGTCATCTGCAAACAGTGTAGGGCCTTTGCTGTGTTTCTTCCCATCTTCTATTTTTCACACTTGTGGATTTCATCTATGACTGATGAAGAGTATGGGGTACAGTATGCTCTGCTGAAGTCCTCTTTCCATATCAAACCATTTTGTTCATCCAATCTTTGTTTTTATACTATTAAATGTAACTAAAAAGCTTTCCAGTCTGTCAAACACACAAGTTAAACATAAATATTATACTATAACATACCTGTAAAAAGACACATTATTAAGCAAGGAATAAAAATAATCTTTTCTCCTTCATATACCTTGACTTATGCATCTCTGTCCTAGAAATAAAGTCATTAGCTATAAAGTCCATATCCAAAGGGTTGACTCCTTATGATGAACATTCAGGTTTACAAGATGGTATAGATGCATAGAAATAATTTTTGATCTTGGATAGTTTTTCAGTCTTCTCAGACTTGAAAAGGGTCTTTCCACTGTAGAAGCTGATGTAGGGTCCTTAGTAGAAGTCAAAAAAACTTCAATAATTGTAGAAGTTATGTTCTTTATATCTTGGTTTTTCTAAAGAAAATCAACCTAAGTTGCCACACTGAGAACGGTTTCATTCCTTGTTTTCTTTATCAATGTAATCTTTAAAGTGATTTTAAAAGCTCCAGAAATTTGATTCTTGCACAAGACCAACAAACTCTCAAATGTTTTCTATTTATTTCATTTATTTAATTGAATACATTTTTGGGGGGTGGGGGCTCAAAGCAACCTGTGCGCCACAGAGTTGGTATCCTTACAGTCCAATAAAGTGGCCTATTCTTTCTTGTTTGAAGTTTGTCATTACAATCCAAATTTCCTTTTCATTATGTTCATTAGAATGTATTTTCTACCTACTATTTTAACTAGAAAACTTGTTTTCACTATCCTGGTTTATAATATATTTTGTTTTATACTGGATGTTGGTATACTTTCTACTTTATAATATTGTACAATTTCACTGCTTCATTGTTTGTAGCCAAAATATTACACCAGTAATTTTCTGAAAGAAATTATTCTAACTGTTCAGGGGCGAGACTAATTGTCCCGCAGAGCCCATCATGCAGGGGAGGGTCATGGGCTCACAGGGCCCCCTAAGCCATTCTACAGTACAGTATAACTGAATATGTAATTTCTTCTATACATGAAATGAAACCAACTAGCATATTTTGTACCAAATTAAATTATGCAATGTAATATTATTCTGCATTGATGTAACATCTAAACATCTACTTAGTGATGTGATTCACATTGCACATGATCATACAGCTCTCTTTTAAAACTTTGGGTATAGGCTACTGATGCAACACTGGGTTGGTGCAGTTTAATGAATCCCCAACCTTGTATTAACTGACAGTTGGGCACGGTGAACCTGACTGTCAGTGAGTGTTGCCAGGTCTCCTAAGATACTTCCCTGCATTCATTGTAGGTTAGAAGCTAGGATTATGTTCTCCCTCCTCTCCTGTTGAACTTGATAATCATGCTTTATTGCATTGAATCATTCAGAGGGAAATCCCTGATCCACATTTAAAATCGGATCATGGTGGTAATTCACAGTCAGTTGTGGTCAGTTCGGCTGATGACTAGGTGATGTGTGCATAAATTTATATTATGAATTCAAGTACTGGTAAATCTAGGTATTTAAGCTGTTTTCAAACACGCAAGAGAGAACATGAAAATGAAGAATCTGTTAAAAAGTTGCAAAAAATTATTTCTTTAAAAGTGTTGGTGAAGATTCTTTGTCATGTTCCAGTAGCAATAGTGTAACGTCTTATGATAAATCCTTGTCTGGCAAGTTGATTGAAAATTTAAGTGATGATGCAGCATAAAAGTCAAGGGAATGTAATGTAAAGATCAGTGACATATCACAACAACATAGTGATTTTGAAACTGATAGTGCAAAAAATATAATTGACTCTCGTCGTGGTTGGTAAAGTGGTAAGTTAGATAAAGATATGGAAAAAAATCGTGACCTTTCAACTGTAAAATAGCCATCCAAATTTCTGATAGTAGAAAACTCTAGTTCCTGTCAGCGAAATAATGACGCTTCAGAAAATTATGATGGATGCCACTTCTGGTGATTTTCACTTCATTACAAAATATCGATAGTATGAAAGGATGCAGTGATTAATGTAGGAAACATTCTTGCAGAATCTGAGGTATGTGAGGAGGGGTGCTGAAAATATTATGTTGCTGATGGGCCCATCCTTTCTTAGTTATACCACTGAATCTGTCCAACGAGAATACTAGCTTAACTAGGTTCTGTACATCTCCATTTAAATGTGACCTTTCTTATTTTATTTTGCATGAGTTTGTACTTGTATACAATGACACTATCATATACCAGTGCTAATCAGTTTCTGAATAGCAGTGGAAAACATAAGCCATTGTTCAATTACTTTTTAAAATTTGTTTATAAAAGTAGTAGTAATAGTAGTAGTGAGTTCTCACTAGGCTGCTTAGATGTAAGTCTACATCTCAGAGTCAACTGCAGCTGGTCAGAAATATTCATAACTGATGCTTCTTGATGTTCCAGTAATGTTTCTGATGGTTGATATGCTTAGATAAGTATTGAACACATATTGTAACTAGTGAATGATCAGATCATAAATGGTCTTCAAAATTACCAGTGCCATGGTACAACCTGATCCTGCAAAAATGATGCTCCTTATGCCCCTCATAATATTGAACAGTGTTGGTGTAATGTAAAGCAACTTGTAAAAAAAAAAGAAAAAATGGAGAGAGAGAGAGAGAAATTTTGGACATCTCATGTTGGGCAGTCTCACACTGTAGTAAGATAACAATCCTGGTGAGGATGAACTGTGTTTTCATGTGACATTTCCTGTCTTTTTTTTTTCACAAGTGCACTTAAATTTCATATGTCCAGGGCTACCGTTACAACTCTACAGTTCCCATACTACTTCTCATGATAAGACAAATTTATGAAATTTGGCTTTTCACAGGGTTGGAATTTTTTAAAATTATTACAATGTACACTTAAGAAAATGGAAATTGCAACACCATGAAGACATTGGTCGTTTGTATTGATTTTCAAGATATGGAATGATGCCATTTAGAAATGTAAACGATCAAAGTTTCAGATCTATTGGATTGTTGCTACAGGTCTCCCCACGTGATTGGTCACGGAGGAATCAACTCCAGTATGCAGACTCTGGTGTAGCGTAGTTAACTTCCAGTCTGTGCAGTGAAGTGTTCTCCATCAAACATGCCCGCAGTGATCGCCGGAATCGTGTGTGCCGACGTACCGGGTAGAAGGGCCGCCCAGATCTTATTGTCAAGAGGCACACAGGGCCAACACCAAGCATTATGGTCTCGGTAGCTATTGGCTTTAATGTGAAATCACAATTAGTGCTTGTTGAGAGCACTATGACTGCTCGACAGTACGTTGATAGGGTACTCAATCCAGTGGTTGTCCCTATGATGGTGAACATTGCTAATGGGATGTTTCAGCAGGACAATGCCTGGGTTCACACTGCACGCATCTCCAAGAGAAGCTCTCCACGACATCACAACCTTAGAATGGCCCACCAGATCCCCGGATCTCGGTCCTATTGAGCATGTGTGGGACATGATGGGTCGACAACTGGCCAACCGTCTTCAGTCACCCACAACTCTGGAACAACTGACCCGTGCAGTGCAGCAAGCATGGGCCACAATTCCTCAGAAAGCGATCCAGGGCCTTGTTGACTTCATGCCTCGACGAATTCATCAATGTATTGCAGCTCGTGGTGGGCACATCCTGTATTGATTATTGTCCAAATTTGCGGTCAGAGGGACCTGAAAGTGTAATCATCGAATCACAACTGAAAACTCATCCTGCATGTTCAATTGCAGCAATGTAGCATCATTCCTTCTGGGTGTTGCAAATTCCATTTTCTTCAGTGTATTTGAACACTCCCATCCCACCACCAACAGTAATGCAATGAATGGCACAAATGATGGTATACATTTTACTGCTCTCATCTTTTTCAAAGATCAAGGTAGCTTAAGATCATTGAACACACTAAATTTTATATAGATTTCTAAAACCATAAGGCATTTTTGCAAAATGTTATTTTACAATGTGAAATTTAAAAGGAAAGGTACAGTATTGGGCTTCTTCACATTCTGCTGGACTTTATCCCAGACCCAAAGTTATTCTAGGAGCACTTCCATTGCCTTTGAATCAACACAATGTAATAAAAATGTTAAGTAGTACCATGCAGGGCTAATGGGAGGAGTAATTTGTTACGACCCTTTCCTAGAGAAGAAATTGAAATGAGTCCATGCATCATGTTATCATCTTGCTTATAGCTCCTCTATATGACTACAGAAAAAATGGGTTATATTAATATACTGAAGGGCAATAACATCGCCCTGCTAACTTAGCTCCAGGACTGTTCCACATGTTGCAGATACAGTGAACTCCCAACAGATCAAGGAGGTTTGACGCCCAAATGTGAAACAACACCAAAACAATGCAACAGTTTACCCATTTAGCAACAGATCTTGCATTAAACATATTAAAAGAACATGAATAGAAGCTTCATAGATAATGAATATCCTTAAATATAAAAGTAAAGTGATATTTCATCTATTTCTCCTGCATCCTACACTGGCATAAATTACACACTTGAGTGAAACTCCTCATAGACTTTTTTTATATCTCCCCTCAGGCCAATTATTGTACTATCTTTCTCTCACCATCTTCACTGGCATAAATGGTGCCTCATTTTACTCATATTTATTAGTCAGGTTACTGTTTAGGTATTTTTGGTCTGTCAAACAGAAGTAGGACTCCAGTCTCTCCCTTACCCAGAATACCGTATTATATTTAAATTTGAGGACAAAATAGGCCTATCTATGAAAACAACTGCTTAGATAGTCTTTAATGGTTAAGGGACCAATGATGGTTAGCCTAAACATGAAAGGTGTCACAAATAGGTGTGATGTGTGCATAATTATCAGAAATTGACATCGTATTAGAACAACCTGTTTGCTCTTGAAATGGATTGAGGAACTTGCATGTGATATAGTGATTGTAGTTTTTAGGAACAAAACTGCAAGTTTATCTACCTTGAACAATGAAATATATTCTGCAGTTTGTACTTATGAACATTTATTCAATCAAACATTATAAGCATGTTAGCACACTGCAAGAACAATACTTCCCTCCCTTATCCATCAGTTTTAAAACTTTCTTGTATAATATATTTTAATATGTACATCATTTCAATAGATTGATTGATTGATTGATTGATTGATTGATTGATTGATTGATTGATTGATTGATTGATTGATTGATTGATTGATTGATTGATTGATTGATTGATTGATTGATTGATTGATTGATTGATTGATTGATTGATTTATTTATTTATTTATTTATTTATTTATTTATTCATTCATTCATTCATTCATTCATTCATTCATTCATTCATTCATTCATTCATTTATTTATTTATTTATTGACTTTAGCAGTGGTTAAGTTAGGGCTCGTGGCCCTCTCTTACACTTAACCACTTAATTGATCTACAGATAATACATATATAAAAGAAATGTACTATTCTATCATAAAATCAAAGATAAGCTAAAAATTACAGATTTGGACAACATATAATGAAGAAAGAAAGCAGAGTTCAACAAATAAAATAGAATAAAATTTGGAGCGTATAGATAATGAGAAAGAGACCAAGTCATAATGAAAAAGTAAGATACAAACTGAAAAAATAAGCAATACATAAAGAGAACACAATAAGTAATAAAGTAAATGGAAATATAAGTATGGCAATAAAAGTGATCTATGTACATGAGTAAGAAGCTAAATATTATGTACATTACACTATAATAATAATAATAACAATAATAATCACAATCACACAACCTATCATACGTCATGATACACACGAAACAATCACACGAAACAGTCAGCGGTATTCAACAGGTAATCTCTACATACAATCATTATGTCCATCATCTTTGTATTTATGTACTGCTCCTCATGACAAGGTTCATACTCTCAGGAGCCTTTCTGATAGACAAATAAAATATTAAAAAGTAAAGTAATTTGAACTGTAATGGTTAACTATTAGGTACTGATCTTTAACTTTTTTAAATATTTCTACCAAAATTATTTCCATGATATTTATTTTACAATCAAGTTTTAAATAATTTTTACTTACTATATTCTTATGAATACTTACTGTCATTAATACATTTTACATGTTTCAGTTCCTCCAACCCCTCCATTACTTTTGGCAACAGCTGTTACTCACAGTTCTGTTCAGCTACAGTGGAAACAAGGTGATAATGGTGGCGCTGCAGTGCGAGGATTTCTTCTCTCGTATCGTCGTGACTCAGGAGAATGGGAAGAGATAAGTGTGGACAGAAGAGCAACTACCTATTTGTTAGATGGCTTACTGTGTGGAACACGCTACCAGTTTCAACTTTCAGGTGTGATCCCAAAATCATGTTCATACTTTCTTCAAGTGCTTATAATTACTATAAGAAGGATAACTATGGAAAGATTGTCTAACTCAATATATCTATAATGAAGTACACTGACCACATTGTTTATATTTCTCACTCGTATATCCCTGCTACGCTGAGTGACTCAGATAGCTGAGCACTGGCTCACTGACCCCAGCTTGGCGGGTTCAATCCATGCACAGTCTGGTGGTATTTGAAGGTGCTCAAATATATCAGCCTTGTTTTGGTAGATTTGCTGGCTTGTAAAAAAAATCCCGAGGTCTGAACCAGTTCCTCAGAGTTTCCAGAAATCATAAAACTAATTAGTGGGATGTAAAACCAGTAACATTATTCTTATCCTTATATCGCTTGAGCCATCCTCATTAATTTAATCACCGGACAAGTTGGCCGTGCGCGTAGAGGCGCGCGGCTGTGAGCTTGCATCCGGGAGATAGTAGGTTCGAATCCCACTATCGGCAGCCCTGAAGATGGTTTTCTGTGGTTTCCCATTTTCACACTAGGCAAATGCTGGGGCTGTACCTTAATTAAGGCCACGGCCACTTCCTTCCAACTCCTAGGCCTTTCCTATCCCATCATCGCCATAAGACCTATCTGTGTCGGTGCGACGTAAAGCCCCTAGCAAAAAATTAATTTAATCCCTTTCCTTTATGATGATAGATGTTCAATAGTCTAAGTGAAAACAAGGATGTGATAGAGGATATAATATTATGCTTGTACGTGTACTGCTCAATTTATTTTGCCATTTTACTTTGTCGTGTGTTGATCCACCATATCAATATAAGGTTCTTTAGTTTTTTAGAAAAATACTTTGATATTTTGTAGGTATTAATATTATAGAAGATTAGATAAAATTGTAGAATATATTATCATTTAGACTTTCACGGCCCGTGTAACTATTCATGAGTTATATTTTTGGGCTTATGCCGTGTAAATAATTATAAACACACTCAACGTTTCAAAAGGAACCTTGCCTGTCTTCATCAGGAGCAACCATCATCGTTTCTTTTCTCTTTTGTCTCCTGATGAAGAAAGGCAAGGTTCCTTTTGAAACGTTGAGTGTGTTTATAATTATTTACACGGCATAAGCCCAAAAATATAACTCATTAATTGTAGAATATAGTTCAGATATAAGTATGGTCAAAGAAGGAAATCTGTTCATATGGTTGCTATGTTCTTCAACACAACATGCTAACTGCATCTGCGCATACGAATGGCGGGAATACACAAAGCTACTACCTCATCGCAGGTAGGTATTAATATTATGGGAGATTAGATAAAATTGTGGAATATAGTTCAGATATAAGTACCACCATGTTAATTGTAGTTTATATGATGTAGTTAACCACACCCGGGTGACTGGAGTGGGACATTGATGATGATGATGATGATGATGATGATGATGATGATGATGATGATGATGATGATGATGATGATGATGATGATGACGACGACGTAGTTTCCACTGTAATTGGGATACTAACTCCTGTAGTGTGTAATAAATAAATAAATAAATAAATAAATGAATGAATGAATAGGCCTCCTTGGACCTTGGTCTACTGGCCAACAGATGCCAGCCTTACAGCTGTTGATCAGAAGTATGTGAACATTCCACAGTAAATCAGACCAAGGGTGACCCTGATGTTACTGATACATCTGAATTTTCATTTTTTGCACTTGCTAATAGGTAATAAAGAATGTGCATGCATGCGTATGTGCATGTATGCATGTGTGTTCTTTTCAGCTGGGTGGTGCAACACATGCTCCAATGGCAACAGGCAATACTGATAAGCAGTATAAAAGTGGAAGTTGGAGAGCTGCGATGAGGTAGTAGCTTTGTGTATTCCCGCCATTTGTATGGGCAGATGGAATTAGTATGTTGTTGCAAATGATGAATATCATTGTTAATCCGTATTGAAGATGCTGAATGTAGGATGCTAAAGGGTTTATTGTGTCACCTAGTGACCTAGTTTTCGATGGTTTCCCATTTTCACACCAGGCAAATGCTGGGGCTGTACCTTAATTAAGGCTATGGCTGATTCCTTCTGACTCCTAGCCCTTTCCTGTCCCGCTGTCACCATAAGACCTATCTGTGTCGGTGTGACGTAAAGCAACTTGCAAATATATATATATATATATATATATATATATATATATTTCTTTAGTGTAATAACTAACTTTCTATTTTTTTCAATCTGTACTTAACTACATTTCTTCTACAATTACTCTGCCTTTATCTGACAGTCTTTTGACTTTCTCTTTTTTTCTCCTATTTTTTAAAAGCATTCAATAAGATTGGAAGTGGAGTAGCCAGCAGGATAGAGACAGCCACCACAAAAGGTGGCAAACCAATAGTACCATCAGCCAGTCACTTTCTACAGGTGAATAAGACATCTGTGATACTTTTTCTCTCCACATGGCAGGATGGAGGATGTCCAATACTGTATTTTATAATAGAGTACAAGAAAGGAAATTCTGACTGGATGCAAGGTAAGTTGCTACTTAAAGAAAACGTTGACAATAAATATTAAATATATTTTGTTTGTTTTACACATTTATATCACCATCATCATCATTTCCCCTTTTCCAGCTGACACTGGGTGGGGGCGAATATGGTCCCTCTCCACTTTGTCCCGACTCTCCACCATTCTTCATCCAACACTGTGTTCTAGTCCAGGTTCCGTTGTCCTATGCTGTTCTTCACAGAGTCTATCCATTGTATTTTGGTTTCCACATCCTCTTTTCATTGTTATTTGTCTTTCCAGTGCTTGTCTTTGCAGTATATCTTCCTTCATCCACTTGACATATCCAAACCATCTCAGTCTGTTCTGTTCCAGTTTTTCATTTTATTTTTGCACATTTAGCTCTTTTCATATGTCTAAATTTCTCACTCTATCCCTCCTTGTCCTCTGTACCATACTCCTCAGGAATTTCATTTCAGCTACCTGCACTCTACTCTCATCTCTCTGAGTAATTGTTCAAGTGTCTGCTGCATATGTCATTATAGGTAAGTGATATCCCTTGTACATTACTTCTTTAGCCTTCATCTCTTTCCCATGATTTGTCTCAGAATGAAAATGGGTTTCACTGTTCACCTTCCACTTCTGAATCCAAATTGTTCCCCCTTTAATTGATGTTCCACCTTTTCTCTAATCCTTATTTCCAATATGTTATATTATATTATATTAGCTGGAAGTTTGTCTACAACAGGAAAGAAGTGCTTTTACCGTAAATGCTTTCATACCTCACCTCCAACTTCATATAATGATTACGTAACAAAATGCCATGAATAAGAACAGCTTTGCTTTTAGACCAGATGCATTCGAGGTGTGAGGCCTGCACAGTGTACTACCTTTATAATGATGTCATGAGGCTTTGTGGTTTCTCACACTGTGAAGTAACATTCTGTCCAGTGGATCTTACCACCTGCATGCTACTTTTGGAAGAGCACACTGATGCTGAGGCAGAAATTCTCCTAACTTTCTTTATGGTGAAGTAGTCGTGGTGGTGGTGGTGGTGATGGTGGTGGTTATTGTTTTAAGAGGAAGTAAAACTGGCCAACCATCCTCTCTTAACACTAATCAGAGGAAAAGAAAAGGAAGAATGAAGGTATCAGCAAAATAAAGGGAAAGGTCATGAAAGGCTGGCTCTGTTGTTGCATACAGCCAGTGGCTATGCTCTGCAAGTGACTTTTCCAGCCTATAGAAACAACTCATCATGAGTTGGTATACTGCACCTTCCTGGAAAATTTCTCCCATCCTCCCTTCCGACCATTTCCTTACTTGAAACTTTTAGTGAAAGGACAGTGATATTCTGCATTGCCAGGTATAGAAAAAATATGAGGTGTAAGTCACATCATCTGTTGGTAGTGTAAATGATAAATGAAACATTAGACAACTGGGTGTAAGATTCAATCCCAGATGGTCCATGTGGAGGCGACGTGAGGCCTGCACAGGCCTTTTCTGAGATGGAGTTAAATCATAATTGGGATCATGTGATCTTCTCTGATGAGACTTCTTTCATTTCAACGGAGTTTAGGCTGATTCACATTTGCAGGCCACGGGGAGCCCGATATGACATACGATATTTAAGAGTGTGTTCACACAGTGGCCACATATCTGTGTCGTGTTGTTGGTGGATATAATCTGATGGGGCTGGAGTGCTTCATCGGATAGATGACCGTCTCACATTGGACCAATATTTGGATATTCTGCAGAATATTATGGTTCCGAGTATGAGAGAGCACTATCCAAATGAGGTACTACAGTTTGTACAAGACAACTCCCCAACCCATGCAAGCGGTCATGTTCAGGGCTAGCTTTCTGAGCAGGACACCACCGAACTGCTCGAGACTTGAAACCCATTGAACACGCGTGGGCAAGGTGGAGACACCATATAAAGAAACACTGGTCTCACCCTCCCCAGTGTTTGTATGATGCATGGGGTAATATGTTGAGTGTATGGGAGAAGATCGCCCTCGATGAGGAATACTCTAGGGACCTTCTTGAGTCAACGTCATGTCGCCTCCAAATGGAGACTTGATACTGGACGAGGTATTAGGTCATGCCTAAAACAGTCTCTTTTAGGACTAACATAATAAGATAGCTCAATGCCAGGTTTCACAGTGAATAAAAACACACATATTTGGTTAACGCAACACTATACAAGTTACCATTGATGCTTTAACAGTCCATACTCCACAGGCCTTTGGGCTTATGCAGCAACAAAATTTTCTAACAATATACAAAATTATTTTTTAAAAGTAATGCATAGAGTAGGACTCAAAACACTGGTTCTCATGATAGGAGGGTATGCTATCTCAGAGCCAACTGGCACTCGCATGAACACACTTAATACAGTAGTGTATGGCTATTCCCTACTGTGCATGGCATCTCTATAACAGTCCTTCAAGGGGCCAGGTGATGTTAAACTCTGCGCTCATTGCAAGCATTTGGAGTGGAAATATAAGGATTGTTAGTATGATAGAGTTACACACTAGAGTAACTAAGTCCAGTAAAAACAAATTTGCCGATACTAGTTTTCGAACCCCAGATCTCCTGGTAGATAACCAACGACCTTTCCACTACACTAACACTGACATGCTGTAAAGTGCTTCACATCGAGCCTCACTTGCCAGGTATGTCTGTTACTTCACATATTTATGTAACCATTATGGTAGTTTCTTGTCCGTTTCATTGTATTCTTTTATGTTATTCTGATATGCATTTTGTGCTGACAGTCACATTTTGTCTGGGACGTGCTGTTTAACAATAAGTGAGTTGCATCACTTTTTGTTTTAGCCGTACTGCCTCACTTAAGGACAATACCCGATTCAGGACTTCAAAACTTTTCATGCGCCAATTTTTATTGTTCAGCTGTACATATAAAAGTATGCAGAATATGTAACATGATAAAAATATGAAAAATCGATATATATATATATATATATATATATATATATAAAAGAACATGTTCTGACCGACCGACCGACCGCCAAGCAAAAACTACTGGACATAAGGAGATCAAATTTTGAGGATACATTTATATTACAGTGTAGGTGCTCGCTAAGGGAGGATTTTTGGATATTCCGGCGCTAAGGGGGTGAAAAGGGGGGTGAATTTTTAAATGAGTGTATCTATATCTCCAAACTTCAAAAGTTTACAGATGTAAAAATTGGTATTTAGAATCTCCTTTAAAAATAAAGATACACATTTTTTTGTTTTTGGAAAATCCCAATAGGAGGGGTGAGAAAAGGTGAAAAAGGGGTTGAATGTCCTTAATAAGGATACTGATATCTCAGAAACTGAAGATATTACAGACCTGAAAATTGGTATTTCAGATCTCCTTTAAAAATAAAGAAACACGTAATTTTTGTTCTTAGAAAATCCAATTAATGGGGTGGGGGGGTGAATTTTTAAATGAGTGTATCTATATCTCAAATCTTTTAAAGTTTACAGATGTAAAAATTGGTATTTAAAATTTTCTTTAAAAGTAAAGAAACACGTATTTTTTGTTTTCGGAAAATCCCAATATGAGGGGTGAAAAAGGGTGAAAAAGGGTGAAAAGGAGGTTGAATGCCTTTAAAGAGGATACTTATATCTCAGAAACTGAAGATATTACAGACCTGAAAATTGGTATTTGGGAACTCCTTTAAAAATAAAGAAACATGTACCTATTTTTTGTTTTTTGTTTTTTATTTTTGGAAAATCCAATTAATGGGTGTTAAACAGGAGTGACAAATTGGGGTGAATTTTTTAGAAAGACTATATCTACAGTATATCACAGAAACATAAAATGTTACAGACATAAAAATTGGTATTTGGAATCTCGTGTAAAAGTAAAGAAACGTAGGAGATTTGTTTTTGGAAACTGCACTTAAGGGGAACTAAAAAGGGGGTGAAATTTTAAAATGAGCATTTCTACAGTATATCTCAACACATAACATGGTACAGAAGTGAAAAATTGTATTTTTTAATCTCTGTTAAAAGTAAAGAAACATGTATTTTTTGTTTTCAGAAAAACCAATTGGGTGGGATGGGGGGTGGGGGGTAAAAGTGACTGAAAATGGGGTTTAATTCTTTTAATTAGGATACTGATATCTCAAAAACTGAAGATGTTACACACGTGAAATTTGGTATTTGAAATCTCCTTTGAAAATAAATAAATGCGTATTTTTTTGTTTTTGGAAATCCACTTAAAGGGGAGGGGGGAATTGAGAAATTAGTTGAATTATTTGTACAAAGATACTATTATCTCAAAAATGAAAGATTTTTCAGACATGAGAATTGGTATTTGGAATCTGCTTTAAAAGTAAAGAAACATGTATTCTCGGAAAATCCAATGAAGGAGGGGCGGTAGGTAAAAGAATTGATAAATGAATTGAATTAATTGTGTGAGGATACTTACATCTAATGAAAACTAAAGTTGTTACAGACATGAAAATTGGTATTTGGATCTCCTTTAAAAACAAAGAAAAACTGTTTTGGGGGGAAATCATCTTGAGGGCGGGGGTGAAAAGGAGTTGAATTCCTTTTATGAGGACACATATCTCAAAAACTGAAGATGTTAGAGTCATGATAATAGGTATTTAGAAGATCCTTTACTATTAAAGAAACAAGTACTTTTTCTGGAAAATTCACTTAAGGGGTGGGGAGTGTGAAAGGAAGTGAAAAATATAGTGAATTCTTTTTATGGGTAAACGTATATCTCAAAACTGAAGGTAACAGACTTAAACATTGTTATTTGGATCTCCTTTAAACGTAAAGAAACAAGCCTTCTTTTTTTTTTGTGGGGGGGAGGAGTAAATCAATTTAACAGCAGTAGGGTGAAAAAGGAGTTGAGACCTATTGATTTTACTGTTCAAAATGTACTTATTCTAATCATAAAGCAATAATTTTTAATCTTTCCTGGGTTCGTTTTCAACAGCCATCTTTTCCTTTGGAGAACTTAAAGTTAGATTACATTAGATTCTCCTGGCATATAAATAAAATTTAAACACATTTGAAATAAATGATAGGAATTATATTCCCATGCAATTGTTCACCTCTATAATAAGGTCAATAATGCACGGAAGTATATAATTCAAATCGCCAGAAAACCCGCGCACTTGCCAATGCGCGGCGATGGTGCTGGTCACATTGTCAACAATGACAATGGCAGCATATGTATTTTACCGCCAAGTAGCGGTCTTGCACCTTGCTGCGGGTTCCAGGACATCAATAATAATAATAATAATAATAATAGTCAAGGTAAAGAAAGGCATCATTGTGGCCTCAGATCATTATATGCCTCTTATCAAATTCAAACCAATTCCCGCAAACACAAGGAAGACAACCAAACAGATCACACGCTACGACAATGATAAACTTCGGCAAAGGGTCGAGGATTTCCAGGAGAAGGCTAGACCAAATGACTGTGACTTTAACAACGCCAAAAGTCTCCTCGTTGAGGCCGCCAAAGACGTTGCAGAAATCAAGAGAAGCAAAAAGCATGCCTGGTGGAATAGTACCTGCGAATCAGTCCTCCAAGAAAGACTCAATGCGTGGAAACAGTACTACTCTACGAAATCAGAAAATGATTGGGAAACCTACAAAACCCAACGTGCCCAAGCAGCTAGGGTGTTCAGAACTGAGAAACGTAAATGCGAAAAATCTCTCATTGAAAAGATAGAACAAAACTTTAGGAAGAATGAAAGCAGAGAATACTACAGAGCCTTCAAACGCAAACTCACTGGCTATAAACCACCATCTCTATGCTTTGAGCGAAAGGACGGCACACTGGCGATGTCAAATGAAGAAAATTGCAGCATTCTGGCAGATTACTTCAAGAATTTACTTAATTGCTCTAAACCGCAAAGCGCCATTGAGACCAGGAACCCTTACTCAGGTACCCAGATTCCAGACCACCCAACAGAGATGAAATCAAGTGCCACATTGCCCGTCTCAAAAATAACAAAGCGCCGGGGGAAGACTCAGTAGTAGCAGAACTATCGAAATATGCCCCAGAGGAATCACTTGATATCTTGCAAAAGCAAATAGAAGAAATTTGGAACAAGGAGACCCTACCCAAAGATTGGAAAATAGCTTTGATCCATCCATTACACAAAAAAGGCAGCATGAAGAACATCAACAACTACAGAGGAATATCTTTGCTACCCGTGACTTACAAAATTCTATCACTTGCCATCCTGGAGCGTTTGGAAGCACAAGTCGAACATCAAATAGGTGAATACCAAGGAGGGTTCAGAAAAGGTCGCTCAACAGCTGAACAGATCCAAAATCTCAAAACGATCATCAGATATTGTACACTAAGGTCCAAGGAGTATGTGTCTGTCTTTGTGGACTTTAAGAAAGCGTACGACTCCATTGACCGGGAAGTCCTTCTAAACATCTTAAATGAATTTGGAGTTGATTTGAAACTGTTGGCATTAATTAGAGCCACCCTGACCGATACAAAATCCAAGGTGAAGTTCCACGGATGTCTCTCGCATTCCTTTGACATCAAAACAGGAGTCCGACAAGTTGATGGGCTATCCCCGATACTCTTCAACTGTGTTCTTGAAAAGATCATCAGAACCTGGCGGGTGAGATTACAGGAAACCAACTACAGTCCATTGAGAATAGGAACCAAATCCAAGGGGATCGCAACAGACTGCTTAGCATTTGCCGATGATATTGCTGTTCTCTCAAACAACATAGAAACCACTAGAGCTCAAGTTGAAATTTTAAAGGTAATTGCCGAACAAACTGGTTTGCAGATATCGTTTGAGAAAACAGAAGTAATGACTAACATCAAAGAGGATCCACCAAAACTCCATACAAAATACGGGGACATCACCCGAGTAGACAAATTCAAATACCTGGGTGAGATCATCATGAAAAATGGACTGGACAAAGAAGCACTTCAGGAGCGAGTACGCAAACTGGAAATAGCCTACCAAACATCCCGCACAATCTACAACAAAAAATGCCTTTCCCAAAACACCAAGATACGTCACTATGAAACAGTTCTGAAGCCAGTAGTTCTATATGCAGCCGAAACCCTGTCTCTAAATGCCAACAAAGGACTCCTTGAAGAACTGGAGAAAAGAGAACGCAAAATTGTGAGTGGAATCTTGGGATCAAAGTACAGAAATGGAATCCATCAAAAGAGATCCAACAAGGAAGTCTACAGCAAAATAGAGAAAATTACCGACACAATCAGAAAAAGACGGGCACGATTTTACGGTCATCTGAAAAGAATGGACGGAAGAAAGTTAACTAAAGAAATCTTTCACTTTTTTTATTCAAATCCCAAAACCACAATTCCCTGGTTTAGAAATACCAAAGAAGACCTGCAAATGCTACATATCTCAGCTGAAGATGCCCTTAACAGAGATCTCTTCCGCAAGAAAATATTGACGCACGGGATAAACCGAGACGAGCAACCGAAGAGAAGACACGGTGCCCCTTGGACAGAGGAGCGTAAGCAGGCCCACTCACAAACAATGAGGGAAATTTGGGCTCTAAAGAAGGCCAAGTTCAGTGTCAAATGCAACAAGACTTAACGTGGTCCTTGATGGCCCCTGCGAATTATATATATAATAACAATAATAATAATATTAATAATAATAATAATAATAATAATAATAATAATAATAATAATAATAATAATAATAATAATATTAACCTAAATTCAACTAATATCACCCACCCTAATAATAACAACAATAATATTCTGGGCCATCGTCTAAATGTGCGAACCACACTGGAAACGGGTCCTGACTGGGTAATGAGTACGAATGCAGTCCGGCCGCGGGTTCAGTACCGCCAAGGCACCCAAGACGACACCACGCCGGATCTCTTCAAGGATTTAATCTATTTTAAAAATGCTTATAGAAAATGATGGCAAGGATTTAGGGACCCAACTTACCGGGCAGAATATCTATACCTGGAGCTAGACCGGGAAGTACTATATCGATTGCTGGAAAGAAAGATTGGAAAATGAGAGTAACTTTGCTGTCGTGAATTTTGGCGGATTACATATAAAATGTTAAGCATTCAATTATAAATTTCAGTATAAAACCATAGCGAAGCACGGGTATCTTGCTAGTATGTAATATTGAAAACAATCAGAGGTAGAGGAGGTGACTAATACTAGCAAAGTACTGGAATATACCTATGATAACTAAGATATTTACAAAAGGATACAAAATTTTACAACTAGAAAAGCAGCTGGAATTTATGCGGGGTTGCTTTTTTTTTTTTTTTTTTTTTTTTAAGCTGCTTATGTCACACCAACATAGGTCTTATGGCGATGATATGAGATTTCTGGGGATATATTAAAGGTAATGTGTTGGGATGTAGTACCATATCTGATGTACTTATTTGATTACTGTTTGCTGAAGGAGCTATGCAAAATGAATTAGGATTTGCTGTAGTATCCCCAGTGTACATAGGATAGGGTGATAAACATAAGGCAGATCATTACAGGCCACTCAGCTTGACATGTGTTGCTCACATGTGAGGTCTGGGAAAGCATTCTTTCTGATTATATTAGAAGCATTTGTGAAATGAATAACTAGTCTGATAGAAGGCAGTTTGGGTTTAGGGAACGTTATTACAGTGAGGCTCAGCTTTTAGGATTCCAGCAAGATATAACAGATATTTTAGATTCAGGAATTCAAATGGACTGTATCGCTATTGACCTATCCAAGGGTTTTGATAGGGTAGATCATGGGAGATTACTACCAAAAACAAGGGCTATTGGACTAGACAAAAGAGTGACTGAATTAATGGGTATTTTTCTAGAAAATAGAATTCAGAGAATTAGTTTAAGTGAACCTGTAATGATTAAGAAGGGGTGGGGGATCTACAAAGCAATATTATTGCATCTTTATGTTTTCTTATAAATATAAATGATATGAGTAAAGAACTCGTATCACAGATCAGACTTCTTTTGGATGACTTTATACTGTATAGAACAGAGGTGCTCACACTGGGCATTTCGTCCCGTAGGCACACAGCACTGTAAGTGGGTGGGTGGGCAGGCAATGAGCATACTGCATGCTATTCAGACACAGTGGTGTTTTGGTTATGTCACAGGCCGTGAAGGTTGAGCGAAGTTCTCCCAGTCACTCTCGATCACCGCGGTGATACCAGAGTTTGAAATGGAGGCAGAAAATAATGAAATGAAGATGGTGGAAATCCATGCTGTTTTCAATTTAAGTTGTAAGAAATAAGTTATTTATGCTCATTGCAGTTTATATATTTTGACCGTATACAATAAAATGCCAACAACCTCAAATATTTTTGTACTGTACGTAATTAATCCTCATTTCCCTAGTACGCCTCTTCAGTGACGCCTAGGCTATTTATGACAGCTGTTGGCGGAGCTGCAGAGGATCAAACCAGCCTTCGGGCTGAATACCCAACATACAACATACACGTAATTAATTACAATTTTCAATATTATAAGAGGTGCTTTAGAGTCCGACTCATTGGCTGAATGGTCAGCATACTGCCCTTCGATTCAAAGGGTCCCGGGTTTGATTCCTGGCCGGGTCGGGAATTTTAATCACTTCTGATTAATTCTTCTGTCTTGGGGACTGGGGTTTGTGTATGTTCCAACACTCTCCTCTTCATATTCAGACAATACACCACACTACCAATGACTACAGAAACACACAATAGTGATTACATCCCTCCATATAGGGTTGGCGTCAGAAAGGGCATCTGGCCGTAAAACAGGGCCAAATCCACATGTGCGACACAGTTCGCACTCGTGACCCTGCAGGTGTGGAAAAAGTGGTAGGAAAGGAAAAAAGAAGAAGAAGATAAGAGGTGCTTTAGAAGAACTTCTAATATAATACGGAGTTAAGGTGGATAAGCTGTGGCTTGTGGTTGTATTTAAGCATTTGAAGGCATCTATTTGGTAGATGCATTTATGTTGTTGCTGTTGTACTTTAATCCTGGATAGTAAATAACTATGTCCTCACTCGTGGTGAAACTCCCTCGGCATTTAGGGGATAGCCTGATAAGTTTTAAATACTATTTTCAGAAATTCAGTGAACAGGGGAAGTCACATAACACTACAACACTGTTCAAAATCAAGCATTAAACTTGTTGAGTTATGTAAATATATTAAGTTTTGCTGAATGACTAACAAGAATTTTAGTTTTTAAATGGAAATACTGTCATTCCCATCCAAGGAATTGCAAATCGTAGCTTGTACACTTAAACCCTGTAGCTTTGTAAATTGTAATAAAAATTATAACGTGTCAGTTTTCTTTGAATGTAAATATAAGAAAATAAAAATTGACTCTTTATATCAAGTGCAGTATAAATCAAACCAGAATATGCTGAAAAAAATTGTTTTCTTGCGATTATAGCAGGGGTTTTTTTAAATTTTTAATGCTGTACCTGAATCAACATTTCGCTGAGTAGTGGAGGAGAGCTTCTCTGTCACAGCCGAACGACACCGCTTCACTTCCCTGCGAAGTGTGTTCGCTCTCTCGCTTCACTGTGAGGCATGCATACTACGTAAGCTGCCCGCATTTATGTCACGCCAGCCTGGCCGCACTAGGCTAGCCTCAACAGGCACCCAGCTGAGCACCTCTGGTATAGTGTAATAAGTAAGTTACAGGATTGTGAGTGACTGCAAAAAGACCTTGACAATGTTGTGAGATGCACAGCAGACAATAGTATGATGGTAAACAAGGTGAAAAGTCAGGTTATAAGTACCACCAAGATGAAAAAACCTCTCAGTTTTAATTACTGTCTTGATGGGGTGAAAGTACCTCATGGGGATCACATAAATACCTAGGTGTTAGAGTATTGTTCCAGTGTATGGGATCCCTCACGAGGAGTACTTGATTTGAGATCTAGAAAAGATCTAAAGGAAAGCACCAGGATTTGGTCTGGGTGATTTATGACAAAAGAGTAGTGTTACCATGTTGCAAACTTTGTGCTGGGAAGACTTAGGAGTAAGGAGATAAACAGCTGGACTAAGTGCTATGCTACAAGCTATAAGCAGAGAGATGGCATGGAATGGCATTAGTTAATGAATGATTTTGAATGTAGTTTTTAAAAGTAGGAGAGATTATAATATGAAGGTAAATTTGGTATTCAAGAAAACAAATTGGAGCAAATATTTGTTTATAGGAAGAGGAATTATGGATTGGAATAATTTATCAAGGGAGACCTTTAATAAATTTTCAACTTTTTTGAAATCATTTAAGAAATGACTACGTAAACAGCTGATAGAGAATTTGCCACCTGACAACAACTGTAAATGTAGGTCAGTGGTGATTGATTGATATAATATGGATCAAGGCCTTTGCTGGCGAGATGTAGTGTTTACAGTGCACTATGTCTTCTGGTATGGGCTAAAATAAAATTGTTACTTTCATTGACCTGTCTCAGTCTTATACTTGGCTTTGACAATATGAAAGTGGCTGAGGTATGAGTGACGCTAGCAATGCCGTTCCTTATGCAGCCAATCCCTGCTATGAATGGTGTGAAAATGTCACTCATAGGGTCGGTTGGTGCACGCATTTCGGTGGGCTTGGCAGACTGATGTGCAATAGCAACTTCTGGCCCAGTGAGGAAAGCAACGGGAAACTACCTCACTCCTTATTTCCCTAGTACGCCTCTTCAGTGACACCTAGGCCATCTAAGACAGCTAATGGTGAACCTGTTGAGGATCCAACCAGCCTTCGGGCTGAATACACAACATACATACGTACACAATATGCATCAGATTTAAACTAGGTTTTTAGTGAAGCTCTAACACTGGGCCTAGCAACCTTCCAGTTGATCATGAGATCAGATTTAGTAGGTGGGAAGCTTTGAGTGATGGTAAAGATTTCCAGAAATATTTAAATCCCCAGCACTAAATCCCCACACAAGCCCTAGGAGAAGTTTGTATTGCATTTTAATTTTTACTTGTTTGCTTTATAAAGACTGAAAAAGACCTTCTCTAACCCATCGTCGCCATAAGACCTATCTGTGTCGGTGCGACGTAAAGCAAATAGCAAAAAAAAAGACTATAAAGGTTATTTCCCTGACCAATGTATGATGTAATGCATCTTGTCATATTTATCCATTCTAAATAAAGGAATAAGAAATGAAGCCAAATGATCAGCAATCGCATGATTTTTTTACATTATGAACTAACACCATGATGATGATGATGTGATGTGAGTGATTTGAATCCATGATGCGATCTAGTCTGTTATACACTGAAGTTATGTTGTTCATTATGAAGCACATGGTAGTAAATGAACCCCTTATGCCTTAAGAAAATGAAATGTTTCCAAAATTATGTTGTATTTCTTTGACAGATGTCGGTACTTACTTAAAAATACATGCCTCATATATACTGATATGGCAAAATTTTAAATGTATAAAGGGAGCCTATACTCTAGCAGGAATATTGGATTTTTAAAAAAGTTGACATAGTACTTATTTGGATAACTTTTTACCCAGGGATAAATACCTAAATACATTATGTCATGTATAGAAATATAAAAACATGGATAGGAACACATAATAGGACAAGCACATGAGAGATCAGCATCAGAAGAGGGAGCAATACACAGTACAAGAACATAAGGACAAACATGAAAACACAAAAGGACGAAGAGAGTCTCCACATCTTCATATACTGTATCTTCAAGGAGAAAGGCTCTCTTCCTATTAATCCCAGTTTTTTTCACATCAATTTCTTCTCATCCTCTGATGAGTTTGTTCCTTCCTCCCAGTTTCATTAGGAGGGCAGGCACAATAACCACCAAGGCACCATCTACAGTTCTACACAGAACTTCAGTCTTGATATGAATGTAAGGATAAGAAGGAAGCCAGATAAATACAGGAAAAGAGAGGAACAAAAAGATATAACAATGAATAGAGGTGGAAATAGACTAGGAGCACAGTTCAATCACAAAAGGAGAAAATAAATCCAATGAACCTTGTGTCCTTATCTACTGCTTCCTCTTCTAATGCTGATCTGTCATGTGTTTATCTTATTATGTGTTCTATGTTCCTGTCTTTCTATGTATCTTAATTTGGCACTTGTTTTTTCCTTGCCATTACTCACTCTATATTGACCTGTTAGGTTCCTTTTCTCCTTTTGTGTTTTATCAGTGATTCTAGTCATTTACCAACTGTATTCATCTTTGTTTTTTATCTCTCCCCTTTTCTGTATGTATCTGGCTTTCTTGTTGTCCTTACACTTCCCACATCACGACTGAAGATCCATGTAAATGGCCCCTCAACCAGTGTTGATGGCCACCCTTCTGACAAAGCTTAGAAGCAGACGGGAGCTGAGAAGAAATGGATGTAGAAGAATTGGTACTGATTAGGAGACAGCCTTTCTGTTTGAAGATAGCAGTATATGAAGAAGTGGACACTGTCCTAGGCCTTTTGTGTTTTAATTTTTGTTCTCGTGTCCTTTCCTATTGCTCCCTCTTCCAATGCCAATCTGTTGTGTGTTTATCCTATCATCTGTTCCTGACCATCTTTCAGTTCATAACTTGATTTGTCTCTTGTTTGTTCCTTTCTATTATATAAATACATTAAGTATGGAAGATTGAACCATCACAAAACATTTGAAATGGAGGAAACAAATGTGCATTCTTTCAAATGGTAACCAGATACAAGTACATGATGATTACTCACACATCGTTACTGATCATTCCCTATCAGTAGTTTCTCGCCCACCGGGCGAGTTAGCCATGCAGATAGGGGCATGCAGCCATGAGCTTGTGTCTGGGAGATAGTGAATTTGAACCCCGCTGTCGGCTGCACTAAAGATGGTTTTCCATAGTTTCCCATTTTCACACCAGGCAAATGCCTGGGCTGTACCTTAATTAAGGCCATGGCTGCTTCCTTCCCATTCCTAGGCCTTTCCTACCCCATCATCGCCATAAGACTTTTCTGTGTTGGTGCGACATGAAACAAATTGTATTTAAAAATTTCAAAATTTTCTCACCCAATGTGATGTGGTTGCATGTATGTATTGGCTGAGACACAAGAGCCTTCCCACCATTGCAAGGCCACATGATGTAACGGGAAGGAGTGACAACAATAACACTTAGGTAGGAATGGCATATCACCAACCAAAGAAAAGAGGACCACCAACCTGAAAAAAAGAGGACACAGTCTACTGATGGAATCACTGCACCTTAATCACTTTTATCGGCTTCACATTCATCACAGACCATTGGCCTAGTGCCTTTGTCATTAATGTTTTTTTTTTTTCTGCGCCATTCGCTCTTTTCTGGAGATGAAATCTTCTGTAAAAGTATTTTATTCTCCAACAAATAGTGGTGAAACTGAATGCAAATGAAATGTTTGAAGTTATACTGCAAACACACTAAACCTTTCACAGTCTCAATTGTGAACCTTATCTATCCATGGTCCACTGTGAATTAAGCAATGAAAATATTCACTTTGTGCTTGCATTATGATTTGGAATACAAAAGAATAATTTGTATTTATAGCAAAATAATAATTAACTAAACTTTCAGAACTCAATTTATACTCACATTATGCATAGACAACCTCTAAACAACACTGAACCAGAAAGAAAACAGATGCAAACAATAGTTGTAAAAAAAAAAAAACTTCTGCCTATTTAATGTGTCAGTGAAGTTGATAACTAAATACTGCATGAAGTTTAAATCATTTTTAAACCCCCCCAAAAACAGGACATTTGTCAAGTTATTCGAAAATCCAGCTGGATGCTTTTCGTGCTGTTAAAAAGAGGACAGATCCGGGAAAAAGAGGACATATGGCATCCCTACACTTAGGTATATATGATGCAATAATGCCACTTTGTATATACCTTTTCAGTCAATTGTGTGCACTTCCTGTGATGAGCAAAGCCCTCCATTAAGATAACTTACTTCCTAAAATAAGTGTGCATAAGTCTGTGTAATTATTTGTATACCATTAATTTTCTCATATATATGATTTGACTTAAAGTAAAGCATTAGACATGAAAAGAATCACTTCAAAAGTGGTTTACAAATTATGCAAAATCTGTATTCTTTTTCTTTTTTCACTTTTGTTGACAGTGTTTGCGACTTAACAACAAAACCATTTCATTCATTTAGACCACTCAGAAGATATGAAGTTCCATGTACTGAAGAAATACAGACTAATCAATAAATACTCTTCTATTATAACTAACAAACAAGTGCCATCATCACAATCATCATCATCATCATCATCTGCAGTTTCCAGCAGTTGCCCGGGTGTGCTTCAAGCGAGTGCCATAAATTATATTATTTATAGCACACGCTAACAAAAACGTACAAGAACGTAAATACTTTCAGTCATTAGCTTTAAGAGAAAAATATATTTTTACTTAATGATTGTGCTTAATAGCATGGTATATATTTTTATAATTACAAGACGTTCTTTATGTGACATATACTTTGAAGACATAACTTAGATGTATTTAACAAATCATTAACTCCTCCTTAAATTGTTGAAGTTCATCTCAATGTACATTTTGGTGACTAGGTTTATTTCTGAGATCTTATTTAACACATCATGAAATTTCAGAACTGATCTAGGAAATATTGTTTAGAATCAAAATTTTTTGTTTCTTTGCCCAATGTCAACTTCTGTAAATATATGGTGACAGTATCTTTATCTGTTACTGATTGTGTGTGTCTCTCTCTAATTACAGTGGCAAGCAATGTGTTACCCCAGCCAAGATTTCCCATCAGTGACCTGGCACCAGCCAGCCATTATGCACTTCGAGTAACTGCTCATAACAATGCAGGTTCAACACAGGGAGAGTACAAATTTTCCACGCTCAATTTAGCTGGTGGTAAGTAATAATGGATTACTTATTTGAGATTAGTCATAATAAACATATCTGTCAGGCCAAGGGAAACCTTGCTATTGTAATAGAGCATACTGTACAGCCAACAATTCTTCGCTGAGTGTTAGGTGGCTTTGAAAAACTCAACTACGAGTACCTACAAGGGGAGTGGCTTAGGGTGAATGAACCATTGTAGGAGAGCAAAGGAACTCTCAGTAGAAAATATGCTACAAAAATCTCCTTACCAATAGCATCTGTATTCCAGTGGGGTGTCCGGCTCCATGGCTAAATGTTCAGTGTGCCGGCCTTTGGCCACAGGGGTCCCGGGTTCAATTCCCGGTAGGGTCGGGAATTTTAACCATGACTGGTTAATTTCGCAGGCACGAGGGTTGGGTGTATGTGTCGTCTTCATCATCATTTCATCTTCATCATGATGCACAGGTCGCCTACGGGAGTCAAATCAAAAGACCTGCACCTGGCGAGCCGAACATGTCCTTGGACACTCCGGGCACTAAAAGCCATACGCCATTTCATTTTCCAGTGGGGTTACTATAAAGGCATCTGTTCTCCATATTAGGAGCAGCCTAAATTCTTCTGCTGGCAGCAGCTCTAAAATGCTTCTGTCAGACAATGTTACGAATCGACTACAAAAGTGATAGCCACATTCACATGAAATGCATTCTCCAGAATTTAGTACCAAGGCTAGGGCTTTCCCCACAAGCAGCACATGACAACCTGACCTGACCAGCATGAGAAATGGTCAAGGGCTACCTGCCTAAGGATGGGGCATACCAAAGAAACAAGTCCAGCTACAACTTTGACTGGTCAAACGTAACATCAGCACCCTAACTGGATGAAGTCTTGAACTAGCTGCAACCCTGAAGAACCAGCATGTTGACACTGCATGTCCACAAGAGACAAAGTGGACAGGTACGAAGTCCTGCAATGTCTGTGAAGACTACAAGATTTTCACATTAGCCCAAGCATAACCAAAATGACATGGCTGTAGTCATCAATGAGAAGCTCCATGATAAAATGATTGATGTCAACTGAATCAGCAATCGCCTTATCTCAGTCAAGATTGACTGTGGAACGACCATGCTAAGAGTCATCTGGTGCTATTAACAAATCCCCACAGGCACACACAAGATGCTGTCAGTTGGTACAATGAATTTTATTCACATAAATTCACAAATTACACACTCACTACACTGATGTGTGCTCAAGGAATAACCTAACGCCGAGTGTTAGGTGGCATGGAATAACTCAACTACCTACAAGGTTGAGTGGTTTAGGGTGGATGAACCATTGGCCAGTTCCAAAGTAATCCCACCAGACAACATCACACTCGTCACAGATTTCTAGTTTTGGATCTTTGACTTGACCTTATGGGGGATAAATGACCACCAATAACAGGACCGTCCACGATCTAATGGTGGAAAATACCAGACCACAAGGAAGATCTAGAAGCCGCCTTCCACATATGAACACTGGTTCATCAGCTAGTTGCATGTAATGAACTTCACTTGCGTGTCAATCAGCTAGCACAACTTGGGAGAACCCCTCTGATCATATGCATAATTCTGCACCCATTATAATGTGAAAGAGCAATGAGGAATTTTCACATCCACCAATCCAAAGTGTGTCATCTATCTCAGAACCTGTTCCACTCATCACCCCTTTGGAAGCTTCATCTTGCAACAGGCCATGTTGAATATGAAGAATGGAAAAACCACCAGACTTAATATCATCCTGGGTGAAGCATGGAAAATGCTTGGGCAACAGGGTGCTGACTTTATCGCAGACATATTCAACCAATTTATTGAAGGAGAGGAAGAAGAAGAACCATGAGTTTGGTCAACAAGCGCCATTGCACCTATCTGGAAAGACAAAGGAGAAGTTAATGACTGCACAAACTGTCAGACAATTCGTCTCTTATGCCATGTTATGAAACTCTTTCAGCGCATTATGGGCACCCATGGAGCATTGTCACAGTCACTCCAAATCAGTGTGTATTTGTGAAAGGATGCAGAACGATTGATTCCCCTCATACAGCTCTCATCATTGCTATGTCCTTCTTCTTCATATACTCTATCAGTTCTTCTACCTTGCCATTCAAAGTCATGGCATTAATGATTGGAAACATTGATGATACCAATTCTTGTGATGTCTGATAGCCAACTTCTCACAGTTCCCCCAGAGCACTGGGAACTGCGTGTCACTTCAGAGTGACGCCCTAGCATTTTCCAAGGCCTCAATTCACTCACACTCATTTTATATGCTGTCTGTACAATGGGTTTGCCACTCCCAAAGGCATTTTATTACCTTCTGCTAGGTTCAAATTAGGCCACCCCTAACATGGAGTCAGACGCCTTTTGTAGCCTCTCCTCTGGAGTACAGACACTACGGGTTTTTCCCCTTCTACCATATCCACCATACCGAAGTCCATCTTCTCCGCCATAGATGCCGTTGAGGTCTTCAGTCATAACCTTGGGCAAGCGCCCTCCATATTTATGACCCCTGGAGAGAGGGTTTCCCAGTATTTTAAAGCCCCCAGGAAATGGGCTACATGGAACTGTAGAATGGTACCAATATTATGAGGTGTTTTTAATACTTAAAAATCACTCGTGCTTAGATACTTCAAGATACATAAGGGAATGGGCATAATGTGAATAAAATGAATTCTCATAGGAATGTTTAAAATTATCATCTGACACATACAAACACTTGTTTCACTAACTTTCTGAGTTGAACTGTAAATTAATATTCCCCGTTCCTGGTTTTAAAACCATATTTTGAGTTCAATTCCTCACTATTAACCTGCATTAATCACTTGTTGGCCATTTTCCTGTCACATTACATAACCCTGAGAGAATGCTATGTTCAGGACTTGCAGTTTATCTGCCATAGCATGGCCTTGAAGACTATGAATTATTGAGCACATTATACTCAAATCAAATACTGATACACTTTGCATTGCAAGTAATTGAAAATATCCAGTCATAGCTTCTACTTTTACAGCTACCTCTACTTAAGAAAGACACTGTGCTGATAATCTGTGATTTAACTTACGAAAAGATTGTATCTTCTCTTTACTATAATTTCAAACTTCCACCGGGCGAGTTGGCCATGCTCGTAGAGGCGCACGGCTGTGAGCTTGCATCCGGGAGATAGTAGGTTCGAATCCCACTATCGGCAGCCCTGAAAATGGTTTTCCATGGTTTCCCATTTTCACACCAGGCAAATGCTGGGGCTGTACCTTAATTAAGGCCACGGCCGCTTCCTTCCAACTCCTAGTCATTTCCTATCCCATCGTCACCATAAGACCTATCTGTGTCGGTGCGACGTAAAGCCCCTAGCAAAAAAAAAAAAAATTATAATAATTCAAACTGCATTGTTGGAACAATGAAGCAGTTATCAAAAATTGCTTTAGAAAAATTATTTTGAAAAGATTAGAATTACTCTGGGGTTAATGACCTGGCTGCATTCTAAAGGACCCTGCTGGAAACATCTAGCATTGATAGTGACAAGTCCTGAGCATTGAAATTATCCTGACCAACCCCACTTTTGTTATGATCTGTGGTTGCTATCAACTACAATTATCCATCAACTTATAACCTTAGTGTCCACTGTTCCTACTCTGTACACGGATATTCACCAGATTATATAGTCTTAAATCATCTCTCCCTTCTCATATTATCTTCATATTTTTTGCCAACTTAAATGTATATTTTCTATTTAAGTTTGATTATAACATTCTGAAAAATATAATCTTACAACAACGAAAACTCAGATACCTGCAGGCATATTAGCAAATTTTGAAAAGTGTCAATTTTGGTACAGGTAGTTATTTAAAGAATGTTTTTATACCATAATTATAACTACCTAAACTAATATCTATTATGCATAATTATCACAGAATTTTAATGTAATTTCTGTTACTTCCAGGACAGCATTTGCCAGATGCAGGGAATATAGAAAATGCTGATGAATCTCCTTTTTACTTGGATAGTCATGTAGTTGTTCCAAGTTCAATTTCCCTTGTAGCTGTAGTGCTTGCCCTGGCAGGGGTTTGCTTCTGTCTTCGAAGAAGTAAGTAAAAGTTAAATATTATTTCAGTATCTAAATCTCAGTGTAATATTAACATAACTGCTATAAATCACTCATACTCCAAGGTATTTGTGTGGAAGCTACACCCAAATTGGAACTTTCTGTGAATTTATTCATGGATTACTATACAATTTAAGTCATCTTTTTTTAAAGTAATAAACGTTACTGTCCTCTTCAAATTATCAGCTAAGATTATAAAAACCAAGTGGGTTGGCTGTGTGGTTAGGGCTGCGCAGCTCTGAGCTTGCATTCGGGAGATAGTGGGTTTGAGCCCAACTGTCGGCAGCCCTGAAGGTGGTTTTCCGTGGTTTCCCATTTTTCACACCTGGCAAATGATGGGGCTGTACCTTAATTAAGGCCACGGCCATTTCATTCCTACTCCTAGCCGCTTCCTATCCCATCATTGCTATATGACATATCTGTGTCAGTGTGACATAACCTATATGACATATCTGTGTCAGTGTGACATAACAAAACTTGTAAAAAATAAATATAAGAAAATTACTACTAAACTAGCAATGATATCTTTTTCTTTTGTAGAGGTGTAATAGCCGAATAGTTTAGTCACTGGCTTCTCATCAAGGCAGCCATGGCTCATTTTCTGGCCAATGCATGTTGGAATTTTGAAACGAAAAGTCATATTTCTTTAGTTCAGATTCCATGTTAAACTGGAGGTCCCCAGGCTACAATCATGATATCAACAGTTATGTAAAAAAACTATGTACATTTTTGCAAGTACTTAAACACTGCACTAACACATACAAGTTTTTAGCAACACTGGGATGGGAGAAAGCTAAAATTGGGAAGGTAAAGGCAGTGGCCTTAATTAAGTAATAGATCTGAAATTTACCTGGTATAAAAACAGGAAATAATTAAACCAATCTTTTGGGCTACCAACAGTAGGGTTCAAATGAAAGCTTACAGCTTACAGCTTACAGCTACATGACATGACATGCTCATAATGGAGGACACGTGTCAGATTTATTCAGCATCGTCTTGGTAAATAGCATTTGGTGTGGAATGGACAAACCCACCACAGTCAAATGAAAATCCATGAGGTTTAAATTTCTACCACTTGAATGCAGTAAATCTATTCCCTGAAATCTACATGCTACAAGACTTCATAACTCCTTCCTCATTGTTGCTTGATTCACCAAGGAAAAAATTCAAAATAATATAATATTTTGAAAATATCTTAAAATGAAGAAACAACATGAAAATTTGTGTAATCAGTCATTATAAGCGAACAGCTCCATGTGCCTGCTTCTTACACTGAGGACCCTACTTTGAATCCTGGCCAGTCCAAAGATTTCAATTCCAGACTGAGGACTAGAACAGGGTTTACTCAGCATTGTGAGACCAGCTGAGGAGCTGTCTTATCTAAGAGATAGCAGACCTAGTCATGAAAGTCAGGCAATACAGCTGAGAAAGTTTTTGCACTGACCATGTTACACTCCAATATATGCAAGTCATCTGCCTGGGCAGCAGTTGTCTTGGCAGGCCAAGGTCCTTAATAGGCTGCTTTGCCAAGGTTTTTTTTTTTTTTTTTTTTTTTTTAAATTACAAAATATATGGATATACAGTAATGCCCTTTTAACACCACCCTGCCAATTCATACTTAAGCAATATTTTGTCATTAATGACACATTTTGTGAATGTAACGATAGATACATTGTAGTTGTAAACAGTCCAAAGATTTCAATTCCAGACTAAGGACTAGAACAGGGTTTACTCAGCCTTGCGAGACCTGCTGAGGAGCTGTCTTATCTAAGAGATAGCAGACCTTGTCACAAAAGCCAGGCAATACATTGTAGTTGTACACAGTGTGATATAAGTATTACTGTTCTAAAAACATACAACTCTCATTATAGACTTAAATAGTGCACGATTCTAAGTAAAGCTCATATATCTGTGTTGTATAGTGTTGGGTAATATATTTTCAGAGCCAGAGACTGAAGATATGAGCCTTCATGAGTCCCAAACTGCAGCTGCACTTGACAACAAACAAAACATGGAACAAAGAGAGCAGTATTATGCAACCGTCCGTAAGCCCTTGCAGTCTCCAATGCGTGATGTAAGCGGGCTAGAGAGGATACCAGGTAAATATGCCATATGAAAGTGCAGTTAACTTAAGTAAATGCACTTGAATGTAGTAAATCTACTCTCTGAAATCTACATGCTACAAGACTTCATAACTCCCTCATTGTTGCTTGATTCACCAAGAAAAAATTTAAAATAATAAAATATTTAATATATCTATAATATTAAATATTATAATACTTAATTACTTACAGTAAAACTACAATTGTTTCTCAGCAAATTCAATTGATGTAAAAAATAAAATATCTTATGTACTTCACAAGTGAAAACCAAACCTTATAAAGAATACTTTTATGGTATCTATCATTGGTGTGTGATGTCATTGTGAGGTTATATATATCACAGACAAACTTTAAAATCTGAGTTACACATTGAAGTGAAAAATGCCATCAGAATTTGAAGATGATCATTTACAAAACTTCTCACAATCTTTGAACACTCTCTTCATAGAATATCGCTGAATGTTGCTTTAGTGAAGTCAGTGCACATCTACTATGGGCGTCTGATGAGAAGTCTTGTTGACTTCACTGCCATAAAATTATTTATCAAGGAAAAAAGTCTTGTTGATGCGACATAAGGGGTGCGAGGGTAAACATGGGCGCCGCGCATGCACCTATCTCAAATCTTGATGCCTGACAATAAACATCTGTTCCACAAACTGAGGTGCTGTTTTGAAGTTTGAAAGTGGTAGTGCAATTGGTCTTTAGTTACACACTGACTATTATTATAATAATGCATAATGAACAGTTTAATAATGAACATGCATCTATTTCTTCTGTCATGACCAATGTTTCGTAATGACTGTAGTATCTGTTACTCGTGCTGTACATACAAGTTGGCGTGACTTCTCAACAACACAGATGGTGTTCTTGAATTCATGTTGTTGTTTTTTTCTTTCTTTTCTTTCTTTAAGCATTTGAAAGTATATTTCATCAACAGGATACTTCAGATTTTAACCATAAAAGTTATTCATGGATACTGCTGATGAGACAGACTGGGTAGGATATCAAGACCATGGATATCCTGACCTACTTATATTATTCCACTATAGCAGCTAATCTCTTCAGCTGTAAAATTGTACCCCTAGGCAGCATTATTCCAATATAGTCAGCAACACACCTATGTAGAAAACAGAAGGTCTAATGTGTGGGTACTGAATGTGTGCAACACTTTTCAACTCAGTTGTAAATGATCCATTAATTAAGAAATTCAAGTGCTAGTCTTGTAACCAGTCCCATGGTGTAGGGATAGTGTGCCTACTCTTACTTTGAGGCACTGGATTTGATTCTCAGATCATCAAAGAAGTTTAATTCTGTTTGAGCGCTCATGAGACCAAGTAAGGAGTTGTTGATATGGGAGGCAGTAGACCTTAACCATGAAAACCAAACAATACAGGTGAGGACATTGTCACAGGGACCACCAGCCACTCCAGAATCTGCAGGCCATCAGGCTGGTTAGCAGTCATCTTCGCAGGCCAAGGCCCTTAATGGGCATTATGTGCATTAGGTTTGCTTTGTTTACTAAACTTGTAAAATAGTTTTTAAATATTTTTTTATCTTTTTTTTTTTCAGAATATTCAGAGGACATATATCCCTATGCTACATTTCATTTACCAGAACATGAAAGCATGGCTGCTAATCCACAGATCCGTCAGACATATACATATGAACCAAGGGCTGCAGAAGCTATGCAAATTAAGCAGGTTAGTAAATTCTGTTATTCTTCTTTTAGTCAGATTTCACATCCTGGATTGTCTATAAATATGGTTCTTATCATCCAATAGTCAGACTCGTTGGCTGAATGGTCAGCATACTGGCCTTCGGTTCAGAGGGCCACGGGTTCAATTCCCGGCTGGGTCAGGGATTTTAACCTTCATTGGTTAATTCCAATGGCTTGAGGGCTGGGTGTTTGTGCTGTCCCCAACAACATCCCTACAACTCACACACCACACATAACACTATCCTCCACCACAATAACACGCAGTTTCCCACACATGGCAGATGCCGCCCACTCTCATCGGAAGGTCTGCCTTATTACAAGGGCTGCACCCGGCTAGAAATAGCCACACAAAATTATTATCATCCAATAAACAAAGCGATATTCAAGTGCTATGAACATTGAAGGTTTTTCCTTTAAACCAACCAACCAACCAACCAACCAACCAACCAACCAACCAACCAACCAACCAACCAACCAACCAACCAACCAACCAACCAACCAACCAACCAACCAACCAACCAACCAACCAACCAACCAACCAACCAACCAACCAACCAACCAACCAACCAACCAACCAACCAACCAACCAACCAACCAACCAACCAACCAACCAACCAACCAACCAACCAACCAACCAACCAACCAACCAACCAACCAACCAACCAACCAACCAACCAACCAACCAACCAACCAACCAACCAACCAACCAACCAACCAACCAACCAACCAACCAACCAACCAACCAACCAACCAACCAACCAACCAACCAACCAACCAACCAACCAACCAACCAACCAACCAACCAACCAACCAACCAACCAACCAACCAACCAACCAACCAACCAACCAACCAACCAACCAACCAACCAACCAACCAACCAACCAACCAACCAACCAACCAACCAACCAACCAACCAACCAACCAACCAACCAACCAACCAACCAACCAACCAACCAACCAACCAACCAACCAACCAACCAACCAACCAACCAACCAACCAACCAACCAACCAACCAACCAACCAACCAACCAACCAACCAACCAACCAACCAACCAACCAACCAACCAACCAACCAACCAACCAACCAACCAACCAACCAACCAACCAACCAACCAACCAACCAACCAACCAACCAACCAACCAACCAACCAACCAACCAACCAACCAACCAACCAACCAACCAACCAACCAACCAACCAACCAACCAACCAACCAACCAACCAACCAACCAACCAACCAACCAACCAACCAACCAACCAACCAACCAACCAACCAACCAACCAACCAACCAACCAACCAACCAACCAACCAACCAACCAACCAACCAACCAACCAACCAACCAACCAACCAACCAACCAACCAACCAACCAACCAACCAACCAACCAACCAACCAACCAACCAACCAACCAACCAACCAACCAACCAACCAACCAACCAACCAACCAACCAACCAACCAACCAACCAACCAACCAACCAACCAACCAACCAACCAACCAACCAACCAACCAACCAACCAACCAACCAACCAACCAACCAACCAACCAACCAACCAACCAACCAACCAACCAACCAACCAACCAACCAACCAACCAACCAACCAACCAACCAACCAACCAACCAACCAACCAACCAACCAACCAACCAACCAACCAACCAACCAACCAACCAACCAACCAACCAACCAACCAACCAACCAACCAACCAACCAACCAACCAACCAACCAACCAACCAACCAACCAACCAACCAACCAACCAACCAACCAACCAACCAACCAACCAACCAACCAACCAACCAACCAACCAACCAACCAACCAACCAACCAACCAACCAACCAACCAACCAACCAACCAACCAACCAACCAACCAACCAACCAACCAACCAACCAACCAACCAACCAACCAACCAACCAACCAACCAACCAACCAACCAACCAACCAACCAACCAACCAACCAACCAACCAACCAACCAACCAACCAACCAACCAACCAACCAACCAACCAACCAACCAACCAACCAACCAACCAACCAACCAACCAACCAACCAACCAACCAACCAACCAACCAACCAACCAACCAACCAACCAACCAACCAACCAACCAACCAACCAACCAACCAACCAACCAACCAACCAACCAACCAACCAACCAACCAACCAACCAACCAACCAACCAACCAACCAACCAACCAACCAACCAACCAACCAACCAACCAACCAACCAACCAACCAACCAACCAACCAACCAACCAACCAACCAACCAACCAACCAACCAACCAACCAACCAACCAACCAACCAACCAACCAACCAACCAACCAACCAACCAACCAACCAACCAACCAACCAACCAACCAACCAACCAACCAACCAACCAACCAACCAACCAACCAACCAACCAACCAACCAACCAACCAACCAACCAACCAACCAACCAACCAACCAACCAACCAACCAACCAACCAACCAACCAACCAACCAACCAACCAACCAACCAACCAACCAACCAACCAACCAACCAACCAACCAACCAACCAACCAACCAACCAACCAACCAACCAACCAACCAACCAACCAACCAACCAACCAACCAACCAACCAACCAACCAACCAACCAACCAACCAACCAACCAACCAACCAACCAACCAACCAACCAACCAACGCTCCACTGACTGCTCAAAAAATACCGCTTAGTCAAGCAGCTCGTCTGCTTTCTCCCAAGAATTCCCAGCCCAAACTTCGCAACAATTTCATAAATCTACTCCTTTGTCACAAATCACCCAGAACAAATCAAGCTGCTTTTGTTTGTATTTTTTTCCAGTTCTCAAATCAAGTAATCCATACACTGGAATTGTACTCTAATTGGGGTCTTACTAGTGACTTATATGCCCTCTTCTTTACATCCTTACTACAATCCCTAAATACCCTCATATCTATGTGAAGAGATTGGTAACCTTTATTTACAATCTGATCTACATGATTACCCCAATGAAGATCTTTCCTTATATTATTATTACTAGTAGTTACCCGCGACTTTGCTCGCGTGGATTTCGTAATTTGTTAAAAGTAATCGTCCCTCAGTACTGTACAAAGACATTAACTAAAAATCCGTAAATATAAAAACTCACCGAAAAATTAAGTTTCATTTACCTCAGAAACTCTTTGTTAACCAAGATGACCATGCAACATAGAACCGTACGTGTGAGAAACAGTCTCAAGTCAAAATAAAAAAAAGAACCATGTTTTCTTATTTTTTAAAGATATTCCAAATATCTATTTCCATGTCTGTAACATCTTCAGTTTTTGAGATATAAGTATCCCCATAAAAAGAATTCAACCCTTTTAACAGGCCTTCCCCCACGTAAGTGGATTTTACAAAAACAAAAAATACATGTTCCTTTATTTTTAAAGAGATTCCAAATACCAATTTTCACATCTGTGACATGTTACATTTTTGACAGTATACTGTAGATATACCGGTACTCGTTTTAAAAATTCCAAAAAATAAAAAATATATTGTTTCTTTATTTTTAAAGGAGATTCCAAAAAAGGGTTTTCACGTCTATAACATCTTCAGTTTTTGAGATATAAGTATCCTCATGAAAAGATATCACCTTCTTCACTTATTTCCACCCTCTCCCCCTTAAGGTGACTTTCTGAAAACAATAGATACGTGTTTCTTTATTTTTAAAGGAGATTCAAAATACCAAATTTCACATCCGTAACATCTTCATTTTCTGAGATATAAGTTTTCTCATGAACAGAATTCAACTCCTTTACTTATTTTCATTCCCCCCCCCCTCTTAATTGATTTCCTGAAAACAAAATAATACGTGATTCTTTAGTTTTAAAAGAGATTCAAAATTCCAATTTTCATGTCTGTAACATCTGTTTTTGAGATGTAAGTACCCTCATACAAAGAATTCAACTGATTTTTTAATTCTTTCACCCCCCTTTAAGTGGATTTTCCGAAAGCAAAAGAATACGTGTTTCTTTACTTTGAAAGAAAATTCCAAATACAAATTTTCATGTCGGTAACATCTTCAGGTTTTGAGATATAAGTATCCTCATAAAAATAATTCAACTCTTTTTTCACCTCCCTCCCCCCACCAGTTAAGTTGACTCTCCCCTAAAAAAGTGTGTTTATTTATTTTTGCAGTATATTCTAAATACCAGTTTTTATGTCTGTAACCTCCAGTTTTTTAACAGAAGTATCATCATAAAAAGAGTTCAATTTCATTCATTTCCTTTCACCCTCCCCACTTAAATGAATTTTCCAAAAACAAAAAATATGTGTTTCTTTATTTATAAAGGAGCATCCAAAAAATCAATTGTCACAACTGTAGCATCTTCAGTTTTTGAGATATATGTATCATCATAAAAATATTTCAACTCTTTTTTCATGCCCCCTTCCCCCACCAAGTTGAATGTCCCCCCAAAATGCGTCTTTCTTTATTTTTAAAGGAGATTCCAAATACCAATCTTCAAGTCTGCAACATCTTTATTTTTTGAGATATGAGTACCCTCATACAAAGAATTCAACAAATTTTTCAAGTCTTTCACCCACCCCTTAACCCTCTTGGAGCCAAGAGCCGATCTGGTCGGCCGCTCCCCATCAGCTGGAAGAGGCCAGAGCTCCGCCTCCACTCTTCTTCTTTAACTGCGGTGATTCCGCGGACGTGTCCGGTATAATTTCATCCCTACTCTCTGAACTAAATTCCCTATCGCTATCCGATAAATCATCCGCGTTAACTTGGCACTGCTCCAAATACTGTTTTCAGTGGAAATACATGTATTTAAAAATTCGCGTATATCTACCGGTGTATAGCAAATACCGGCATGAAATTTTCTACATATCGACTACGTAGAATAAGAAACTGGTTTGGAGTGATATAAAGAGTCAAAGACATTTTATTGTTGATTTATAGTTGTCGATAACGATTATTTTTAGTAAGAGAAAATTATTTTCGCACTTTCTCTCTCAATATCTACTTTGAAAAAATAATTTACGATACAAAAGAATATACGTAATTATGTGTACTGTATTTCTAAATACAATTCTACAGAATAACTAATTTGAACAAGAGAAATAAAAATGTAAAAAATAAAAATTCAAACATATGTCACTAGTAAAAAGAAGACAATTTTCCTCGCTGATAAAATTTACGTGTATGTATCGATGTTTGGCAAATACTGACAATAAATTTTCTACGTGCGAACAACACAGTGTTAAAATAATTCTGAATTATTAAATAAGTAAAAAATAGCAGTTGATATTATAGTTTTTTGTTTTCAGAAAAAATAGTTTCTCGTTTTCGGTTGTAGTATATATTAGAAAAATAATTTTACAATACAACAGAATTTACGAAATTAAGAAATGTATGGCACTAAAGCCGTGATTTTCTTTGACCTACTAAGCAACCGCTGCTCAGTTCGGTACCTGCAGTTTATGAGGTGAATCATGGTCAGTGAGACGGATCCTCTCAGTAATTATTCTTGGTTTTCCAGACCGGGGTCGCCCTCTCACCCTCAGATATCTCCTCAATTGCAATCACTTAGGGTCACTTAGATTGAGTGAACCTCGAACCAACCCTCAGGACCAGGCGAAAATTCTTGACCTGGGCGGGAATCGAACCCATGACCGAGTGAGAGGCAGGCACGCTACACTTGGCCCGTGGAGACCAGCATTTAGGTAATGATAGAGGACTATATGTGACTATAAGGTTTAGCAGAGAGTAAGTGAAAGTTAAATTTAAGTATGATATGGGCGGACAATCAGACGGTAGGGCATGTTTAGGTCCAAGAACTTCCTTGAAGGAGACAGGAGGTTGAGGAATGTTGTCGGGTTCATTGGGACAAATTTCCACAAAATGTTCTCCAGAGACATCATCATCATATTCGTTATCACTAGTTTCATCTACCACCATATTCAGAGTAGCTTTAGTGCTGTTAGACACAATTAAACGTCTCTTCTTTAGCTGCGGTGATTCCGCGGACGTGTCCGGTATAATTTCGTCCCTACTCTCTGAACTAAATTCCCTATCGCTATCCGATAAATCATACGCGTTAACTTCGCACTGCTCCAAATACTGCATTAATTTATTGTCATCAATACCTGCTGAAAAAATATCACGTGAACAACATGCCATTTTCCTGTCACAAATCCACTCACTGCAAGGAGCAATCTCTTACTGACCGGTTAGCAGTATTTGTAAACACAGGAAACGACTCTTGTGAAAGGTATAACACCCTCTTAGAACTGCCAAAGCAAGGCCAGGCACACAATAACGTGTAGTCCCTTTACTACAGGTTGTAACAAAAGTAAGCACGTCACTATAGGTTGGCTCAAAATTATGTATATCATAAAATTTTAAGCCGGCTGATGTAATCGGCTCTGGCAACTTCCGACTGGATTGTTAAAGGCCAACCAGATCGGCTCTGGCAATTTAATGGGCGGGTGCTCGCACTACCGCCTGGCACCAAGAGAGTTAAGTGGATTTTCTGAAAACAAATAAATATGTATTTCCTTATTTTTAAAGGAGACTACAAACACCAATTTTCACTTCTGTAACATCTTCAGTTTTTGAGATATCAACATCCTAATAAAAAGAATTCAATTCCTTTTTAAGTCCTTTTACAGTAGTTGCAGTACTTACAGTACTTAAATCTTTCTTTGTGAAAACTAAAAATTACATGTTTCTTCATTTTTAAAAGAGATTAAAAACACCAATTTTCACGTCTGTAACATGTTCAGTTCATAAGATGTTCTGTAGATTATCTCATTTTAAAAATTCACCCCCTTTTTCAGATCCCCTTAAATGGATTTTCTGAAAATAAATTATGTGGGTTTCTTTACTTTTACAGGTGATTGCAAATACCAGTTTTCATGTCTGTAACAATTTATGTATCTGAGATATATTGTAGATATACAGCAGTCTTTTTAAAAATTCATCCCCTTTGTCACTCCTGTTCACCCCCATTAATTGGATTTACCAAAAACAAATAAATACTTGTTTCTTTATTTTTAAAGGAGATTCTAAATACCAATTTTTATGTCTGTAAACTTTTAAAGTTTTTGAGGTGTAGATATGCTCATTTAAGCAATTTACCCCCTTTTTCACCCCCTTAGTGATGGAATATCCAAAAATCCTCCCTTAGTGAGTACCTATGCTCTAATATAACTGTATCCACAAAATTTAATTTTGTTCTCTACGGTAGTTTTTGTCGACGATGTTGAATCAGTCAGTCAGTCAGGACAATTTATTTTATATATATAGATTAACAAAAATATACACACTGGGCGAGTTGGCCATGCGGTTAGGAGCGTGCAGCTGTGAGCTCGCATCCAGGAGATAGTGGGTTTGAACCCCACTGTCAGCAGCCCTGAAGATGTTTTTCATGGTTTCCCATTTTCACACCAGGCAAATGCTGGGGCTGTACCTCAATTAAGGCCATGGCTGCTTCCTTCCATTCCTAGGCCTTTCCTGTCCCATCATCGCCATAAGACCTATCTGTGTGGGTGCGACGTACACTAGCAAAAAAAAAAAAAAAAATGTGCAAAATACAAACACTATATTACACTACTCTAGACCCAGTTTTGTTATAGATATTGTTTTTTACCGCAGATATTTGCATGATATCTTTCACAGTGTTCATTGCAGAATTCACACGCACAATTTTCATTTGGGTGATGAAATCTCTTATTTTGGCAGAACGTGTGATGAAAACCATGTGTTGCATATCGCGTTATTACATGTCGACGCTTATAATTTGTTTGTTTCCAATCATCCATCATTGCGATGTCTGTTGAATAAAAGTAGTTCCAGATATAGCTGCGTTTTTCTATTAGAATTTTGAATGTGTTCTCGTAGGCCTTAGTGTTTAGCAGGTTTATCTGCATTCTGATGTCTTCTATAAAGAAAGTTTCTTTTAGTAAGACATACATCAGTCTTGATGGTGCTGTCTTCCTGATACCCAGAATTCATTTCATATAACGAGCTTTAACTTTCTCCAGCGTTTTCAAGTCATTAATTTTAAGTTTATCCCAGATTATACGGATCCCATAAGTTGCTATTGGTGCTATAGCTGTTTTAAATATTATCTTTGTTGTTTTTGTTGAAATTTTTTGTGGTTGTTGAATGATGTAAATTGCTTTTATTGCTGATGTTGTTCTTTCTTTGATATGATTCTTGAAAGATGCCAATGTTGTTTGAAGAGTAACTCCGAGATATTTGAATTTGGGTACTATTTCTAGAGGTTCATTTTGAAGGGTCAAGGTATCTTACGGAGAGAGCTTACCACCTCTTCTGAAAGTCATTTGTTTAGTTTTGTCATGATTTATTTGTAAGTCATTTTCTGGGGCCCATGAAGTGAGTCTGTTTAGTGCCATCTGGAGCTCTTTTCTGCCTTCTGAACCTATTACCGTATCATCTGCATAGAGTAGAAGTATTGCTGAATTGTCCATAAAGATATATGTAATGTCTGCTGTCATGATATTGAACAGTAATGGGCTAATCGGATCTCCTTGCAGAACACCATTAGTTTGAATTAAACTCTTGGATAAGGTGATATCATCAGATATTTGTATGAAAATGTATTTTAAGATGTCGGACAGTATTTTGGTTATTTGGTGTGCTTTGCCAATCAACAGACTGAGTTTTTGGATGAGTGTTTCCCTATTTATGAAATCGGAGGCTTTTCGGTAATCTATGAAGACTACAAAATATTTTCTCCCTGGGTGCTTTATTGTATCTTGAACATTTTCTAGTAAGCAGTTCACAGCATGGAAAGAGCTTCTTGCCTTTCTGAAACTAAATTGGTTTTCTGGTATTAGGATATCTACTTCATCAGTAAGCCTGCCGTTTAAAATTTCCATGAATTTCCTTATATTACCACCTAGGTACTGAGAGTGAGTCCCATGAGGAACTTTCACTCCATCAATGCAGTCACTAAAACTGAGAGGACTTTTCCTCTTTGTGAAACTCACAACCTGACGTTTTACTCCATTTATCACAACATTTTTGAGATCTTTTTTGCAGTCACTCACAATCTTGTAACTTATTTATTACTCTATACCAGGGCCTCTCAAACGCCCAAAATCTCACGCGTGCAAATTGAGGCGCGGAGTTCCTGTGCACAGTGCATCGGTCCCATTCGACTCGGTTCGGACTAATGCTTCGTCTCTGGGCTACTCGGCTAAGCCTGGCTCAACTCGGCTCAGATTTGGAGCGCTACGGAGCAAGTGAGGAAGAGGGAGACAGGCGGTGCAAGTGAGACAGGCGTGGAGAAAGGAAGAGACAGCGCTATTCCTCCAAATCGAGGAGTGGAAGTCTGCACTCTGGTCAACCAAGCGAAGGCGTCTTTTGCACCGTGCACAGTGCATGCACTCTGAGAGGCCCTGCTCTATACAGTAAAACATCATCCACAAAAAGCCTTATCTCTGATTACAGTTCTTTACTGATTTCATTTATATATACAGTAAAACCTCGGAATGCAATAACTTGGTCCACGAGTGTTTTGCGAGACGAGCAAACATTTGAAATAAATTGTAACTTGTTGCCATTAATGCTTTCATGGCCCATACTTATAGACATGATACTGTATAGGCTTTTGGGCTTATGCCATGTCAAGAAAATAAGGTGAAATACTTAACATTTCGCAGAAAACTGTGCTCTGCGTCCTCAGAAGAAATCTCGACTGACCACGAGAAAGGCTTCTGCCTTCTGAACCTATTACCATATCATCTGCACACAGTAGAAGTACTGCTGAACTGTCCTTAAAGATATTTGTACTGTCTACTTCTTAAGAAGCCTTTCTCGTGGTCAGTCGAGATTTCTTCTGAGGACGCAGAGCACAGTTTTCTGCGAAACGTTAAGAATTTCACCTTATTTTCTTGACACGGCATAAGCCCAAAAGCCTATACAGTATCAAATTGTAACTTGATTAGCGAGTGAGGTTCTGCAATACGAGCATCACATGTGCCTACATTTTCCCTTCCCCTCTGCCTCTCTCTTTCCTGGGAGAGAGTGTGTAATCATCTCCCGCGCTGGACTTCAGTTGGCGTGCCTTGCTCGCATAGTCAACATCGTACGAGTATACATGTTTTGTTTCTTTTATTAGTGTTATAACTGTACTGCAACGATGGCCCAGTGAATGAATAGAAGGCTGAAAAGGAATTTGGTCAGAAGAAGGAGATGATTACAATGGAAGTTAAGAAGGAAATGATCGAAAAGCACGAACGAGGTATGTGAGTGGCTGATATCGCAAGATTTTATAACAAGTCTACGTCAACGATATGCACAATATTAACCCTAGGACACAAACCCTCGTAATTTTTATGACGCATACTTGGCAACACGGCTCTATCTGCTAGGCTTTTCTCTCCACATTGCTGCCTTACTCAGTAGCTTCCTACAATACCGTGAGTTCCGTCAGTGTGCGTGTATTGTTAGAGTGAGTCTGTTGAGTTCAAATTAAAGACTGTTGCGTCATAAAATTTACGATGATTTGTGACTACGTATGCTTAGAAAGGTAAGTTCTGTAGCAAAGTTACATTACAGCACTATTCTGAATGAAATAAGTATTTAGAACCACAGAACTTGTCATACGCATACTGGTAAGTAACGCGTGCCGTTATTTTGGCCGCAAGTTGCCGAGAAAAGACTTTCTCATACGTCTAAGTGAAGAACTTACCAAGCCATGGATGGCAAAGAGACTGGAAACACCGAGCTTACAAACACATCTACGAGAAATTATACAGGGTATTCTAAGTGATAGTTCATCTACCCAACATGAAGGATTGGTTATTACTGGCAAGAGAACTATTTGTCACATCTGTCCTGCTCAGAAAAGGCGAATGACGACAACATACAGCAGCGAATGTCACCGCGCGTATCGCAAGGAACGTACAGCAAATCTTTGCACTAACTGCTGTAAGTGAGACACCAGGGACTTGAAAAACTAGGAATTAACACTCTGTAAAATAACTTACATGTTAATACATGCTTCTTATATTACATTTTGTGTGCAATTACACTTTATCATCATGGAAATAAATAGTTGTAAATTTTACGAGGGTTTGTGTTTATGCACTACCAAATTAGGGTTTGTGTTCTAGGGTTAAAGCAGAAAAGAAGAAATGAAAGGGGTAGATGCAGCAAAAGGAGGCACATGAGTATGAAAGCAACGGCCATGTGTTTGGAAGATGTAGAAAAGTTGCAGGCGATACTGTGACCGAGAATTTAAACTGCAAGAAGTCAAAGACGTTGTATGCCGACCTCATAAGTAAATTACCATGTAGTACATGTACGTTAACAGAAATCGAAGAATGCTTCAGGGGATGGTTTGATAACTTTAACAGGAGAAGTGGCATCTATAGTGTTGTGAGGCACGGAGAGTCATCCAGTTTGGTTGCTAAGGCAACTGAGGCATTCACTGCTGAGTTTCAGAGGCTCATTGTTACCAAATGTTACCTGACACAGCAAGTTTTTAACTGTGATGAAACAGGACATTTTTGAAAAAAGATGCCGAAGAGGTCCTACATTATAGCAGAAGAGAATTTAGAATTTATTGCCCGGTCGCAAGCCCATGAAAGACCGAACTCTATTATTTTGTGCTAATGCGAGCAGGGATTTAAATGTAAAGCCCCTGCTTGTGTATCATTTTGAGAATCCATGAGCCTTCAAGAAATGCAAGGTGCAGAAGGTTATAGGATATAAACTTCATGGTTTTGATCCGCATTGAATTGTGATCACGATAATAATTATGAAATTAATGTCGTATGGTCCACCTTTTTCAATACTATATTATGCAATATTATTGAATTACATTACTAAACTAGGGACTAGTTTCGGCCTTGGCTGGCCATCTTCAGCCTTAATGTAATACATATAATAACTAAACAAATGTAAAAACACACAATTGACATTAAATTTGGGATGAACTAAGTGTAAAATAAGAAAAATAAATTAGGCTCTAAATTCTTAGCATCTTGAGTATGCTCATCATCCATCATCATCATGCAGAAGAGCCAGTTAAATGTTATGTGGAGGTCCAACACTAAAGCTTGGGTCACTCATATTTTCTACAGTATGTTGAATGGATGAACGAGGTCATTGGAACTGTATTGAAGAAATACCTTTCAGAAAATAATCCTCCACTCAAAGTCTTGCTGGTTATGGACAATGCTCCTGTTCATCGTCCAGGCCTTGAGGACGACTTACTTGAGGAATTCAAGTTCATGAAAGTTAAGTTTCTTCCTTCCAACAGTACTCCACTACTCCAGTCTATGGATCAGCAAGTCATTTCGAACTTCAAGAAGCTCAAACTATTTCAGCGATGCTTTGAAGTGACTGAAGGAACAAACCTTACCCTCCGAGAGTTTTGGAGAAATCATTTCCATATCATGAACTGCCTGAAGATCATCGATAAAGCTTGGGATAGGGTCACCAAGAGAACTCTCACTTCCTCTTGGGAAAAGCTGTGGCCTGGCTGTGTTCTTGGACGTGACTTTGAGGGGATTGTTGGTGACAATGAGCCGCCAATTGTCGATGAAATTGTGTCCTTATGGAAGACGATGGGGCTGGAGGTGAATGACGTGGACATTCAAGAGCTGGTGGAAGAACATAGCCAGGACCTGACCACCAACGAAGTGATGGACCTGCGTCGTGAACAACAGGAGGAAGTATTGGAAGAGATATCGTCTGGGGAAGAGGAGGAGGAAAAGTCAATGGAATCTCTCACTTCAACTGAGATTCAGGAGAAGTGCAAAATGTAGGAAACGGTGCAAAATTTTGTAGAAAACACCACCCGAATAAGGCTGTAGTTGTGCGAGCGATGAATCGGTCAAAGACTATAAGTCACATTTTTGTGAAATCCTCAAAAAGCGGCAAAAGCAACAGTCATTGGACAGGTTTTTCATTAAAGTTGCACAAAAAGAAAACAATTCCAGTGAGCCAACAGACAGCAGCGATTGGGTTAGTGAAATTCGTGCTACACAGTAACTCTTCTCATGTCATCTCTCGTCTATAAATATTTTTGTGTTGTGGATGAATCATCTGTGTTTCAATTGTTTCTTATGAGAAAATTTGCTTTGATATACGAGCACTTTGGATTACAAGCATGTATTATGCTCGCAATCCACGGTTCCATTGTATAAGAAAATATAATGGTCCAATAATACTGTCCTGAAAAATTCCCCTCTTACCGATTAAAGGATCAGATAATACTTCACTTGCTCTAATTCTCTGAGTTCTATTTTCTACAAATATAACTGCCCATGACCAAAAAAAAATTAGTTTTAAACTGTAAAAGTAATGTAAAGCAAGGAATAGAATTAAGTAATTTAATAGATATATTTACCAGATATTGTTGTGTTTTTTTGTTGTTTTTTCTTGCTAGTGGTTTGATGTCGCACTAACACATGAAAGGTTTACAGCGACAGAATTATGGAGAAAGGCTACCCTTGGACTGGGAAGGTAGCGACTATGGCCTTAATTAAGGTACAGCCCCAGAATTTGCCTCGTGTAAAAATGGGAAAACATGGAAAACCATCTTTAGGTCTCCGGATGGTGGGATTCGAATCCACCATCTCCCGAATACAACCTCACAGCTATGCAGCCCTAACGGCATGGCCAAGTCACCAACTCACTCAGTACCAGATAATGTAATAGGAGTTGAATCGTGGATCCAGAAATGTTCTCACGGAACTGGAGCATTTAACATAGAGACAGGATAGGACCAGTAGGAGGGGGGATGTTAATTCTGGTAAGGAAGAATTTTTAAACAACTAAAATTTAAGGACGAGAAACAAAACTTTAGGTTTAAGACTCATCTCTAAAGATAATAGGCAACTTTATATGAGGGCCGTTTTTTTTTTTTTTTTTAAGTTCCGTTTGTTTCTAAAAGAAAATTGCGTAGAGGCAGGAAGTGGATCTGCACGTTCTACGATTGCACCACTCCCTTGCTACAACTGCCACCAGTGCTGGCTCCAATCCCTCAATCAATCACTACTGATCTGCATTTAGGGCAGTCGCCCAGGTGGCAGATTCCCTATCTGTTGTTTTCGTAGCCTTTTCTTAAATGATCGCAAAGAAATTGGAAAATTATTGAACATTTCCCTTGGTAAGTTATTCCAATCCCTAACTCCCCTTCCTATAAACAAACATTTGCCCACATTTGTCCGCTTGAATTCCAACTTTATCTTCATATTACGATCTTTCCTACTTTTAAAGACACCACTCAAACTTATTCGTCTGCTGATGTCCTCCCACGCCATCTCTCCACTGACAGCTCGGAACATACCACTTAGTCGAGCAGCTCGTCTCCTTTCTCCCAAGTCTTCCCAGCCCAAACTTTGCAACATTTTTGTAACGCTACTCTTTTGTCGGAAATCACCGAGAACAAATCGAGCTGCTTTTCTTTGGATTTTTTTCAGTTCTTGAAACAAGTAATCCTGGTGAGGGGTCCCATACACTGGAACCGTACTCTAGTTGGGGTCTTACCAGAGACTTATATGCCCTCTCCTATACAGCCTTACTACAACCCCTAAATACCCTCACAACCATGTGCAGAGATCAGTACCCTTTATTAACAATCATATCTATGTGGTTACCCCAATGAAGGTCTTTTCTTATATTAACACCTAGGTACTTACAATGATCCCCAAAAGAAACTTTAACCCCATCAACACAGTAATTAAAACTGAGAGGACTTCTCCTATTTGTGAAACTCACAACCTAACTTTTAACCCCATTTATCATCACACCATTGCCTACCGTCCATCTCACAACACTATCGAGGTCACCCTGCAGCTGCTCACAATCTTATAACTTATTTATTACTCTGTACAAAATAACATCATCTGCAAACAGCCTTATCTCTGATTCCACTTCTTTACACATATCACTGATTTATATAATAAAACATAAAGGTCCAATAATACTGCCTTGAGGAATTCCCCTCTTAAATATTACAGGGTCAGATAAAGCTTCGCCTACTCTAATTCTCTCAGTATTTTCTAGAAATATAGCCACCCATTCAGTCACTCTTTTTTCTAGTCCAATAGCACTCATTTTTGCCAGTAGTCTTCCATGATCTACCATATCAAATGCCTGACATAGGTCAATCGCAATACAGTCCATTTGGCCTCCTGAATCCAGGATATATGCTATATCTTGCTGAAATCCTACAAGCTGAGCTTCAGTGGAATAACCTTTCCTAAAACCAAACTGCCTTCTGTCATACCAGTTATTAATTTCTTATTCAGCAAGCACAGCCTTTAACAATCTACCTCCCAAATTAAAACAAATCAATAAGTTGTACAGATTTAAGAAAGAAGTACGTAGGTACTTCCTTGAACAATATGTTGGAGAATAAATTGATAACCACTGTGTACCTATTTTTCCACCTAAATTTAGTTTATCTTTAATATCTTCTTTTTTCCATGTAAAATAATGATATTATGATGTAAATCAATAATTGTAAAATATTCCTTGTTATATATGTAGGCCTATGCCTTATCTGTTAACTGAAACTTAAAGCTGCCAAGCTGTGATTGTAAAGGGCAGTCCCTCCTTGAGCCACTAGCTCACTGGGATATTCTATAACCAATAAATAAATAAATAAATAAATAAATAAATAAATAAATAAATAAATAAATAAATAAATAAATAAAAATTTTGCAAACATGTCTAATATAATCAGAAAGAATGCTTTCCCAAAGCTTACATGCAATGCATGTCAAACTGACTGGCCTGTATTTTTCAGCTTTATGTCTATCACCCTTTCCTTTATACACAGGGGCTACTATAGCAACTCTCCATTCATTTGGTATAGCTCCTTCAACCAAACAATAATCAAATAAGTATTTCAGATATGGTACTATATTCCAACCCATTGCCTTCAGTATACCCCCAGAAATCTTATCAATTCCGGCTGCTTTTCTAGTTTACAACTTTTGTATCTTACAGTACATGTCATTGTTATCATAGGTAAATTTTAATACTTCTTTAGTATTACTTGTAACTAACAATCTTTACATACTGCTGACTGAATACTTCTGACTTTTGAAGATCCTCACATACACACTCCCCTTGTTCATTAATGATTCCTGGAATGTCCTTCTTTGAACCTGTTTCTGCCTTAAAGTACCTATACATACCCTTCCATTTTTCACTAAAATTTGTATGACCACCAATTATGCTTGCCATCATGTTATCCTTAGATGACTTCTTTGCTAGATTCCATTTCCTAGTAAGTTCCTTCAATTTCTCCTTACTTCCATAACAATTTCTAACTCTATTTCATTCCAACCTGCACCTCCTTCTTAATCTCTTTACTTCTCTGCTATAATATAGTGGATCTTTACCATTCCTTACCACCTTTAAAGGTACAAACCTATTTTCACATTCCTCAACAATTGCTTTAAACCCATCCCAGAGTTTGTTTAAATTCTTATTTACCATTTACCAGCGATCATAGTTACTTTTTAAACCTCCCTCATGCCTGTTTTATCAGCCATATGGTACTGCCTAATAGTCCTAATTTTAATACCTTCCTTTCTTTCACATTTATTTTTTTAACTATGACAAAAACAGCTTCGTGATCATTAATACCATCTATTTCTTCAGTTTCTCTATAGAGCTCATCTGGTTTTATCAGCACCACATCCAAAATATTCTTCCCTCTAGTTGGTTCCATCACTTTCTAAATCAGGTGCCCTTCCCATATTAACTTATTTGCCATTTGTTGTTCATGCTTCCTGTCATTCGCATTTCCTTCACAGCTGACATTTGGTAAATTGTGATCACCCGCTACAATCACGTACCTTTCCTTATCATTTCGCACATAGGTGATTATCTTATCAAATAATTCTGAATCGGCGTCAGCGCTACACTTTCCCGGTCTGTACACTCCAAAGACATGAAGTTGCCTATTATCTTTAGCGATGAGCCTTACACCCAGAATTTCATGTTTTTCATCCTTAACTTTTTCGTAGCTTACAAATTCTTCTTTCACCAGAATGAATACTCCCCCTCCTACCATTCCCATCCTATTTCTACGATACACACTCCAGTTCCATGAGAATATTTCTGCATCCATTATATCATTTCTCAGCCATGATTCAACTCCTTTTACAATATCTGGTAAGTATATATCTATTAAATTACTTAATTCAATTCCTTTGTTTACAATGCTTCTACAATTGAGCACTAACATTTTTATATCATACTTACTTACTTACTCCTCGGTGCTACAGCCCTTGTAGGGCCTTGGCCTCTCTGACGATTGTAGCCCAGTCTTCACGATCTTCTGCACGCCTCCTCCATTTTCTTATTCCCATCTTTCTTAAATCCTCCTCCACCTCATCCAGCCATCTTTCCCGGGGTCTTCCTCTCCATCTTCTACCACCTGGATTTCCTTTGTAGATCTTCTTGACAGCCCTATTATCTGGCATTCTCTCCACATGTCCCAACCACCTTAATCTGTTGCTCTTTATTTCGGTTACGATACTTGGATGTCCATGGAGTTCTTCCAATTCCTTGTTTTTCCTTATTCTCCAAAATTCCCCTTCCCTCACTGGGCCAAAAATCTTTCTCAGTATTTTTCTCTCCCATCTGTTCAACAGTTGTTCATCTGCTTTGGTCATTGTCCATGTTTCAGAACCATAAGTTACCACTGGTCGTAATACTGTTCGATAGACTGTCAACTTTAATCTTCTACCAAGGCTGCGTGATCTAAACACTTTCAGTAAAGCTAAGTAAGCCCTATTGCCTGCAGTGATCCTCGCTTTTATTTCCTCTTTCATGTCATTATCTTTTGTCACCAGCACTCCTAAATACTTAAACTTTTCACATCTCTCGTAGTTAATCCCATTCAATTTTATGCACTTGTCTTCCCTAACTATGGTCCTCCTAGATGCAAACAGGTAATGAGTTTTGGCATTATTCACTCTTAGGCCCATTTCTCCTCCTTCCTTTTCTAATATATCCAGTCCTTCCTCTAGGTCTTTCAATCTTCTAGAAAGCATATCAACATCATCAGCATACGCCAGATTCTGTGTTACACGGTTGAACAGTGTACCACCTGGATTACTGACCTCCACCTTTCTCATCACATGCTCCAAAACCACATTGAAGAGCAGGGTAGATAACACATCCCCTTGCCGCAAACCTTGGTTTACTTCAAACTCTTTAGTAAGATTTCCTTCTATTTTAACCATGCATTTATTACCCGTTAGGGTCATTTGTACCAGTCTTATCAGTTTAGTTGGGAACTCCATGTCCATCATTGTTCGATACAGTTTTCTCCTTTTCACACTATCATAAGCCCGCCGAAAATCCACAAACAGCTGATGCACATCCACATTATATTCATAGCATTTCTCCATTATTTGCCTGACAGTGAAGATGTGATCTGTTGTTGATCTACCCTGTCGAAAGCCACTTTGGTAGTCTCCTAGAGTCTGCTCAACCAGTGGAGTGAGTCTCATAGACAAAACCTTGGCTAAGACCTTATAGACCACACTAAGCAAAGATATACCACTATAATTTTCACAATTTGCTTTATCTTTCTTCTTATGAATCGGGCAAATAATTGCTAAGCTCCAGTGCTCTGGCATTTGTTCTGTTTCCCAAACTTCCACAATTAGTTGGTGAACAAGTTGCGTCAACTGTTCACCCATATTTAATCATCTCAGCTGAGATGTTATCACTTCCTAGAGCCTTATTATTCTTCAAGTACTTAATTGCCGTCCTCACTTCTTCTATAGATGGCACAGGCACTGGTTTTAAATCTAGGCTAGGATCTTGCCAAGGCTGCCCATCCGCTTCTTCCAATCTTAGCGTCTATGCAGTCATATTCAACAGTTAACTAAAGTATTCTGCCCATTGGTCAAGAATCCGGTCTCTTCCCCCAATCATGTTTCCTTATTTATCTCTACAGAATACAGCATGTGATTGAAAGCCTTTCTGTAAGTCCTTTATTTTCCCATAGAACTTCCGTACTTCTTGCATTTCATATTGTTCCTCCAAATCTGTAATCCATTTCCTCTCTGCCTCTCTCTTCTTTCTCCCACAAATTCTGTCTGCCTCTTTCCTCTCCTTCCTAAATTCTTCTACATATGTTCTTGTTTTCCTGCTAAACATTTTCTTCCTTGCTTCATTTCTCTCCTCAAATGCTCTTCTGCAATCATCATCAAACCATCCTTGCCTTTCAGTCTTTGCTTCCACTCCTAGTATTTCATCCACAGTTTCCTGCAATGCATCCCTCAATAAAGTCCATTTTCCTTCAATGTTTTCCACTGCCCAGCTTTGTTGTTTAGCCTCCAATTTCTTCTCTATCCTGGATTCGTATAGCTGCGCAGTTTCGTTACCTTTCAATTTTGAGACCTTGGAGCTTTCCCTTTCTTAGCAGATCTGTAAGTTGCAATATGTTGCCTGTATTTTACCCGTACCAAGTAATGGTCTGAATCACAATCAGCTCCCCTAAAACTGTCAACTTGTAGTATATCAGATGCATGTCTCCTATCGATTACTACATGGTCTATTTGATTAAAGGTGACACCATCTGGTGAACACCAAGCGGCTTTCCGTATATTCAATTAGCCTCTCTCCATTATCATTTGACTCATCATGCAAACTTTCCGTCCCAACTGTCTCCCTATAGGCTTCTTCTTTACCCACTTTAGCATTGAAATATCCAAGTATAATTTTTACATCTTGTCTTGGGATGCATTCTATTTCTTGTTCCAATTGTCCATACAACATATCTTTATCTTCATCCTCAGCCTCTTCTGTAGGTGCATACACACACACAAAGGTGATACTGAAAAAATGGGCCTTCATCCTTAGCGTGCATGTTCTTTCATTTACAGGTTTAAAATTCAAAATTGCTGACTTATATCTGTCATCCACTAGGAAACCTGTGCCACCTATTGTACCCCTGGCTCCACCACTATGCAGCACTGTATATCTACCACTTCTAAAAACACCATTTCCTTTCCATCGGACTTCCTGAATTGCTGCTATTCCAATATTATATTTCTCCATTTTTTGTTTCAGACTGTTTAGGGCTCCTGGTTTATTCAGGGTTCGTACATTCCAGATTGCTATATACGTATCATATTTCTGTTTGCATCTTCCATTTCCTCGCGTGGGTCATTTACCATTATCATCAGTCCAGCTATTCTTGTCTATGAGTTTTGTAACGAGTTGATTTTTCCGATATAGGGTTGTTAGCCCCATGATCAACCCCCAACCTGGAGGACCAGGGTATCCCTCTTAGTCTGGCATATCACCTTTGACCTTTCCGGCTTGGGTGGCCATACCAGGAGCTTATGCTCCCGCCGGTATAGCTCTCAGGATCACTTAGGCACGCAAGCTCCCACATCGCGACAAGATGAAGATACCAGCGTGGGCGATTTTTGTGTCATCCCTACTTGATTTCCAGTTCCCTGTTCGCTTAACACCGCTCCCTAGGCCACCCCGTTTCCCTGAATGTACCTGCCGATAACTCTTCTAAATAAGTTTCCTAACTTATATGTACCACTGCATTTTAAGTGAAGGCCATCTGAGCGCAGATCCCTGTCTCCTACCCTCAGTCGTCGCCGAGCTATGGGTAACGATGGCCGCTACGATCGATGCTCCCGCCAATTGTGAGTTGCGAAGTGTGATTTGTTTCCTTCAAGCTGAAGGATGCAGTGCTGCTGAAATTAATCGCAGGATGAGTGAAGTGTACAGTGAACACTGTATGAGTGACAGCACTGTGAGAAAATGGTGTAGGAAATTTGCCGAAAGTTGAACAGATGTTCATGACAAAGGTAGTCAAGGACGCAAGCCGGTCGCTACTGCAAGTTTGGTTGACCGAGTTAACCAAGTGATCCAGGAGACATGGAGGTTTACGATTAGTGAACTTTCCACAAAATTTCCAGACATTTCACAGTCTTCCCTGTACAAAATTGTGACCAGCGAGCTAGGATACGGAAAACTGTGTGCCCATTGGGTCCCAAAAATGGACAATGGACAATGTACAACCGCATAATTCCAATGTGACAAAAGAACTTCTCCAAAAGTTCAAGTGGGAAGTCTTTGACCACCCACCTTACAGTCCTGACCTAGCACCCAGTGACTATCACCTCTTTCGAGAAATGAAGGTATGGTTAGGTAGACAACACTTCACTACCAGCAAAGAGCTTCAAGTTGCTATAAGGACCTACCTGAGCTCACTGGTGGCAGACTTCTTTGCAGAGGGTATAGGAAAGCTGGGCTCTTGTTATGACAAATGCCTTAACCTTCATGGTGACTATGTAGAAAAATAAGTAAGAATGTACAAATCTTTTGGTAATAAAATCATCTTGTTATCTCAATACGTCTACTATTTATGGCCTATTGGAACTTAAAAAAATAAACAGCCACCGAACTGGATAGGGTGGAATGTATAGAAATTGTGTGTTGCTAAATACCCTGTTAGCAGACATTCCTAAAGAACTGCATACTGGTAATCATTTTTACATAATGTGTACAATTCCTCATTTTAGAAAGTGCACTTTGAAACATACAAAACTTATCTCGGAACAATCACCCAACAGTTTTCACTTTTATTGTCATTACTCAGTTCTAACATTCAATCAAGTCTCAAAAATGTATAAAGCAGGGGATAAAACTACTAAGACAGTAGAATATCAGCCATTTTTAATAACAGGGTTGAAGCAATGCATGAATCCTAGTACCAACAATATGTGTAGTCTTATATTAACTCCTCTACAGCCAGACTGAGGTTACATTTCTTAAAAGTAATTCCTGGAAATCAGTATGATACCGTAATATTCTTCTTGGGCATATACAGTAAATACCCTGAGTTGAAAACATTCAATAAATGAAAGTATATGAGAAGTCTTTCCAAAAGTATGATTTCAAAGTCATTCTTTTGGTTATGAAATAACAAGCACACCAGGGTGAGATGGCACATTACTTTCACATGTACAAGTAAAGGAAAGGAACAAACAAGTGTCAAGTCAATTCATCTAGAGATAGGAACATGCAAAGGAACACTTAATAGGATGAACACGACAGGTCAGCATCGGAAGAATGAACAATAAAAAAGGAGACAAGAACATACCAGAAAAAAACAAAAGTACAAGGACAATCTTCACATCTATATTCACTGCCGTCTTCAAATAGAAAGGCTCTCTCCTCATCAGTCCCAATTCTTTCACATCCATTTCTTCTCAGCCCTGGTGAGCTTGTTTCTGCTTCCCAGCTTCATATTTATTAAATCATTTTTAGTAATGGCACAAGATCTTGAAGTGTGAATGAGACTGCCTTGTACAATCACTTCTCCATTGCAGTTAGAAGCATGATGAGTAACAAATTAGATCCCCATTTTTAAGTTCCAGAAGACTAAGCTTGCTTTGTTTCAAAGCATGGTTATGTCTCAAGCATGTATTCATTCATTAAGGAAATAACTGATGCAAAACAGTCAAATCAATACTACATATTGCAATAGTTATGATATTTATAATGCAGGAGTACTTTTCTCTGATTTCAGACTGAAACAGATCACTACTCAAAAGTAAGACCACGACAGCGGCGGAAATCCAAGTCATTCAAATCAGAGAGTGAAGAATACGACACATTAGGGTCTGACAGTGATACAGAGCAAGGAACCTCGAGTCGGACAGAATCATCAAATCATCTGGATGACCCTGGGCCTGGCACCAGTAGGGCTGGCACTGGCATTCACAGACCAGTCCACCACAGTAAGTTAGTATTCCATCATATCATTTTCTTAGCTATAGATATCTCATCTTAAATCAGTTAGGGTATGTTCTATGTTAATTGATATATTTCACATCATAACAAATAGATCAACTGCGAATAGTTTGAAAATAGGACCTTTACTTAGGACAGTGGTCCTCAAAGTGGGGGGCGCACCCCCCCCCCCCCCCTGGGGGGTGCAAAGAGTGATAAAGAGGGGGCGGGCCCCACCTGGGGGGTGCAGAGAGTGCTAAAGGAGTGCCCCAGCTCTGATTGAAATATTTATATTTAATCATCTATAACAAATATTCCTATCCTCAGATTCTCACATCCATTGTTCTAGGCAGGAAGCCCTTCCACCACCATTCAAGACTAATAAACTCGTACTTTTGCTGTCTTATTTCACAAGAACTGACCAGTAGATCCTGCCCAGCACATATTCTGAGAAAATGTGCCAGTAAAATTTCCTGCACAGCTCCCTGTCACCCACCACCCACATCAGTATCGCCTTACCAAATACTTAATAACCACTAATGACAATAAGCCGCTTGACGATGTGACCGCCACTTCCTTACAAGAATAGATTCTTCTATTTCTGCCATTGTTGAATCGATTTCATCCAGGTCTCTGCAGTCAGTTCAAAGAAGTGATTAACCTGATTTACAATAAATTGTTACAAATATTGCCATACCCATGGATTAGCAGTGGTAAAAAGAGACCCCATGGAAGTGATTTAACGAGTGCTTGCCTTTCTTCGAAAATATTCCATCCTAATAAAGAACAAGATTCGAGTTCTTCGGCTTCTACTTCTGCCCCCACCAGCAACATTAATTCTACACCCAAAAGCAAAGTGCGTAAATATCAAGACGATTATCTGACATTAAGTTTTACCAGCATTATTTTGAACAATCAAGAATGACCTCAATGCATTCTTTGTTTGGAGATTTTAGCTAACAACAGTTGGAAGCCTGTGAAACTTAAGAGATATTTGCAGACAAAACATCCAGATTGTGTAAGTAAACCTATAGAATTTTTTAAGCATCATGAGCAACATCTAAAAGGAAATGTCAGATTCCTTGAAAAGCAGTTAACAGTTCGTAAAAAAGTGCTAACAGCATCCTTTGAGGTATCCTATTTAATTCCAAAATCTAAATCACCACATATCATTGGTGAGAAATGACTTCTTCCTGCTGCCATGAAGATGTGCACGATCGTGCATGGAGAAAAGTTCGGCGAGTGTCTGAAGTCGATACCACTCTCAGATGACAGAGTGGCTCATCATATTGATGCAGTAGCCTCCGACATTAAACATCAATTGCTACTATATCTTCATAATAGTTGAAAATTTGCCCTGCAACTTGATAACAGTATTGATATTGCAAATAGTGCCCAGCTTCCTTTTTTTGTATGCTACTGTCATGAAAATGAAATACATGATGATTTTCTATTTTGTAAAGCTCTGGAAGAGAGAACTACAGGTGAAGATATTTTTTGTCTTGTGAATTCTTTTTTCATTGACAACAATCTGTCATGGACAAACTGTGCTGGTATATGTACCGATGGGGCGGCAGCATTTACTGGAACTAAAAAGGGGTTCAGAGCAAGAGTGAATGCTGTTGTTAATTCTGTAAAATTCACACATTGCATGATACACAGAGAGGCATTGGCTTCAAAAGTATTACAACCAGAAGTCAATAAAGTGCTGAACAATGCAATCAGAGTTGTAAATTTTGTGAACGCAAGAGCTTTAAACAGTAGGCTATTTTCCATTTCTTGCGAGGAGATGGGATCCACACATGATTCACTTCTATTGCAGACGGAGGTACGTTGGTTGTCTCATGGTTGAATCCTTCGTCGTGTTGTGGAGCTGAAGAATGAACTTCGTCTTTTCCTATTGGACACCAACCCTACACTCACAGCTCTGTTCTGGATGAAAAATGGCTTCTAATATTGTGCTACCTGGCTGACGTATTTGAGAAACTGAATGACCTTAACATGTCACTTCAAGGACGAAATAGTAATATTGTCTTTCTAAGCAAGAAAGTGCTTGCATTTAAGAGAACACCTGAACTTTGAAAAACCCAGATGGACAAAGGTAACAGTGAGATGTTTTCTTGTCTAAATGAATTCCTGGAGGAAAATGAGTTAGATTTTGGTAAAATTAGTGGAATTGCCGTGGCACACCTCAAAAATATTCATCAACAATTCAAGGATAAATTTCCAGAACCTTGAGCTGAGTATGACTGGATTCGCAGTCCGTTTGATACAAACATAACAGCAAACTTATCAACGGTAGAACAGGAGAAGCTAATAGAACTCTCAAGTGACAGAACACTTCGAAATGAATTTAAGTCGAAGTCTCTTGAACATTTTTTAGTACAGATTTGAAATAAATATCCCAATTTATCAAGAAAAGCAATGGATATGTTATTACCTTTCACTTCAACTAACTTGTGTGAGTCAACATTTTCTGCAATGGCATCCATCAAGACGAAGCATCAGTCTCGACTGCAGCTGGAAGGGGATCTGCGGGTTGCTCCTTTCAAATATACAACCAAGACTGGATCTACTTTCATCATAAATTCATGCTCACCCATCACACTAACCCAGTATGTGTCAGAGAAGAGTTGAAACATAACATTTTTTAAATTCACAGTTAAATAATGAAAATTGTATATATAATTTCTACTGTCATTCATAAGTCATAAGCTTTCAAATATGAAAAGCATTCTAAATTAACTAAAGGCAACACAGGTGCCACAGCTAAAGAGCTAATTATAGTGAAATAAACAAAATCTGTTCAATTCCAGTAACTGCACATGCAGCTGTTGCTTTTATAAGCAAGTAGTAATAGTTAACTTTCAACACCTTGGACTAATACAAAAGCATGAATGTTTATAAAAAGCTGTTGAATTCTGATGCACTCTAAGAATAGTAAATTGTGTTTTATATTATTATTATTATTATTATTATTATTATTATTATTATTATTATTATTATTATTATTATCATCATCATAACTGGTAAGTGCAGTAATTAGATAGAAGCAAATAATGTAGATCTCATGATCCATTTTTATGTGTGAAGTACCCTATGCGAAGAGCTAAGAAAGGAAAGAAGAATATGGGGGGAGGTGCTAGATATTTCATGTTTCAGAAATGGGGGTTGACAGAAAAAGTTTTGAGAACCCTTGACTTAGGAGATTATATGCAGGAACTGGAAAATCAACTCCAGAACTATCCTTAATAACTGGAAAGAAAGGTATCATCCATTCTGTACAGCATTCCACAGTGAATTATTTTGTTAATTTGGTGGATATGTGGTAGAGTGTCCATCTCACCATCCCAAGTTTGTGTATTTGATCTCAGCTGAGATAGTCTATCTTTTAAGGGTGGTCAAAATTCTTGGTACTCCATGTTATTATTGCTGGCATGCCATTCCATGTAAAACCAGACAAAATTGGATTTCCTCAGCCGTTAGAACTGTCCAGTAGAATTAATTTTTTTGCTGCTAAACAGCAGCACAATCAGAATGTCAAAGTTGGTAAAGAGGCCAGGCCATCTAAAGGGAACCACATCAGATTGCTTGCAGCTTGGCAGCTGATGTCATACAACTGTTATTTTTATTTATCCATAACATGCATACATGTTCCTTCTCAGAGAGTTCCTACTTCACTTGAGTACCAGTAATGCTATTGAGTATATTATTATTAAACTACAACAAGCTTTAGACTCAGGTATGTTAGCAGCTGGTTTATTTATAGATCTTAAAAAGGCTTTTGACACAGTTGATCATAAAATTTTATTACATAAATTAGAAGTAGCAGGCATTAGAGGCATTGCATTGGATTGGTTTGTTGATTACCTCTCTAATAGGGAGCAGTTTGTTACATGTAATAATAATCAGAGTAATGCGAAGGTGATCTCAATTGGTGTGCCTCAGGGTTCTGTGCTTGGGCCTTTATTGTTTCTTATCTTCATTAATGATATTGGTCACCTTAAATTAAATGGAAGACTATCCATTTTTGCTGATGACACTAATATTTTTTATACAGGCTCTAGCAATCATGAACTTGAACAAAATATGCAGCAGGATATTCGATTACTTGAAACATGGCTTAATTCCAACCGATTAACTATCAATCTAACAAAAACAAACTACATAAATTTTCACAAACCTTTATATGTATTAAATTTGGATAAAAATCTGCTTTTCTTCAATCAAAGAGTAATTAAAGTGCACAGTACTAAATTCTTAGGACTGATTATAGATGAAAATCTGTCGTGGAGTAATCACGTGGAGACTATTTGTAATAAAATTATCCCTGTGATTGGTATCCTCAGTAGATTGCGATATAAGTTTTCTCGTGGGTTGTTGAAGGGTATTTACTATGCTCTTATTGAAAGCCACATCTCTTATACGATACATGTCTGGGCATGCTGTAATAAAGAATTATTTGGAAAGGTAGAGGTCCTTAGGAAGAGAGCACTAAAAATAATTTTCAAACTGCCCATTCTGACACCGACTAAAGATCTGTATAAATATTGTAATATATTATCACTTCCAAACCTCCGCATAAAGGCTTCTATAATTATGATCTATAAAATTCAAAACAAATTAGTCCGCTCAAACACATCAGTAATTGCCAATTCACAGATTCATAATTATGAAACAAGAATTATTTATAATATTCACTACAATCAGATTCATTCCACTAGTTATGGTCAAAACTCTCTTTGGCATTTTTCTATAACTATGTATAACTCGCTTCCAAAAAATATAAAAATGTTACCAACTTTATCTATCTTCAAGAGTAATGTAACTAAATACCTGAAGTAGTATGGTAATTATGGTTAGGAAGCTTTGTCCTATCTTATCTCTTACACCATGTTAAATTATATAGCTACTGTATTTTATTTTGTAATCAGATTGTGAATATAGCTGCCATTGTCATTTATTTGTATTGCACCAAGAAGAACCTTGGCTCAGGTGCCTATATTGAAATGAAATAAATAAATAAATAAATAAATAGAGTATTCCCATATATATATTCAGTGTTATTATAGAGCAGTATCGTTCAACTCATTGGCTAAATGGTGAGCATTGAGGCCTTCGGTTCAGAGGTTACTGGGTTCGATTCCCGGCCAGGTTGAGGATTATAATTGCGTTTGATTAATTCTTCTGGCCTGGGGACTGGCTTTTTGTGTTTGTCCCAACACTTTCCTATTCATAGTCAGACAACACACTACACTACCAACAAACACAGAAACACGCAATAGTGATTACATCCCTCCAAATAGCGTTGGCATCAGGAAGGGCATCCGGCTGTAAAAGAGGGCCAAAACCACAAGTGCGACACAGTTCGCACCTGTGACCCCACAGATGTGGGAAAAGTGTTAGAATAAGAAGAAGATTCTAGAGCAGTATCAACAGTAGAAATTTAGTGGTAAAGTGCACACCCAAAATCAATCTGTGCATATTCTTGTATGTCCCTCATGTAACTGAGACAACATACGGAGGCTAGATTTAGATTTGGTACTCTTAAATTCTATTAAAAGGTATCATTCTTGGAAATTTTTTAGCCTATTTATATGTTATAATGCACAGCTGTCAAAAAAAAAAAAGAATGGCTGCACTTGAACAGTGAATATATTTTAAGTTACACTTCGGATCCTGGTGCTGTTACATAATGCAAGCGCTTGTAGATGTGCAGTAGCAGCACTGTGAACTTTCCTGAACTATGGAGTTTCAGGAGGAGTCGTTCGATATCTGCTTCTCATGGAACTTCAGTAAAGCACTCTCTTAATGATTCGAAGGTTGTGAGTTCAAATTACAATTTTTATCGTATAATATATCTTTAGCAATATAAATAATTTGAATGTTAGGTTTGGAACAATACAACTACATAGTAATAGTGTTAGTTTCTTCTTATATTATTACACTAGCTGTTACCCGCGGCTTCGCTCACGTGAATTTTGTAATTTGATAAAAGAAATCATTCATCCGTACCACACTAAGACATTATCTGAAAATCCCTAAAGTATAAAAACTCAACGAAAAATTGAGTTTCTTTCACTCTAGAACATCTTTGAAAACTGCGTTTGTGGTATTGCTTTTGGGGCTAAGATAATCAGGCTACTGGCAGAGTTACATCTGCAACAAGTGACATAACACTGTACATGTGAGAAACAGTCCTACCTCAAGTCGAAAACAAAAACTATGTGCTTTTTATTTTGAAAGGAGATTCCAAATACCAATTTTTATGTCTGTAACATGTTAAGTTTTGAGATATACTTTTAAAAATTTCATCCCCTTTTTCACTCTTTTCCTCCCATTAAGTGGATTTTCCAAAATAACAAAATATGTGTTTCTTTAATTTCACAGGAGATTCAAAATACCAATTTTCACATCTTTAAACTGTTAAGTTTTTGTGATATAGGTATACTCATTTTTAAACTTCATCCCCCTTTTCCACCCCCTTACTGACGGAATATCCACAAATAGTTCCTTAGTGAGCACCTACAGTATACTGTATTGTAAATGTATCCCAAAAAATTCATTTCTTTATGTCCAGTAGTTTTGGCTCGGCTATATTGAATCAGTCAGTCAGTTGGGACATGTTATTTACTACCCTGTTGTGAAATTAAATTATGCATGCACTTGTAGATGTGCAGTAGAACTACTGTGAATTATGCAGAACTATGCTGTTTAAGAAGGAATCCTTGGATATCTGCTTTGCATCGAACAGCAGTCAAGCATTCGCTTGATGATTCAAAGGTTGTAACTTTGAGCCTTGTTGAAGTTATCATCTTTATACACATCCAAAAAAACAGTTATGACGAATAGTAAGGACAATAAACACTTAGCCTTGTTTTCACCCTCCTAAACTGCCATTCATTATCTTGCGCAGTGTATCTTTTGAAACATCTGCATGCTCGCACAATTTCCAGCAACCAATCGCTTTCCCCATAATCGGCTGCATACGGAGGAAGAGCAGACCACTCACATTCTGGCCTGATTGCATTCGGTGCATGTTGTCAGTCACGTCAACATGCCTAGGTGATCCATCACACTGTTTAACTGGGCATGCAGCATCATCGCTCTGATCCAGGAAGGCCTAATGCAGACAGCAGTTGCAAACCATCTTGGAGTCAACCAAATTGATGTGTCCTGAATATGGAGGAGGTATCAGCAGACACATTCGGTGTTGGGCCATCAAAGGACATTTCATCCTCACTCGACAACAGCAGCTCAAGGCCACTTCGTTATCATGAGTGCCACAAGGCACCCAATGCCTTGCGCCACAGAGTTCTGGGCTGATATACGACGGGCTTCAGGTGCTCAAGTGCCCACCCAGACCATCAGAAATTATTTGCATGTGAGACCCTTAAACTCAAGAAGAACCCTCTGTCATGTTCACCATCACAGACCTGCTCATCAGAGGTGATCCATGCACACCATGAATGGGGACGTACAGAGTGGCATTTTGTTCAGTTCAATGATGAAATGAGGATCGCCTTCCACCTTGACAGTCATCGCCCAAGGGTCTGGAGGCATAAGGGATCTCGTGAGTTTTTTACATTCCTGAGGTGCTACTGCCAATTTTATGTCCATTCTGTGAAGAAATTGCCAATGAATTCATTCTTTTGGACAACATTGCAAGACCACTTTGAGCAGGGGGTGATACAAACTTTCATCCAGGAGCCCAACATTGCCCAAATGCAATGGCCTGAAATGTCACCGGACATGAACTGTATCGAAAATGCATGGGATATGCTTTAGTGTGCTATTGCTCAGCATCCACACCCTCCCATAACCTGCCAAGAGGTCATCGAGACCGCCATCGATCAGTGGGATTGCTTCCTTGAAGATGACCTGGACAACTTGATCTGTGGTATGCCACTGGAACTGTTTCATTAATATGGCAGACCTGTTGAAGACAGGTATGATAGCTAGTAAATGCATATAGTAACATTCTCAATTCATGGAGTCTGCCACAGACTGTTATAGAGTAGCATAACATTCATCATTTTTTGTTGAAGTTTAATAATAATGCTATTTGTTTTACGTCCCACTAACTACTCTTTTACGGTTTTCGGAGACTTTTGTTGAAGTTTGAAACTTGCAAGTGTTCTTTCCAGTAATGGAGGGTATCCTTAGACATTAATATATTCTGTCCTTTGATAAACAAATGCAAGAATGTTACATCATTTGCATTCATGACCACTACCAGTATTCACTCCCAGATAATCATTATTTGCTCGGATACCTGAAGTAGCTCTTTATTGATAGCTAACCCTGCAAGAGCTCATAGATCTATATGTGTATGAGGAATTCAGGATAGTGCTTTCAGAACTATAGATTTCTATAAGATATTGGGGTGTGCCTGAAAAGAGCTGCATCACCCTGAGTAATGTGAGGACAGAAATTTACTTAATTGATGACACCAACTTATATGAGTATGTACCATCACATGGTTCTCTTACGTTTGGTTTATCTGCAAGACTTAACTTACTCAGCACTTTCCTTTGTTCAAACCAAACTAAATTCAAATTTCTGTCTTACTGGATATCCACACTTTTTAGTATTATACAAATTTATACTAATGAAACAGTTAGTGACAGAACTAATATTAGATATGATTCTAGCTTAAATTTCTCAAAATCGTCTTCAGTTTTTTCCTGTGTATGTCATACAAACTCATAGGTTTTCAGCAAAAATGGGATATGAAATGGTTGGAATGAAAAGTGGTGTGGCTTGAATTAAGGTACAGCCCCAGCATTTGCATATTGTGAAAATGCTAAATCACAGGAAATATTTTTCAGGGCTGCCAAGAGTGGAGTTCGAACACACTGTGTTCAGAATGCAAAGTTATAGTAACATGACCTGTACTGCTTGTCATTTTGCTTCTATTTCCGCAGTCAGATCTGAATGATTCTTGAAAATTAATTATCTAAAGCTACTATGGACAGGTGCTACTGTTCATAATGGAAATCCACAGCTCTGGGGAAATTCTTTCTCCAAGTAAGAATTCATTCATAACATTACATTATAATATGGCCAATGGAAGAGATAGTTGGATGATTAAAATTGACTGGCAAAAAGAAGTTTTGCCACTCCATGCAATAATTGAAAGTCACCCTCACCCCTCACCCCCACCCCATCCTCCTTCCATACAATCTTTTTTTAAATCTGAATTGTCAATCCTCTGTGTCTACCACTCTCATATTGTTTAATTAATATATTTTTTTTTTTTTTTAATTCAAGCCCTCACAAATGAACTATAGGCCTTCTGCAGCAGCAAGAACAAGAACAACATGAGCAGCAACAACTACGACCAATATTGATAATGACAATGATTTTAATTCATTTCTATCAATATACAATCATACACAGAAACTAAAGCATAAGGAGAGAAAAATAGTTCATATATATTAAACTACATACATGAAATAAAAAGCATAAAATATAGAACTGAAAAACATCAAATTCTTAAATGAATGGAAAGGCATGAAATACATAAATGATGCATTGTAAAAATGAATGAAATGCAATTACATACCTAAAAATGAAAGTTATTGATCTTGCTATGCCATCAGCAAACTCTTTTGTGACTTATTTTGAAATCCAATGATTCAGCCAACTCATGTTCTATCAATGCCATTGCCAACACGTTTAGATAAGTTTTTATAAATTTAAGCTTTGAAAACTTTTTTCTCCCCTTGCCACTCTCACCAGTAATATAAGTCAAATTTTTAGTGCTATACTAATGTTGGGTATGATCCCTATTCCTACAAATTGCAACATTTCAATTGGTGTACTTCCAGGCTTCACCAATGTTGAGAAGACTTTCAGTTTATCTTTTAAATCAACAAGCCCAATATGTCCTTAGTCTGTCCATGACTAAGACTTTCACACAACTCTTATCAGTTAGACCGTACAAGAAAATCAAAACATTCACTATGGTCTTTAATTTCATCAAATTACTCACTCAGAGCATATAACAACCAGTACTTTAGAGTGAAAATCTATTTTGTACTGCAATTCTGGTTTTTATCTTCTCCCTCATACTGAAATTATCTCTTTATCCTTCTCTTTCATACCTGCATTGTTCTACCAAATGTAGGATTTTCTATACCTTGTTGGATTGTCAATTCTTTGACATTAACTAAGTAATCTTGGAATTAAGAGTAATCCCCGATGTTTGTGAAATAACCCATGTCTTTTCTTTTTTGTGTAAGCCAATATCTTTCAACAAATCTGTGTTCAACAATTGTAAAGTTTTGCTGACTATATTTTAATATGGAGTAATATATCATACCATGTCAGGACCAAACTAAGAAAAGTAAAAATCATGGATAAAGTCTATACTTTCATTCTCATTAATATCAATCAGTGCATCACAGACCTCCAGTATATTATGCTTACGAGGAGAGATAGTGTCAGTCCTACTCTCCCATCTTGTTGTACTTGATGGTTTCAATGTTGGAGCAGATATATGATTGATTATCCAAGACAGCCAAGATAGCCCAAAAGGAATGGCTGCTGCAGGGAACATAAAATGTCCCAGGGTTTATGTCTAAATATCTGCTTTAGCATTCCTATATTCTTGGCTTTCACATTAGATCCATTATCATACCCCTGGTCTCTCATGTCCTCTAAAGGTATTTTCATTTCCTTGAACTGCCTTTAGACAACCTCTGTTAGCCCAAAACCAAATATATCTCTTGCAGGTACAAAGACAAGAAAATTCTAATTTTCACATCATTAGTTCTAACATCAGTAGAAATCACCTTAATGAAATACATAATAATGGCCATTTGCTTAACATTAGAAATATCTTGTGTACAGACCAAATTTACTGTAATATTTAGCAGCTTTCAGTGAAGGAAATAATTTGTTTTTAATTTGTTGACAGAGAATGTGAACAATTTAATTTTATGTTTTTCCCAGATAATGACAAGATTTATTTTCTTTATGGCTATTTCTCCTTACATGTTCACCAAACACGGAATCAAATTTTCCAAATAATTTGAAATTTAAGAAAGTCCCATTGTTGTTATTTTATCTGCGTCTGCAGAAGATCTGGAGAAATTGCTGAATGGTACAGATACAGTCCTGGAGAAAGTACAAGATGAAAATAAATAAATAAATCCAAAAAACGAAGTAATGGAGCGCAGTTGAATAAGGCCGCTGATGTAGGAAATATTAGATTAGGAAATTTAGTCTTAAAGGCAGTAGATGAATACTTTTAACTGGGTGGTAGAATAGTTAATGATGGCAGAAATAAGAAGGACATAAAATGCACACTAGCCCAAGCAAGGAAGACCTTTCTTAACCCTTTGACACATATGGGACATATATGTCCCAAGAATTTGATTGCTTCCTGTATCCAAGCACATATTATGATATCTTTGAAAACAATGTACATGTGTTCTACAAGGTCTATACTGTTAATGTGTGGTTGTTATTGCAGTCAACAATGTATACAAGAATACTCATTCCTTTCTTGAATGCGCGCATCTTTCACATAGTGGGAATGCTTCCTTTAGAAACGTGTATCCCGACTGTTCTGTTCTGTTCTGTGTTTTAATTGAAATGAATGACGAATCCTCTTGGCCGTTATTCTTGGCTTTCTAGACCGGAGCCGCTGTCTCACCATCAGATAACTTCTCAATTCCGATCACGTAGGCTGAGTGGACCTCAAACCAGCCTTCAGGCCCAGATAAAAATCCCTGACATGGCCAGGAATCAAACCTGGGGACTCCGGGTAAGAGGCAGGCATGCTACCTGTACACCACAGTTCCACACTGCCTAATGTAAAATTCCTCAACCCTCGATCCGAGACCTTTGTGTGTGGAACCTATCAACACCTAGCCGCCGAGCTAGACACGTACTTCTGATTTGTGACACACAAAAGAAAAAAGCTGTACTCTTAAGTTTACACCCACTGTAATATTAAGAAATGAAAAATTTTCCCTTGTCGCATTGTGGGACAAATATGTCCCAAATTTTAAAAACCGACAACTCCAATCTAATATTTGAAATTTGTGTTCTTGACTTTCAGTCAAAATAAATTTAGGAAAATCATGCTAAAATTGACATATCCAAACCCCATTTCCTTGCATGCAGCAAAGGGTTAATAAAAGAAATTTGCAGAATTCGAACATTGATATCAGAATTACTGGGCAAGGCGGCCGTGTGATTAGGGGCGTGCAGCCGTGCGCTTGCATCCGGGAGATAGTGGGCTCGAACCCCACTGTTGGCAACGATGGTTTTCCATGGTTTCCCATTTTCACACCAGGCAAATATGGGGCTGTACCTTAATGAAGGCCACGGCCGCTTCCTTCCCACCCCATCATCGCCATAAGACCTATCTGTGTCAGTGCAACGTAAAGCAAATAGCAAAAACAAAAAAAAAGATATAAGAATTAGACAGACTTTTTGAAGACTTTCATCTAGAGCGTGACATTGTATAGAAGTGAAACATGGACAATAACTAGCTCTGAAAGAAAGAGAACAGAAACTTCTGAAATGTGGTGTTACAGATGAATGCTGAAGGTGAGATGGGTAGATCGAATCACGAATGAAGAGATAGTGACACAGTGGCATAATTTAGCTTCTAAACTTTAAGTAAATAGCTACATATAACCTCAATGCAGTACTTCCAGATTCTTTGCTGTACATAGAGCACTTTTGTATGAGAGGTTCACTGAAAAAAAGATTTTTCATTTCTTCATCAATATATCTCAGCCTCCCCCTCATTATTGTTTCAATTTCAGTCACGTTAAAAAATCTAGTTCATTCAAGTAGGTACACATAACGAAGAATGGCAATGAAACATTAACCACTATCTTGCAGCAGACATGGAGTTCATTCTTTACTGATAACCAAAATGTGTCCAAATGTTCATCAAGTTTTTTCATAATGTTCCATCCACCTGTAGATCTGTCACATCAGCAATGATTCCAGAACTGCTGTCTCTTGGCACCAGTTGTAGAATACTGCCCTTATCCCAGGATGTTATTCCCAGTGCAAGCGGACTAGCACAAATGTACGTGCCATCAGAGCACGGTAAGCACACTACTAGCATAAACATCAGTTTCAGCTTGGGCAATCATGATCAAAGAAGAAGGCATATAATCAGTTTCATTTCAACAGAATCCTTGATATGTACTCTACTTAGTATGCAAAGAGACATTTTACTATCATGAAAATGAGAAGTTAGTAGGGAATTATGGGTTGAAATTATTGGCTCATTTACAGATTATGTAGTTATAAACACAATATTTTGGGATAATGGAAGCAGTAGGTAATACAAACATTTCATATTTGTTTTGGTGAGTCAAATTTAGTCCTTGTTTACAGGCTAATGATATATCTGTTGTATGTTGAATTATAAATAATGACAACACTTACAGTATGAATTGGCTTGAAAATATATCCATAAAACTTGTGTGAATGTTTTGCTTCATGATTTGTTAAAATTAAGTTTGGTATAAAGTTATAAACTGAGGAGTTTTTTGGAGGAGGCACATTACCAGGCATATAGTGCCATAGAATTGTCATGCTGGGCACTGAATGCAGTTCATATTGAATTCACTGAGACCTTATTTTAACCCAAGATCCTTAAAGATTCATCCTCATCCTCATCACGATGCGCACGTCGCCTACAGGAGTCAAATCAAAAGACCTGCACCTGGCGAGCCGAACATGTTCTTGGACACTCCCGGCATGAAAAGCCATACGCCATTTCATTTCATCGACAAAAGAGCAGCGTTATAAAAAGGTTGCAAAGTTTGGGCAGGAAAGACTTGGGAGAAAGGAGACAAGCTGCTCGACTAAGTGGTATGTTACAATAATACCAATATAGTCGGTCCTATTGGACATTTTAAATTTTCCAGTTAACTCATTCCTGGTTGCCAGCGTTTCGCCCCAGTGTGCCAAGTTGGGTTCATCAGTTGGTAGATAGCACACCCACCAAGATGCATGGCTGGTGTATACCATGGAGGCCACTGCATAGGCTACTTGGAGCCACCGGCAGTGCCAGTGCACTATGAGAGACTTTGTCCAAGTAGCCTATGCAGTGGCTTTCAGGGTATGCACTAGCCATGCGTCTTGGTGGGTGTGATATCTACCAACTGATGAGCCCAACTTAGCACACTGGAGCAAAACACTGGCAACCAGGAACAAGTTAGCTGGAAAATTTATAATGTCCAATAATGGACCAACTAATTGGTATTATAAATTTACTTATTCGAAACAAATATTTCAGGTTCCCTATGGGAATCAACATCTTTATCATAAGTGGTATGTTCCGAGCTGTCAGTGAAGAGATGGCGTGGAATGACATTAGTAGACGAATAAGTTTGAGTGGTGTTTTTAAAAGCAGGAAAAATCACAATACGAAGATAAATTTGGAATTCAAGAGGACAAACTGGGGCAAATATTTGCTTACAGGAAGGGTATTTAAGGATATGAATAACTTACCAAGGGAGATGTTCAATAAATTTCTGATTTCTTTGCAATCATTTAAGAAAAGGCTAGGAAAACAACAGATAGGGAATCTGCCACCTGGGAAACTGACCTTAATGCAGATCAGTAGTGATTGATTGATGACATAAGCAGTGACAGAATCACTCACAGAGTGTTTGAATGCTCCATATACATTTTACCACCTCCACTCCAAAGCTGAAATAAATCTAAGTCAGGAAGGCAGTTTCTTGTTTTGTCTTGTCTTTATGGATTCTTAGCTGATGAATTAGGAACCTAAAACTTTCCTTCCAATAACCTAAGAACAGCATCATCACTATCAGTTTACAATTCTGCTTTATTGAGTACTTTTGTTAAGCCTCTTCCACTCAGTCCTGTTCATGTGTGTTTTATTCTTCATGAAATTATCCAATTTCCTTCCCTAGCTACAATATCCATCCAGCACATTCTGTAAGTCTTCCACCTTGTCATTTTCCTTCCACCTCTCCTTCCAAACTCATTCGGGCTGTTCTTGTAGGCTCCATCCTTATTACATGCCCAAAAGCACTGTAGTCTAGATGTGCTGACTCAGTCAAGTAGGGATGTCTTAATTCCAGTCTCCTATCTCATCTCCTTTTCTTAACTTGTCCATCTTGCTGTTCTACTCAGGAACTTCCTCTTTGATGCATGCAGTATTGATGCATCTCTCTTTACAAGGGTGCATGTTTTGATACCATTGGTCAAGACTGGTATTAAGTAGCTGTTGGACATTACTAATTTTGATTTATTTGGAATCTTGTCATCCCAAAAAAGGGTCATCTCTTGTTAGGATAAGTGTGAACTCCTTTGTGGCAAGATAATCTATGGAGATTATACTGCTGTGGTAGGTAAAACTATCTACTGCCTCTAGCGTCTAGCTGGTGATATGCAAGTTTGAGGCTGAATTCTTGGAACATTGCTTTTCTTGTGTCTGGTTTTGCCTGCACCTCATCTTTTGGTTCTTCTCAAATCATGACATCATCAGGAAATGCAACAGTGTTGAATTTACCCAATATATCCTTAGTGCTGTTCATTATACCATACAGTGACCATCATAATTTTTCGGACAGGCAGAGTTCCTTTCATAATTTTTTGGACAGGCAGAGTTCCTTTAACATTTTAAAAAAGAGATTAATAACAAACAGTTTAATTTTGCTTACTTCAGAATGAATAGTTATACATACAGATACCAAAAATAAACATGCACTTCATTTCATGATACACAAAAATTTGAAACTTATGAATGTAATTACAATAATACAAAATTGCCTGTTCATAAATATTCGGCCAAAAATACGCAAGTACAACAAATATATGAAGGATAGAGTCCATGTAGGAATATTAATACTAATACTAATACTAATACTAACATACTGCCCCCTTCTTACCGGGCTTGGCTCAGCCGGAGAACGAGAGTCCCAAGGGTGGACTGTTCATTGTCTGGCTTTGCTAATTTTTGAAGGCAGGGAAAGAGACAAGGACTAGCGACAATAATACAAAAATATAAAACAACAGGTTTCTGACATTTATTACAAACTAGCACATTCAACAATAACAAAATTAAATTAATAAATCTTGATGGTAATATTATTTTTTTTCTTCTCTGCCAGTTCTGATTAATTTCTCTAATATTCTGGATGACCTTTGTTCTGTAAATATACAGAGTAATATTAGCCTTATTTCTGGCTTAACAAAACAACAACAAAAATAAAAATTATATTTCGTTAGGAAGACTTCCTTTCAATAATGTCATTATTATTTATAATTTAAAAGAAATTGAAACTGTCCAATTCAAATTTATCGTAGACGTCGAAATAACAGACTTATTTATTTTTACATTTGCTATCTCAAATAAAACTTTCCTTCTTTAATGTAAAGGATTAAACGTTGCTTCAATTAATTGAAAAATAGTGAAACCAAAATATTATAGAAATATTACTCAAAAATGTCTCCAGTGGACATAATTTTACCAACTCGTGTTTATACAATAATTATTACTTCAAAACTTTCCCTAATATTTCATCAGACAAACGTGATGCCAATCTTTAGCATCTGACATTTCTAAGAAATTCTTAACGTCGTAGGCTTTACAAAAATAATTGGTGAAACTTGTCCACTGAAATAATCCTTTCTTATTCATTATTATATGGTACTCTGAACCTTTCTCTACTTAAATTCAAAATAAAATTCACTAAAGGTTTAAATCTTCAAAAGTTATATCACCACAAACAACGATGTTGATAATCAGGACTCACGTAACGAACACGTGGCTGGGTCAAAAACCATATTCAAAGAAAATATCACAATTCACTGAAATAATTATCAATCACACACACAGCATTCACACTAAGGCACACAAGAATTATTTACACTATTTACAATGAATTCTAGCCTTTGAATATTAAATTTTGATTTTTAATCCTAAATCTTTGAAATTTCTCGATGATGGTATCAGCTAAAGAAAAATTATTTACGTCCCACAGAAATGTGATGAAGTCTGAATGATCACTTAGTTAAATAAGATAAGATTTACAATGTTGACCATGATAACATCGGCGGTTGATACCTGAAAAAATTGTCGTCAACAAAAACGCACATAGAACAGGTCAAATATTAGCATTCGCTTTCGTGGTTCATGAGTCACGACATTATTATTACAAAACTCCACGTTAATCAATTAACACATGCTCCACATGAAGAATTTACGTCCAACAACACGTATTCTCCAAATAAGACTCAATAAATGGATTCGCAATTCAACAACACACAGCAAATAATCCATTCTTAAGTCAACAAATTACAATAAATGAATCATCGAGATTCTGCCATATTCCAGGCTCATATTCATCCTAATTGAGCACACATTAACATCATACACACAAAATCAAGTAATATTTAAACTCATGACCCTTATTAATTTATTTAACCCAAGATGAACATTTATTATTATTATTATTATTATTATTATTATTATTATTATTATTATTATTATTATTATTATTATTATTATTATTATTAGATGTGCTAGATCTCAAATTCACGCAAACAAGGATTCGGCAATATGCCAGATGACACTAACACACCTGAAATCATACAGGAAGAAATCTAACATAGAAATCCGGCGTAACACAACATGCCGTAAATCTGTCCCACACGACTTCAAAAAATTATTTTCAAAATTAAATTATTAATTATCGGTGAGGACAATCATTTTTAAATCACACTAGACTATTAAATGGGACAGCTAGAATAATCGTAGAAGACACACACACGTTCTAGCTAGACTAATAGAGACCAAAAATCATTCATACACAAATGACTATACTATCATCTCCTATATGAAAGAAGAATGAAAATTTTCAAAACTACTGCAAGAGTAGAAAAAATATTACCACTAATGAAAAAGTAAGCATTATTTCTACAAAGATGAACAGATAAACATTATAAAAAGGTACTTAAATGATTGATGGAACTGCCGATGAGCTGGAACATGTGCATGCTATCTGCCCGCGGTCGCTATCTCCCCACGTCAGAGATTGCCTACATCTTAATGCAGCATTATAGCCTTGATGATCAAAGTAGAGTTGTTGTAGGCTTCCTCTTCATGGTATAGCAACATCTTAAAATGCTCGTTCCAGCTCGTGGCGACTCTCTTCTTTCTTCCCGTACAGTAGAAGCTGAAACTGACAAACAATTTTAGGATGTGTTCCATACACACACACACACGATGAATTTAGAGATAAAATTATACGTAACTTTAATTATGAAAATCTGCCAAACTCGTAGATCCAAATAATAATGAAGGTTGACTGATTGTACTACAGAATAATTAGTCCAAGAAGCGTCTGCATCGTGAATGTAAGAACAGCCTCGAAGCACGTCGAAGTTAACAATATCACAGCACAGTAGAAAAGCACAGCAAAAGAGCACAGCAAAAAAGAACGTTTCTTCTGGAAACTCGGGTATTTAAGCATATCCAGCACAAGGGGTGTGTCACTAAAATTGTCCGTAATTGACCGATGTCAAGCGTTTCAATTCTCGAAAGTACTTCCGTCTGGAACTTGCCATGCGCCAACCTTGTCAAGGCGACCTTGGCCTGCTCCTCAGTCGGTCACGTGGGGACAGCTGATAGCTCAGTAGAAAAAAATCAATACATCGCTCCCCTAACCAACTCGCGACCGGTTCTGGACAGGTGAAACTGTCTCTGTAACACAGGGCTGGAGAGTATCACCCGTGCTAATGAAATAATAACTTTACACACGCAGAAACAATAAATACTTATTGTAGGCCAAATTTGAAGGGGACAATACATACATACATACATACATACATACATACATACATACATACATACATACATAATCGTTGTAGACCATTATGCCTTTCAGCGTTAAGTCTGCAAGCCTCTGTGAATTTATAAACATCGCTACAATCCTCTATTAGCAACTAGTACTGTGGTCTCATTTAGTTCTATACTTCTTATCTTTAAATCGTTAGAAACTGAGTCTAACCATCGTCGTCTTGGTCTACCTCTACTTCTCTTACCCTCCATAACAGAGTCCATTATTTTCCTAGGTAACCAATCCTCATCATTTGCCTCACATTACCCCATGCATACAGCTTCATCCATCGAGTTCATTCCTAAATTAGCCTTTATCTCCTCATTCCAAGTACCCTCTCCTGCCATTGTTCCCACCTATTTGTACCAGCAATCATTCTCGCTACTTTCATGTCTGTTACTTCTAACTTATGAATAAGATATCCTGAGTCCACCCAGCTTTTGCTCCCACAAAGCAAAGTTGGTCTGAAAACAGACCGATGTAAAGATAGTTTCGTCTGGGAGCCGACTTCCTTCTTACAGAATACTGTTGATCGGAACTGGGAGCTCACTGCATTAGCTTTACTACACCTTCATTCAATCTCACTTACTATGTTACCACCCTGGGAGAACACACAACCTAAATACTTGAAATTATCGACCTGTTCTAGCTTTGTATCACCAATCTGACATCCAGTTCTGTTAAATTTCTTACCTACTGACATCAATTTAGTCTTCAAAAGGCTCATTTTCATACCATAGTCATTATACCTATTTCCAAGTTCCAAGATATTAGACTGCAGGCTTTCAGTACAATCTGCCATTAAGACCAAGTCGTCAGCATAGGCCAGACTGCTTACTACATTTCCACCTAACTGAATCCCTCCCGGCCATTTTATACCTTTCAGCAGATGATCCATGTAAACTACGAACAGCAAAGGTGAAAGATTGCAGCCTTGTCTAACACCTGTAAGTATCTTGAACCAAGAACTCATTCTACCATCAATTCTCACTGAAGCCCAATTGTCAACATAAATGCCTTTGATTGATTTTAATAATCTACCCCTAATTCCAAAGTCCCCTAGTATGGCAAACATCTTTTCCCTCGGTACCCTGTCGTATGCTTTTTCTAGATCTATGAAACATAAACACAACTGCCTATTCCTCTCGTAGCATTTTTCAGTTACCTTGCGCATACTGAAAATCTGATACTGACAGCCTCTCTGTGGTCTGAAACCACACTGGTTTTCATCCAACTTCCTCTCAACGATTGATTGCACCCTCCCTTCCAAGATGCCAGTGAATACTTTGCCTGATATACTAATCAATAAGACCTCGATAGTTGTTGCCATCCTTCCTGTTCCCTTGTTTATAGATAGGTGCAATTACTGCTTTTGTCCAATCTGAAGGTACCTTACCAACACTCCATGCTAATCCTACTACTCTATGAAGCCATTTCATCCCTGCCTTCCCACTATACTTCACCATTTCAGGTCTAATTTCATCTATTCCTGCTGCTTTATGACAATGGAGTTTATTTACCATCCTTTCCACTTCCTCAAGCGTAATTTCACCAACATTATTTTCCTCCTCCCCATGAGCTCGGCTGTTCGCAACACCACCATGAAGATTTCCTCTTACATTGAGGAGATGTTGAAATATTCCCTCCACCTCTCCAGTGATTCCCTGGGATCTATTATGAGTTCACCTGAATTACTCAAAACACTGTTCATTTCCTTCTTTCCTCCCTTCCTAAGATTCTTTATTACTGTCCAGAAAGGTTTCTTTGCCCCTTGACCCAGCCTTTTCAGGTTATTACCAAAACATTTCCACGACTTCTTTTTGGATTCAACAACTATTTGCTTTGCTCTGGGGGTTTTTTTTTTTTTTTTTTTTCATCTATGTACAATTCCCTGTCTGCATCAGCCCTTGTTTGAAGCCATTTTTGATAAACCTTCTTTTTACGTTTACAAGCTGCTCTCACTTCACCATTCCACCAAGATGTTCGCCTTTTCCTGTCTTTACACACAGTTGTTCCTAGGCATTCCCTTGCTGTTTCTACTACAGCATCTCTGTATGCCACCCATTCTCATTCTATATCCTGAAAATGCTTACTGTCTACTGTTCGAAACTCCTCATTAATCATATCCATGTACTTCTGTCTAATTTCCTTGTCCTAGAGATTTTCTACCATTATTTGTTTGCAGACAGATTTCACTTTCTCTACCCTAGGCCTAGAGATACTTAGTTCACTACAAATCAGATAGTGGTCTGTATCATCAAAAAATCACTGGAAAACTCATACATTCCTAACAGATTTCCTGAATTCGAAGCTGGTTATGATATAGTCTATTATGGATCTGGTACCCCTAGCCTCCCATGTGTACAGGTGAATAGTCTTATGCTTGAAGAATATATTTGTAACTGGTAAACCCATACTAGCACAGAAGTCCAGCAAATGCTTCCCATTCTCATTAGCTTCCCTATCTTCCCCAAATTTACCAATCACCCTTTTGTATCCTTCAGTTCTATTTCCAACTCTCGCATGGAAATCACCCATTAGCACTATTCTATCCTTGCTGTTGACCCTGACCTTGATGTCACTCAATGCTTCATAAAACTTATCAACTTCATCCTCATCTACACCCTCACACGGTGAATACACTGAGACAATTCTCATCCTAATTCCTCCATCTGCCAAATCTACCCACATCATTCACTCATTTACGTGCCAAACAGAATCTATGTTGCGTGCAATGGTATTCCTGATAAAGAGCCCTACCCCACACTCTGCCCTTCCCTTTCTAACACCCGTCAAGTACAGTTTATAATCCCCTATCTCTTCCTCGTTATCTCCCCTTAAATGAATATCACTTACTCCTAGCACATCCAGATGCATCATCTCTGCTGACTCAGCCAGTTCTACTTTCTTTCTTCCATAAGCCCCATTTATATTGATAGGTCCCCATCGAATTCCATTTCGTTCACCAAGTTGTTTCCAAGGAGTCCCTCGCCTGTCAAATGGGAGTGGGACTCCGTTACTCCCATAGGTCTGAGGCTTGCTTAAAATGTTCTGAGCTCATGAAGCAGGATGCTACCATACGCACATAGTCCAAGTGAGGATCTCTCCTCTGACGGATTATGGATCACCGGTGGATTGTATAGTCCTAGCCGCCTGAGCACAAGGAGGGCCATGACTCAGAATAAGTCCGAGATGCCCAATCCCATTCCATAGCAGCTGGTATCCCGACTCTCAGCACCACTTACTAGGCCACTCAGCTGTTGCCCATGGTTCACGAACTAGGACGTGACTACAGTAACCACACCATGAACTAATACTAATACTAATACTAATAATATTAATAATTTTTCCCTTCCTGCAAAGCACTTCAGTCAGGCATCTCGGCATGCTCTCCACAAGTTTTCTTGTGGCAGAATGGGACAATTTTTCGCACTCCTCTTGCAGTTGTCTCTGCACATCAGCTTTGGAATTTATGGGAAGATTCCAGATGTTGTTTTCCAATACATCCCATAAATTCTTTATGGGGTTAATATCAGGACTTTGTGGGGGATGATTCACAACTTTAGGACAGTTGTACAAGAACCATAGCTGTACATTATGGGCCATACGTTTCAGTTCGTTGTCCTGATAAAATTTAAAACAGTCTCCAACTCCCGTATTTTCTGCACTTTTCTTTAGACTGTTTTATTTTTAATCTGAAGATACTGGCAGTGGTCCATATTTCTGTCTATAAAAAGCAGCTCACCTATGTACTCCTTGAGCTGACATAAAGCCCTACACCATAACATGTCCCCCTCCATGTTTTACCGTTGCCTTCATATTTCTTTCTTCAAACTCTTTATTGGGCTGTCTCCAAATTATAATGCACCCATCTGAGTCAGAAACATTGAATTTTGATTCATCGCAGAAAATTACAGTCTTCTACCAGTTCATATCTTTGCTAAGTAGCTCCTTAGCAAAACATTGTCGCTTGATCCTATTTATTTTGTTGATATAGGGCTTCCTTCTTGCAGTTTGCCCATGGTAATCACCTCTATATAACACCCTCTGGATTGTACTTGCACTGATCTTCTTTCAAAACTCGCTCTCAGCTGCAGCAGCAATAGTGGTTTTAGTAAGACATGGATTTCTTTTCATTTCTTTTCACTTTTCTTACTACTGCCCTCTCTTCTCTCCAAATGAGGACCCTCGGGTGACCTGTCTATGGCAAATTTTCAATTCTTTCTTGAAATTTGTATTGGCAGATAATATCGTTTACAGTACATTTCTTCATGTTCAGCACATCTATGATTTGTCGGCATGTTTTCCCTTTTTCATGATGGAATATTACTAATTGCCTTTGATCAAATGTACTGTTCTTTCCTCTGCGTCCCATTTCACTCATGAATCATTGCGTCTGCTTTGTGTATGAGGAAGGCACTGACTGGGACCTGCCTTCACAGCGCATAACAAGTGCAAAGCATGCCTCGAGTAGCTAAACATCTCCTGTCCAAAAAATATTGACCAGCAAATTTTCGTATCTCAAATAAGTAAAAAGTATTTTTACTTTGTAAACTCATCTACAAATTGCAATTGGATAATTACAGTACCTACGAAGTGCATTAAATTCAGAGTTTACTAATTTCAAATTTATTACCTGTTCTTTCTTTAATAACAGGTATATGACATGTATAGATTACTCTGTCCAAAAAATTCTGACTGTCACTGTACTTAACTGTGATAAATATTGGTGGTTACAGTGTTCTTCTCTGTGACACAACTCATAGTCTGGAATGATGAGCGACCCTCTCCAACTCGCACACAGCGGGTACAGTTTTTGTATAAGTTAAGAAAAGGAGATGAGAAAGGAGACTGGGATTAAGACATCCCTACTTTACTGAGTCAGCACATCTAGACCTTCCTTCATTTTAGGCTAAATTAACCTGTTACCTCAGAGGCTCAATGATTCACCAGCAGTCTTAATTTCAACCATCCTCGTTTGGTTCTGTATATTTTTCTAACACTATAACACTCATTTGGAAGTAATGACAATATTCTTAACTGTTTGGGGACTATTTCAAAAGTCTATCATGTTGATTGTCATGTAAATAACATTCAGTCTTGGATTGCATTCAGTCTATGATGATAATATCCTTAAAGCTTCATGTATTCATCATTTATCACACTATCAAATTTTGAAGTACTGCATCACTAGCAAATATTAATAGTAGGTGCAGGCACGTGCAGTGGCTTTATGTGTGAAGTGAGGAAGGGCGGGAGAGTTGAGAACTGGTAACATAGAGGGATGAGAGAGCACATTTTGATAACAAATTATAGTAAACAACAACAACTGTCTGGGTGGGTTATCTCGCTATGGTGATAGAGTACAGTAGATCGTACTGCCAGTATCTCGATACTGAGTGGTGAGTGTAAGTAAATAACTCTGTCACCATGTTAGGGACAGGTACGGCTCCTATATGGGACAGCAGCAGATTAGGAGAATGTGTGAGATGGATGATCACTGTGTGATAATGGCAAGGACCACTGTGTATGGGGTGGTATTAGTAAAGCACTCCTGTATCAACAGTCCAAAGGTGGAAGAGGGGAATATCCCAACAGTCAGTGGTGTGCAGTGTACACATCCGTTACCCCATCTGCAAACTGTTTCCTTTTTTAATAAGCAATCGCAGCCCCACCACTCTCTCTAAAGCCAACATTACAATTTTAGAAACTCACTTTTCCTTAACTAAGTGGAAATATAACACAGCAAACAGGTCAGAAGAAAAAATAATAAATGCTTGTTTGTTTGGGCTTGTTGTTTAAAGGGGCCTAAGATGTAGGTCACTGGCTCAATAAATAAACAAACAAATGAATGAATGAATGAATGAATAAATAAACAAATTAATTAATTAATTTAGGTGTTAAAGAACTTATGAAATTGTAACTCACTTGAATGATATATGGAAGTGGGCATATTTGCTCAGCAGCTGGCACTCTGCAGTCAGGAAGTGGGTTCACATTCAGTTGAGATTCGTAATGTGTAAGAGAGTTTGGCACGCCTTGAAGAACTCCTTGCAAAAAGGCTCAGCACAGCACTACTGAAGAAACCTTCAGAGGGAACAACACTTGTGAGTTTTACTATACTTTCAAATAAGAACTTAGTGGCTACCAACTACCTTTGCTTATGTTGCTATGTTGCCATTCTGCCAACTGTTTTGTCCACTAAAGTAGTGAGCATTAAATAATGAGTTAATAATTTCATGCTGCTGTGGTCTTTAGAAAGCACTGTCCTGGACCATGTCAACAATGTTGACATCTTTATTTAAGTGTGAACTCCATTCTTCTCTCCTGAGTAGCAACAGTTATTTCAAAAATTGAATATTTCTGGTGAATGTATTCCAGTAATATGCTTCAGTGGAAAGCAGTGCCAAGTTTGGAAGTCTTTTTTCTCCAGTTCTTTTCTCTGAGTATGTTTTTATTCTTTTTAAAGAAGAGAAGGAGCTTTCCACTAATGCAGTAAACACTAGCATTTAACTTTTAAGGTTGTGGGAACCAAGAAATTAATTATTGTTCTGAAAAGAGGCTCATTAATTCAAATGGACTTTTTTCATTAAACTCCTCGCTACTGTAGAACAGCGTTAGTTTGTTTCTCAATTCAGCAGGAAAAAAGGAACATCTATGGTGGACTGAACATTGTGATAAAGCTCTCAATAAACAGTCTCAAGCCTGAAATCACTGGAATGAGACAGGAATATTTGAAGAATTCCTCTTCCAACATAAACTGACTGCTAAAGTGATCCATAAACCAAAACCTGCTTCCAAAAAGGCTCAGCACAGGACCACTAAAGAAACCTTCAGAAGGAACAACACTTGTGAGTTTTACCATACTTTCAAATATGAACTTTAGTGGCTACCAAGTACCTTTGCTATGTTTCCAGGATGAGAATGGCAGTCTTATTCTGAATAATCATCACAATTGTGAACTATTAGCTCAATATTTTGAATCTTTACTCAACTGCCCTCCTTAGCATCAAAGATCATTTTGGCTCATCCTTCATTTCACCTGATTCTCTTCCTTCTGAATGACAAAAAATTGCTTATATCATTGCACCTCTCCCAAACAATAAGACATCAGGCAAGGATCCCATAGATGCCGAACTTCTGAGTCCCATTTGATATATATGATATATTTGATGATATGATATATTTGATATATGGGAATCAGGAACTATTCCTAAGGAGTGGCAATCAGCTCTTATAAATTCTCTCCATAAGGCAATAAAGCAGATGTGAATAACTACAGAGGCTTCATTCATTTGCCAATAAAATCTTGTCAAAAGCAATCCACAGATTGGTGAATATCAAGCCTGCTTCTGTAAGACCCACTCCTGCAGCGAACAGTTCAAGATGGCCTTTGACTCATCGACCAATTTACTCTTCTTGATATCCTCAAGGATATGGACTTGGACAACAATACTCATTCTGTCATCAAACAAACTCTGACCAACACCTATTCACAAGTGAAATTTACAGGGGAAATCTCTAGATCGTTTGATTTTATGACTGGTGTTTGTCAAGTTATAGGCACTCACCCATTCTTTTCAACTGTGTTCTTGAGAAGGTCATCCATGAATGGAGGAAAAAACTATCCAACAATGGGATTAGGCTTGGCACTGGTTCCAATGCAGTAAAAATCAACTGCCTTACTTTTGTAGATGTTTATGATGGGAGATAAGACATTGTGCCTCCAGGTTGAAACATTACTGGGAAGGTTTTTCAAAAAGCAATGGCAGACGACCTCAACATTGTCCACCTCCAGACTGAAACATTACAAGAAGTAGCTGAAGCTTTAGGTCTCCAGATATTTTTCAAAAGTTATGATGTCTGACCATGAAATATTCTTTGAGATAGAACTTGCCTTATACAGCATTTATTATAACTATGAGCAATGTTGAATCGCTCTTCAATGTTGAAACAGTTCACGTTATAGACACTAGAATGCTTTAATCCAGTTCAAGAATCTCAGTTCTTCGTTGCAGGAATATAACTGCTCTAATATATTGGCTTGTTTTTTCTTCTTTTCTTAAAACATCATTTTACCTTAACCATTGCTACTCATGTAGCTGTAGTTGAACACATTTGGACCCAATAATTGATCAGCTTCCCAACCTGGTAGGAGATTGATGATGATGAATTGATCAGCTTTCAAAGTTTGAGTCCAAAAGTGTACATAACATGACACTACACAATACTGTATACTATTTTACTTAAGTTGCTTTCTTCTTACTTCCACTTATTTTAAGAATAACAGGCTCATGGATAAAGCAAAATTTGTGTGCTACACTACTGATAAAGGACATGGCAGGATGGATAAAAATAATTTTAAAATTGCTAACCATATTGAAAAAGTGATGTAGATAATCCTTTCCTTGTTGCATTAGCTTACAGTGTCCGCCTCCGTAGCGTAATAGTTAGTGTTATTAGCTGCCGTCCTCAAGTGCCCGAGTTTGATTCCCGGTACTGCCAGAAATTTAAGACTGGCAGGGGGCTAGTATGTGGTTGAAATGATACCTCGGGATGAGGACACAAGTTTACTTTACTAGCTTACAGTAATTGCCTTCAGAAAATGGTGCTGGGGGTGGCAAAAAATAAGTGTTTGAAATAAATGAGTTTTAGATTCTGTAAAAGTTCTTATGCTCTAACAGCATTTTAATTTAAGAAAAAGTCTGATGTTTATTGGAGGCAAATCCAACAGAGAGCAAAGGAGTCTTTAACCTAACTCCTTATACTCCAAGAAAGAAGATAAAAGAACTCCTTCAGATTATTTCACCATCACCTGATGGAAACAGTGACATATTATACAGTGTTCTCAAGCAGATGTCAAACACTTGAACAGGTTATTACTCATCTCTAGTCCAGTTCAGTCACAGTGGTGAAAATTGTGGTTTACTTTACCGTTTCCTGTAAGTAAGGGAATGTCCTGTTCTTGTTAGAATACTTGATACTCTTACACATTTCATTCATAAATATTAAGTAAATGTACTGTTTTAATGTATCTCCATAACCTGTAATGTGTTCTTGGTCTCCCTTGTTGGTCTATTGGTTACTGTAGAATGCTGCTATCTAAGAAGTCCAAGAATGGTATTAGGATCTACTATAAATGACTGGTTTGAATGTGTACTATAGGACTCACTCAGTTTCATGAGTACAACTGAGGAGTTGCTTGTTCAAGAAAGATCATGAAATTAACCTCAGAAGCTTGCTGTAATGATAGATCTCACTGTATAGACTTTGAGACACTACATCTTGCCTCGAGGAAGACTGTTGTCTGTCAGTATTCCAGACAACCATGAGACTCATAATGCCAATATATATAATTTTAAAACATGGGTTTTTCAAAAGCAACCTTGCGTTAATATCATATCATGATATCATCATCTGGTAGAAGTAAGGGTACCTGATGCATTGGCTGGGATTCGAAACACTCTCCACTTGTTGAGAAGTCAGTCGAGATTCCACTCGGTTGTCATGCCCTCACATGTTTTTCACTGACCACAAAAGCATTCATATACAAGCTTCAATGACCACTATCCACTTACTCAAGGCACTAGAGGCTTCAAATCCTACAGTCAATAATCCTCAAAATTGTTTCCCATGAATTGCCATTTCAACTTCCGGAAAATGATAGGATAGTAAACCAAGAGAACTGGAACTTTTGCACAGCTAGAACTTGGCCATCCACAGGACTTACAGGTCAACTTGGAATCTAAATCATTGGGATGTGGTGTTTTATGTCAAGAGTCTCACTTGCATTGACTTGGATTTGAACCCCATCTGTCCTGGTGAAAAGCTTGTGATAATTCACTCTGCTACCATGCCCACTGATGTAGATAGTATCTTTCTCAAGGGCCATGGTAACATCTTTCCCAACATCCTGTCTTTCCATCTTCATAAAGGCTTCCTTTTGTCAAAGTGAAAGAGACTGCCTGAACAATAATTTTTCCCAGTTGTTGATGCATTTTAGGGTCTTGTAAAATCTCTGCATAAATCCCATGCTTTAAGGTACACAGAATAGCCAAAATACATCTATGTACAGGGCATGAAGGCCCCTGTAGGAGAGGAAGGTAAAGATTCCTCCTATCTATAACATTGGCATGAAGCCTTTTTCCCCAGAAATTAACGTGGTGTAAATATCACAGGACAAACCACCACAGAAACATGTAATAGTGATTACATCCTCCCAGGGTTGGCATCAGGAAAGGCATATGGCCATAAAATTAGGGTAAATCCATTCAAGGTACTGACCCCAGGTAACTGCAAAATAGCCAGGAAGAAAACCATTCAATTCTGGTGTAGGCTGAGTGAACCTCACTGGAAATGGAAGTCTTATTTTTAAACCTCCTGATGGAAAATTGAATAAGTATCCTTTTAGGTGAATTAAACATGCTTTTACTGCCTAGTTTGGCAATCCCCTAGTGTATGTAGGGGCTGTTTGAAAATCTGTGCTATTATGGTAGTGTGGGTAACAGTAATTATTTGGTCCTAGGATTGAAATATGTGTTCCAGACCTTGAGATAAAATACTGTAATAACTTTTCCAGAAGTTAGTGTGGAAAAAGACCAGGGATCTCCCACTCAGAATAGGTATTTTCAAAGCAGGATTTTAACTTTGGTTCTCCAAACGATAGATCTCCCCTTTCTTTTCGTAATGAAAACTTAACATGCTCAGCTATGCACTTTCATTCTGGACCTTGAAATTGTTTCTAGGAATGATCCCCCTGGTACTTTGAGACTGAAACTGAACAGGATGGGTAAAATGTAATAATATGATAGGAAAAAGTACTTCTCCAATGTCTAATTTATCGAAGAATTAATTTAAAAAGTTGCATTCACGAAATTATTTAGTTACATTTATGTATTAAAATATCACAAAATGTGAATAAAAGAGAAATATTCATTTATATTGTATGTCATCCACAGTCGAAAAGAACATTAACGTATGTTACGAAATACAATTTCATTTTCAGATTTCCCGTATCACACACACGAATCAAGTACGTCAACAGAGCCGTCACCAATTTCTGAACGCAAATCATTTCCACGCCATGGCAAGTTAAGGTAACGCGCAAAGTTCTAAAATAACATTCAGTTCAGCCCTTGAAATGAAATAGCACTTCAATTCTTGTTTGAATTATAAACTAATAAATATCAGATATAATTCATATATGAGTCACCAGGAGGTTCGCAGTATTCTGGTGGTACAATTAAGTTTAATAACCTGCCATCCAGGGTGTTGATTCATATTTGCTCTTCTTTCAGGATAACTCCGAGACTCCTTTCGTATCTACCTGGCTTCCCGCTCTCGAATATTCAGCTGTACGATAAGTCACAGGGTCAAAATATCCTATTACATACTCTCTCTGGGACTAACAACCAGAGAGTACACGGACTGGGAATTATGAGGTGCATTAGCTGAATTTAAATCACTTTTCTTGTTTGCTTTGGGTCTCATTCTTTGTTTTAGGCACCAGAATTTTTCGTAAATTCATGTGACATATTACAGTCACTCCTTACCTAATCATTAGTGAAACTCAAGAGTTGAAAAGATGACCATTCATTTGTTGGAAAGATACCTTTGAAATATCATCTGCCCGTGCCGCTCTCTGTCCTCGGCCTGGAGAGAGAATACATTAAGTGTCATTTTGATTTTATTGTTGTAGCAATATTGGTTTCTAGAGAAGTCACAGGTAAAATCCCTGTGTACTTCCTATGTGACAGAAACTGTATTACTGTGAGGAATGTTCTAACGTGTCTATTTTAAATTATTTGAAAGTTTGGTTCAGAAATGTACTGTAAGCTTTTTAATTAGGTACCACATCAGAATTTGCCTAGAGGGAAAGTTAAAATCCTGGGAATAATCATGCTCGTAATGACAACAGAAAGTGACTGTGGCCCAAAATTGGCAACTCAACATTAGCCTGAAAGCCATCTCATAGTAGGGAGTTAAAATACATGGCTATTGAACTATTGTTTTGTTTGGGGATTACAGTCATCAGCCCTGTGTGTGAGTGAATTACTGCAGGGGAGATTCTTAAAGGGTGCCTAGGACATTAAATAACTTACTATCGTAGCAATAATCAGAAATTAGTTTGAGGAAGAGACAAGGAAATACATGCAGGAGGGTCACCAAAAGATGCCATGGGTAAAGCTCAAACCAATCAACTTCTTAGTTCTGTCATGATGGGTCTTGTGGCATGTGCCCCTATAGAGATGGATTTCTGGACGTGCCGTTGCTCTTGTTATGTTATCAATTATGTATATGTGTGATTGATTGTTTTTTGTTTTTGTTGCTGCTGCTGTTGTTGTTTCTTACATTTCCTAATTATTAAAAGAGTTTGTCTGTTAAGACTTCTGCCCAGAGGCTGGTTGGATCCTCAAAAAGCACCATCAAAGGTTTTATGGATACAGCAAATTTGAAAAAACAGACTGTGGTACCTTAATGAGGTGAACAAATCATGAGGTAGTTTGCCACTGCTCTCTCTTTGGGCCAGAACGTGGTATATGAGTATGACCAACCGTATGAGTAACTCCTTTAATAACATCCAAATGCACTAGTCATGTTCTGAATATTATTACTCAGCACCATCTGAACCTTAGCAACTTCCATAGAGTCACCGCCATAAATGAGATTGAGACTCCAGGGGATACTACATTTTGTTCCGACCTGTGCTTAAACCAAATGCTTCTTTATCCATTCACAGTCAATAATTTACCATACATGAGATTAAGATAAGCAAGAATTATTATGACTATTTTTATTATTGATGATGATGATGATGATGATGATGATGATGATGATGATGATGATGATGATGAATATCCAGTACCTCTGAATTATGACCACCTACCAAATATGTTGTAGGTGGTTGTCTTGTCTAGATTTACCATACATTCTCTTTATCCTGGACATGTCCTCTTTTTAACACCATGAAAAACGAGATTGATTTTTCAAAAGATAGGGAAATGGGTTTTTTAGAGAGAGACAGAAAAAATACAAATTTTGAAGCCAGATTGTTATTATTACCACTATTCATTCCTTAACAAGAGTTATTACACTATCTTGGAACCTCTGGCATTTATTCAATGACCATTTTCGACTGTTTAAATGGATGGAAGTCTTTCAAGTTCTGATTTGGAAACCAAGTCAGTTGGCTATGCAGTACGGGTCTTGTAGCTGTGAGCTTGGAAGATCGTGGGTTCAAACTCCAGTGTTGATGACCAGTAAGCAATAGTTCTGTATCATGATTAAGGTCATGACACTTTCTTCCCAGCCCTTTTTCTTTCCTCTGCATGTGCATTACCATTTTAAACATCTCAACCGCATTCAGTTTTATGAGCATTAGAAAATAAAATTTTGAAAGAAATGGCCTTTTCTGGAAGGTGAAATGAAATGAAATGAAATGAAATGGCGTATGGCTTTTAGTGCCAGGAGCGTCCAAGGACAAGTTCGACTCGCCAGATGCAGGTCTTTTGATTTGACTCCCGTAGGCGACCTGCGTGTCATGATGAAGATGAAATTATGATGAAGACGTCACATACATCTAGCCCCAGTGCCAGCAGAATCAACCAATTATGGTTAAAATTCCTGACCCCGCCGGGAATTGAACCCAGGACTCTTGCGACCAAAGGCCAGCACGCTAACCATTTAGCCATGGAGCCGGATTTCTGGAAGGTATTTGTGGTTCAGTGAGGAGACTGACCTGATGATGGTAAAGTGCTCCGAAGCAAGACTGATCCTGAAATTGGTCTTTGAATCACTGGAACATGATAATTATCATCATTAAAGCATTATTAAATTTTTAAAAGTTTTTTTTTTTAGAAAGACATAATGTTGGCATTGACTGCAATGTTCTTTTGGCAAGGAAATATATTACTTACGTTGATAGTAACCATCCTCTTCAAGTGTGTGTCCTCTTTCTTCTTGATTGTCATACAGAAACCCCAGTCTTGTTCCTCATATAGCTGGTATGGACAGAGCACTGAGTCAACAAGATGACAGAAATAGTCATGACATACATTCTGCATAACTGGCATTCAGCCTTCATTGCAAAAATTGAGATGAGTGATATATGTTTGTCTGAGTTCTCCTCAGTATATATATATTTTTAAGTAAGAAGGAAACCATGTTTTCTCAAGTTATATGGGCTGATCCATATAACTGATCCATGCAAGGTAATCGAAAGAGTGAGCGTTATTCTAACTAACATTACATAGCCTATGTTTGAAAAATTGGGATATAATTCTTCATTATAGGAATTGACCTTCAACAGGCTCACCAAAATATAGTTAACCAAATGTATTATTGCACACACATATAGTGATTTCACAGTAGTAGGACTGATCCTCTCATCACCACCTCAACACATATTGATAGGTAGTGCTCATTTAATTAAAATTTTGTCTAGATATCAATCATCAACATTGGCAGAGATCTTCTCACATCCACCAATATTCTGTAAATGGTCACACAGTTAAACTAATAATTTTCCTTGATGCATAAGGGCACTGTTGATTAAGCTGACTGTTTCTTGAGGTTCTCATCTTGTGGCTGTTGTTTGCTTAATTCTAGCTGTATTGTTGGGTTGAAAATGAACGCATGGTGTCTTTGCTTATCAATGGCTGCTTTCCCCTGAAGTCAGGCAGTGAACATTCTCATAAACCTCACAGCCTTCATAATGGAAAACACTCGCAATATGAACTCATAATGTATGACAGTGCACATTTCTAAGTATTAAGCTGAATGAGCAGTGGCCTGGAACCTTTGCCAATGTTCCAGTCTTGCCACAAGCACGTCTATAATGTTTGTTCCCTTGACTCCAGCTAAACATGCTTAATACAGGAGCTACTTCTGCCACAATTTTTATGCTTTTACTTTTCCTTTCTTAAGTAGAGCATACCACTTTTTAAATTCTTCATTTCTGACATTGTTCACAGTGAATGTGACCAAGAGTAAGAAATTATTCAGTTTGACTATAACTTATAAGCATTATAACATTACTCAAAGATAAAGTGGCACTGAATTGGGATGCAAGGTGATTATAGCAACACAATAGCAACACCTGTCTATCTGATCAGTATAGCAGGTGCTCAAAATGTGCACCCTCACATCTCATGTATTGTTCATAATGGTCCTGTAGATTGTTCAATATGTTGATGAACACAGGTTACCACAAGGACACAAAAAATTACTGTCCTGTCTCTTAATTCAGGAAAATTCCTAGGTGGGTCATCCGACCAGAAAACAGATTCTTTCAGCATCTGAGGAGTGGAAGGGTGCGAGAATTCTGTTCAACTAAGTGATTTCCAAAGTGTTGTTGCAGAAGGGTAAGTCGCAATGTGGACTACAGACCCATCTTGCTGTATTCATTATCTTTGCAGAGACAGGTTTCTGGTGACATTTAGTACTGTTCTGCTTGCAACAAGTGCTCAAGATCTGCAGACATTACTAAACTGTGTGGTCAAACACCGTGCTGCAGCAGGTCTGTGTTTAAACATGAAAAAGACCAAAGTAACAGTCAGAAGCAGTAAACATGTCATTCAATCTGTTAACTTGACAATAGCTGGCACATGACTGGAACAAGTCCAATGCTGTAAGTATCTTGGCAGTGTACTTGATCACAACCAGGGTTGTCAGATATCTGAAATCAAAATATGGGACCCACTTTTCCCAATCCTCTGGCTTTTCTTCTTTCTCCATATACACTTGAGTATTCTATTAGTCCACTGGGGTCCACTGGTCCTGCAGCCTTGATCGTTTCTATGGCTACTTCATCTATTCCCACAGAACTGCCCATTCCACCTCTTGTCACTGTAATGTCTGATTCATCCTCTTTTACTTCTATTCCTACTGCCTGGACACCCCTACATGTCTGGTTTCTCATGTTCAACAGTTCACCAAAATATTCTTTCCATCTGTTCATGATCTCTTCTGGTTTTGTCAGTATCACTCCTTTTTCATTCTTCACAAACACTGTGTTTACTGTTCCATTCCTACAGTTTCTTATAATTCCAAAATAATAATTTTTTCCCACAGCTCAAATCTTCCTTTACTTCCTGGGTGAATGTTTCCCAACGTATCTTTTCCTGTTACTACTTTTTTGCAAATTCTTTTTGCTTCTATGTATCTTGCTCTACTCTCTTCAGTCTTTTCCATTCTTCCAAGATTTCTTCTTTTCCGTTGCTTTATATGTCACTCTATAATTCCAGCATTTCATCTCTTTCTCTCTTACACTTCCTGATGTTTTTCCTCATGTTTTCTCTGCACACTTCACAGACTCTTAAAATTATTCCATTTGTTTAACCCGTGAGTGGTCGCTAGCCGAATTGTAACACGAGTGATCGCACGTGAGACATTCTCTCACATTAAACTTCATTTAAAATAAATACATCTTCCACAATTTTGTGGGGCGTAAGAGTGAAATGAATTACTGAAATGAGACGCAAAGTCTGCGTTATACATTTTAGATTTAAAATATGAAATGATTAGCCATATATTATAGAAACGAACTACTCATTGGAAATTAGTCGTTAGTTCAGTCAGATGTCGGTATGTAATATTCACAAGAGTGCTGGGATGAATGGCTCAGATGGTAAAGGCGCAGGCTCTCTGAGCCCAAGTTGTCAGGTTGGATCCTGGTTCTGTCCAGTAGTATTTGAAGGTGCTCAGAAACGTCAGCTGTAGATTTACTGGCATGTACAGGAACTCCTGTGAGACAAAATTCTGGCACCTCGGCATCTGTGAAAACCATAAAAAGTAGTTATTGGGATGTACAGTACAACCAATAACATTGTCACTATATAGAACTTTGAGTCAGCTGGAGTTTTTAATAGCGCTTATTACCCAGCATTCTTCCTCAACTCAACTTTTGAAGACTCATTTATCAGTATCCGCAAATGGAGAACGTTTTGCACATGACTTATGTCAAATACTAACGCCTACATCAGAAGAAAGTTTCCCTCTCGACTTCAACATAACACCAACGCCACTGGTCGCGCTATGAGAGAACCTCTCACACTGGGTGCATGAAGTCATATGAATCTTTGTTCTGACTAGAGGAGGGAATGATTACGCTTCAAATGTGAATCGCCTTACTCACAACAGTTATCAACTCAGCTGGAAGAGGGTACCGTCTCCTCCCTTGCATCACTGAGAATTAAACTCACAATACAAAATAACGTGAGAGAAAATCTCATATAGCGACCACTTGCGGGTTAACATGACTAATATCTCTCCTTGCTTTCAGTTTTAGTAATTCGGCCCTAAACTCTTCCTGGACCTCATTTTCCTTCAATCTCCAGACTCTAATCTTTCTTGTAGTTTTGAAACTTTGCCTGCTTTCAACTTTGCTATCACTGCTCCATGGCCACCCCCAAAGGCTTTCACAGGCATAGCTGTAACATCTATAAGATGTTTCTAATGTCCTTTTCCCACTAATATGTAATGAATCAATGTTGTCATTCTTCTGTCTTCCCATCAATACATGGTATTATTCTGGCTATCTATCTTCCTGAACCATGTGTTTCCCATTATTAGTTGTTTCCTCTGGCAAAAGTCCATTAACATATCACCTTCTTGATTCTTGTTGGCATATCCATATGGCCCCAGAATCTCTTCTCTTCCCAGTCTCTCTCCTCCCACTTGGGCGTTCAGATCTCCCATTATAATTACTTCCTTGTCTTCAATGTATTTCTCCATTTCTTCAAGGAATTGTTTTATATTCCCTTCTTTATTTCCAATTTGTGGAGCATACACTTGAAACATATCTTGTGTTCCTGTTTCAAACTGTATCCTTGATATGATAATTCTGTCACTGACCTCCTTCACCTCTTCCTCATATTCCAGGATATTCTATCTAATGATCATTTCTACTCAGTTTACCCGCACCCGGTCCTCCAATGGAAAGCAGCCTGTACCCTTCCTTCAGTTTTCTTTCCCCTCTTCCTCTTCATTCCGTTTCACTAAGACCAAGGATGGCTATGTCCATCTTCTTCATGAAATCTATCAGCTGTTCAGTTTTGTCTGTTAGGGCTAGGATGTTGATTGCCCTGATTCGGATATATTGTGATACTGGTCGCCCACTTCTTACAGCTTCCCCAGTACCTGAAGATCTGTGCGTTGCTTGCAGGGGACGCCCTAGCTTTTTCCGAGGCCACACCATATTTGCAATCATTTTAGGCTTTTATTATGATGGGTTCACCACTCCCAATGGCATTTTAGAGAACATTCCGACACAACTCAGTGCCAGCTTCCAATACATCACAATTTTCATAAACAAAATCAAAGGGATGTTTTCACTATTTTACTGCATAACATCGAACAATGAAACCCACAAGACAAATCTGATGTCGACAAGCACTCAATTATAGTGATAAGAAGATTTTAACTCATTTTACCAAATTTTGCATCATTCAGAATATGTAAAAAACACATACCTGTTTTAGTATAGAACTGTATAATTCATCAAGTGTTTGTAAATAGAGCATCAAGGCCATACCACTTACACTTCATGCTATCATACTGGAGATCACGATCAATATACACGTTATTCAATAGAAAAAATCTAATGTGTTCGAGAACAATGCAAATGAACTTTAAGACTTAATTTTAGATCTGAAACTTTATAATTCTAATCTGATGCAAGTCTTATTACAAACTGTATTATATAGACTTAGAAATACATAGTATTTTAAGTATTATTGTATATGTTGTTTTATCAAATAAGGTTCTTCAACAGCAGGAGACCAAAATCGGTACTGCTAAATGTATTTGTAATGTAAATACATCAGAAATAAATCAAGTATTGATTAGGGGGAAATCCAAGCTCATAATTGTGATTGTTGGAACTTTTAATATGCCCAACTGGTATGGTGACTGGTGTCACTGGTAGGGCCTTGATGCTCTATTTACTAACACTTGATGAATTATATAGTTCTATATTAAAACAGGTACATGTTTTTTGCATTTTTGAATGATGCAATATGTGATAAAATGGGTTAAAATCTTCTTATGCCTATAACTGAGGGCTTGTTGACATCTGATTTGTCTTGTGGGTTTGACTGATTAATCAATAAACCCGACACTCGGCACAGAGTCGCTGGAGGCACAGTAGTGATTTACCCAACACTATTATTTTATTTCTTTTAAAAGCATAAACCTCACTTACCCATCTTTAGTTCACCTGTCACAAAAATGTTGGAAACACATGGGATATATCTCATTGTATTTACAAGACATACTGTACAGTTACTCAAAAAAAAAAAAGAATGAGCTCATGGCATTGTATAAGAAGCTTACATGTACAAAGGTATAAAGTTTGTTGTGGGTATCCACAGGGTTTGTAACTACATGGGAAGAGAATGATATGTGGGTAGATTTGGCAATTGGAGGAATTGGGACGAGAATTGTCTCAGTGTACTCATCATGTGAGGGTGCAGATAAGGATGAAATAGACAAGTTTTATGAACCATTGAGTGACATCATAGTAAGGATCAGCAGCAAGGATAGGATAGTGCTAATGGGCGATTTCAGTGCAAGAGTTGGTAAGAGAACTGAAGGATACAAAAGGGTGATTGATAAATGTAGGGAAGATATGGAAGCTAATAGGAATGGGAAGTGTCTGCTGGACTTCTGTGCTAGTATGGGTTTACCAGTTACGAATACATTCTTTAAGCATAAGGATAGTCACCACGACACATGGGAGGCTAGGGGGAAGCAGATCCATAATACACTATATCTTAACCGACTTTGAATTCAGGAAATCTGTTAGGAATGTATGGGTTTTCAGGGATTTTTTGATGAAACAGACTACTATTTGATTTGTAGTGAACTAAGTATCTCTAGGCCTAGGGCAGAGAAAGTGAAATCTGTCTACAAATGAATACGGGTAGAAAATCTCCAGGACGAGGAAATTAGAAGTACATGGATATTAGTGAGAAGATTCGAACAGTGGACAGTAAGCAGGTTCAGGATATAGAAAGAGAATGGGTTGCATACAGAGATGCTCTAGTAGCAACAGCAAGGGAATGCCTAGGAACAACTGTGTGTAAAGATGAGAAAAAGCGAACATCTTGGTGGAATGATGAAGTGAGAGCAGTTTGTTAACATAAAAAGAAGGCTTATCAGAAATGGCTCCAAACAAGGGCTGATGCAGACAGGGAATTGTACATAGATGAAAGAAACAGTGCAAAACAAATAGTTCTTGAATCCAAAACGAATCCAAAACAAAGTCAAGGGAAGATCTTGGTAATAACCTGGAAAGGCTAGGTCAAGCAGCAGGGAAACCTTTCTGGACAGTAATAAAGAATCTTAGGAAGGGAGGAAAAAAGGAAATGAACAGTGTTTTGGGTAATTCAGGTGAACTCATAATAGATCTCAGGAATTCACTGCACAGGTGGAGGGAATATTTTGAAATCTTCTCAATGTAAAAGGAAATCTTCATGGTGGTGTTGTGAACAGCCAAGCTCATGGGGAGGAAGAAAATGATTTTGGTGAAATTATGCTTGAAGAATTGGAAAAATGGTAAATACACTCCATTGTCATAAAGCAGCAGGAATAGATGAAATTAGACTTGAAATGATGAAGTATAGTGGAAACGCACGGATGAAATGGCTTCATAGAATAATAAGATTAGCATGGAGTTTTGGTAAGGTACCTTCAGATTGGATAAAAACAGGAATTGCACCTATCTATAAGCAAGGGAACAGGAAGGATTGCAGCAACTATCGAGGTATCTCATTGATTAGTATACCAGGCAAATTATTCACTGGCATCTTGGAAGGGTTCCAAGGGTTCAGTGGTTGAGAGCAAGTTGGATGAAAACCAGTGTGGTTTCAGACAACAGAGGGGCTGTCAGGATCACTTTTTCAGTGTGCGCCAGGTGACGGAAAAATGCTACGAGAGGAATAAACAGTTGTGTTAATGTTTCGTAGATCTAGAGAAAGCATATGGCAGGGTACCGAGGGAAAAGATGTTCACCATACTGGGGGATTATGGGATTAAGGGTATGTTATTAAAATCAATCACAGGCATTTATGTTGACAATTGGGCTGCAGTGAGAATTGATGGTAGGATGAGTTCTTGGTTCAGGGTACTTACAGCGGTTAGACAAGGCTGTAATCTTACACCTTTGTTGTTCGTAGTTTACGTGGATCATCTGCTGAAAGGAATAAAGTGGCAGAGGGGATTCAGTTAGGTGCAAATTTAGTAAGCAGTCTGGCCTATGCTGATGACTTGGGCTTAATGGCAGATTGTGCCAAAAGCCTGTAATCTAATATCTTGGAACTTAAATAGGTGTAATGAGTATGGTATGAAAATTAGCCTTTTGAAGACTAAAGTGATGTTAGTAGGTAAGAAATTCAACAGAATTGAATGTCAGATTGGTGATACAAAGCAGGAACAGGTGGATAATTTCAAGTATTTAGGATGTGTGTTCTCCCAGAATGGTAATATAGTGAGATTGATTCAAAGTGCAGTAAAGCTAATGCAGTGAGCTCTCAGTTATGATCAACAGTATTCTGTAAGAAGGAAGTCAGCTCCCAGATGAAACTACCTCTACATCGGTCTGTTTTCAGACCATCTTTGCTTTACGGGAGCGGAAGCTGGGTGGATTCAGGATATCTTATTCATAAGTTAGAAGTAACAGCCATGAAAGTATCGAGAATGATTGCTGGTACAAACAGGTGGGAACAATGGCAGGAGGGTACTCAGAATGAAGAGATAAGAACTAATTTAGGAATGAACTCTATGGATGAAGCTGTATGCATAAACCGGCTTCAGTGGTGGGGTCATGTGAGGCAAATGGAGGAGGATAGTTTACCTAGGAGAATAATGGACTCTGTTATGGAGGGTACGTGAAGTAGAGGGAGACGACGATGATGGTTAGACTCAGTTTCTAATGATTTCAAGATAAGAGGTATACAACTAAATGAGTCCACAACACTAGTTGCAAATAGAGGATTGTGGCGACATTTAGTAAATTCACAGAGGCTGAACGCTGAAAGGCATAATGGTCTATAATGAGGATGTATGTCAAAATTAAATCTGAAAAATAGTAATTACAAGGACCATTCAATACCATGTGTTCATTTTTTTAAGCAACTATACACAAGTACATTACCAGTTGAATCAGCTTGCATGTCAATAAGACCTTGTGAACAGTCAGATACAGCAAGATCAGTGCCTGCTCTCAGCCACTGAAATCACAAGATGAAGTATTATTGATATTTCAGAAAAGTGATTGTCTGATTTATGAATTAATTACATGTCTGAAATTTTATCACTTTGAACTTTTCTGCTTGGGGCAGAAACTACTATAGTTCCATTTAAAAATGCACAGTTGGTGCTGATATCTCCATTGTTAATAATTCCACAGAAAAATGCGTAATATTTCATGAGCTTTTTAATACCATTTTAGAATAGGGAAACAGGATATCAATATCTTCAATGGATTATAAGTTATTTTGTTGTAACATCCTAAGGGAATAACCCTGTCAAATTTCTCCATTAATATTAGCTGTACCAAAAAACTGTACATAATAAAAGTAAATTTATTGACTTTGATTTCTCACATTTAGCAATATTCAATCGGTGAAGAAATACTTTGCACACCTTCATGAAAAACACAGGAATATAGCAGCTCTTCTTATAAATTAATCCTGCAGGGAAACTGTGCAGCCTCATTTCAGATAATGTAATATGCTATTATTAGTTCTGGACCTAAGAGGGGACTATGGAACAGTCACAAGCCTACCTAATGTTCAAATTCTGAAGTTAAAAAAAATAAAATTTTAGGAAAATTTAATAATGAAAATAAAGAAAGGACAATTCTTTCATGCCAGGGCTAAAGAGTATAAGTCAAAAATACCTGCATTTCAGGACATGTTTGAAGTTTTAAAAACAGAGACAGTATTAATTGTAGAGAGTGTGAAATGAATAGACCTTCTTCAACATATTCCAGAAAAGTGTGTTTTTATTTTTTATTAATTTTTGTTTCTGTTAACAGTTTTAAATTCCTTGTACTATGAAGAATCGATATAACATGACTAACACTCTTACTCGCTGGCACATCAGGCGAGTTGGTCATGCGGTGAGGCGTGTGCAGTTGTGAGCTTGCATTCGGGAGATAAAGGGTTCAAATCCCACTGTTGAAAGCCCTGAATATGGTCTTCTGCAGCTTCCCATTTTCATACCAGGCAAATGCTAGGGCTGTACCTTAATTAAGGCCATGGCCATATCCTTCCCACTCCTAAGCCTTTCCTATGCCATCGTTCCTGTAAGACCTACCTGTGTTAGAGCGACGTAAAGCAAAATGTAAAAAAAATAAACTCCCTGGTATGAAAGAATTTATTTATTTCTTCAGCTTATGCTATTCATTTCTGGAGTTGCTGGAGCCATGCTGGGTCATTTGAGTTTTGTCTGGGTGTTTAAAGCCAAGTGTCCTTCCTGTCTTCCTGTTGCCACTTGATATTTCAAGAGAAAATTTGAAAACCGGAATCCACTGGATTTGAACCGTGGTCTGGGTGGAAAGCCAGTAGGTAAGACACTATGCTAATCACACCCCTCAGAGGAAAACTCATTGAAAACTATTATTCCTGAAGCGCTTGAAAATGTCATTGTTGCCACTAGGGCATTGATGATCATCGTATCTGTGTGTTACTTTGTCTCTCAGTTTCAGTAAATTAAATTACTTGTTTAAGCTATGGATAGGTTCCCAGATCATGAAATATGCTATTCTTGTGACCTTTTCATAAAGAGAACTTGGATGGAAAATGCAGGGTCTCCGATTCTTATATCCTCAACAACTGAATCTATTAGTCACTTAGGAAACTACCTAACAAAAATCGCTCCACATAATCTATGAGCGTAGTTTTATTTAACAGAAGGCTACTTAGCTGGAAGCATGTGGGCTCAATTCCCAGTCAGAAGCTAAGATATTTAGAAAAAATACTACCATTTCTGGTGAGGCTGATAATCCCATTCATTTAAAACAGTAGCCACTGGCACAACTTGACACATGACCTTGCATTCATCAAGCCTACAACAAAAAAATACGCCTAGATTAATTCCTAAACCAGGGGCAGTCAGGCACAGAACCAACCAAACTATTCCACTCAATCACAAGGTTACGTTTAGTGGGAATCTTTACCTTCCACTCTTCCAAGTGCTTCCATACCCTGTAACAAATATTACTTTCCTTTCAGTTTCATTCAACATGTTAATTTCTGTCATATCCTTATCATTTTTCTCTTCATTACAAATTTCTCCCTGGCATTATTCCCATCTCATTGCACTAGCAACCATTCTCGCTATTCATCCAAAGTTTATAGGTAGGATGCACCCTAACTTCTGGTCTGAATGTGTATTTATATATAATGACAACATGGCCTAATCTAGTGGAAAATATTAAGGTTTGTCAACTGACATCAGCCATGGAAGTTTGCACCAGTACACACTCACTTTATTTGTAACAATCATTTTGCTTTTCGGATTGGAACTAGACACTAAGATCTTGACCACTCTGAGTACTGCTGAACTACGAATTGTTAATGCTTATGGATGGATATAGATTTAGCCCTCTTGAAAATAAACTCTTGAACTTTCTTCATCATGAAAAAGTAAAAGAGCAAAGTCACCTCCGTACAGGCCATGAAGACCCTTGGAGGGGTGGAAGCTATAGGCTTCCACTATCGGCAACCTAGGCACCTAGGCACCTAGTGGGGTAAAGGATTAGCTCTATGCCCAGCTGTCTTTGCCCCAGGAATTAACCTAGTACTCATTTTTGATGTAGGCTGAGTAAATCTCAAGGCCTTCTTCATCATGTACCATATAAAATGTCCATTTTTGGAAACATTAAATGGTATCACACTGTTTGCATATGTGAATGAAGATACTGTAACTATATACTTCGTATCAGAAAGTGTAATAATATATCCTTTGTTAAATGGTTCAGTATTACGCAGCATTCTCGGAGTAAACAACTGACACTTTGAGAATTACAGATATAATACGCGATAGTCAAACTCTGATACTCCTCTGCCCACTTCATAATCCTTTTTGCTAACACACCAGTGTATATTTTACTTAATGAATCCAGTAACATTATGCCCCTGTAATTATTTGGGTTAGATTTATCTCCTTTCTTCTTGTAGATTGGGCAGATCACTCCCTCTTGCCAAGATTTTGGAAACTCCCCCCTTCAAATATTCTGTTAAATAATTTCACAATACTTTCTAGGATATCCTTATTCTGCGCCACCTGCTTCCAAAATTCTTTAGTGATGCCCGAAATTGCTCCTGATTTGCCTTTTTTGGCTTTCCCTAAGACCTCTCTTACTTCTTCTATCGATATTTCCTTATATAATGCAGGCACAGTACAACTCAGCCCTACCAATATTCCATTTCCATCTATTCTCTGTCTCCACCTATCTTCAACCTCTAATAGTTTCTTAAAGTGCTCCACCCAGATAGCTTGACTTATTTCAGCCTTCCAAGGAAGCTTCCGCATTCCACAAATCCTCCTAATTGTACTCCATACTTTTCTACTATCATTCTGTTTTGCATTGCTATTCAATTCAACAACTCTCTGTTCCTGCCATTCGGACTTAGTTGTATACAGTATTTCTCTATATTCTCTTCTCAAGTTACAAAATTCAATCCTATCGTTTTCTCCCCCGTGATTTCTATACGCCTTCAATGCTTTCAGTACTTCGTACTTTTCATGCCTTTCATCATTGTACCAACCCTTTCCTATTATGTTCTTCCCCTCCTTTATCCTCATCTTCTCCCCTGCCATCTTTACAGTGTTTTCTATTATTTTAACTGCTGCACTCATTAGGTTAATCTCGATCATTGAGTCTATTCCACCTTTCACTATCTAGCCTATTTCTCCCTCATAATAGTTAATAAACTCCTTCTTTAGCTCCTCTCTCCACCTGTATTTAGTAACTAACGTTTCTTTGAATTTTATCGTATTGCTTGTTAATGCCCTACCCTCTCTATCATTTACTCTGACAATAATTGGTAGATGATGTGACTCACCGCATTCCTTAACCTTCATGCTTTTAATCACAGGCAACGAATTCCTAGAGCATAGCGCCAAATCTATGATACTACCCCCTGTCTCCGTTATGTATGTCAGGTTCCCTAATTCGTCACCATGCCACCATCCATTCAAAATATATAGTTCTACCGTACCACAAACCTCTAGCAACTTTTCTCCATTTTTATTAGAGCCCTTATCCTGGCTCACCCTCTTTTGTACATAAACTTCTTCTGTCTCTTTGTCGTACATCGGCTTCTGATCTGCAATCCTTGCATTAAAGTCCCCCATTATTAGAATACCTGCTTACTCAAAATGTTCTGAATTCTATTAATTTCTAGTGCCAACTCATCAAAGAAATCCTTTTTCGAAAATGGACAGGCTTCAGGAGGGTTGTAGGCAAAACCAATACATAAATCTGGCTCACTCTCATCGTACATCTTTATTTTAATCCACATAATCTCCTCCATTTCTGATTCAATTTGGTCTATTCTAGCTTGCAAATCCTCCCTAACCATAACCATTATCTCACCCGGGTATCTGTCCCTGCTGGTTCGTCTTTCTTTTGCTTTATAGTAAACCATGAACTCTTCTATTTCTATATTACTTTTCGGTGGAATCCAGATTTCCACACTTGCAAGGATATGCAGGCTTCGTAACAACTCTTTAAAAGATCCATTCTGTAACTTACTTCTAAGACCTTCTCTAGTTATTTCTTCCTCCCCTGCCCCTCAATCTGGCTGTTCTTCTTAGACCTCGTAATCCTAGTAGCACCCAGTTCGTCAGAGTTCCCATCTAGTGTATTAACACATTCCCTGTCGAGGCCACCCTCGTTTAAATTACCTTTTCTGTGCCAGAAGTCCTTCAGACTCACACATCTGTGTTTTAATGTTGCGTCTCTCATGGTGTCAGCACTCAGCTGCCCCTGTAGGTCACCAGGATTGCCCTCCCTATTAGTTGTCTCTGCATTGGCTTCTTCCTCTCTCTGTCCTTGTCGCTTCACTTCCTGGTCGTTGCTCGCTGCTCTGCATTCTGCTGATCTCAGCTACCTCGTACGCTCACCTTTCTCCTCGGCCAATGTACCCTCTGTATTGTGCATATTCTTTAACTGCGCCACCCCCCATGCTCTAGTCCACTTGCCGTCACCTACCACTAATTTGTTGCCCCTTATGTAGGCCATTAATCCTGCATGCCTAGCTTTTCCTAGGTGGAACTGTAGCATTTTCTGGTTCCTAAAGGCTTCTTCCTCCAGTTCCTGTTTGATCCATAATTTTTCACCTTTCAATTGGCTCGTATTATACAAAATCTTCTTCACTAGTAGGGTTGATACGTACCTCACTCTCACTGGTGTCTTGCCTTTTGCCTTTTGCCTTTTGCCTTCCCCATTCTCTGTATCTCGTCTATATCGGCCTCCCTGCAGCTGATCTTCAACCTCCCATTCTCTGTATCTCGTCTATATCGGCCTCCCTGCAGCTGATCTTCAACCTATCGTTTATTAGCTCCAGCACTTTGGATACCAGTTCTTCTTTAGTGTCCTCGGGTAACCCATATATAAAAATATTTTTCTTTCGGGTTTCCTGCTGATGCTTTTTCTCCTGCCACCTCAATTCTTTTATCTCTTCCTCCATTCTTCTCACCTTATCCCTCAAACTTGATATTTCTTTATTATTTTGGACCACCATTTCTGTCACCTTACCTATCTCCTCTTTCACTATTTCTCGTAGTTCACTGGCTTGCTCACATAGTAACTCTCTCATTTGTTCAGCTTGACACTTAACGATTTCCCTTACCTTCTCCATCTCTTCCCATCCAACCGCTTTAGCAGGATCAGGTCCGGGGTTCATCTCGATCCCTCCATTGACCAACAACACTACCATCACTGATGCAGCCATCAAAATTGAAATCAGACTCACCTACTGTCCGGCTCTGCAACCCATGTTGCACCTCGTGGGCCTGCCTCTATCGTGCCAACAACCTATCGTCGTCCGGTATAATTCTATTGAAATCCCCATGTCAGCACTCACTCACTTAACAACCTTCCTCTTGGCTTGCATGATTACAACTGCATACATTTTATTGCTTAGTATGATCACAATCTTCTGAAAGCATTCTTTGTCCATCTTTTGTGGAATGTGAACCTCCCTTGATCTCTTGTTCTAGGTCATGGGATGGGCAAAATTTGGAAGATAACAAGTTGCCTGATCTTGAAGCATGTCAAGTAACACTTTGTGCCTATGGGTTTGTGTATTCTGTGTTCAGGCAAGAAAGTTGAGATGTAGAAGAGAAATTGTTAAATCGTTCACTAATGAAGACAAAATTAAAATACTTCCAGTAGATACGATTGTCCCCTGTGGAAACATGTTAATGAGGTTTCACTGTATTTTAAAAGTGGCAACTCTCAACTAAAATATTAGGATGTAACATTCATAGCATACCAGTACCTGCCTTTTTCCTCCATAGCTTTTCTCCATGAATCAGGATCGCTCTTCCTTCTTCTCCCTATGCCTTCTGCAACAAGAACAATATCCTCCGTCATCACTGTGTTCACAGCACAAAACTGTACGAAAGACTACCACAGATCAAGACTGACATAAACCACAGGTAAACTGTAATGTGAAGTCGTGTGCTGGAATTATCCCTTCCTACTGCTTGATTGTATAAGGCAAGTTTTGGAACGACAAGTGCCATGGATAAGGGGAGTTATAGAACAACTGCCTAACTTTGGTGACAGATTTCTATGAGAAAAGGCAAGTTTTAGTGCCTACTTTTGTGATATAACTATCACAAATCTAACCAAGAATGCAATGCTACCTCTAACGCACTTTTTTTAATTGGATAAGTCGAGTTTTGTAACATCATTGTCAGCCAGTCTTCAAATGACTTTTCCATGGTTCTCCATTTCAATTCCAGAGAATTTCCAGATAAATATATTTTTCATGACATCAGAGTCATTGTAATCAAGTTCTTGGATGAACTATTTCATGTATTTACTCGTACATTGAAACCGTCCATAAGATCCCACTGAAACATGAAGTGATTTTTCTAACAGGATGGCTAAAAAACAAGCTGAATACAAAAAATTAGCAGGCACTTTCAACTGCAATACTGTGAGTATGAAGGCCGAATGTTGTAGGGACAGCGTTTAATAGAGCATCCTCATCATGCAGATAGCTCTGCAAATGCACTTACAGAATATAAAAATGTCAGGAATGATGTGAATAAAAGATACCATTTTCAATGTGCCACTAGAAGAGGGCAGCACATAAGGTGATTGAGAATGCAGCTCTGTAGAAGAATCAGCGTATCAGCAGTTGCGAATTTACAGCATCGTATCATGCTCCAGAGTTGTGTTTAACATTGCTGGCATGCCTCAACAGCACAAATGCGCATAGTTTTTCACAATTTACAGATTTTTTAAGGGAATCATTGGTGTTGAGTGGCCATACTCAAGAATTATTAAAACACTTGGGGCAGGAAGTATCAGCAATTAATCGATATCGGTATAATTGTTCAGAGGAAGTGCACATACCTCTATGCCTCATTCCATACAGTAGTGACATATAGGTACATGACAAGACTGCCTCATCATATAAGTGGCCATAGTGACAACAAACTAGATTAGAGTTACTGTTGCAACAGGACAGTCGCACAGTGTGAAATTTCAGCATTCTAAAAAGCCAAACCCCATGGTGCAAAAGCCCTGAAGGGCCATGGCGTGCCATGCAATCACTGCTCAGCCCGAAGGCCTGTAGATTATGAGGTGTCGTGTGGTCAGCATGACAAATCCTCTTGGCCGTTATTTTTGGCTTCCTAGGTCGGGGCCGCCATTTCACCGTCAGATAGCTCCTCAGTTGTAATCATGTAGGCTGAGTGGACCTTGAACCAGCCCTCAGATCAAGGTAAAAATCCCCGACCTGGCCGGGAATCGAACCCGGGGCCTCCAGGTAAGAGGCAGGCAGGCGAGCCCTACATTGCGGGGCCGGCCATTTCAGCATTCTAGCTAGGCATAAATACATTTTCAAGTTTATAAACAAACTACTTCCATTTCCATTCATAAACACACAATTACTGTTACATTAAATGTAGTGCATTACCTGCTAATTGGATTAGGGGAAGGTTGAATAAAATGGGAAACTTTATAAGTGGAGACCGATAAAAAAATCTCCTTAGCTTATTTAGCTTACCTTACTGAATAGAATGCAATGAACTGAGACTTCAGTATATTCCTGTTAAATGCATGCAGTATTAGAGATTATAAACAGAAATATGGATTCAATAACAAAATGTTTAAGATATCATAAAGGGACTATTTACCAAGACTCTAGTTATAAGTCACAGTGCTGAAATAAGATAAAAGAATTGCAACCAAGTCTTCATTTATTTAAATTTATTGTTGATTCAGAAAAAAAATTAAAAATTATAGAATGTTATTTTGAATTGACACTTTCAAAAAAAAATGTTAATTTTACAATAGAATAAACTTTTTGTTACACTTGAAATAATTCCTTGATCCATACAAAATTCACATTAAAACAATGACAAATCATAGGTTTATCAAAAAATACACATTTTAAATTTAGTAAATTATTAATGTTATAAATTACATTCATGAAATATATTTGTATTTTAGACAATGAGTATAATAATAATAATAATAATAATAATAATAATAATAATAATAATAATAATAATAATAATACGCATGTGGGGATTTACCGGTTACCTCCATCGTGCGCGTCCCATTGGAATTGGGGAAGCTCGCTGGCTCTGCCGCCAGCAGAGTCAGAGGGTAGTAGGGAAATAAAATACCACCGTGAAAAAAGACTGGTCCCTTGCCAGGGTTACGGCGAAGACTGGTAAATGACCAGAAGCCAGAAAACATCTTGAGGCAACCTCTAGGATTAACAACAACCCTAGTTGTAAAAGGATGGGTACCCGGCCAAAGCAAAGTCAAGTCAAAAAGCATGATGGCACAACATTTCAAGAAACATACCCCAGGGGGTAAATCTACGGATAAATCCCTTGTCGTAAACGCCACGGCGCACGAGTCTCGTTCGGATTCTGGGGGGAGACTCGACATCATGCAAGAGACGAGTCGGAGCGTCTCGTTGTACCCAGAAGAGTCAAAAACTCAGGCCAAAATCTAAAACCTTTCCTCAACTTTCAACATAAATTCACTTACACAAACTGGCAAGCTGAAAACCCTCACCAAAGCTCTTCACGAAAATCAGATATCCATAATGGCCCTACAAGAAACGAGGTACCCAGCTGAAGAGATTTTTGAATCCGAAGGCTACCGATTTTTCAAGAGCAAAGAGCAAAGAGGAATCCTCAATGGAGCTGTGATGCTTGGAACCGCGTTTGCTGTTAGAACCAAGATCCTTAAATCGGTTGCAAATTTCGAACCTGTGAATGACAGATTGTCTGTACTCACAATTAAATGCACGAACAAAACCTACGCCCTAGGTAACGCACATGCTCCTACAAACGATAACAACAAGTCTGATCCAGATGAAGTTGATAATTTCTGGGACCTACGGGATGAAAAAGTAAACAAAATCCCCAAACACCATGTCAAGCTTCTTTTGGGTGACTTCAATGCCCAACTAGGTCGTGAACAGAAGTACAAGAAAGTTATAGGAAATTACCCTGCTCACAAAAGAACCAATCTCAACGGCAAAAGACTGGTGTCCATTTGCGAAAATCACAACCTGCAGGTCATGTCGACCCACTTTCGCCATCTACCCAGAAAGCAAATACTTGGCGTTCTCCCGTCCAAGCTGTCGGAGAGTTCCAAATTGATTATGTTGCAATCTCCAGGAGAAACAGCCCTGAGATTATGAATGTTAAGGTAAAGAAAGGCATCAATGTGGCCTCAGATCATTATATGTCTCTTATCAAACTCAAACCAACTTCCGCAAACACAAGGAAGACAACCAAACAGATCACACGCTTCGACAATGATAAACTTCGGCAAAGGTTCGAGGAGTCCCAGGAGAAGGCTAGACCAAATGACTGTGACTTTAACAACGCCAAAAGTCTCCTAGTTGAGGCCGCCAAAGACATTGCAGAAATCAAGAGAAGCAAAAAGCATGCCTGGTGGAATGGTACCTGCGAATCAGTCCTCCAAGAAAGACTCAATGCGTGGAAACAGTACTACTCAACGAAATCAGAAAATGATTGGGAAACCTACAAAACCCAATGTGTCCAAGCAGCTAGGGTGTTCAGAACTGAGAAATGTAAATAAGAAAAATCTCTCATTGAAAAGATAGAACAAAACTTTAGGAAGAATGAAAGCAGAGAGTACTACAGAGCCATCAAACGCAAACTCACTGGCTATAAACCACCATCTCTATGCTTTGAGCGAAAGGACGGCACACTGGTGACGTCAGATGAAGAAAATTGCAGCATTCTGGCAGATTACTTCAAGAATTTACTTAATTGTTCTAAACCGCAAAGCGCCATTGAGACCAAGGAACCCTTACTCAGGTACCCAGATTCCAGACCACCTGACAGAGATGAAATCAAGCGCCACATTGCCCGTCTCAAAAATAACAAAGCGCCGGGGGAAGACTCAGTAGTAGCAGAATTATGGAAATATGCCCCAGAGGAATCACTTGATATCTTGCAAAAGCAAATAGAAGAAATTTGGAACAAGGAGACCCTACCCGAAGATTGGAAAATAGCTTTGATCCATCCATTACACAAAAAAGGCAGCATGAAGAACATCAACAACTACAGAGGAATATCTTTGCTACCCGTGACTTACAAAATTCTATCACTTGCCATCCTGGAGCATTTGGAAGCACAAGTCGAACATCAAATAGGTGAATACCAAGGAGGGTTCAGAAGAGGTCGCTCAACAGCTGAACAGATCCAAAATCTCAAAACGATCATCAGATATTGTATACTAAGGTCCAAGCAGTATGTGTCTGTCTTTGTGGACTTTAAGAAGGCGTATGACTCCATTGACCGGGAAGTCCTGCTAAACATCTTAAATGAATTTGGAGTTGATTTGAAACTGCTGGCATTAATTAGAGCCACCCTGACTGATACAAAATCCAAGGTGAAGTTCCACGGATGTCTCTCGCATTCCTTTGACATCAAAACAGGAGTCCGACAAGGTGATGGGCTATCCCCAATACTCTTCAACTGTGTTCTTGAAAAGATCATCAGAACCTGGCGGGTGAGATTACAGGAAACCAACTACAGTCCATTTAGAATAGGAACCAAATCCAAGGGGATCGCAACAGACTGCTTAGCATTTGCCGATAATATTGCTGTTCTCTCAAACGACATAGAAACCGCTAGAGCTCAAGTTGAAATTTTAAAGGAAATGGCCGAACAAACTGGTTTGCAGATATCGTTTGAGAAAACAGAAGTAATGACTAACATCAAAGAGGCTCCACCAAAACTCCATACAAAATACGGGGACATCACCCGAGTGGACAAATTCAAATACCTGTGTGAGATCATCATGAAAAATGGACTGGACAAAGAAGCACTTCAGGAGCGAGTACGCAAACTGGAAATAGCCTACCAAACATCCCGCACAATCTACAACAAAAAATGCCTTTCCCAAAACACCAAGATACGTCACTATGAAACAGTTCTGAAGCCAGTAGTTCTATATGCAGCCGAAACCCTGTCTCTAAATGCCAACAAAGGACTCCTTGAAGAACTGGAGAAAAGAGAACGCAAAATTGTGAGAGGAATCTTGGGATCAAAGTACAGAAATGGAATCCATCAAAAGAGATCCAACAAGGAAGTCTACAGCAAAACAGAGAAAATTACCAACACAATCAGAAAAAGACGAGCATGATTTTACGGTCATCTGAAAAGAATGGATGGAAGAAAGTTAACTAAAGAAATCTTTCACTTTTTTTATTCAAACCCCAAAACCACAATTCCCTGGTTTAAAAATACCAAAGAAGACCTGCAAATGCTACATATCTCAGCTGAAGACGCCCTTAACAGAGATCTCTTCCGCAAGAAAATATTGACGAACGGGCTAAACCGAGATGAGTAACCGAAGAGAAGACACAGTGTCCCTTGGACAGAGGAGCGTAAGCAGGCCCACTCACAAAGAATGAGAGAAATTTGGGCTCTAAAGAAGGCCAAGTTCAGTGTCAAATGCAACAAGACTTAACATGGTCCTTGATGGCCCCAGCGAATTATATATAATAATAACAATAATAACAATAATAATAATAATAATAATAATAATAATAATAATAATAATAATAATAATAATAATAATAATAATAATATCACTCGTAATAGAGAATGAACAAAGTGAGAAAAACAATCAGGAACAGTGAATACATTCCTACAAATCAACATTATAAATCTGATTCAGTGTCAGAATCATTATGGGATTCTGCTTCCTGTTGCAGTGCAATTACTCCTTTACAAGTGGGCTTCCTGAGGCTAGAAATTAAGGGATCAGAAGTTCCCAATAATCTTGAAATAATATCCTTATTGCCAGGTTGAGTAGTTCAGATGGTTGAGGCACTGGCCTTCTGACCCCAACTTGGCAGGTTCAATCCTGGCTCAGTCCGGTGGTATTTGAAGGTGCTCAAATACGTCGGCCACGTGTCAGTAGATTTACTGGCACGTAAAAGAACTCCCGTGGGGCTAAATTCTGGCACCTCAGCGTCTTCATAAACCGATAAAGTAGTTAGTGGGATGTAAAGCCAGTAACATTAACAAAATTTTAAAAATTTAAAAAATATTAATATCCTTATTTGTTAGTACTCAGGACATCTTTCTACTGTAACATAATAGATAATTTCTGAAGTCTTTGTTTCTAGGCTACTAGGCCTCCTCAGACAACTGACGTATTGGTAGCATGAAGGAATTATTATTTCAAGACTATGCACTAAAATCTTGTATACGCTAACTAGCACATAGAACCATGTATACAGTTCAACATATAGTTTCCATGTAGTATCCAGATATTCTTTGAATTACTTTATATGAATTTCAAACCCACAATCCATCGTTTGCAATATAATGTGAAATCTGTGGATCAGGTTTACATCAATTTCAGTGATTTCTGCACTTACTTCTGCATCTCAGAAGAATCGTCTGGCCGTATTCCTATCATTAGTTGTCCCAAAACCAGGCTTTGGTTTATCGACGTCAAGTCCCATTCCTTCCTGATTTCACTTTTCCATTCTTTGAAAACAGCTTTTTCTTTGGCCCCTCTAATTTGCCACTTTTGTACCTTTAAACAATAACTGATATGGAACAAACGAATCCAGGCATGTAAGGAAGATATTCCGAAGGAATATGTTTCCATATCTTACATTTGTGCTTCGGCAGCTTATTGAATTCATTTCTTTGAGACTTGCTCCACACAGATAGCATTTCTTTTTCTGCATTGCCTGTTACAGCATTGCATACTTTACCGTCAATCACTGTACTTAAAAGTGAACGAGTAACTAAGATTTTGTTACTGCCGATATTTATTACAGGTGGCTGCAAACATTCAATCTGGTTCTCAATCTTTTTTATCTTTTCGTTTATCAGTGCAATAAATTCTTTGACAAATAAGAACTTAATAGGGCGACAGAGCCTGGGTGATGATGTTTTAGGATATTGCCAAACTATTTTTCTGTCCTCAGAATTAGATATCAATCATTTTTGGACAAATGATACAAATAAATATTCATCATTGAAGGTTTCATCTTGGAAGTGCTGCTTGTCTTGACTATGTCCCTGCACTATCGTCACACCCCCATTTACTTACAACCAAGCTCGATAGCTGCAGTCGCTTAAGTGTGACCAGTATCCGGTATTCGGGAGATAGTGGGTTCGAACCCCACAGTCTGCAGCCCTGAAGTTGGTTTTCCGTGTTTTCCCATTTTCACACCAGGCAAATGCTGGGGCTGTACCTTAACTAAGGCCATGGCTGCTTCCTTCCCATTCCTAGCCCTTTCCCGTCCCATCGTCGCCATGTGACCTATCTGTGTCGGTGCGACGTAAAGCAAGTTGCATGCATTTACTTATAAGTGCAAACAATAACACCATCCAATGATGAAAAAGTGGCAGTTAAATCATCTTCTTGCACTTTCACCAAATGACTAAGAGTGTGATCCAGTATTGCCTGAAGTTGGATTTCCGCACAAACTTCATTGACTGAAATTGTATCCTGCATAGGGTAACATGCTTTCTTAGCTTCTTGCAGAACATAGTAGGGAGGGTACAATAATGAATTCATTTCTCTTGCATTCTTGTATATGTTTATATACTGCTGTACAGTCAACCCTGCAGAAATGAAAATTGCCAATGCTTTCTCTGGGGTATTCTGCTCTGGCTGATTCTGGTACAATTTCCTGAATTTTTCTATTTTTGTTGTGCAAGATGGAGATGCTGTTGATAGTTATGTCACTAAACCTGCAGTATCCCTTTTACCCATTGTTTGCAAACACATTTCGGCTTCGACCTTCTTCACTTTTTGCTTTTTACTTCTCTCACCCACTTCTTGAAAATCTATCTTTGGCTTGCACGTACTTGAACTTGGCAGGCTTAAATATTCAGAGTTTCTTTCTTGAAACATACTACATAATTTCTGTGGAAACTTTACATTAACATCAAGCCAAATTTCATGTTTTTGTTCAAATGAAGAAAGGCATTTACAGCTTCAGATCCACCTTTCATTAAATTTAGAGGACATTTTCAACATGAAATATTTCATGTGAGTCCTTCAAATCGTAAAGCTGAAGTACACATGATACCATCTTCATTATGGTTTCTGGCTTTGTGGAATTCTCCTATGCAACATCTTAAAATTGATGGACCTGGTCTTGAAATTGATGGACCGGGTACTGAAATTAATGGACCGGCTTCTGAAAGATAATTTTAAAACAGAAGTTCTACTCTTTTGTGTATCATAATATTTTGCATATGTGTAGGGTGGATGCACATCTATCACATATATAAAATTCAGAGCGGGGAAAAAGGGTGTTTTTTTTTATAGGACTCATTAAAGAAGAAAAATGTTCATATTTAATCAAAATTTTATACTGCAAAATGCACAAGAATGAACCAAAATTAACAATTAATAATAATCTAGCTGTACATATTTAAAAAGTATATACTTTCCTCTGCAAAATCCATTTTCACAATAAAAATATCTTAACACAGTCGCTAGTTACGTAGATTCATCTGAACATACTACAGACAACTGTCAGTGCGAGACGCAAGGATCAGTAAGGAGCGCAATGTTTACACAACTGTAGAGATAAGATATACACAGCTTTAAAAACTATGCGGTCAGGTATTCTTTGTATAGTCAAGAACTTAAAATAATGCTCTCCATAAAGGAAATAGCTTAGTTGAGAATGTATTTTTATCTAGCCAGATCTCTAAAATTTCACTCCGTGAGTTTGGCTGTGACCATCTCTAACTGCTTCCTTTAAGCTGGACTGTGATCACAGGTGCTCCTATGCTGTCTTTGACTCAAGACTTAACCACCACATAGCTTGCTTCCAGTTGTGTCAAGAAAGGAACACCCGGAGAGACAAATGCATTCAATGGCAAAAGCAGATTGTGCTTGTTTATGTAGAAGGCATCGACCACATGAAAGATATCATCTGCAGTATATATAACAGCAACAAACAGAACAAATGCCTGAAATCATGGTGTGGGAAGCCATAGCCTACAATGTCCATTTGCCTTTGATGTTTGCAAAGGGAACACTGAAGAATCCAGGACTTCGTCCAACCTGCTCAGTTGCCAATCACGCAACAACATAGTGATATGCTATTTCAACAGGACAGTGCACACCCACAATCCGCTTGTGTAACTCAACACACTATCCAAGGCATTTGTAAAATCTCCTTGCCAGACCTGTCCTCCTCTGAGCATGTATTGGACTCTGCTATTGCATCAGTACGAACGTTGAGGGATGCATTGCTGCTAAAAGAGAGTATAGTACATGGAGTACCAAAACTGTTTTTCTACACACCCTCCAGAAACTATATACACGAGTATGGCCATATGTGTTAGACTGAGTTCAGCACACTGTGTACTGATTACCGAAACAAATATTCTAAAAGTTTTCCAGAATCTGTATACTTGAGTACGGCTTCGTCCATATGACTGTATGGTATACTGTATACGGTCTGTGTGAATAAAATATCATCCTCCTGGGATGAGGGATTTATGATATTGGTGGGATTTTTTTCAACCTCATTGGTGTAGAAGAACAGCATAGCTAGAATTATTGGATTACACTATGTTACAAAGTTTTCATGACTTTCCACTCACTGTTTCTGTTCAACAAAACTGATGAAATTAACACAGCCTTAGTATTCTATTGGCTTAATGAGCATAATTGCAACTGATCGATTAATTGGAACACATACAACACCTAATTATGAAAATTTTGTTTTCTTAAATGAGATCCAACAGAAATAATAATGAAAAGTGACAGAGACAGTATATTGAAAAAAACGGTTCTTCTTTCGTTACATGTTCTCATCACCAAGATTCTGAGATATATGTTTGGTACTTGTGGTATGCAATTAATTATGATGTTCCCTCGTCTACATCTGACATTTTCCAATGCAGACTGTCTCCTACAGGATGATTTGCTAAAAGCTTCATTCAAAATTCATCATTTGATTCTGCACTTAATTTTGTCCATGATGAGAACATTCACAAAAGTATTTACTTTTGAATTAATGAACAGTAGTAGGATACACCACTTTTGCAGAAGTTTTGCAATATACTTTCTTTGCTTTTTCCAGTATTATTCTAAATATTGAAACTTTAAATTATATATCAATTATATGGTGGAGGGAACACTACGCACAAGAAGCAAATGAGTTTTGTAATAATATCCATTTAGTGGATGCTTTCATTTTGTGTTTATTCACATATTCATTATAGACTAGGGTGTTGCACACAGTAAATTATTTACAGTTCTTTCTATATCAGGAACAAGCATCCGTAAAACCACCAGTCAAATACAGTGACAGAGATTGTAGTCTGTGAGAGGCCATGGAACCTGGGCTTGATAAAATTTAAAGCTGAAAAAAAATACTTTCGTGGACGTAAGTGGGCTTTAACATTCAGAGCACTTTGGCCACCGGCTTATGAAGTCTCAGATACTATTGTTGAGGAAATTTGCATAAAACTCTTGAAAAGTAGGAGAGTAGTTGAACCCATCTATCACAATGGTATTACGCTGTAGTTCTACAACCCCAGTTGTAAGGTATGTGGATGGATCACCTCCGACTGACATGAAAGAAGGTTTAACAAAGAAATCAAGAGTGAGCATGAGCATTGCACATTAATTAAACTGTGTGGAAAATTCTTCTTTTAAACATTGAATAACTTCAACATAGCCTACTGGTAATCATTTAGATTTGCTCTACCATGAATTGAATATAAGTCTGGGAATTGGGCTGCATCTGCTCTTATTAGTTATTTCTTTCCATAATAGAAGTTTTCTCTTGAACACCTCAATCATTTCTTAAAACCTCTCTGTAAACAGGTGGTTTCTACCTTGCATTACTAAGTTCAGGACGTTGAGGTGACCGACAATATTTGAAAGAAACCTTAAATTTGAAATCCAGTCAGGACATGCATGTTTTTCCTCTGTCTTTCCCTTTGTCTCAAAAAAAAAAGTTCTATTTCTTTTCTCAAGTGGAAAAATTGTTTTAAAATTGCTCCTCAGCACAGTCATCAGACCTCACAATGATAAAATACATACTGTACCCCACATCCACAGATGCAAGGAATTCCTTGAACTGACAAAGAACAAAGTTCACAGTGCAGACATCATTCATCAGTCTTCAGTTTTTGCCAAACTGGCAGGAAGTGCTTCCTGATATATAAGGTGGTATGATGACTGACATGAAAGCCAACTACTTTTACGGTTTTCAGAGACATGAGTTGTTGGAATTTTGTCCCACAGAAGTTATTTTACGTGCCAGTAAATCTACGGACATGAGGCTGACATATTTGAGCACCTTCAAATACCACTGGTCTGAGTCAGGATCGAACCTGCCAAGTTGAGGTCAGAAGGCGCTTCAACTGTCTGAGCCATTCAGCCCGGCAGATGACGTTTCAATAGACAGCATGCCGCATCTCACTTTTGCCTCAAATGACATATCATGTGATCCTGAAGCAAACAATTACAATGACAAATATTTGGTAGATCGCTAAAGACAAAGACAATAATCACTTGTAATAGCTTGAGGTCCCGAGGTGTAGTGGTTGACATTAGTGGCTTGAGGTCCCATGAATTACAGCACTTGCTTAGCATCAAGCCGATTCGTCAGCCCTTGCATTAAAGTCACACCATTGTCGGCTATGTGCTGATATTAACCTCCTCCAAACCCAGGGCAAATAGAAAAATGCCTTTGCTCTATTAGTATGAGCAATTGAATGGGTGCTCGCAAAAACAGGCTAACCAACAAATTTGGAAAAAATGAGTTATGTGCTGCCATCAATTGAGGAAGGTTCAAAGTATCTTCTGTGAGTTGGGCTAACATGAGGCAATCCTGTGTGATGAGATATAATGCTTTGAATTTTATGCCATTTTATTTAGGCCAATTTTGTTCTTGCAAAATCGGGCTAACAGACGTTTATGGAGCAGGCCGTAAAGGTGGCGTTGCTGTATATGTAGGTTAGCAAACCTTATCCCCATGTATACTAGAGACTGTGGGTTTTTCTTGTGTTTTTGTGCCAGATGAATGGAAAGATTTAGTAAAAAGAGCTAGAGTAAGAAAGCCATTTCAAGTAGTAAAAATGAAAAGTGATAAGTTTGTGAGCACTCAACCTTTGCTAGAAAAATTAACCAAGAGAATGGTATCTGTAAATAAGCAAAGAGTACTAATTAGTAAAGTTTCAGGCATACTATTTATGAAAGATGTACCATTGAAGTATTTTTAAAATATCCAAATGGTATTGTTGAGGAATATGATTGTGTTGACCTTCACAAAATGAACAGTAATGGTGGTCGGCCATCACTTGCTAGTGTTCAGCTGTCACCAAAGTACAGTGTTACAAGGCCAATAAAGCCAGCAAAGCTTAAGGACTTGCTTGAGCTACTTGAATATGTTCCTGCAATATATCACCAGTATTAGAGAGAACTGACAGCTGCCAGTGGCCAAGAGGTGACTGAGGAATCATTTTCCAATGCATTAGAATATGACCCATGTGACTGATGATTGTCCCATGAGGGACAGTTATGTTATACAGTATTTCAAAATAAGTCTGAAGCATCTTTATGTCTAAAAAAAACCCACAGCACTTATGCCCTTGGAAGGGCTCTGGCCTGCCCAGCGACTGCTACTCAACCCGAAATCCTGCAGATTACGAGGGGTCGTGTGGTCAGCACAACGCATCCTCTCGGCCGTTATTCTAGGTTTTCGAGACCGGGGCCGCCATCTCACCGTCAGATAGCTCCTCAATTCTAATCACGTAGGCTGAGTGGACCTCTAATCAGCCCTCAGGTCGAGAGAAAAATCCCTGACCTGGCCGAAAATCGAACCCGGGGCCTCCGGGCGAGAGGCAGGCACGCTACCTCTATACCACGGGGGCCGGCATCTTTGTGTCTAATTTATTGTATAAAACACCTTTTTTGTATTGTATGATCATAAAATAAAGTTTGGTTATGAATCTAAGGTAAACTATTAACTATAGCTAGGTCAACGCAGAAGTCAATTTTCGTCCGTTTTTTATATTCCTATTTTTCCAAGCACTTTTCATTTTTAATGCAGTCCCAATATATGGTATTGATAATTTAAAGGTACTACATCAAGAAAAAAAATGAAACAAATATTATTTTTATGGTATAATTTTTGTTTTTTGACATTTGCAAAAGTTGATTTATCTCTGTTCTGACAAAATGTTGGTTAGCCCGTTTTTGCGAGCACCCATTCAATTTTCACTTCATACTTACCATTTTATGAACTGCAATGTGCCAACAGAAATAACAGCTAATGATATCACAAAAACACAAAAAGCAGACACAAACACTTCAGTGTTTCATGTATTTTCTCCTAAACACCAGAATGAGAATCATAAAGCATGGCTAATTATGATGCTAGCTCGCTACGTCTCCTAGGTGGGGTTGTATTTCTCCCTCCATTCACTGAGCTGTTGCACTTGGTTTGGATCATTGACCATTTAGGTACTATGCCCCCCCCCCCCTCTCTCTCTCTCAAGGTCAAGTTGTCAGTGCTGTTAACAGAAGAGGGAAACTCATGCCATTTATGCTGAACTGTCATTTGTAATTTCATTTTGTAATGGCACAGTGTGTGACCTGTTGCCATTTGAATTGTATGATCATTACAATTGTTCACAATTGTTGGTTTGGGGTTCACCATCTAATCAATACTTGTATAGTGTTAATTATATTTATTTACGTTTAAAAGTACATTGTCATATGTTATCAATTTCATTTCCATAATGATAGTTCAACAGTTCACAATATTGTAGGTTTTGGGGTTCTCCACCTAATCAATACTTGTATAGTTTTAATTATATGTTAACATATGACCATGACAAATAGAATACCTAATGTGATCAGTCCGCTCTCTCAACATTGCCGTTGGTGGCCCTGCTGGAGTTAGGCACTGCAGTCGCAACGCATCAGCTGCAACAACATGTGCGCCAAACTGTCAATGAAGGCATGCACGTGTAATGTCATGGTGATAATTTTAATGATTACTGAGGGAATTTGCTCGTTTTAATATTTCCCAAAAATCCGTGTTAATATCTGTGCAGTGCTTTGTGAGTGCAATCAATTAGTTCTCTATTACTTCCAGAAAATGTTGTACTGTTTCTTTCCTGGTTGTAAATTGGTTTTCGGAAGGAAGCTTGATGGTAGACAACTTTTTATACCGCCAAAAGAAAATAAAGTTTGCGAAGTGGGCAAGATTTATTCCACAGAAAGATAAGCAATTGTTGGCCAAAAGCAGAATATATGACCTGCATTTTTCTGCAAATTTAATTCCTCATTATTCAAGACTGTTTATATATTGAAAATTGGGAAAGTGCTGTCCCAGAGTTAAGCCCCATTCTCGATCCTTTGATATAAAACTGTGGCCGGGTATGTTGTTAGGCAATCCTCAAAATTTATGAAATGTATATCCTGTGTCCGTTCTTTCCGTCATGCAAGTGAAAGTCAGTTTTCAGTTTTTATGGAAATTAATGAGGGCAGTGGCACGAGGTTTCTAACACGTCCATCTGTAAGTGTGTGTGACATTCTTTTCCAAACTGAAAGGAAAATTCATGAAAAACTGACCTTGTTTAGGTCGATGTGGGGTGATATTTATCACAAGTGTCTTGACTCGATTGAGGCGATGTCATTTGTGCCATCAGACCTGTTTAAAGTGACGATTCTTCTTCAGAGTGAGAGAAATACGCAGAGATCTTAAAGCTTGACAATCTGCTAAGTCCACTCGTAAACTATCAAAAGTGGCCTCAAACTAGTTTTGGTGGGTAATTTAAGTCATTTACTTTATTTGAGAAAAGTGTCTGTGTTATTTGCAATCTGGCGCATGTTTAATGTTTTCTGTGCTCTGTTTAAGTCTTTTTCTTAAGTACGTAAATCACAATATTGCGTTTGCTTTTCATAATGTTCCATTTTATCTTGTGTGTTATCTTATTAAAATCCAATGATATTTCTTTGTGGAGACAAAGTATTATTCATAAGTCTAAAGAATTGGCTGTTGTAATTTGTTACTTGCATATCAGTGTAAAATAGCTGACCGTGTAGAGTTGGTGTTAGGCTCCACTAGCACCGCTCCAAGGGAGCGCGCTTGAACTCGGTGAGTGATCTCACTAGGTCTATATGTCGTGATATGATCATTACAATTCATAATGCAGTGTTCTCCCCAGAAATTTTCATCAGCCAGGTAGCAGGAATGAGTAGCCGGGTGGGGAATACTACATAAAAAAACAAATATGGTAAAATTGTATTTTATTTCCCGTAGGCTATTAACAATAGTATCAGACAGGTAAACATTAACTGCAAAATTGAACTATTTTGGTGTTATTATCACGAACAAGACATAACAGAATATTTTGAACTTCTAGTGTTCTTCTGCTCATTCATAACCATTTAACACTGATGCTTACCACTCGGTTGCTGTGGAGTGCCATATGAATTTGTGATGTCATGTGGAATCGAGTGCTTGCAAGCAATTCCACGCAAATCCAGGTGCAATTATGCTGACAATAATAACGATTTATCATTTAAATAAACAGTTTTACAGTATATTGTTATAATCTGGAATGCGAATGACTCAAAATGTTATGTAACTAGCACATAATATCTACGTTATGTTAGCCGGGTGGTCCATAAAAACGGCAGGGCAGTGTGCCCCTTAAAAAGGTCCTAGGGAGAACACTGATAATGGTTACTTGTATATCAGCCTAGACACTGATACTCCCTTCAGTTTCTTTTTAAATGCTGTCAATTTTAAATGTTTTTTTTTCAACTGACCATTTTGGTGGAGGAGGGGGGGGGGGGGTGGATTCCCCCAAGTTTCACCCTTGTAGAACCACTCCTGGCTGTTTTCCTGATCTCTTGTACATGCTGTTCAAAGATAACAAGCATCTAGATGAGGTAGTCCAGTCCTTGGACCAAACCGAGGGGGTGCATGCAAATAACTGAATCCTCTTCTTCGTGCAGTGTCACATCCTCTTACCACTCTACCATGGTTTTGGGCTAGAAATGTAAGGACAAAATAGTTTTATGTATGCTTATATTTTAATTAACATTGTATTTATACAACAGACTTGCTAATTAATAAGCTTTATTGTAGAATCTATATGACTTCTAATTTTATAAATTATTATAATTGTATGAAGTACTTCATAATAATAACACTGCAGTAAGTTAACTGTTAGGGCATGAGAATTTAGATTCCCTCTCACCAAAACATAATACAATAACTGTTTGAACACCTATATATATTTTCCCTTACATTCTAGGTCAGTCATTAGTTGGTATGAAGAGTAAGAGCAGGTCGTGGATTGCTTTTAGCGAGAAGTAACAATCGTGATTATATAATGTTTAAGTTCCGAAGTGTGATTGGCAGTATGAACATACATGGTCTACACAAACATCATAGCAAGTAGAACAGAAAGTGTATGCACTTAAGTTGTTCACTCCTGGCTAGTATAGGGAATGTGGTGAATCGTCCACTAGAGGCAGCACTGTTGCTATGCGAGGGTTGGGTCTGTGAATGCAAGAACCTAAGTGTCATGCATTATTGTTATGTGAAAGTGAACAGCATGTGATTTGGTGGTAGTATTCATGTAGTTAGTGTAAACATAGTGCTGAGATTACATAAATTACAAATATACTGAGGAGGAAAAAATGACGAATTTTGCTTCATTGCAGGCTGTAAGTCAAGCTCCAAAACTTCTAAAGGTAAATATTTCTTTAAACCATCTAAAGAACATGAAAATCCACCATTCTGTTTCCAGTCATTCGACCGGGTCAGAAATGGAATGAATGAAGCCCCATCTAGCGATGAGGATAGGAATTGTGCCGGCTCCCAAAGCCTGTCGCACTCCTCTTGGGGCAATGATTAATGAATGACAGATGAAATGAAATGATATTGGAGAGTGTGGCTGAAATTAAATACGACAGGGAAAACTGGAGTACCCGGAGAAAAACCTGTCCTGCCTTCACTTAGTCCAGCACAAATCTCACATGGAGTGACTGGGATTTGAATCATGGAACCCAGTTTTAAACCACTTAAAGATGGAGTAGAATTTTCAAAACGGGAAAAGGCAATCCCCATAAAAGGCAAAAATCTTTCTGATAAGTGTCATGTGTGTGATTCACATTTTTCTGATGAATTTATGGTAAATCAAACCCATGTGTACTATAAGGTAAACAAGGAGAGATTCCTAGTTATAGATGGAAACTAAAAACTGGCACTGTTCCTCATATATTCTCCAATTTGCCACAATATCTCATGAAACAATTAAAGAAACTAAAATCACCATGTAAAGACAGCCTCCAAAGACTGAGAAGAGTTCAAGAAACAAATCACACAGGCCACACCGCAAATTAAATTTTGATGCTTGTTCTGAGAGTGCTAAAAGAAATGAAGTAGATTCAGACACAACTAAACAGACAATAAGTTCACTTAAAAAACCAGAGACAGGAATGTAATTTAATGACTATCAGTAATAAATTGAAAATAGCTAATGCTAAGATACTGTAATGTTGCCCCGCAGTTTGGTGATAATGATGTAACCTAGGATGGGGATTGAACCGGTGAGGGTGGAGTATGTCACCCACAGTCAACTACATATATATGCATTATCAACTATACAGCAGATTAGCATAAAATAAAATAAAGTCAAATGTACCCCTTGTGGATGGGGGACGCAGATGAAGAATACATCCACGGTATCCCCTGCCTGTCGTAAGAGGTGACTGAAAGGGACAACCAAGGGATGATTGAATTGGAACAATGAAGACTACTTGTGATTAGTACCATCACGCGGGGAATATCATGGGTTGCCTTTACTTGCGAGTAGTACCACTATGTTAGGTACACAACAGATTTATGATTAGTAGCAGCAGAGATTGGTTCACTGTGGGTTTACAGTACCTGTGATTAGTACCACTATTTGCAGAACACCATGGATTTACGTTGCCTGTGATTAGTACCATTATATGAGTGACAATGTGGGTCTGCATTGCCTGTGATTAGTACCCACTATACGAGGAACACCACGGAAATACCAGCGCCCATGATTAGTACACCTATGTGGGGAACACCATGGATTTGCATTGCCTATGAGTGGTGCTATTATGTGAGAAACACCATAGGTCAGTGTTACTTGTACAACGTACAATACCTGTGAGTAGTACCATAAAGTGTGGAACACCATGAGTCTACGCTACTTTTGATTAGTACCGCAACATGAGATAAACCATGGTTCCACTTGCGATAAGTACCATTATGAGGGGCCGACAACATGGATTTTGGGCCCCCTTTCCACAACAAGCATCATCATCATGGACCCCTTTAGACAACAAGCATCATCGATTTAGAATTGTGCTTTGGAAGCAGTCCCTTGGACAGTAATACTATTGTTTTAAAACAGTTTCTGGGAAAGTGGGGCATTGCTGGATGCATCCACTGATTGTTTTAAGTTCATAATCGTTGTTCATCGTCTTCTTTTTGAATTATAGTCACTGGATCGATTTTGGAATTCTTTTTAACTTTCAGTATTGTGAGTTGGATCCTCTGATTATTTTAAATTTATATTCATCCATTCATTCTTCATCATCACATTTTGAATACTGGTCAGTGGATGAATTTTAGACTTTTAAACTGTCATTACATTTCATCTCATTTTGTATCATTAGAGGCTGATGACTTAAATGTTAGGCCCCTTTAAACAACAAACATTATCATCATCAAATAAAATGTCCATGGAATCTGGGCTTCCTCAGTGCCTCCAGCTTCTCAGTCAAGTCTAATCTGCATGGTTGGTAAGTTCCAACAATGATTTAACTCAGTTCATAAAACTTTCCTTTCTGCCTGAGGCAGACAGTCATCTTGTGCAATGGCTTATTACAATATAATTGAGGGGATATACAATGTATGTATGTATGTATGTATGTATGTATGTATGTATGTATGTATGTATGTATGTATGTATGTATGTATGTACGTACGTGACAATGGAAATGAAATGCATGCACCTGCACAAATGGACTGTATGAGCAACATTTTCACACCATTCATAGCAGGGACTGGCTGCAGAAGGAAAATGAAGATATTACGGACCTGAAAATTGGTACTTTTGATCTCTTTTAAAAACAAAGAAACACGTACTTTTTGTTTTTGGAAAATCCAATTAATGGGAGGGTGAAAAAGGTGTTGAAAACCTTTAATCAGGATACCAGTACTTTATGTATGTATGTATGTATGTATGTATGTATGTATGTATGTATGTATGTATGTATGTATGTATGTATGTATGTATGTATGTATGTATGTATGTATGTATGTATGTATGTATGTATGTATGTTCAGTCTTCAGCCCTAAGGGTGGTTGGATCCTCAACAGCCCTGCCATCACCTGTCATATATGGCCTCGGCATTTCTGAAAAGGTGTACTAGGGAAATGAGGAGTGAGGTAGTTTCCTGTTGCTTTCCTCACCAAGCCACCAGTTGCTATTACATATCAGTCTGCCAAGCCCACTGAAATGCATGCACCTGCACAAATGGACTGTATGAGCAACATTTTCACACCATTCATAGCAGGGACTGGCTGCAGAAGGAATGGCATTACTAGCATCACTCATACCTCAGTCAGTTTCATACTGTCAAAGCCAAGGATAAGACAGAGAGAGATCAATGAAAGTAACAAAATTGCTCTGCCCATACCAGAAGATATAGTGCACTGTAAACACTAGGTCCTGCCAGAAAGTATATCTATATATATAAAATAACTTGTCCTGACTGACTGACTGACTGACTGACTGACTGACTGACTGACTGACTGACTGACTGACTGACTGACTGACTGACTGACTGACTGATTCATCATCGCCAAGCCAGAACTACTGGACATAAAGAAATGAAATTTTGGGGATATATTAATATTAAGATATAGGTGCTCGCTAAGAGAGGATTTTTGGATATTCCGTCCCTAAGGGGGTGGAAAGGGGGGTGAAATTTTAAAATGAGTGTATCTGTATCTCAAAACTTTAAAAGTTCACAGATGTAAAAAATTGGTATTTAAAATCTTCTTCAAAAGTAAGGAAACATGTATTTTTTTGTTTTCAGAAAATCCCAATAGGAGCGGTGAAAAAGGGGTTGAAAACCTTTAATCAGGATACCGGTACTTATATCTCAGAAAATGAAGATATTACGGACCTGAAAATTGGTACTTTTGATCTCTTTTAAAAACAAAGAAACACGTATTTTTTTTTTTGTTTTTGGAAAATCCAATTAATGGGAGGGTGAAAAGTGGGGTGAATATTTAAAATGACTGCATCTATATCTCAAAACTTTTAAAGTTTACAGATGTAAAAATTGGTATTTAGATTCTTCATTAAAAATAAAGAAACACATATTTTTTTGTTTTCGGAAAATCCCAATAGGAAGGGTGGAAAGGGTGAAAAATGGGTTTAATGCCTTTAATGAGGCTACTTATATTTCAGAACCTGAAGATATTACAGACCTGAAAATTGGTGTTTGGGATCTCCTTTAAAATTAAAGAAATACGTATTTTTTGTTTTTGGATAATCCAATTAATGGGGGGGTGAAAAGGGAGTGAATTTTTAAAATGAGTGTGTCGATATCTCAAAACTTTTAAAGTTTATAGATGTAAAATCAGGCCAATTATGGCCTAAATACCAAACTGGTATGCCCTGGCCAAAGCCGGGCCAAAAGGAAGACCATCAGGTAGAGTCTCGTGCTACTACAATCCAGCACTAGGACTAGCGACTCACATAGAGACAAGAGAAAACACCGTAATAGTACAATTAAAAAATCTTCAAATCGTAGGAATCTATATAAGACCCCAGTGCTCAGCAGACGAAGTGATAAAAATCGTAATGACTGCACTGAACGAAACTGACCCAGAGATTCCAACCGTGCTGGCAGGAGATCTAAAATGCCGAATAGACAGACCAAACAACAAATCAGAGGCACTATTTGAACTACCGGAAGAGGAAGGCTTCATCCTCAGCAACGAAGCACAGGATAAAACATACATCACCCACAACGGCTCGAGCACTATAGCCTTTTGTTCTACCGCGGAAATGACCTAAAGCTCACCACAGAGTCAGCAGGCACACCTATCAGGAAACAACTCCCAGTAAGAGCAGAATTCCAGATAATATCGACGGAGAGAACCACACAAAATTAGCAGCGATGGACACCAAGAAAAATAGTTCCCGATCTGCTAGTTCAGAACATAAACGTGGAAGAAATACTGAACACAATAGAAAGGGGCAAGCTTGATCTTGCACTGAGGAACCTAACTGAATCTCTGATGCAGTATGCATCCCCAAAACCGACAAAGAGGAAAAGCAAACCCTGGTTCGACAGTGAATGCTACACTGCACGGAACCTGGTCCTGGAAAAACTGAATGACCTGAAAAAGATAGACACGAACGACGACACTCAAAGGCTCAAATATGTGCACGCGAGAACGAGATATACCTCACTTCTGAAGGCTAAGAAACAACAGTATACACAGGGCAAAGAAGGAGAATTAATGCAAGAAGCAGAAGCAAAACCTTACAAAGTCCTAGAGCCACGGAGAACCAAGGTGACCCCATGTATCTCAATGACAATATGGGAAAACCACTTCGCAAATATACTTCAGAAGAAGAAAATGCAATACCATACAAAAGGAAGTACCCCACTAACGGAAGAAGAAAGAATAACAGAAGACGAAGTTTGGCAAGCAATTGAAAAGAGCAAACCTCGAAAAGCAGCTGGCCCAGACAATATCTCAAACGAGCTGATAAAAGGATCAATGATATATACCATTAAGTTATGGACAGCCCTATACAACAAGTGCCTAGAAATCATGGACACACCTGCAGTATGGAGAAAATCAACGGTCAAGGTGATCTACAAAGGGAAAGGACCACAGAACACCCCAGAATCCTACAGAGGGATAGCCCTGGAATGTGCACCATTCAAGATAATGAACAATATCTTACTCAAAAAGATCCATGACAACATAATGGCAGTTATACCTCGGGAACAGTACGGCTTTACTCCCGGAAGATCAACTCTACAAGCGGTGGGACACGTACTCCAATTCATAAGCGAAGCCCTGGCTAAACCCAAAGGCCATGCATATGCAGCATTCGTTGATTACAAACAAGCTTTTGACAGGGTAAACAGGGATAGAATACTGGAAAAACTAAAGCCTGTGTTAGACGAACAAAGTCAGATCTTTAAGTTCATATCAAGCATCCTCCGAGAAAATACAATCAGAATCCACAATGGCCAAATCCAATCCAAAGGAATCCAGCAAACAAACGGAGTACTCCAGGGAGATCCTATAAGCCCCATTATGTTTAACGTACTTACCCATGATGTGATACAAAGGATACAAACAGAAGAAGTGATGATGTGGTTGTACGCTAAAGACATGATCCTGCTCTCAGAAAGAAGAGAGCCCCTGCAAGAAGCCATAAACAAATTGGAAGCATGGTCCCAAGAAAATGACCTAGTTATAAATAGGGAAAAGACAAAAATAATGAAATTCAGAAAAGGAGGAAATTCGGCAAACACTGACAGATTCACTTGCGAGGAAGAAGTACTAGAAATAGTCAAAAGCTACAAGTACCTAGGACTCACACTGCAAGTGACAGGACATGCCTTTTCCAAGCACATTGAAGACAGAGCTGTAAAAGCAATAAAGGCGACTTTTGAGATAAAGAAACTGAATCTACTATCCATCACAACAGCCCTGAGACTATTCGACATAAAGATTGCTCCCATTCCTTCATACGGCATACAGCTTATGTGGAACCACCTCACATACTCGAATCTGAAGCGATTAGAGGGAATTAAAACAGCCTACCTGAAAAGAATGCTCTGTGTCTCAAAATACATGCAAAACAGAATAATGTATATCCTGGCAGACACAACCTTCTTTATAGAAGACCTGATGAAAGCTCATAATCACCGAGCTCGATAGCTGCAGTCGCTTAAGTGCGGCCAGTATTCAGTATTTGCGAGATAGTAGGTTCGAACCCCACTGTCAGCAGCCCTGAAAATGGTTTTCCGTGGTTTCCCATTTTCACACCAGGCAAATGCTGGGGCTGTACCTTAATTAAGGCCATGGCCGTTTCCTTCCCACTCCTAGGCTAGCCCTTTCCTGTCCCATCGTCGCCATAAGACCTGTCTGTGTCGGTGCGACATAAAACAACTAGCAAAAAAAAAAGCTCATAATCTGATACCAACACCACAAAGCACCAGATTCCTAGAAGACAGGCGACAGAAAGCGAGGGACATCAATCCCGGACTCCTCACCACTCCAGCGATGAGAAGCGACGAATGGAAAAAGGCCAACTACCAACTGCGCCATTTATATACGAGAGTGGCAGCCCACGGACCACATCAACGAATATGTTCAACCAAGGGATACTACAGCCCCACCGACAGATGTCTGTGCACCATATGTGGAGGACCATGCAACACGTATCATATCATTGAGTGCAAAGACAGGACATTGACTTTGTCACAGTCTGCAAATGATGCTAATTTTGTTTAATTAATTAATACCTTGTACACAGTGTGTTTAATAAAATTATATTATTAAAATTGGTATTTAGAATCTCCTGTAAAAATAAAGAAACAAGTATTTTATTTTTTTTTTGCTTTCGGAAAATCCCAGTAGGAAGGGTGAAAAATGGGTTGAATGCCTTTAATGAGGCTACTTATATTTCAGAACCTGAAGATATTACAGACCTGAAAATTGGTATTGGGGATCTCCCTAAAAATAAAGAAACAGGTATTTTTGGTTTTTGGAAAATCTGAATAATGGGGGGTGAATTTTTAAAACGAGAATTTCTACAGTATATCTCAAAAAACTTAACATGTTACAGAAGTGTAAAATGGTATTTTTTATCTCTGTTAAAAATAAAGAAACGTATATTTTTAGTTTTCGGAAATACCACTTTGGTGGAAGGGGGGCGGGGGGTAAAAGTGAATGAAAATGGTGTTGAATTCTTTTAATTAGGCTACTGATATCTCAAAAATGAAGATGTTACAGACGTGAAATTTGATATTTGGAATCTGCTTTAAAAGTAAAGAAACACCTATTCTCGGAAAATCCAATGAGGGGTGGAAGAATTGAAAAATTAATTGACTTAATTGTATGAGAATACATCCATCTAATAAAAACTAAAGTTGTTACAGACATGGAAATTGGTATTTGGATCTCGTTTAAAAACAAAGAAAAACACGTTTTGGGAGGGAAACCATCCTGGGGGGCGGGAGTGAAAAGGAATTGAATTCCTTTCATGAGGACACATAAATAAAAACTGAAGAAGTTAGAGTCGCGATAATTGGTACTTAGAAGATCCTTTACTATTAAAGAAACAAGTATTTTTTGCCGGAAAATTCATTTGGTGGGGGGGAGGATTGTGAAAGGAAGTGAAAAAAAGTTAATTATTTTTATAGGGATACTTATGTCTCAAAACTGAACGTAACACACGTGAACATTGGTGTTTGGAATCTCCTTTAAAATAAAGAAACACGCCTTCTTTTTTGGGGGTAATTAAAACAGTGCTGTAAAAGGAGGTGAGACCAATTGATTTTACTGTTCATAAAGTACTTATAAGGAGCCTCCGTTGCTCAGGTGGCAGCGCGCCGGCCTCTCACAGCTGGGTTCCGTGGTTCAAATCCCGGTCAATCCATGTGATATTCGTGCTGGACAAAATGGAGGGGGGAAAGGATTTTCCGGATACTCCAATTTTCCCTGTCATCATTCATTCCAGCAACACTGTCCATTATTTCATTTCATTAGTCATTCATCGATCATTGCCCCGGAGGAATGCTTCGGCAGCCGGCACAATTCCTATCGTCGCCGCTAGATGGGGCTTTATTTATTTCATTCCTGACCCTGTCGAATGACTGGAAACAGGCTGTAGATTTTCGATGTACTTATTCTGATCATAAACCGATGATTTTTAATCTTTCTTGGGTTCGTTTACAAGAGCCGTCTTTTCCTTCGGAGAACGTTCTTAGATTACAGTAGATTCTCCTGGCATATAAATAAAAATTTAAACACATTTGAAATAAATGATAGGAATGAGATTAACCGTCAAATTGTTCACCACCATAATAAGGTCAATAATGCACGGAAGTATGTCATTCGTATCGCCAGAAATCCCGCACACTTGCTTACGTGCAACAATGGTGCTGGTCACATTGTCAACAATGACAATTGCAGCAGATGTAATTTACCGCCAAGTAGCGGTCTTGCATCTTGCTGTGGACCATCGTCGTCAAATGTGCGGACCGCGCTGGAAACGATCCTGAACGGGTAATGACTAAGAATGCAGTCCGGCCGGAGGTTCAGTACCACCAAGGCACCCAAGACGACACCACGCCGGACCTCCTGAAGGATTTGATACATAGTAAAAGTGATTATAGGAAAAGATAGCAAAGATTTAGGGACCCAACTGACTGGGTGGAATACCTGGACCTAGCCCGGGAAGTACGAAATAGATTGCTGGAAAGAAAGATTGAAAAAGGGGAGGAAACTTGCCGTAATCTATTAGAAAATGAGTCAGATCGAATTTTGGCGGATTCTCGCAGAAAACGAGTCAGACCGCGAATTTCGGCGGATTATATATCTAAGACAATAAGCATTCAATAATAAATTTCAGTATAATACCGTAGCGAAGCTAGTCTCTATATATAAAAGAACATGTCCTGACCGACCGACCGATCATCGCCGAGCCAAAACTACTGGACATAAAGAAATGAAATTTTGAGGATACATTCATATTACAATGTAGGTACTCGCTGAGGGCGGATTTTTTGATATTTCATTGCTAAGGGTGTGAAAAGGGGGGTTAATTTTTAAAATGAGTGTAGCTATATCTCAGAACTTTAAAAGTTTACAAATGTAAAAATGAGTATTTAGAATCTCCTTTGAAAACAAAGAAACACGTATTTTTTCTTTTCTTGTTTTCGGAAAATCCATATAGGAGGGGTGAAAAAGGGGTAGAATGCCTTTAATGAGGCTTCTTATGTTTCAGAAACTTAAAATACTACAGACCTCAAAATTGGTGTTTGGGATCTCCTTTAAAAGTAAAGAAACACATATTTTTTTTTTTTTTTTTGGAAAATCCAAATAATGAGGGGAAAATGAAGGGGGTGAATTTTTAAAATGAGTGTATCTATATCTCAAAACTTTAAAGTTAAATAAAGAAACATGTATTTTGAATGCCTTTAATGAGGATACTTATGTCTCAGAAACTGAGATATTACAGATCTGAAAATTGGTATCTGGGATCTCCTTACAAATAAAGAAACACATTTTTTGTTTTTTTTGTTTTTGGAAAATCTAATTAATGGGGTTAAACAGGAGTGACAAATTGCGGTGAATTTTTAGAAATACATTATCTACCCTCCCCTGCGACCCATGTGACCTTGCCGCGGTGGGGAGGCTTGCGTGTCCCATTGAAGCAGATAGCCGAGACGCAGGTGCAACCATATTGGATGGGTATCTGTTGAAAGACCAGACTAAGGAATGGTTCATCGAAAGGGGGGTAGCAGCCTTTCGGAAGTTGCAAGGGTGGCAGTCTAGATGATTGACTGATATGGCCTTGTAATAATACTCGACATGGCTTAGCTGTGTTGATACTGCTACAAGGCTGAAAGCAACGGGAAACTACAGCCACAACTAACTCTCGAGGACATGCAGCACTCTCTGTATGAATGATGTACCGATGATGGCTTCCTCCTGGGTAAAATATTCCAGAGGTAAACTAGTCTCCCATTCGGATCTCCGGGTGGGGACTACACGAGAGGGGGCGGTTATCAGGAAGATAGATACTGATATTCTGCGAGTCGGAGCGTGGAATGTTAGAAGTTTGAATCGTTGTGGTAGCTTAGAGAATCTGAAAAGGGAGATGGATAGACTAAAGTTAGATGTAGTTGGTATAAGTGAAGTACGTTGGCAGGAAGAACAGGATTTTTGGTCAGGCAACTACCAAATTATCAACAAAAAATCAAACAGGGGAAATGCAGGAGTTGGTTTAATAATGAATAAGAAAATAGGGCAGCAGGTAAGCTACTACGACCAGCATAGTGAAAGAATTACTGTCGTCAAGATAGACACGAAACCAATGCCCACCACAATAGTGCAGGTCTATATGCCTACTAGCTCAGCGGATGATGAGGAAGTCAAAATAATACATGAAGAGATAGAAGATTCAATACAATATGTAAAAGGTGACGAGATTCTAATTGTGATGGGAGACTGGAATGCTGTGGTAGGCCAAGGAAGAGAAGGTAATACAGTAGGAGAATTCGGATTGGGAAAAAGGAACGAAAGAGGAAGTCGGCTGGTTGAATTCTGCACTGATCATAATTTAGTCCTTGCCAATACTTGGTTCAAACACCACAAACGACGGCTGTATACGTAGACGAGACCTGGAGACACTGGAAGGTATCAAATAGACTTCATTATGATTAGGCAGAGATTCAGAAACCAGGTGTTGGATTGCAAAACTTTCCCAGGAGCAGACGTGGATTCTGACCACAACTTGTTGGTCATGAAATGCCATCTGAAGCTGAAGAAATTGAAGAAAGGAAAGAATGCAAAAAGATGGAATCTAGACAAGTTGAAAGAAAAGAGTGTGAGGGATTGTTTCAAGGAACATGTTGCAAAAGGACTAAATGAAAAGGCTGAAGGAAACACAATAGAGGAAGAGTGGATAGTCATGAAAAATGAAGTCAGTAGGGCTGCTGAAGAAATGTTAGGAAGGAAGAAAAGATCAACCAAGAATCAGTGGATAACTCAGGAGATACTAGACCTGATTGATGAACGACGAAAATACAAAAATGCTAGAAATGAAGAGGGCAGAAAAGAATACAGGCGATTAAAGAATCAAGTGGATAGAAAGTGCAAGGTAGGTAAGGAAGAATGGCAGAAGGAGAAGTGCAAGGATGTCGAAGGTTGTATGGTCCTAGGAAAGGTAGATGCTGCATACAGGAAAATCAAGGAAACCTTTGGAGAAAGGAAATCTAGGTGTATGAATATTGAGAGCTCAGATGGAAAGCCACTTCTGGGGAGAGAAGACAAAGCAGAAAGATGGCAGGAACATATCCAACAGTTGTATCAAGGTAAAGATGTAGATAATTTGATTCTGAAGAGGCTGTTAATGCTGATGAAATGGGAGACCCAATTTTGAGGTCAGAGTTTGACAGAGCTGTGAGCGACCTAAATAGGAACAAGGCACCTGGAATTGATGACATTCCCTCTGTATTACTGACTGCCTTAGGAGAAACCAGCATGGCAAGGTTATTCCAATTAGTGTGTAAGATGTATGAGGCAGGAGAAGTCCCATCCGATTTTCGTCAGAATGTTGTTATACCTATTCCCAAGAAAGCCGGTGCTGACAGGTGTGAAAATTACTGCACTATTAGTTTAGTATCTCATGCCTGCAAAATTTTAACACGTATTATTTACAGAAGAATGGAAAAACAAGTTGAAGCTGAGTTGGGAGAAGATCAGTTTGGCTTCAGAAGAAATGTAGGAACATGTGAAGCAATCCTGACTTTACGTCTGATCTTAGAGGATCGAATCAAGAAGGACAAGCCCACGTACATAGCATTCGTAGATCTAGAAAAGGCATTCGATAATGTTGATTGGACCAAGCTATTTACGATTCTGAAGGTGATTGGGATCAGATACCGAGAACGAAGAATAATCTACAATCTGTATAAAAATCAGTCTGCAGTAATAAGAATCAAGGGCTTAGAAAAAGAAGCAGCAATCCAGAAAGGAGTGAGGCAAGGCTGCAGTTTGTCTCCCCTCCTCTTCAATGTTTACATAGAACAGGCAGTAAAGGAAATCAAAGAGGAAGCTGGAAAGGAGATCACAATCCAAGGAGAGGAAATCAAAACCTTGAGATTTACTGATGATATTGTTATTTTATCTGAGACTGCAGAAGATCTTGAGAAGCTGCTGAATGGTATGGATGAATCGTAATGATGTGAAGTGACAGTGATCATGATTAGTGAGTTAAAAACATATTGAGGTACAAAGTCCTCTCGTCTAATAGATCTTGCTGACTGTTAAATAAAAACACTATGCTGAGGAGTGTAGTGAGACCGTCAATACTATGAATAAAACATGTATAACATCTGTAATGAGAAAAAAGGAATAGATAAGTGGATGAAGAACAAGTTAAAAATGATGTACGAATTTTTAATTTGTATGTATATTATGTAATCATTGTTTTACTACTGAAGATGGCCTTGAGATTAGGCTGAAACATGTATAGACTTTGCTTCATCTAACAGATGACTTGACTTGTATTGATAGAAGGATTTAATAAATATTTTCTTTTGTAAAGTGATAACCGTCAATACGGAATGAGATTCATAACTTGCAAAGGAAGAGCTTTCTTAAGAAAAGAAATTTGCTCACTTCAAACATTGATATTGGAATTAGAAAGAAGTTTTTGAAGACTTTTGTGTGGAGTGTGGCATTGTATGGAAGTGAAACATGGACGATAACTAGCTCAGAAAGAAAGAGAATAGAAGTTTTTGAAATGTGGTGTTACAGAAGGATGCTGAAGGTGAGATGGATAGATCAGATCACGAATGAAGAGATACTGAATCGAATTGGTGAGAGGAGATCGATTTGGCTAAATTTGACGAGAAGAAGAGATAGAATGATAGGACACATCTTAAGACACCCAGAACTTGTTCAGCTGGTTTTTGAAGAAAGTGTTGGTGGTAAGAATGGTAGGGGTAGACCAAGGTATGAATATGACAAGCAGATTAGAGCAGATGTAGGATGCAATAGTTACGTAGAAATGAAAAGGTTAGCACATGATAGGGTGGCATGGAGAGCTGCATCATACCAGTCTATGGACTGATGACTCAAACAACAACAACATTATCTACAGTATATCTCAGAAACATAAAATATTACAGACATAAACATTAGAATTTGCAATCTCCTGTAAAAGTAAAGAAACATAGGTGATTTGATTTTGGAAATTCCACTAAAAGGGAACTAAAAAGGGCGTGAAATTTTAAAATGAGAATTTCTACAGTGTATCTCATAAACTTAACATTTTACAGGAGTCAAAAATTGTATTTTTTTATCTCTATTAAAAATAAAGAAACACATATTTTTTTGTTTATGGAAAATCCAATTACTGGGAGGGTGAAAAAGGGGGTGAATTTTTAAAATGATTGCATCTATATCTCAAAACTTTTAAAGTTTAGAGATGTAAAATTTGGTATTTAGAATCTTCGTTAAAAATAAAGGAATACGTATTTTTTTGTTTTCAGATAATCCCAATAGAAGGGGTGAAAAGGGGTGAAAAATGGGTTGAATGCCTTTAATGAGGATACTTATATCTCAGAAACTGAAGATATTACAGACCTAAAATTTGTTGTTAGGGATCTCCTTTAAAAATGAAGAAACACGTATTTTTTGTTTTTGGAAAATCCAATTAATGGCGGTTAAACAAAAGTGACAAATTGGGGGGAATTTTTTGAAAGACTATATCTACAGAATATCTGAGAAACGTAAAATGTTACAGACGTAAAAAGTGGGTATTTGGAATCTCCTGTAAATGTAAAGAAACATAGGTGATTTGCTTTTGGAAACTCCACTTAAGGGGAATTAAAAAGGGGTGAAATTTTAAAATGAGAATTTCTACAGTATATCTAAAAAAACTTAACATGTTACAGAAGTGTACAATGGTATTTTTTATCTCTATTAAAAATAAAGAAACGTATATTTTTAGTTTTCGGAAATACCACTTTGGTGGAAGGGGGGCGGGGGGTGAAAGTGAATGAAAATGGTGTTGAATTCTTTTAATTAGGCTACTGATATCTCAAAAATGAAGTTGTTACAGACGTGAAATTTGATATTTGGAATCTGCTTTAAAAGTAAAGAAACACCTATTCTCGGAAAATCCAATGAAGGGGGTGAAAGAATTGAAAAATTAATTGACTTAATTGTATGGGAATACATACATCTAATAAAAACTAAAGTTGTTACAGACGTGGAAATTGGTATTTGGATCTCCTTTAAAAACAAAGAAAAATGCGTTTTGGGGGGAAACCATCTTGGGGGGCGGGAGTGAATAGGAGTTGAATTCCTTTCATGAGGACACATACATCAAAAACTGAAGAAGTTAGAGTCGTGATAATTGGTATTTAGAAGATCCTTTACTATTAAAGAAACAAGTATATTTTGCCAGAAAATTCACTTAAGGTGGGGGGGGAGTGTGAAAAGAAGTGAAAAAGTGAATTATTTTTATAGGGATACTTATATCTCAAAACTGAAGGTAATAGACGTGAACATTGGTGTTTGGAATCTCCTTTAAACGTAAAGAAACACGCCTTCTTTTATTTTTTTTTGGGGGGGGGGTAAATAAACTTAACGGCAGTGGGGTGTAAAAGGAGGTGAGACCAATTGATTTTACTGTTCATAATGTACTTATAAGGAGCCTCCGTTGCTCAGGCGGCAGCGCGCCGGCCTCTCACAGTTGGGTTCCGTGGTTCAAATCCCGGTCACTCCATGTGACATTCGTGCTGGACAAAACAGAGGCGGGACAGGTTTTTCTCCGGATACTCCGGTTTTCTCTGCCATCATTCATTCCAGCAACACTGTCCAATATAATTTCATTTCATTTGTCATTCATCAATCATTGCCCCAGAGGAGTGCTTCGGCAACCGGCACAATTCCTGTTGTTGCCGCTAGATTGGGCTTTATTCATTCCATTCCTAACCTTGTCGAATGACTGAAAACAGGCTGTAGATTTTCGATGTACTTATTCTGATCACAAACCGATCATTTTTAATATTTCCTGGGTTCGTTTTCAACAGCCATTTTTTCCTTCGGAGAAAGTTCTTAGATTACAGTAGATTCTCCTGACATATAAATAAAAATGTAAACGCATTTGAAATAAACGATGGGAATGAGATTGCACGTCAAATTGTTCACCTCTATAATAAGGTCAATAGTGCACAGAAGTATGTCATTCGTATCGCCAGAAATCCCGCACACTTGCCTACGCGCGACAATGTTGCTGGTCACATTGTCAACAATGACAATGGCAGCAGATGTAATTTACCACCAAATAGCGGTGTTGCATCTTGCTGTGGGGTCCAGAATATCTATAATAATAATAATAATAATAATAATAATAATAATAATAATAATAATAATAATAATAATAATAATAATAATGTTCTGGACCGTTGTCAAATGTGCGGACCATGCTGGAAACGGGTCCTGGATGGGTAATGACTAAGAATCCAGTCCAGCCAAGGGGTTGGTACCACCAAGGCACCCAAGACGACACCATGCCGGATCTCCTGAAGGATTTGATCCATATTAAAAATTCTTATAGGAAAAGATGGAAAAGATTTAGGGACCCAACTGACTGGGTGGACTACCTGGACCTAGCCCGGGAAGTACAAAATCGATTGCTGGAAAGAAAGATTGAAAAATGGGAGGAAACTTGCCGTAATCCATTAGAAAACGAGTCAGATCGCAAATTTTGGCGGATTCTCGCAGAAAACGAGTCAGATAGCGAATTTCAGCGTATTATATATCTAAAACAATAAGCATTCAATTATAAATTTCAGTATAATACCGTAGCGAAGCAAGCGTGTCTTGGTAGTTTAACATATACTTACAATCTTTCAGAATAATGATCTAATCCTTAAAAGGTTGCTTGTGACCATGGATGTGCCTTGTGGTCTTGCTACTAAAAAAAAAAACACTGGTCCACAGCCCTTACAGGATCAAATTCCTTAACTTCAGGTCCATTCATATTACACATCATCAGATCGTGCTAAATGTTTGTTCCTAATGATGATCTGAATCTATTTTTATAAGGTTCATCTGACTAAATACTCACTCACATGATGCTGTAGAGATTGGAAGAACACCCACACACAATATTATAGTAGTTGTCCCAGAATAAGAAATCTGTCATTGTTCGCCAACTCCAACAGTTCAAACAATTCTTTTCCTTTTCCAAGAACTTTGAATTGTATTGTACCAGTAAAAGAGCCCGACTTTAAGATTTTAATTTTAATGTAAGCATGAAATAGTTCTCAGGGCGAAACTGGATAGACACTAGCTAGGGCTTGGTACAGGAGGCAGGGTCCTATCTACAAGAAAAATTTTAATCAGATTGAATAAGTGTTTATTCATGAAATACATATCAAATTGCACATCACCTCATTGTAGATAGGGGTTGTCTTCAACATCTTCCTTTTAATGGTCCGTGTCTCCAGCTCACCGGGCCGAACAGGCTGGAACACGTTCCGGAAGATGAGACCAGAACACCCAGGTTGGTCGTGTTTGAGTAAGTCTCGAACTTCCGATGTTCTGGATGATCTCCGATGGTCTCTGACGATGTTGCATGTAATCACTCATCACCTAAGTCCAATGTGGCTGATGGACTCAATGTCCACAAAGACTTCGAAAATGTGTTCTTCGTCACTCGCAGAACTTACAAGTCAAAGTTCATAAAGACCTTGAATAATTGGTTTCTCACCACTGGCAAAATTACAAGTCATGGTCCATAAAGACTTAAAAGAATTCATTCCTTAACACTTGCGAAAATGACAAGTCCATGTTCATAAAGACTTTGAATAATTTTGGAGTTCATCACTGGCAGAAAGTGCAAGTCAATGTTCATAAAGACTTTGAATAATTTTAGAGTTCATCACTGGCGAAAATTACAAGTCACTGTCTGTAAAGACTTTAAATAAATTGTTCCTAAACTCTCACAAATATTACAGGTCCATGTTCATAAAGACTTTGAATAATTTTAGAGTTCACCACTGGCAGAAATTGCAAGTCAATGTTCATAAAGACTTTGAATAAATTGTCCCTAAACGCTCGCAGATATTACAAGTCAATGTCCATAAAGACTTTGAATAATTTTTTAGTTCACACGCGCACAATTGATAAGTCCCATATGGCCGTGATGGTTCACGTTCTGCATGAAGACTGTAACTACTCGAAGATAGCTCCTGACGACTACGGCAGCGTGTAGAGCCAGGCTGAATACTCAGCTGTGACTGACTGATCAGACTAAAGTGAGTCCTCCTTATATTCGGTTTAGGGGCTTCTATGTCATCATGTAGCGTGATCCCTTGAAGCTGGTTATCTCATGAATCCCTCGACGGATTTATTTGAGATTCACGCTTTGCGACGTTTATGTGTTTCCCTTCAAAATGGCATGTCACTCAAGTTGCTACCATAATTATTAGAGAAGTTTGAAAATTTTCTTAATCGAATGTTCGTGAAGGTGTGACGCTTGAATCCAGAACATAGCAGGTCAGGCCAGCTATACTTGGCGTGTCAGGTGGGTGATCTATCTTGCCCCTGTAGCTACGTCACACACACAGCTGACCTTGACTCGCTCGCTCGTTCCACTGAATGTAAATAAACCAGGTTTGCTCGGAGTATTACGCGTGATGATTGAATGCAATTAACTATCAAAAAATACGCATGTACAGGTCGTAACCGGTACAGTATGTAGTTTCCACCATTTTCACATTTTGCAAGTTGCTCCCTAAAATGTTCTGCCAATATTGACATCTCATGAACTTCATAGATTTCCAGATCTATTCTAGTTAGCCATGCAAAGGTATTAAACATGGTTGTGCACTTCTGTACAGTTCCTTGAACCAAAAATCTTTACTTCATTTATCTGACACTATGACTAATCAGTTAGCTGCTTCTGTGGATCAGTGGTGGAGTGTCGGCTTCCGGATCCCAAGATAGCGGATTCAAACCCGGCAGAGGTAGTCGGATTTTTGAAGGGCGGAAAAAAGTCCATTCGACACTCCATGTCGTACGATGTCAGCATGTACAAAATCTCTGGTGACACATTTGGTGTTTACCCAACAAAATTCATTAAATCTCAGCCATAGTCGCCCAGGAGAGTTTCAGTTTACTCGGTCTGCCATCTAGTGGGCCTAGAGTAAAACGGAACGTCGAAGTTGACGAGCAGACAGCCAGATGGCGTCAAATTGAAATGTCTGCACACGGTAGCTGAGGCCATATGATTATTATCATTATTACTAATCAGTTTTATTTCTGTATATTGACAGCAGAACTAGCAGTTGGTCCAACTCCCTTCAGCTGTATTTCCTGGAATATGCCACTAATGGAGGGGCTTGTTACAAATTTATCTTCATTTTTGCCAGTAGTTTTAAGTAATTCAAGTGTTGCTATTTTACCTTTTACATCTAGTTCAGTAGTTCTGAGAAGTAGCTGCTCCATCTAAAACAGCAGAGGCAAATTCTCCAGGATTTATAAAAGAATCCAGAAAAAAGTGCAGCATCTGAGCAAATTTAAAATTAGCGAGTTTTCTCAGTAGACCCTTTGCCATTTTAGCTGCTTTATATTCACTTCTGATTACATTTCCCAAGTGCGCAATGACATATTTCCAATTAGTCACTAGAGCTGATACACAACCAAACTTGCTGGCTACCCATCTTACATTGCTCAAATACTGAAATTTCTGAACTCTTATCTCAAGGCTTTCGGAAACCGTTTTCAGTTATTGTAGCTTCTTGGGAGACTGCCGGTATAACATTTAGAGTGATGAATCAAGTTCATCAACATAGGCTACATTTTTTTTACAGATTATAATACACTGAGCCATACCTGTAGTTTCATTGAACACTAGCATAGGCAGTTCCTTACACCACTCTCCTTTGAATTTTCTTTTACCTGGTTGTAGGCCTACTACTACTGCTACATTTCTCACTTAAGATGTAACTTCATTTACTGTTTCTCTTGCTGATGTGCTGGACGAGAACTCCTGTGCTGATTAGGGAAGAATCAGTTGTATTTTCTGAGTCTTTGTTTTCTCCCGATACCCACTTAATACGTATGGGAGTTGTGAAGAACTGAGTCAACTTAGCCTGGTTTGATTGGTCATCACACCCAGGTATCTTACTGCCTTTCATGTTCAAATGATAGCATAACCTTAAATTTCTCACAAACACATAATTTATGACTTACAGGCCAAAGCCCTGCATTTATTTAAACTTGACTAATACCAAAGGACACGCATACAACCACTAACATGTAAACACAGTACGGTACCACAGATTCATTGTACTTTTGATTACATGTGACTATGAAGTAATTAGTTCTCAGTAACAAATGAGGGCCAACTGTGTTACACGCTAAGTCTCTTGCTCATCTATATACATCGATGGTCCAGTGCAAAGGAAAATGTACATATTCTCTTTGGTCTCGAATTTTTTATTTTTGATAAGATTGTGGCATGGTTTTAAGCTTATTCAGTGATGTCACGTCATGTCACAGGGCTTTTGTTACAGATTGGTGGGTAGGAGAAGAGAGAAAGTATGAAAAAGCAGAAAACTGATTATTTGGGGGACCAAAACTTAGGCACCAGTAGCGAAAACACAGTCACCATGGCAACCTGGCACATGGGATTTCTGCACCCCCGGTCCAATAGATTCATATTTAAAGAAATACTCCAATTAGATATTTTCTGCAATAATTAAGTATCACCCCAATATAAAAAGTCTTTTGAAAGATGTGACTTCCTAAAATTTAGATCATACTGGTAGTATTCTCTTACTCCTTGCTATTGATTCGATTATGATTTTGATGATTTATCCTCCCCTTAATTTCTGGATTATAACTAAATTTTTAGAGGAGCCTAGGGTCTCATTCACATTCCAAAATTTCGTTATGTTCTGCATCTTAATCTACATGCTAAAGAAAATATCACATAATATAGGCCTACACTATATCCTGTAAGAGAAAATTAGCTAAAGAAATAAAACACTGACTTATTACTCTGCTGTTCCGCTGTCTGGATCTGGAGTCAGGCTGCGTTCCCTCATCTTGGCGCCCTTTTCTTGGATAGTATTACACCATCATGCACATCATAAGGATAATATTTCCATTAACACGGTTATCACTTCCTCTTCTATGATACTGATAATGAAGAATAAGCATTACAAACATGCTTCACAAATCTTAGAATATTTCACAAGTAAGCTTTGTTTATCACCAGTACTCCTCTTATAAAAACAAAATGTAATACAAATCACTAACGCCGATATTAATTATCCACTCGAGGATGATACTCTATTAAATATATAAGCACTTTAAATGTTTGAGAGCAGATAACTTTCCCTTACATTGATGGAGAACAATGCACTGGTCAGCAATGATTCGTATTGTATGTGATTGTATGAATTACTCTTGATGTTACCAGTAGCTCTTCTCATAAGCAAATGATGCTGTCGACCACTGATGCTGGACAAAAATTAGTGTCCTCCCAGGTTGACATCCTCTTGGGTCTTCAATCATAACTCAAATTCACCACTGACATCATCTCTTCTGCCGTACTCCACTAATTGCAACAGTCATTGACATCTTCTTTCTTCCCGCTCTTCTTAAATTCAACTCCATCTTTCTGTTTTACCTCTTAATAATTTCAAAATTAATTTATAGTATTCATTTCTAATTTCTAAACATCCAAATAAAATTCATATACACAATATCTCCACGAAAATAGATGCCAATTTGAACAAGTTGTGACATCACATTGTACTGGTAGTATTCCCTTACTCCTTGATATTGATAATTGTAAATTTCAATTCAGACCGCCGACTGCTCCATCTTATTCCAATATGCATGAGAGAATGGCTCAATATTATTGCATTAGAGGCTGCACATATAAATAAGTGCACCAGAAATTATTCTGCACGACAAAAGGTAAATATATTACAATAACGAAGATATGGACTTTAAATTCTCTTGACAGGTTTTTGAAATGGTTAACTGCCATAAATTTGCAATTTGCCACAATCTGACATCCCCATACATTGACTTCTTTTCATTTCAGCACATGAAAGTGAGATTTACTTTTCAGTTGCAGATGGCATAAAGTTTGTAGACAGATAAACTCCCGAGGGATTTAAAGACAGTGAACTGACAGAAACGTTCACTAGGGAATTAAATAACCTAGTAGATGTATTAAATACTTCTACACTGAGCAAGTTGGCCGTGCAGTTAGGGGTACACAGCTGTGAGCTTGAATCCAGGAAATATTGGGTTCGAACCCCACTTTCGGCAGCCCTGAAGATGGTTTTCCGTGGTTTTCCTCTTTCACACCAGACAAATATGTGCTCACGGCCATTTCCTTCCCACTCCTAGTCCTTACCTCTCCTATCATCGCCATAAGACATCTCTATGCGACATAAAACCAACTGTAAAAAAAATTACATTTACATCATCAAGAGTTCATTATAAAGATTCAATAGGGTATCAAACCTTAATAAAATGGTGAGATAACCTCAGTGGCATCAATAATACTTCTTATTCTGAAAGAACTCTTGAATCACTAAGAGTAACAGTTGAGAGCACCATACAGATGTCTGAGTTTTTATGGAATAATGGATTCCGATATGCACTCACAGCAAAATTATTAAGATCCACTAGAACAGCACTTTGGTACATTACGCTCATTAAGTTATGATGACCAAGATCAATAGCTGCAGTTGCTTATGTGTGGCCAGTATCCAGCATCAGGGAGATAGTGGGTTTGAACCCCACTGTTGGCAGTCCTGAACATAGTTTTCCTTAGTTTCCCCTTTACATACCAGGCAAATGCCAGGGTTGTAGATTAATTAAAGCCATGGCCACTTCCTTCGCACTCCTAGCCCTTTCCTGTCCCACTGTCACCATAAGACCTATCTGTGACTATACGACGTAAACCAACTTGTAAAAAAAGTTGTGATGATCACCCTTTAACAATAGATTTTCTGAATTTACACACGTTACAGTCTATTTATGTACCCAACAAAACTTGTCATGTCATCGGGTAGTAATTGTGAGCCCAAATCTGAATTGCCATTGACATAATTCGGCAATCCAATGAGGATATTGGCTACTCCAGAAGAGACAGACAAGACTGTGGTAGAAAAAGCACAGCATAAAATAAGGCAAGCACTAAATTTTACTGAGATCATAGATGACCTCTTACCAGAATGGGAGAACAATGTAGGACTACTTAATATTGATAGCCACAGTATTGCTAAGGCATATTTGATTTATTATTTAGGAGGATATACAGCATGCAATGCATCCAAGGTCACAAAATGTCATAAATGCATCAGCCTGCTTCACAGAAAACCTACAGAGGAAATACTTGCACCAGCTCTCACATTTATTACGTACTATTGCAATAAATATATCACTGACAGTGTTTTCCTCATACATGGTCATAATAGCGCCTTATTTTAAAAAAATGAATAATGATACTGTGTAAACTGTCTGAACACTCATAGCCCCATGGACTATTTTCACATGAGAGATTTTGTTCCACTACATTTTCAACGTGCACGAACACATTAAAAATTGCTCTTGAAGGACATATTAAGCATTGTTCTTCTGAAGTGAGCAAATTAGTGCATAATGAGATAAAAGGTCAGAGAGAAGGACAACATGTATGCAATTTGTGTGACAAACTGTTTGCTGACTTGTCTGATCTTCAAAAACAACGATTTCAGGTCCTCTAAAGAATCTGTGGAAAATTAAACTAATTCTTCTTTCATAAGATGCACAGCTGTGAAAAACACATGTAAATGGAGCAAAATGATACAGTTACCATTGCCATTCTTCCGGTACACATGTATCAAAATCTATGGGCAAAAGACATGTAAAAACCCAAGAAAGCTGCAAGGGAAATGGATTTTGCCCAGCAAGCGTGAAAATGACACTGTCACATGTTTGAAACTGTCAGGTTTCTTTTATAACTACACTTGTAGGTCATAAGGGTGACCTGGGACAACTATGACTTAAACACAAGAACATAAAGTGATAGCTTGTAAAACTGCTGCTCATATTTCTATGGATACAATTTGGATGAATTTGAAAATCTGTATTAGGTGAGTTAGACAGGAGATATCTTATCACTGCATAATATTGAAAAAAGTTTCAATTTGAACGGTGATGTAATGCGACCTCAAGATGATGGCATTAATGTTAGTGCATGGGTAAAGGAAATGGGGGAAACATGTATGTATTATTCTATAAATAACCAGGAGAAGAGTACCCTGCGCTCTAGAAAGAATACTTCATTTTGGTGATAATGAACAATGTAGCATGCTTGAGAAATATGGAAGCAGCTGCATGTGCAACCAGGAATGAGTTAGCTGGAAAATTTATAATGTCAAATAATGGACCATTTATATCGGTATTATGAGGGCAAGGAACATTCACATGTTTACTTGCAAGATGTCTATTTTAAAATAGTGAGTAATATTATTCAATTTAATTAATTAAATTTACAAGGCCATGGTTATGTCACTGGCTGTAAAAGTTAGTATTTGAAATTATATTGCTTCTCACTTAAATGCAACTCCATCCCTTAGTTACGCTTCATGATGTGAGGTTGGGATGAGCTGAGATGAAATTTATGGCAGGTTTTATGGCTGGATGCCTTTACTGATGCTAACCTCGGTCAAAGGCGGATCCAGGATTCATTAATGGCGGGGAGTAGCTAACTTTTCTTAACATACCTACCACAAAGCAAAAACAAGTTTACATTTCTTAGTAAAGCAAGAAGAGAGAGTCGTACTAAGAGGCTACATATTCCCTTCAACAAATGAAACTTTTATAGCTCCATTCATTTTCATTAATATTAAAGCATTTAGAGTTCTCATTGTTATATGACTAAGCATTTGATATTGGACATTTTCATACATACATACATACATACATACATACATACATACATACATACATACATACATACATACATACATACATACATACATAAAAATATGAAGAAAATGTTTTCAAAGAATTTAGCGAATGCCAATATATGCAGTACATGAATTGTGCATCAAACTGGAAGTTCTTCATTATTGGCCTTTTGAAATACTGCCAATATTTCAGTCAATTTAAAGGGGAATAATGCACATAAGACAGATCACAAAAGACACCCCAAGATAAAAGAAGGGGAAAGAGTTAGAGAGAGAGAGAGAGAGAGAGAGAGGAATCATCCACGCAAAGGATGTCACATCCATGAGCGGGTAGTTGCTCTCATTGAACAAGGAAATCTAACCACAACAGAGGCATTCCACATAGTACGGTGACACAATGGAAAATACATTTTCGAGAATCGGGAGATGCAAGCTGACGTGCCGGCTCAGGTTCGTGGTGGGTCTGGAACCAAGAACAGAACAATCGCTTGAACGCTGAGGCCCATTCGACTCGGTACATGAATGCCATGGAGCTACGCCATATTGCACTTTTTCCTGGCAGTTCGAGGACAGCCTTGAGATGTCTGAATGAGGCAGGGTTACAATTATGGCGAGCAGTTAAGAAACAAAAGCTCATTGAGGAACAGAGGGTGTACCACCTTGCATTTGCAAGGACATCGTCCTACACGATTGGTGGAATGTCATATTCTCCAACGAGAGCAAGTATTCCTCGGCGAACAATTGGCCAATATGCGTGTTTCGCTCTTTCAGCACCAGACACAATCCACCATACGGGGCCGAACATTGGCGCTCTGGTCATGTGTCTGTTGTGTGTTGGATGAACCCTCGCATGATAGGAATCCCGCACAATTCAGGAACGTCTTACCGCTGGTATTACACAATTTGAGCAGGACCTGTCTCTGATCCTCATGTCCCAATTAGTTCAGGCATCATCACAAACGGAAAAGTTCAGGAATGGTTCACAGTGCAAGGTCCTTTTGAGTTTATCAACTTGCCTCCTTGTATGGCAGACATGAATCCCAACAAGAACATGTGGGCCGAGACAAAGAGAGTGATGCTGGGGACCTGGCCCGATCTGGCACCAAATACGAACAATGCTCTTTAAAATGTTGTTAGTGCATCCTGGGACGAGGTGGCAACTGACGACAATATGTATGCTTCTGCCCTAATCAATTCCATAGCCATATGCCTGGAAGAGGGCAGGTACTATCAATAATGGCAAATGATAAAACAAAGGAAATTACATGACTTTCCATATTAGTCAGTGTAGGTATAAAAATAAACATAGAAATATTTCACCCCACCGAGACTCAAACTGTTCATACGAGAACACGTATGGCTATCGCCTTGGCTGACAGATCCTGAACATTCTAAGGGTACGTTTATGCTGCAGCTTTGCTGCTGGCTATAGCCCGGCTGCTCGCCATGGAGCTTTTACCCTGCAGCAGCCCCGCGCGCACGCTGCTGGCAGCTCTCAGCAGTAGTCGAAAATTCAAAACAGAGGAACTGATAATTAAGGCGGTTTGTATTTTGCATAATTTGATTACAGATATAGAGGGCATGAACACTTAGACTACCGAGCTCGATGGCTGCAGTCGCTTAAGTGCGGCCAGTATCCAGTAATCGGGAGATAGTGGGTTCGAGCCCCACTGTCGGCAGCCGTGAAGATGGTTTTATGGTTTTTGGTGGTTTCCCATTTTCACACCAGGCAAATGCCGGGGCTGTACCTTAATTAAGGCCACGGTCGCTTCCTTCCAATTCCTAGGCCTTTCCTATCCCACCGTCGCCGTAAGCCACATCTGTGTCGGTGCGACGTAAAGCAAAAAAAAAAAAACACCTCTTAGACTACGAAGACGTACGCTACCCCGTCGAGGAGAAACAACACAGCTCCAGCTGAAGCTTCTGAAGTGCGGAATAAATTCAGAGATTTTTTTAACGAGTGAGTCGCAGTTCTGTTGGCGAGTGTATCTTACAATAATTTGGTGTACTGAATGTGAAATAAAAAGTGTAAAATGCTTCGCCTGGATTTTTCAGTGCATTTCTACTGCGGGAATTGATTGAAAAATGAAGCTACAAATGCTTCATTTCGTAATTTAATAGTGTACTTTTAAAGAATGTAAAATAGGGGGTTATGGAGTATGTCATTTTGACTTTAGTTAGGTCTCCTTAACAAAATGTGTTTACAGTTTGAAAAAATAACTGTCGAACTTTCCATGAAAAACGAGGTAATTCATATAAATCACCTGCTTGTAAAAATAGAGGTCCCCAAAATAACAAGATTAAAAGAACAATGTTGATGTAATCGTTCCGCATTCTTTTGCCACGTCATTCGATAGTTTGATGATGATGATGATGCTTGTTGTTTAAAGTGGGCTAATATGTAGGTCATCGGCCCCTGATGGTACGAGATGAGACGAAATGGATTAAAAGTTATAATTAACCCACTGACTAGGATTAGGAAAATGCTATTTGCTTTACGTCGCACCGACACAGATATGTCTTACGGCGACTATGGGAGAGGAAAGGCCTAGGAATTGGAAGGAAGCGGCCGTGGCCTTAATTAAGGTACGGCCCCGGCATTTGCCTTGGTATGAAAATGGGAAACCACGAAAAACCATCTTCAGGGCTGCCGACAGTGGGGCTCGAACCCACTATCTCCCGATTACTGGATACTGGCCGCAGTTAAGCGACTGCAGCTATCAAACTCGGTAGATTAGAAAAATGATAATGAAGAGGAAAATTATTATGAATTTAAAATAAGCAGTGGATCTAATTCGCAATGCACTGATATTGAAGTAAAATAATATATTTAATTCCAATTAAAAATACACAAAGGTAAACACATAGGTTTTTTATGCGTCGCGTCGACACAGATTGGTCTTATGGCGACGATGGGATAGAAGAGGCCTCTGAATAGGAAGGAAGCAGTCGTGGTCTTAATTAAGGTACAACCCCAGCATTTTCCTGGTGTGAAAATGGGAAACCACGGAAAACCATCTTCAGGGCCGCCGACAGTGAGGTTCGAACCCACTGTCTCCAGGATGCAAGCTCACAGCTGCGCGCCCCTAATCGCACGGCCAACTCGCCCGGTAGGGTAAAATAGTAGTTAACAATAAACCAATTAAAACACAAATAGTTACTTTACTTTTAAACACGATAAAACAAGCCACTCTCTCTCATAAAACGTAGGAAAAGGTCTACTGGCCGCTCGTCATCTCGTCACTCCTTTTATCTCATATGAAACTCGTGTGATGATCCGCATGCCGCTGGCTACAAATCACATTGCGTTCGAAGACAGGTTCAGATAGCAAGTAAGCAAGTGATCACTGAACGTGTGTATAGAGTGCGAAGAGAGGAAGAGTGGGAGAGCGGGTGACCTTGAAAGAACCAATCACAGTCCAAGTTACAGGATTGCCAGCGATGGGCCAGGCTCGAAAATCAAACGTGTTTGAGACCATGGATGTGGCAAGGATAGCAGCCAGCAGCGCAGCTATGAGCCGGGCTCCAGGGTAAATGCACTGATTGAGATTCATTGGTTTGTTTCATCATCGCCTAACATCGAGCAGCGAGGCTTAGCGATGTGCCAGCAGCTAGGCTGCAGCATAAATGTACCCTAAGGCACTTCGCAATGCTCTAACACGACTGCTGGACAAAATATAATGCATACATTACGACTAATGTGGTCACTGGATGGGTATAATATATCCAGTGATGGGAAAAGTACAAAATAAAAGTAACTGGGCTCAATTACAGTTATCTGAGAAAAAATTACTCAATTAAAATTACTAATTACTTTTCAAAAAGTAATCAGTAAAATTACAATTACTTCACAGGACACGAATCTTCAGGGAATCACTGACATCTTTTTCACATGGGGATGGAATGATACCAACATTTGTGGCTTTTTAGCATAGAGACATTAAGTGGCTATCACCACTAGGTGAGACTAGTCAAACTTTCAAAATGATTGCTCCAAAGCAAAATTTGAATGTCACTTTTGAGTTTTCATTATTTTCAGGATAACTAATGCAAAATATTTATTCAAATAGGGGAATGGAAATGTCTTAAACCCAGCGCCATCACCACAGCAACACCAGGCTGTTGACCACGAAGACACACCTTCTTAAAAATGAAGCAGCACAACTAATACTGGTAACGGATAATTCCAGTCTGTTTACACATTCGATAAAAAGCAAACAAGTAATCTGCTAAGCCACAGCTACTCGGTTCGAAGGCCTATAGAATACGAGGTGGCACGTGGTCAGCATGACAAATTATTTCGGTGGTTGTTCTTTGCTTTCTAGTTTCTAGACCAGGACACTATCCCACCGTCAGATGGCTGCTCACTGGTTCTCACATAGACTGAGTGGACCTCGAATCAACCCTCAGATCCACATAAAAAATCCTTGAACTGGCTGGGAATCAAACCTCCTGGGTAATACCATGAAGCCTACACACATTACATATGGCAATCCAAGTCAATATTGATAACAAGTGACTGACAGTTAACAGGATTTCAATGGGAATGTACTATATTAGTTTTGTTGTTATCAGTTTATTAACAGATTTTAAGCTACTGTACATGATGTAATCCACGAACCTGCTACGCAGGCGTAGCAGGGGGAGAGGTGATACTCCCACGTGGCGCGTCCCAGGTGGCGGATAGGGGGGTCCTAACCGGCTTGCTGGCGGACTTGAGGGAAATAAAACACCTCTCGCGGACCAAACACACTACCCCCTGCGGGTGGGGGACGCACATGTAGAATACACCCGCGTTATCCCTTGCCTGTCGTAAGAGGTGACTACAAGGGGCGACCAAGGGATGATTGAATTAGAACCATGAAACTACTCTTGATTCGTACCATCATGCGGGGAACACCATGGGTTGCATGTACTTGCGAGTAGTATCACTAAATTGGTACGAAATAGGTTTGTGATTAGTTGCAGTAAAAAGCCTGGCCTGGTGGATTCCAGTACCCGTGTGTTGTACCCATGTGGGCAACACCATGGGTCTGGGAGTAGCCTGTGAGTTGTACCGCTATATGAGGGGCACCGTGGGTCAGCGTTGCCTGTGATTGGTACCCACTATGTGTGGAACACCACGGGAATACCGGCGCCCGTGACTAGTACACCTAGGTGAGGACCCTTACCGGTTTGCGTTGGCTATGAGTGGCGCCATTGTGTGAGAAACACCATAGGTCTGCATTCCCTGTACGAATTGCAATACTTGTGAGTAGTACCATCTTGTGTGGACCACCGTGAGTCTTCGCTACTTTTGATCAGTAACCCAAAATGACAAATACCATGGTTCTACTTTACTCGCGACATGTACCATTCTGTGGGACCTTAGACATGAATTTAGCACCCCTTCAGACATCAAGCATCATTGTGCTTTATAAATGGTCCCTTGGTCAGTAATACTCTAACTACCTTCTTTTTGAGTCTTGTTGGTTGTTGTTTAAAGGGGCCCAACATCGAAGGTCATCGGCCCGCTTTTTGAGTCTGATCCACTGTTTTTGTTTGTTTGTTTGTTTGTTTGTTTGTTTGTTTGTTTGTTTGTTTGTTTGTTTGTTTGTTTGTTTGTTTGTTTGTTTTTGTTTTTGTTTTTGTAGGGTTCATGTCCATCCATTCATTCTTCATGACATTTTTTATTTTAGTCAGTGGATGAATTTGAATTTTTTGTTATTTCATTTCATACCATTAGGGGCCGATGACCTCGATGTTAGGCCCCTTTAAACAACAAGCATCATCATCATCATACATGATGTAATGAGCAAATGAAAAGCTCCCATATCAAACAGAGCCTTGCTTTACAGACTCCCAAATCATCTACATCAATACAATTACTTGAATCAACATCTACAGTAGCAAGACAATGTGCAAGTGAAGCATGTCCCGGTGAACTGTTACCAACTGGCTTACTTACAATAGAAATTAAGAAGTTACAATATCTAAACTCCCGTGAACAATATTTAGCATGAAAGTACAGTTCAGCCATAAGGTCATTTGGTGATTTAGCCATATGATTAGGAATGCAGGGGTAACAGAAATAGTTTTCAGACTTACTCGTGAATTGACAAAGATGAACGGGCATGCAACAGCTTTCTCAGAAGGGCTTTCACCAATTAAAAAAGGAAAATAACTGCTCTAAATTGTAAATATTTACATGTCTCAATATACCAGGATATATTTTAAGAAAATTCAAAATCAGGACTAGAAAACTGTACACCACAGCTATAGCAAAATACTAGGTTTATTTTACTGTGTTAGCTTAACTCAAGGGTAGATCAATTATTTAAAATAATTTTGTCAGTTGCAATTGATTTCTTTATTAAGACATATTTGCCACTAGCATTGTCAATTAGTTATTAAACATCTTACTAATTTCCTAGATTATCTGGTTAATAATAATAATAATAATAATAATAATAATAATAATAATAATAATAATAATAATAATAATAATAATACATTAATGAAGGTATTTTTTTCAAATTCATATAAAAGTTCAGTATGAATTAAACTGACCTATAATGTAGTTCTATACAGCCTAACATAAAATAACATAATGTCATGATAATACTTTGTATGAGAAATTAATAATAAACGGCAATAACATTCAAACACTCGCAGTCAAAAGAGCTTCCAAGGGGTCTTGTATCCTTCATTTTCTTGAACCTGATGCTGTCTGATTCTTGTGTTATCAGCCATCCTATACTCCAGCAACCATTCTTGTACATAAAGTGTTGGATCCCACATAAATCATGACCCTAGTAAGTTGATGAACATCAAACTAGGCACATTTTAAATCAAAAAACAGTTCCTGGATGGTGTAATTGATGACATTCATAGTGCTAAATCCTGTTTCACAGTCAGTGCTAATTATTGACAGTGTTGATATAGCCAGTCTCACTTTATTCAAATTGTCTTTCACACATTTACCATTGTTGTTGTTTGGGTCATCAGTCCACAGACTGGTTTTATGCAGCTTTCCATGCCACCCTATCCTGAGCTAACTTCTTTCATTTCTACATACCTACTACATCCTACATCTCCTCTAATCTGTTTGTCATTTTCATACATAATCAATACCATAGCCATATGCCTGGAAGAGGGCAGGTACTATCAATAATGGCAAATGATAAAACAAAGGAAATTACATGACTTTCCATATTAGTCAGTGTAGGAATAAAAATAAACATAGAAATATTTCACCCCACCGAGACTCAAACTGTTCATACGAGAACACGTACGGCTACCCCTGTCGTTTACACTTCCATTGAAAACTAACTGAACAAGACCTGGGTGTCTTAAGAGTGCCCTATCGTTCTGTCTCTTCTTCTGGTCAAATTTTCACCAAATCGTTCTCCTCTCACCAATTCGATTCAGTGTCTCTTCATTTATGATTCAATCTACCCATCTCACCTTCAGTATTTTTCTGTAACACCACATTTCAAAAGCTTTTATTCTCTTTCTTTCTAAACCCATTATTGTCCATGTTTCACTTCTATACAATGCCATGAGCCTTCCTTGTTTGTGCTAGTCTACATTTTATGCCCTCTTTCTTCTGCCATCATTAGTTATTCTACTACCCAATTAACAATGTTCATCTACTTCCTTTAAGACTTCATTAGACTGCACTCCATTATCTTTGTTTTGAATTTATTTATTTTCATCCTGTACTCCTTCATCTGCCAGCCCCGTGGTGTAGGGGTAGCGTGCCTGCCTCTTACTCGGAGGCCCCAGGTTCGATTCCCGGCCAGGTCAGGGATTTTTACCTGGACCTGAGGGCTGGTTCGAGGTCCACTCAGCCTACACGATTAGAATTGAGGAGCTGTCTGATGGTGAGATGGCGGACCCGGTCTAAAAAGCCAAGAATAACGCCCAAGAGGATTCGTCGTGCTGACCACACAACACCTCGTAATCTGCAGGCTTTTGGGCTGAGCAGCGGTCGCTTGGTAGGCCAAGGCCCTTCAAGGGCTGTAGTGTCATTAGTTTGGTTTGGTTTGGTGCTCCTTCATCAAGACTGAGTCTATACCATTCAGCAACTTCTCCAAATCTTCTGCAGACTCCGATAGAATAACAATATCATCGGCAAATCTCAGAGTTATGATTTCCTCTCCTTAGAGTGTGATTCCTTTTCAAATTCCTCTTTGATTTCCTTTATTGCCTGGTTTATTGTAACACTGAAAAGGAGAGGGGACGATCTGAAGCCTTGCCTCACTCCTTTCTGGATTCCTGCTGCTTTTCCATAGCCTTCGATTCTTATCACTGCAGACTGATTTTTGTACAGATTGTAGATAATTCTTCTTTTTCACTATCTAATCCCAATCAACTTTAGAATCTCAACTTGCTTGGTCCAATCAACATTATCGAATGCCTTTTTTAGATGTATGTACGCTTGTCTTTCTTAATAATTCGATCCACTAAGTTCAGACATAAAGTTATCGCTTCACGTGCTCCTACATTTCTTCTGAAGCCACACTGATCTCCCAACTTAGCTTCAACTTGTTTTTCCATTCTTCTGTAAATAATACATGTTAAAATTTTGAATATTGAGATAATGAACTAATGGTGCAGTAGTTTCCACACTTCTTAGCATTTGATTTCTTGGGAATAGATACAATAACATTCAGTCTTAAATAGGATGGCAACGAGCTTGTTTCACAGCGGCAAGGGGTCTGCTTCGTAAGCGCAGAATCGCTGGATCGAACCCCGCTGATGGACGACTTTTAGGGGCAAAAGATCTCTATAGGTCGATGCCCCGAACAAATAGCATTTTTTTTAAAAATGGATGGCACTTCTCCTGTATTATACATCTTACACGCTAACATTACTGTCTATGAAATCCCTAAAGTCTTCAAGAACCATGTCAAATGACATGCAGAATCTTTCACATAGTTGTGCAAATTTGTTCTCTTCCTCAAACCATGGAATAACTGCATCTACTGATCGTGTAGAAGGTTCCATTACTTGATTTGTGCTTTGAACTCTTGATGTATTGGCAGCATCACTCTGGAAATTACAGTAGAAGGAAACTGTCAGCAGTCTGAATAATTCTCTGACAGACTCTGGAGAAATGTATCCTGATTTATTTTCACCACAGAAGATGGAACTTTTCTAAGCTTCCCTCAAATATTTTACAGGGAATTCTTTCAATAGCATGAATGCTTTTATGAATTATTCTATAGCAATGGTGCAGAAATCCCAGGCCGCAACTGTGTTTTTGTTACTGGCACGCAAGTTTCACCCTCCAAAAAAAGTCTGTTTTCTGTTTTTTCATACTTTCTTTATTCTACCACTCATCAATATGCAACAAAAGCTCTGTAACATATGACGTTACATCACTGAACAAGCTTAAAACAACACCATGATCTACTCGAACATAAATAAGTGCAAGACCAAAGAGAATGTATATGTTTTCCCTGCTTTTGACCATCGATGTACTGTATATTCAAGAATGAGAGTCTTTGCACTACCAATAGTGGACAGTTAGCATGCATAATGGAGCTGACCCTTATCTGTTATAGCAGCAGAGCCCTTGGCGGAAGAATTAAGAACGAATTGCTTCGTAGTCACATGTAGTCAAAAGTACAACGAATCTGTGGTACCATACTGTGTTTACATGTTAGTGGTTGTATGCGTGTCCTTTGGTATTAGTCATGTTTTAATAAATGCAGGGCTTTGGCCTGTAAATCATAAATCGTGTGTTTGTGCAGTTGTTTAATATTGTGTTAGCCTTCAAACCCTAGTGTGATGACCAATCAAACCAGGCTAATTTGACACAATTCTTCACAACTCAAATGTCCAATAATGGACCAACTATATTGGTAGTACATACATTGCCAGACAAAAGTTTTCAGACACTTTGAAAGTTTGTATTTTATGCTTATATCCTATTGTGAAACTTTCTCTACTTGACCAAATCAATTTACTAGAGTTACAGAGTGCACAGGAAGTTGTTCTGGTCAGAAACAGCCATGAAATTTCATTGCTGGCACCAATACAGTCCCATAAGGTGATTAGGAGTTAGTTGCTAGGTAACATTCTTGTGTGTTGTGTTACAAGTAAAAAAATAAACCCACATATGAAGGTTTGAAGTTAATTGTTGTGCTACAATCTTCATGGAAACTAGTAGAAAGGTAATTATTCAATGTACTTTACATTGTTTATAGGTCCATCAGTAATAAATACTATACGACAATTTTTAAGCATAAATTTCCATAAAATATCATTAATTTATTAATGTTCTGTTTTTTACATTTTTATTGCAGAAGTGGGACAGGGATGTACTCTGAATGCATAAGGACATTCTGCAGCGAATACTCTTCTCAATGAGGGTTACTCGACCCAGGATATAGCAAAAAAATTCAAGATTCCGCAGTCCCCTGTTCATGACACAATATCAAGATGGTTGAAAATTGGATCAAATCAGGGCAAGAAATGAAATGGGAAACCTCGGGTCACTACTAAGGCCGAGGACCAATCAGTAATATTGTCCAGCAAGAGAAACGGAAAGCTCACGGCAGGTGAACTTCAAGCAGAAATCAATGAGGAGCCATGATAAGGAAATTTTTGTCACCACTGTGAAGCAACGTCTTAGGAAAGCCAATTTAATGGGCAGGGTAGCAGTGAGAAAACCGTTACTGAGGAAAGTCAACAGACAAAAGAGACTAAAATGGGCTATTGCACACAAAGAATGGACTCCTGAAGACTGGAAATGTGTGTTGTGTACCGATGAATCCAAGTCTGAGGTATTTCGACAAAGACGTCACGTGTATGTCCGGGAGGAAAGCAGCAGAAAAAGATGTATCCCAACTGTATTACTCCTACAGTCAAGCATGCAGGAGATTCAGTGATGGTTTGGGGGTGCTTTTCTTAAGATAGAAACGGGGATATGTGCAAAATAAAGGGAATCCTAAGGAAAGAAGGCTATCACATCATTCTTTCCAGGAGAGCAGTGCCATCTGACAAGCGAATGATAGGACATGGGTTCATCTTACAGCAACATAATGACCCCAAACACATGTCAATACTCTGCAAAAATTATCTCAGGGTTAAACAAGAAGCAGAACTCAAATACTGAATGGCCACCTCAGTCCACCGACCTAAACCCAATAGCGCTTCTGTGGGAAGAACTGGATCGCAGGGTGTGAAGAGTATTCCTGCATCAGAAGAAGATCTCTGGAAGACTCTTCGGACTGCCTGGAATGATATTCCTTCATCAGTTCTGCAGAAACTTGTTGAACGACTGCAAAAGATAGTGAAGAATGTAATCCAAGAAAAGGGTGGATTTTTTTATGAAAATAAATTGTGATGTGTATTTGCTATTTTGTGCTAAAGAATATACTGTATGTTCCTACAAACATGTTTCTTAATGTTAAAAATACATATATTTTAAAATTATCTGGATATTATTCTTAATTTTATGTTGTCTGGAAACTTCTGACCAGCAGTGTACATGCTGAGGTCAACAATAAGTAGTGCAACTCAATTATTTATTAGTATCGGGTTGGTGGGATTCATGCTGGCACCTAATATTTGGGCTGGCTACTCAGTTCAGAGAAAATTTCTTCACCACTTTTCTATAGGCATCAGTCAAACTAGTAGAACTTTTGCAATAACTCATTAATTATTATAACTTCATAAAAAGATCATTTATTAGTGCTAGATTAAACACAAAGTCGTGTAAACAAATATAAGGACAGAGACATGGATGATCTTTAAGTTTAAGAACTGTGATCATCTAATGCCATTAGGAACTATTCATACAGAGCTTTGAAGCACTTTACAGTTGCCTCATCAACTCTGTGAGATGAAACTACCAAGCACAAAGACAGAATTCTCCATACTTTTGCTTTTTGTAGTCCTAGGTTGTTTGCCTGTAGTTGATACTGATTTTTTGGGTATCTATGGTACAATGAATAGACTTTATCCATGAAAATCTAAAATGCATTCACTCCAGACACCGAGTTTATGGTATTACCAACTCTCAGTTCTATTTTGTGACACAGACATGACACTTGATAATATTAGGATACTTCAGACTCAAAAATTTCAGCGCACCAGATTTTTACCCATCATAGAACTTGCACCATCTCTATATACAAACAAACCATAACCCAAGGCTCAACAGTTCCGAAGGGCAATGATCTACCAAGCAATTGCTGTTCAGCCTGAAGGCCTGCTGATTACGAGGTGTCATGTGGTCAGCAATACGACTCCTCTCGGCTGTTATTCTTGGGTTTCTAGACCGGGTCTAAGTAGACCTCGAACCAGCACTCAGATCCAGGTAAAAATCCCTGACCTGGCCGGGAATCGAACCCAGGGCCTCCAGGTAAGAGGCAGGCACGCTACCCCTACACCATGGGGCTGGCCATTTCTACATACACCAATCAAATTATTATTTTTTTTGCTACTGGCTTTACGTCGCACCGACACAGATAGGTCTTATGGCAACGATGGGATAGGAAAGGCCTAGGAGTTGGAAGGAAGCGGCTGTGGCCTTAATTAACGTACAGCCCCAGCATTTGCCTGGTGTGGAAATGGGAATCCACGGAAAACCATCTTCAGGGCTGCCGACAGTGGGATTCGAACCCACTATTTCCCGGATGCAAGCTCACAGACGTATGCCCCTAACCACATGGCCAACTCGCCTGGTATCAATTTTTTTTGCTAAATACTCATGTGAGAGGCTGCTAGAATATAATCAGTTAAGAAGGGCATTCACTATACTCTCAGAAGAAGCAGGCTCCAATTATAGCAATTTATAGAAAAATATTATTGGTTCATCACCAATGAAAGATGCATGGATATATACTATTAAAAGTATTTTTGATTATATTGTTGTCAATTTATCTATAATAACCGACAATTTAGAATAAGCTGCAACTATTTCCTTGCATAACATTCTTTTGCATTTTTGAATTGATACTGGCAGCTAATGTACGACTCTGGAGGCCTATTACCCATATCCAGACAATTGGCTACCTGTAGATCTATTAAATCAGGGTATTCATTATATAAGAAATCAAATTTTTTGCTACACTGTATGCTGTATGAAAACCCTTATTGGTATTTGCATGCTGTTTATGGAGTTTTTCAGCAGTTAGACATTGTAATGCTGCTTCTCTGCAAGGTTAACTTTATCTAAGGTTGTTCTGTGTGCTTTGGCTTTTTATGATCAAATATTTCCTTCCTCAGTGATGTTTGCTGTTTCCCTTTCTTGCTTCCATAATACATAACCTCAGTGTTTGCCCATTCTGTTGAAATATAGAGCTCTGATTCTTTTTTAACACCAAAACCAGTTTTCAGTCCCTTTGAACAACCATATAACCAAATTTTCTGATCTTCAACAACTAGTCAAGGGTATGCATTCTGTAACCTCTCCAAAGGGTAAGGTTACAATTAATAGGTTTAATGAAGAGAAAATGTTTGCTACCGTTGTGCATTCACCAAAAGTACTCTACACTAGGCATGTCAACATGTACGTAACTAAATTTGCAAGCACATAAATCACAGAAAATAAAACAAACAGGTTAACCAACATGACTGTTAAGAAAGGATAACCGGGAAGCGGCTGGGAACCATATCCAGGTGGTGGAAGGTATTGGTAATACTGAAGAAGCGAAGTCAATGTAATCCTAAACTTTACTTAACAATTTAGATGCAATTTCATATATAAAGCAATAGCAAATATACCATTAAAATTTTGACGGCATTATTTCAACAACCATTACAATTTACAGTTTACCATGAGGGTAGCATTTAGTTATTAAATTTCTTTTACACCGGAACATCACACATGACGTTCCACTGTCGTGGTGTTACCTTTAAAAACCCAAAACAGTTAGAAATAAGTAAAAAGAAGGTAACGTCATACTAAAGTGAAGATGTACATCTAAGGAGAAAAACATTTACGTCTAATCATGGAGCAGAGCATCTTCAGTAGGTCGCCCCCTCAAAAACACTTCTGAGAAAGGGTACCCGACCCAAAGATGAATATTCCATGATAAAGCAGAATGAACGAGACAGTCCTGAGGAAAATATTACTTATAAAGATTATTTCGAAAGGTGTATAACATTTAATTTACAAAACAACAAACGGGAACTATCTCTTAACAAAGTGAGGTGACTTACCGAAACGGCTAAGTCATAATGATAACATTTGGAAGCAGAAGGAAACACGGGTACGCTCCGGCAAGATAAATTAAATGAAACACTACATCTGAAACTGAATACCTGAAAAGTTAAAAAAATAATCAAGTGCTTACCAGATGGCGGGGCCAAGAAGACCCGTACCTGGGAAGGTGACCGTTCCCTTCAGTGGTCAAACAGAAAAGACGCCCTCGCAGAGCAAGGCTCCAGTGACAACGCTTCTCTCCGGAAATCATGAAATCGTACTACGGCCAATGAGCGTATGATGTTTTCCTTCACCTACCAATCACAATTACTTTTATTTTCTCCAATAGGAGCGCAGAAAAAAAAACAGTGCTGACAAAGAACATTTAGGAAGCCTTGAGAAATTTCTAAACTGATGCAACTTTACGAAACCGGAAATATCCCACGACGATGTGGCGCGTGTGGTACAGTATGCACCAGAATTATCATGACAATCAAATAATCTTAAAATCATATTAACTTCAAACAAATCAAACAATTCCAAAATTCACATACTGAGGAGAAACCAAAACAAACAAATGAATAAATACTTTACATACATAATTCATCGCTGTCTTCCGAGTCCAAATAATCAAATCCCAATAATCACAACACATTCAAGAAGATTTCTGATTGTTGAGCAGTCCTATATGTTGGATATGAAGATAAACTTTCACTTACAGATGCTGCACGGCTGGAACTAGTTCTGGCATCTGAACTTAAATCATTAGCATTAACCATGTGGCCATCATCACTAATTTCATTTTTATGAATAGATTTTCTAGATTCCTCACCGTCCGTCCATTTGCTAAAATAAGTGAACTAGGTCCTCTTCATCTTCATAAAATTATACATTTGATGTTTATTAAGTTAACTTTTTATATACTTTATCAACTTGATCAAAACCAGAACACTTCCACAATTTCCAAATACACACAGGTTCATAACATATGGTGCAAAGTAGGGGCAAAAGATCTCCTTAGGTCAACGCCCTGAATAAATAGCATTTTAAAAAAAAGGGACTTCCAGAAACAAAAACTGACCCAAGTGAGACCAAGGAATAAAACAAAGAGAAAGAAAAAAGAAACAAACAAAGAAATGATACAAAAACCATACTACTGAAATTGGCTAGTATTTTTTTCTGTTAATGTAAATATAAAAGGTTTTGCCGCATTTGGACATTTCAAGTAATAATTAATTGCATAAAATGAATTTCATTATAAAGCCCATATTGTCGTACGTATACTTAAAAGGTATGGTCAAATGTTCCACCTTTACAATACTATTTTTTTTAAATGTAATTATTTAAATAACATTTAAAAAATAACGGAACATGTTTCATCTATCTTGTAGACATCATCAGCCGAAAAGTTTTAAGATTAAGAACAAAGGAAAGGACAAAAACACATTAAAAATAATTTGGACTGCCGAATGCATTAGTTAAAATGTTGAAGAATATGCTGGAATGTTCACTCTACTGCACATTCCACATATGAAATCACGATCAGATATTCCGCCTACTTTTTTATCAAGAATTGTTAACATCATCACGCCAACAAGACGAACTCAATACCATTTTACTGGAACCCTCACCCATGTTTAACATACGTTTAACAATTATCTTCATTCTACTGGAACTAAACATTGTGCTCCATATCACCAAGCTTCTACTGACGCATCGGCAAACTGTACATCAACACAGCATCATCACTAAGGCTCGGATGTTTAAGACCTAAAAACAGCCCAAATAAGCAAGCAAATATGACCTCAAAAGTGACAAAATAAGATGTAAAAATTAAAAAATATGACCCAAAAATGATTGATCTAAAAATGGCCATTTTAAAATAAGCTATAAATCGAAACGGCGATTTCTTTGAAACATATTTGTTAACTAAATTCTTTATTCTTACGTTCATATTAATTTTCTGAATATACATGTTTAGCAGTTATTCACAGTCTATTATCCTCGATTCACTTATCAAGCATATAAAGTACCTATAAAAGTACCTATAAAGTACTATGTTCGCTAAGATTATCAGATCACACAACATTTTAAAAGTCAAAACATGTTTGCACCCTTCATTGGTGGTTTGAATTATGAGAAAACTAGAAATCAATCAATTCTTTTAAAATATTTTAGCACGTTTAAGCCCAGATTACATTAATATTACTCAAATGCATTAAAGTTTAAATTGAGCACCACGAAGCGAATTAAGTAGATGTCTTTTGATACATTATGGTAGGGTGGCAGGGCAAATAGTGCACACTCACATAACTTTTTCATTCTCTTCCTCGGGTGGTATTGAAATGTATGACAAGATTCATCTTCAAAGCATCAGGCACGAAAGACCTCTGATTATCACTTAACTCATTCTTGTAAGAAGAGAAGCTCCTTTCTACGCCACAAGACGTTATTGGTGCATATTTAAATAATATTAAATCACTGCTGTCGAGTATGCACTCATCTTGAAATGTACTGGTACCTTCTCTAAGAACATCATTTATCTTGCACACACAGCGAAAACCATCGCTTCGATTAAGCACGTTATGAAGTTTCTGTTTTACACTGACACCAACTATTCCATGCGATTGTTGTGCTGAAAGTTCAGCACTTCTCACAATTTCAATACTTGCATGAATTTCTAAGCTGCTTCTAAATGAGTAATTCACACGATATAATTCCAACGTTCGACTTAATGTGTACCAGACTTTGTGACAAATGTTGGAAAACAATTCCTGCTCCAACCTGATAGAAGAGGCAGAGTATTCCACTTGTATTAACTACAGATGTGATACAGAAAAGCAGTTTTGTGAACACTAGTTCCCATTCGGAAAGTTGATGATGGTTTTGCACAGCTACAGCTGTCACCAAACCGCCGAAATATGACCGAAATATCACGTTTCTATGAAAATAGCTCAAAATATGACCTTATGACAAAAATAGCTGAAATATGCACTTATATGACAAATAAAAATCACTTAATTTTGATGATAATCACCTGATTTGCACCAAAATCCAATCAGGCAAATAAATGCGAGACAAAGGAAAAATATGACTTTTCCTAAATATCCGAGGCCTACTCATCACATTAAGAAAGACTTTATTACCAATTTTATTGAACCATCTCATGTGTTCAATGTTTTAATTTTCACTTTTAACAGTATTCAAGTGTTGTGCTCAGAACATTCCAGCATATTCTTCAACATTTTAACTGACGCATTTGATAGTCCGAGTTATTTTTAATGTGTTTTAGTCCTTGTCCTGTGTTCTTAATCTTAAAACTTTTTGGCTGATGATGTCTACAAGATAGATGAAACATGTTCCATTATTTTTTAAATGTTATTTAAATAATTAAATAAAAATATAAAAATTAGTATTGTAAAGGTGGAACATTTGACCTACCTTTTAAGTAATAATCAATATCACACATTCCAGATATTGATGAAGCAGTGTACGTAGAAAATCTGTTGGCGGTAGTGATTAGATATGGATGGTCTTAACTATTGGCCTTTGGAATAATGTGGGATATTTAAAACATTAAAATTTTTAAAACAAAGAAACTTCGGTCAGTTTAAAGGGGAAGAGGTTTCTTTTTCTTTTTTTGCTAGTGGCTTTACGTCGCACCGACACAGATAGGTCTTCAGACTACATTCTGCCATTCCAGATAGGTTTCAGACTCCATTCTGGAAACACTGCATTCTTGCGTATGATATATGTATTGTATGAAAGAAAAATTGGAGCAACACAATGGCGATATGAATCCTGATCCCTCAGAATGTCTTGACGGGTGTTTGAACTACTTGTGCTACGATTCTTCTCGGTACTTCCTCTATAAACCTGGACTATGAGTCTTGTGAGACCGCTGTAATGTTTAGATTCTCTTACATGATATTAGGAAGCCAGCTTAGATACTGTATGTTGCTCTGTACATGTGGGAAGACTTCTCGATAAACCTCCAAAAAAGAATAGCTACACTGTACCAGTATAAATGTCATGACACTAAATTAGTCAGATAGCGATGGGGATGGTGCCATGAGAGTTCTACGAATCCAGAGTTATCCCAGACAACAAAAATTTGAAAAAAGACTGTAAAAAGTTACAGCACTAAGTCAAACCACATGAACAAATGCTAAAAGCAATATTAGACCTTTAGTAGTAAGCTCAGCATCAGAGCAACATCCCAATATGTGACACTTCCTGGTGACAATGTTCCTTGTTACTCAGATAGAATTAAACTTATCTTTTAAGAATACTATTCTCAATTTCTATGAGTAACATGTTATCCTTTTATTTCAGGGGAAACTTCGGAAATGGGCGGATGCTGAGGAAAGTTCCTACTGCTGAAACAGCCTTCGTCCTGGGCCGAAAAATTGAACCTCCAAGTGGTTTCTCAGATGGTCATGAACTGAGTGAAGCAGAATGTGACATTGATTCAATGAAGAAATTAAGACTTGGAATTATCAAGAACTCTCTCAACATATTTGGTCCATCGAGTGGAAATCAAGACTTTACTATTGCTGTGTGATCAAATCCAGGAATTTTAAATATATGTTATTTTTCATAAAGATCTGTTTATACGATATTTTCTTCAAAATTGATATTGTACTGGAGAAAATTAATTATAAAGTCTATTTAAATAAAAGTGAATAAAAGGTACTGTCACCGAACATGTTCTAGTAAAGATGTTAATAAGAAATATTCTGGTGGATTACTTCTCAAGCTTCTAAAACTTTCTAAAAAAGAGTTCAGTATGGCCTCCCACACAAATTTGTAAAACTTGATTAGCACACAATTTTAAGTTACCATATCTACTTTAGAGTATTATGTAAAATTCTATATATTTGTTATTGAATGCTACAGACATAAATTTCATAGAAACAATGTAACACAGTATTACTTCTCAAGCTTCTAAGACACTACAAAAAGAGTTCAGTATGGCCTCTAATACAAATTTGTAAAACGTGATTAACACTCTGTTTTGAGTTATGCAAACTTCTATATATTTGTCATGAAAAGATGGAAATTTTGTAGAAACATAATACTACAGGTTGAAATGTAATTTCCTCTCTCCCTCTACAAGATTTGAGAAGTAAGCCATCAATTACCCTTTTCCTTGGCAATATGCTGCACTTGCCCTCTCAGGCAAGCACTCCCCAAATAAACACTCTTAAAAACCAAACCCACCACACTGTCCAGTAAAATACAACCTCATTTGCAAAATTTATGGATAAAGATCGAAATAAGATTATTCAAAAAATTAACAATAAACCTAAGTAATTTTCGGCACTCCACTCAATGGAAATCCTACAGTGATTATTTGCATAACTACATAAAAATGAAGCAATCAAAAACAAGTGGTAATTGACAGCAAAATCAGTAATCTGACTAATAAACAAACTAACAACAACAACAACAACAAACATATTAAGCTCTATCTAAGAGATATAAACACATCCAATACAGTATTTTCAAATAAAGGAACAAATTTGTTAGAAAAAAGTTTCAAGTGTAATTGCCAAGAATGTCACGCAGAAAACAACATAAAATGACTAATCAATGACAATGAAATTGCAGGCGGCAATATAACAACGCAATATAAAGACATGATAAGAAATGTAGCAACCAATGAAGCACTAAAATCAATCAAAATAGAAAATTCAGCAAAACAACCAAATTTCAAAACTCAAAGCTCAATACTAAAAACCATAAAAAGCAAAATTAAAATTTGATAATCTAATAGTCACAAGACAAATACATACAAGTAACTAACAAGAATCGTTAGCAACAATGGAATACAAGAGATCAAATGTGACCCAACCAATAAATGTCAAAGTGATATTTTAGCCATAAAATATTTAAAAAAAACACCAAGATTTCATACTCAGCAAAGACGAAAAGAAAAACTAATCATCACAAATCCCAAGAACCCCAACACTAAGAGCACTCCCCAAAATATGTCCCAACAGACTAATGGCAACTTTCAAAACCTGCACCAAGTTACAATGTATATGAACTACTCAACAAAAGGCTCAAATAAAATATATCATTAAAAAATGACAGGTCGATTAAAACCACATTAGAAATAAATATACTAAAAATAACAGAAAGCACAAGAATGAAATCTTTTGACATCACCAATAAGTACACTAACATACCAATAGGAGAATCTGCTAAAATTACAACAAGAGATAACAATTTACCACACAAAACAAAAGAAATAATCAATCTGTTTACAACAACCTTAAACCAAAACACATTTATGTTCAACAACAAAAGATATTCTCAAAAAGAATTATTAGCTATGAAAACACCATTATCAGGAATAATAATAAAATATAAGAAAAGTACTCCCACATGGACTATTGGAGAGAGAAAAAGCACAAGAGCAATACTTCATTAAGAAAAGTTCTAACGTTTCAATGATTATTAAAAAGGGTGTACAGTGTACACAGACTACATGTTTTCACACTTCTTAATAATATCTGCCAATTTATAATCCCCACAAGTAATAATACATACATACATACATACATACATACATACATATATTATCAGTATAGACCGTTATGCCTTTCAGCGTGCAAGCCTCCGTGAATTTACTAAACGTCGCCATAATCTTCTATTTATAATTAGAAAGGGCACCCGAATGGGCATTAGGGTTTACAATATTCACTTATCGACATGGTTCTCTTGTTGCAAGTCTTGATGTGATACCTGTCACACTGTTTGCCACATAAAACGCATATACAGTTAACATCTGGATTATGAAAAGACTTCACTGTGCATATCTTGTGGTGAAAACCATGAATGGAAAGTCGTGTTATGATATGTCTTTGATCTTGATTTTCTTTGGTCCAGTTTCTCACCAACATAGCATCTGACGTATAGAAGTCGGGGTCAATTTCCTTTTTCTTTTCTTCCCTTCTGCGTAGGAGTTCATTGTAAGCTCCAGTAGATGGCAGATTGAGCCTCATTCTGAGGTCCTAAATGTAAAAAGTTTCTTTGGCCAATTCATATACTAGACGTGATAGGGCCGATTTTCCAACTCGTAAAGTACATTTAAGAAAGCGTGCTTTTACTTTCTCTATCCTTTCGAGATTTCTGAGTTTGAGATGGTCCCAAATTAGTTCCAAACTGTAAGACAAGACAGGTGATATTACTGTGTGGAATAACATAATTGCAGTGGATAAAGATAGTGCTGCAAGATCTTTTATCTTGTAGATGGCCCTTGTCACTGCCACAGTTCTTTCTTCTATGTGGTAATTAAAAGACAGAGCTGTGGTTTGAAGAGTTATTCCTAAGTACTTGAATTTACTGACTACTGTTAGATCATTGTTACAGAGGGTAAGAGTGTCTTTTGTAGAAAGTCTCCCTCCTTTTCTGAAGGTCATTTGCACCATCTTCTGAAGATTGATCGTGAGGTGGTTTTTGTTAACCCACTTTTCTAACTCTAGTAAGGAGGCTTGTAAGCTGTCTTTGTTTGATGATCCCAGTACCATGTCATCTGCGTAGAGGATGACTGTCGTGTCGGGTGAAGAATTTACTATATTCGTGATGTCTGCAGTGATGATGTTGAACAGTAAAGGATTCATCGGGTCACTCTGCAGTACTCCATTCATTTGTCTGATCGGATCCGAGGTGTCGACTCCATCTTCAATATGTAGTTCACTATCAAGATGTTATTTAGCAACTTAAAAAGGGGATGAGCTTCGCTGATCATGTTTTTGATCTTGGTTAGGAGAATTTCTCGATTTATGGAGACAAAAGCCTTCGTGAAATCCACGAAAACTGCATAGTATTTTCCTTTGGGTAGTCTTAATGCTTCTTCTATTTCCTGTAGCAGGTATTTTACAGCACGAATTGTGCTTCTTCCGGGCATAAATCCGAATTGGCATTCCGGGATTGTTACAGAATCTTGCAATTTCTTTGTAAGGATCTTCATAAATATTTTGAGGATGTTGTTCTCCAATGCAATGCCTCTGTAAGAATTGGGATCATTTGTCTGTCCTTTAACCTTGTATAGGATTTTCACTGATGATCTTCTCCATTCCTCAGGAATAGTTCCAGATCTTAGACAGGCATTGAATAAGTTCGTCCAGAAAGGCAATAACATTTCTTGAGTTTCTTTGAGATGTTCTATATGGATACTATCTGGGCCGGGAGCTCTCTTGACTTTCAACTGATGCGCCGTTTCTCTGACTTCATCGGGAGTAACCTGGATTATTTTTCCGTCTTGAATCATGTTGATTGCAGAGAATGCCTGGGTTTTGTTTTCCAGATTCAGGACGCTTTGAAGTGTTCTTCCCATTTATCCATAGGGATTTCTTGAGGTTTTGATACGATATTTTTTCGAAGGACTATAAATGGGTCATGTTTTGCTGTTGTGGCTAGTTTTTTTTGCTTCGGTTTCCAAATATTTAGATCTCTTGGAATGTAGAAGTTGTTAGTACTCTCTTCTGCCTTGTGCATAGAGATGAAGGTGATTGTCTGAGCCAGCAGAATGGGCCTTCTGTACCTGTTCTAGAGTTTTTTTGTTTGAGGTAACACTCTTCGTCGAACCAGGGTTGAGCTGTTCGTTTTCTGATTGGTAGTGATGCCTTATGTAGTTGGTCAGTTACAATTTCTAGTGCTTCATCTATGTGGCCTTCAGTAGCAAGCTGTTCTGCCTTAAGGATGTCTTCGTGGTTGATAATCCTTGTATCTATTCTTGTTGCTTGATGTTGAGGTATGTTGTGGGCAATGGAGAATGATATCTGTTGCGATTGGTATATGTTTCCTTATCGGGGCTGCACCTGAGGTCCACAGTCCTTCTTGATTTTTTATGGCGATTCTATCCCCTTTATAGAAAACAAGGTCAATAGTGCTTGATCCGTTGTAGGCAATGTAGGTCTTTTCTTCTCTCTTATTTATTAGATTATAACCTTCTTCTGTTAGCATTTCAAGCACCAGCTCAGATTTTCGAAGCGGTTTATCAACACGACAGTTTAGGTCGCCTGCTATGATAATGTTGGTGTTGTTTGTTTTTGATATAGCTGAGGAAAGTTTCTCTATGACGTTCCCTGTCGAACTTTCAGGGCTGATATAAACGCCAATTATGTTGATGTCAGTTGCTTTTACTATTACCATATTGTCCTCTTTGTATATTTCTTTTAGTTTACCTATCGAGGGTTTCAGAAAGCATGAGACTCCCCCTTCTGGTCTGCCTTCAGTTGGTTTTGCGAGAGCATGGATTCCATAAAAGTCTGGGATGTCTATCGGTTGGAGTAGGAAGGTCTCTGTAATTATCAGTGCATCTGCTTGATTTATCGATTCTTGTGGTATTAGTGAGAGTGCATTTTTCAGGCCTTCTGCATTCCATAGCATTATCTTGAGAGCCTTGGTTTTATTTCAGGGATGCCCCGTCATTTCTTCTCCGTGAGAAACGAAAACGTCTTACTAGTATTCCTTTAGGCCAAAAATGTGGGTCCGATGTTTCTTCCACGTAAGTAAAAGGAACACCAATTTTGAAGGCTTTCTTTTCGCCGAGGGTCTCCAATTCTTCACATGCTATTTGTCCCTCAATTCCATTTTTGATAAGGTACGACTTTATTTTGTCTGTGGTGACATTGTTCTTTAGTTTTCCTACGTATAACCATGCCGTTTTGTCAGCTGCTTGTAGACCGTCCTCAGCTTCCTTCGTTCCAACTACTGCCTGTGTGCGGTGTTTTTTCTCTCTTCTGGATTGGGCCACAGTCCAGAGTTGATTGGCGTTTACCCATTGGATCAATGTCAGGTTCATGAGGTTCTTGGGGCTTTTCCGGATTTATCACGTCAATGTCGGTATGAGGGGTGATGATTGGTTCAAGTTGTCTGATTTCAGATGGACGATTCTTTTTGTTGTGCGAGAGAGTTTTAGTGCTTCTCAAACATTCGGGGCATTTGAGACGATCATTTGACATCAAATCGGCATTCGATTTTGAGTCTTCTATTAAAGTTTGGTTTGGTTTTGGCGAAGATTTTTTCAGTTCCTCTCAGATCGTGCGTCTTATTATTTCCTGAATATTTGAATCGTTCTTCATCACGAGCTCTAATATAATGTCCATTTTATGGGTTAGTTGTAGGATTGTATTTTCCATGGCACCTATTGTTTTTAGCTTGGGCTTGCATATGTCACATAACCAGGTGAGTTTACATTTGTCTCTAATTAGCTGATCAAAATCGCCTTTGGTCATACAGCATTTCCAATGAGACCAAGAATTGCAACTTTCGCATTCAACTGAGCTGTCGTTGTCGGAGAAGGGTTTACAGCATGTTTTGCACTCTTCCAAGTACTTGGGCTGTTTCTTATCCGACATATTGTTTTCACTTTCGTTATTTACAGATGAAAAGGCTTGTTATATGCTACAAGTTTCCCTTACGTGTGGGTCTGTTGTGTAAACAGCTAGTACTAAACACTGACGATTACAAATTACAAGGATTATGGTGTAATTACAGGTATTATGAGCACTAATCAAACGCAAGACTCAATGGTTCACAATTAATTTGCAATTAATGACACTGGATCAGTTTGGGACCTGGAAGGCCGTGATTTCAAATAGTAACCATCACTATCTATATACTTGTTTGAATCAACAATGGCTCACGCAGTCTTTACTGCAAGGATATTCGCACTGAGTCGTAGACAGATATCACTTATCGCGAATAAATAAAATAATGCTTAAAATTAATTTATACCCATATCTACAAAACTAAACACTTGAATAGGGTGTAATTCTCTTCTAGTTTCCAAATGGGCCCTTTATCAGATGACAACACACACACTCAGATCGGTGGATAAACACAAGTCACATTAAATTTATTTCAGCCCTATTTATTTCACGGAATTGAGAACGTCAGTATCACTTACACCGATCGCAAAATTATACACTGCTCTTGCACAATTATATTCCCGAATTATAATTAACAGACTATATGCAACACTGAACACTATGATAGCACGACGGCGTGTTTTAATAAATTTAACCAAAGAATTCGTACGATCTTCTATTTGCAAATAGTTCTGTGGCCTCACTTAGTTCTATACATCTTACCTTTAAATCATTAGAAACTGAGTCTAACCATCGCCATCTTGGTCTCTCTCTACTACTCTTACCCTCCATAACAGAGTCCATTATTGTCCTAGGTAACCTATCCTCCTCCATTCATCTCACATGACTCCACCACCAAAGCCAGTTTATGCATACAGCTTCATCCATAGAGTTCATTCCTAACTTAGTCTTTATCTCTTCGTTCCGAGTACCCTCCTGCCATTGGTCCCACCTGTTTGTACCAGCAATCATTCTCGCTACTTTCATGTGTGTTACTTCTAATTTATGAATAAATATCCTGGGTCCACCCAGCTTTCGCTCCCGTAAGGCTGGTCTGAAAGCAGACCGATGTAAAGATAGTTTTAACCGGGAGCTGACTTCCTTCTTACAGAATACAGATGATCACAACTGTGAGCTCACTGAATTAGCTTTACTACACCTTGATTCAATCTCACTTACTATATTACCATCCTAGGAGAACACACATCCTAAATACTTGAAATTATTTACCTGTTCCAGCTTTGCATCACCAATCCGACATTCAATTCTGTTGAATTTCTTACCTACTAACATCAATTTAATCTTCGAAAGGCTAATTTTTATACCATACTCATTATACTTATTTTCAAGTTGCAAGATTAGACTGCAGGCTTTCAGCACAATCTGACATTAAGAACAAGTCGTCAGCTTATTACATTTCCACCTAACTTAATTCCTCTCTGCCACTTTATACCTTTCAGCAGATGATCCATGTAAACTATGAACAACAAAAGTGAAAGATTACAGCCTTGTCTATTCCCTGTAAGTATCCTGAACCAAGAAGTCATTCTACCATCAATTCTCACTGCAGCCCAATTGTCAACATAAATGCCTTTGATTGATTTTAATAATCTACCCTTAATCCCATAGTCCCCCAGTATGGTGAACATCTTTTCCCTCAGCACCCTGTCATATGCTTCTCTAGATAATACAAAATATAAACACAACTGTTTATTCCTCTCATAACATTTTTCAATTACCTGGCGCATACTGAAAATCAGATCCTGACAGTCCCTCTGTGGTCCGAAACTACACTGGTTTTCATCCAACTTCCTCTCAACCACTGATCGCAACCTTCCTTTCAAGATGCCAGTGAATACTTTGCCTGGTATCCTAATCAATGAGATACTTTGATAGTTGTTGCAATCCTTCCTGTTCCCTTGAGTATAGACAGGTGCACTTACTGCTTTTGTCCAATCTGAAGGTACCTTACCAACACTCCATGCTAATCTTACCACTCTATGAAGCCATTTCATCTCTGCCTTCCCACTATACTTCACCATTTCAAGTCTAATTTAATCTATACCTGCTGCTTTATGACAATGAAGTTTATTTACCATCCTTTCCACTTCCTCAAGCGTAATTTCACCAGCATCATTTTCTTCCTCCCCGTGAACTTGGTTGTTCGTGACACCATCAGGAAGATTTCCTTTTACGTTGAGAAGATTTTCAAAATATTCCCTCCACCTGTCCAGTGATTCCTTGGGATCTATTATGACTTACTTGAATTACTCAAAACACTGTTCATTTCCTTTCTCCCTCCCTTTCTAAGTTTCTTTATTACTGTCCAGAAAGGCTTCCCGCATGCTTGACCTAGCCTTTCCAGGTTATTACCAAAATCTTCCCATGACTACTTTTTGGATTCAACAACTATTTGTTTCGCTCTGTTCCTTTCATCTACGTAAAATTCCTTGTCTACATCAGCCCTTCTTTGGAGCCATTTCTGATAAGCCTTCTTTCTTGTTTACAAGCTGCTCTCACTTCATAATTCCACCAAGATATTCGCTTTTTGCCATCTTTACACACAGTTGTTCCTAGGCATTCCCTTGCTGTTTCCACTACAGCATTCCTGTATGCCACCCTTTCTCTTTCTATACCTTGAACCTGCTTACTGTCTACTGTTCGAAACTTCTCACTAATCATATCCACTTCTGTCTAATTTCCTTGTCCTGGAGATTTTCTGCCGGCCCGTGGTCTTGGGGTAGCGTGCCTGCCTCTTACCCGGAGGCCCCGGGTTCGATTTCCGGCCATATCAGGGATTTTTACCTGGACCTGAGGGCTGGTTCGAGGTCAACTCAGCCTACGTGATTAGAATTGAGGAGCTATCTGATGGTGAGATAGTGGATCCAGTCTAGACAGCCAAGAATAACGGCCAAGAGGATTCGTTGTGCTGACCACACGACACCTTGTAATCTGCAGGCCTTCGGCTAAGCAGCGGTCGCTTGGTAGGCCAAGGCCTTTCAAGGGCTGTAGTGCCATGGGGTTTGGTTTGGTTTGGAGATTTTCTACCCTTATTCATTTGCAGTCAGATTTCACTTTCTCTATCCTTGGCCTAGAGATACTTAGTTCACTACAGATCAGATAGTGGTCTGTATCATCGAAAAATCTCCAAAAAACCCGTACATTCCTAACATCCTGAATTTGAATTCGGATAAGATATAGTCTATTATGGATCTGGTACCCCTAGCCTCCCATGTGTAGCGGTGAACAGCCTTATGCTTGAAGAATGTATTCGTTACTGCTAAACCCATACTAGCACAGAAGTTCAGCAAATGCTCCTCATTCCCATTAGCTTCCATATCTTCCCCACATTGACCATTCACCCTTTCGTATCCTTCAGTTCTATTTCTAACTCTTGCATTGAAATCACCCATTAGCACTATCCTATACTTGCTGTAGACCCTGACTACAGTGTCACACAATGCTTCATAAAACTTGTCAACTTCATCCTCATCTGCACCCTCACATGGTGAATACACTGAGACAATTCTCATCCTAATTCCTCCAACTGCCATATCTACCTACATCATTCACTCAATTACGTGCCTAACAGAAACTATGTTGCATGCAATAGTATTCCTGACAAACAGTCCTGCCGCATACTTTGCCCTTCCCTTTTTAACACCCGTCAAGTACACTTTATAATTTCCTATCTCTTCCTTGTTATCTCCCCTTACCTGAATCACTTACTCCTAGAAAATCCAGATGCATCCTCTTTGCTGACTCAGCCAGTTCTACTTTCTTCCTTCCATAAGCCCCATTTGATAACTCCCCATCAAATTCAATTTCGTTTGTCAAGTTGTTTCCAAGGAGTCCTTCGCCTGTTAAATGGGAGTGGGGCTCCGTTACTCCCATAAGTCTGAGGCTTGGTTAAACTGTTCTGAGCTCAGTAAATTCATGAAGCAGGATGCTAACCTACTTACACATAGTCCAAGTGAGGATCTCTCCTTCCTCTAACGGATTATGGACCACCGTTGGATTGTATAGTCCTAGCCGCCTGAGTACAAGGAGGGCCATGACTCAGAATATGCCCGAGATGCCCACTCCCATTCCATAGCAACTGGTATCCCGACTCTCAGGACCACTTACTAGGCCACTCAGCCTTTGCCCATGTTTCACGAACTAGGACATGACTACAGTAACCCGCAATAATAATAATAATAATAATAATAATAATAATAATAATAATAATGGACCTTTGGTCTTTAGTAAGTAGACCCCCTGGCCCAGCTGCTTATCCACCTCGATGGAACCAACCCACTTAGGTGCGAGACTTGTGTGAAACCCTCTAATCTTGTTATTGACTGGGTGGTGGTTCTTCTTCTTCTTCTTCTTCTCCTCCTTCTTCTTCTTCTTCTTCTTCTTCTTCTTCTTCTTATTATTATTATTATTATTATTATTATTATTATTATTATTATTATTATTATTATTATTATTATTATTATTATTATTGAAGTGTGGTTTGTAGAATATGAATGTTCTTTCAACTTTTTCTGGTATAATTTGATATTAAATGTTTACCTTCTTCAGGAATTTTCTAAATTCATTTTATCCAATTTAGTTTTTGACAGACTGAACAACCTAACAGTTACAGGCTAAGTCAAAACTGAAGAGAAATGGCTTCCAATGAAAAATATTTCTAAAATCAGTAATTTATAATTCTTTCTAAGGTCTAATATGCAGGCACTGGAATTTTTGGTGCTTCCTTCTAATGGAAGCATGAAACATTAAATTTGTGAGTAGGAGAATATCAGTACATTTCATACATTATTACATATATTTTACATTATGGAAAACGTTCAAAATGTGAACAAGCATTCTCATTGAAATAACAAGAGAATTCTCACGAAAGAGGTATAACACTATCAATTATCACCACAGCTGTTGTCTGTGTTTTCTCTTGTTTCTCCCAAATTCTTGCAGAGGTTATAGTACTGTTCCTTCACAATACCCATACAGCACAAGTTGAATAAATGAGCCGGTGTACCCTTCATTATTTTTAAAGGTCTATGATAGGCTGATTGTAGTTGGAACAAATCGAAAGAGCATCAAGCGAGATGGCTATGTGATTCATGTCATGTAACTGTGAGCTTGTGTTCAGGAGATGGTGGGTTTGAACCCCGTCATCAGCAGCCGTGAAGATGGTTTTTCATGCTTTCCACTTACATACCAGGCAAATGCTGGGACTGTAACTTTATAAAGGTCATGGTTGCTACCTGCTCAATCCTAGCTCTTTCCTATCCTAGCATCACAGGAAACCTCCTCTGTGTTATGATGACATTAAATCATCAACAAGAATAATCAGAAGAGCTTGGACATTTCTGGTTTTGAACTCCCTATCATGGTCAAACTTAAATATAACTTGTATTGGATTTCCTAACTGTATGATGACCTGTTATGCTAATATGGGCCTAGTGACCACATGTTTGGTTATACTCTTGACAAAGGGGTGGAAATGATGATACATTTATCTGTCCCCTAAAAAAGAGGTATTTCTTGTAGATACGGAAAATGGAAAAAGTGATTTAGAGTTCATTTTGAGTTATGTTTCTCTGGCAGTGAACTGAATATAGTTCAGTTAGAAGATACATTAAATAAACCTAACCTAACCCCATGGCACTACAGCCCTTGGAGGACCTCGGCCTAGCAAGCGACTGCTGCTCAGCCCAAAGGCCTGCAGATTGTGAGGTGTCATGTGGTCAGCACGACAAATCCTCTCGGCCGTTATTCTTGGCTTTCTAGACCAGGGCCGCTATCTCACCGTCAGATAGCTCCTCAGTTCTTATCATGTAGGCTGTGTGGACCTTGAACCAGCCCTCAGGTCCAGGTAAAAATCCCCGACCTGGCCGGAAATCGAACCCGGGGCCTCCGGGTAAGAGGCAAGCACACTATCCTCACACCATGAGGCCGGCTTTAAATAAACAAAACAAATGCAATTTTGGAGATAGGTCACTCTGGTTCTGACCTCTGGATATGAGGCCATTTTACATCTAATGGTTAGATATCTGAGCCAGTTTCCTTTTTCAATGTACAGATAATTGTAAGTGACTCTAGCACCAACTAAGAAAAGCAATAAATAATCTGTACAGAATATGAATAAGTAAATTAAAAAATCTTCAAAGTTAAGATTAATGACACAGAAGAAAGCATTACAGATAAAGAGAATAATAGAAGAGTTCTTAAACTTGATTTATTTGAGCTGCATTGTTACCTCTGTACAAGAAATAGACATTAGTCATGTAAGAGAATATATAGTACAATAAGAGGAACATTACACAATAAAACCTTGCATGACACAAAACTACATTTTAAAATAGCTATAATGCTTTCAGATTCAAAATACTATGCATCACATTATAAACAAAAGGGATGAATGACTGAATCTGCTAAGATAAAGCTCCTATGAGTGGTAGTCATCATTATACAGCATAGAATAAGGAACCAATTACATACCTTTGTTCACACAGTAAAAGTTGAATATTTAGGAGGATGGCATCAGGACCTCGCCAAGTGGATATAGGTTCATACACACTCAGTCTTAAGAGCAGTCTTTTCATAAGAAAATTTCTTTACTCATTTTTAAATGACGGTTCCAAGGGTGCAGGTCGAAAAAAATTTTAAAATGTGGGTGGAGGCTCATAAACTGAGGGGATAAATGCACTTCAGTAAACTGAGAAAATACCACAATCAACACAAAATTTGAGTTTTTAAAATGCAAGGTAGGCTCACCTGCTTTTTCAAGCACATTTAAAGTCAAACTGAAAATAAATATAACTTGTATTGGATTTCCTAACTGTATGACCTGTTATGTTGATATGGGCCTAGTGACCACATGCTTGGTTATACTCTAGACAAAGGAGTGGGAATGATGATACATTGTGAACAGCATGGGTGGTGCCAATTTCCTAAACTAAATATTTCTACAGCAGTGGTTCTCATAGGTTGTGCTGCAGCACACTAATATGCCCCAAAATTGCCTACCTGTACCATGAAAAAATTAAACATTAACAGATTAAGAACACACAAAAACAAGCACTAGCATTAAATATTTTAGTAATGTTATTTATTAATCTTAGTGGAGTGCAAATATGTAATAGATGCTGAAAAATTAAGAAGGTTCTGTCAGTAGTCAAATTATTGTTGCAAACCAGTAGGAAATATGGAGTTCTTTACTTTTGCACAATTGTTCAATACAGGGATCAATCGCCGATAAACACACCCGTAATTCTTAATCTACAGAATGAAATATATTCCGTTTTCTACTTTTTTGTGGTCGGTACCAAGAATTCCTGTTTGCGCAGGTAGTTGTTCAAAACTGAAGCAGTACAGACAGGTGAGTGAGTGACATATTTCTCAAGCTTGTCAGAAGTTTATATCATTTCTGCTAGGGTTTGTGATCTATCGGGACCACTCCCTAGCATTTTAAATCCTTTTAAAGCAGGCCCAGTGTGCCCCAGTATTCTACTAGGTGAAACAGTGTGCTGTAAACAGAAAAAATTTGAGAACCCCTGTTCTAGATATATTACTGATGTACGTATCAACAAACAGCATCATTAGTGTGAAACACATTAATTAGTGGCATGTAGCTACCCATAGCCAACAAATAAACTGAAGCACGCTTTGTATCATTTGCTGAAAATAAACTACATAACTAAATGTAAATATAATACAAACAATAGTACCAGTAATTAATGTCTTACTGAATGAAATACTTAAATGCTACAAAAATAAGTTTCTTCTTCCGTTCTGCACAGTAAACTGACTGAACAACTAGAACAACAACAAAAAAGTAAAACCTAGTGTTCAGTCAACAATCTTCTAAAGCTTGCCACTGTCATGATCATTGATGTGTTCATGTATCCTTATTAAAATTACTGGATCTCAGGAGAAACACTTAAGAAAATGACCAAAATGACCATCATGTATTTTAGTACACTTTTGGAGACATTCAGCATTGCAAAGATCACAGTGTCTCCCCAGATATCAATGTATATACCAGGTGGATCAAATATAAACAGGAATTATCACATAAGAACTGAAGCACCGGGAGGATAAGTTTGTGATCTTGAGTGCAAAGTGGGGAGGATGCATGAATCCGTATCTTTGCCCGACACTCACGGGGAGGCTTTCCTCTTGTCAATAGCAAAAATGAGTGAGCAAGAAATACATATTTCTGTTGTGCAACACATCATCATCATCATCATCATCATCATCATCATCATCATCAAGTTTCTTGCCATGGAAGATGTTAAAACTGCAGAAATTCTGAGAAGACTCCAAGCACATTTCAGGGAACAAATGCTTCCACATACACACGTTTGATTGGTATCAGACTTTTTGTTGGGACGTGAAGCTGAGGAAAATTAACCTCAACGACGACAGCCCTGAACAAGTGTCTCTGAACAAAATGTCTGTGCTGTTCGTGAACTTACTGAAGCAGATGGCCACATATAAGTTTTCCAAATTGCATCGGCAATAGGAATAAGTTACAGGAGTCTTCAGACCATTACTGACTACCAGAGAGTGTCCACCAAGTGGGTCTCTTTATCAAACGACATAAGCATACTTGTTTGGAAATTTGCCAGAAGCTCCTGACTAGCTACGAGGAAGAAGATATTTTTTTGGTCCATATCATCTACCTGTGATGAAACTGGAGTCTATCACTATAACCATCAATCCAAACAAGCAAATATGGAGTGGCAGAGAGGGAAAGCCACGCCAGTAAAGGCCAAAAAGCGCTTGTTAGCTGGAATGGCTTTAGCAACTGTTTTTTGGGACTGCATGGGCATTTTGTTAGTTGACTTCCCCCTGAATGAAAAACAGTATATGCTAATTACTACTGCCAGCTTCTGGACTATGCAAAAACTGCCTATCTCAATAAACAACATCGGGAACCAATCTGAGACACCACTATTCTGCGTGATAATGTAAGGCTCAATACTGCCGCTATAACATGCAATAAACTGGATGAAATACACTGGGCATCACTAAAAATAGCCCTGCTATCATTATTTGTTTGGAACACTCAAAGAGGCATTGAGGGGATGGTGATTTGACAAAAATGCACAAGTAAAGGGGTTCAAGCGCAACTGGGTGCAAACCCGTCCCCGTTGTTTCTTCAAGAATGGAATAAAACCTGCCAATTTGATGGAGAAATATGTTTCTAAATTAGGAGATTATGTAGAAATGTGTCATTTTGCTTTTGCACATCTCAGCTAAAACACTAAAATGGTCTACACTGTCCCCATTGCTCTTTGTCCTCAGCATCGACACAATCACACAGAACCTGCATAGGAGTGTCCCTTAAACTCTCTTATATGCAGGCGATGTCGCACTTGCTGATACCACCAGAAGAGGATTGCAGCATCAAGTTGAAGATCGGAACAGCTGTCTCTCACAATACGGTCTTAGACTGAGCAAAATGAAGCGTGAATACCTAGAAACCATCCCAAGCAACGGCTACATCCAAGTTGATGGAGACAGGGCGAGTTGGCCATGCGGTTAGGAGCACGCAGCTGTGAGCTTGCATCCGGGAGATAGTGGGCTCGAGCGCCACTGTCAGCAGCCCTGAAGATGGTTTTCTGTGGTTTCCCATTTTCACTCCAGGCAAATGCTGGGGCTGTACCTTAATTAAGGCCACAGCCGCTTCCTTCCAACTCCTAGCCATTTCCTATCCCATCGTTGCCATAAAACCTATCTGTGTCGGTGCGACATAAACAAATACTGTACCAAAAAAAAAGTTGATGGAGAGACCTTAACGAGACAATAAGCTTCAAGTACCTATAATCTCGCCTACAGACTGATGGCATGGCGGGATAGGTGATGAAGTGCAATGTAGGACAAAGGCAGTATGGATGAGATAGTGAGAAGTCACTGCCTGCATACTCTGCGACAAAAGGATGCCACTACATCTGAAATCCAAAATATACCTCCTTGATTGTACATCTTGTTGCTTTAAACAGTGTTGAATGTCGACCAGTTGCCAAAGCTATGGAACAGTCCGGCCCCGCGGTGTAAGGGGCAACCCGTCCGCCTGTCACTCGGCGGCCCCGGGTTCGATTCCCGGCCGGGTCAGGAGTTTTTAATTGTAATGATCAATATCCCTGGCCTAGGGACTGGGTGTTTGTGATGTCCTCAATTTTCCTTTCCTCACACACAACATTCCACACTACTGCCATTCCAATTACTCGCAGGTTCATACAATATGGTGCCAGTAGGGGCAAAAGATCCACATGGGTTGACGCCCTGAACAAATAGCCAATGACCTTGAGCAGTGCACTGTGCTGTGCATCCAGTAAACACATATCTGTAAGAGCTATGGAGCACCAGTTACACAACATGGAAATGCATATGCTCCGTTGGTCGATGGGCATCACACTCCTGCATCATATTGAAAATGACTCCGTTTGCCAGCAAATGGGCATTGCACCCACCATGGAGAAGGCATGGGAAAAACGTCTCCAAAGTTATGGTCAAGTCCTGCGTGCTGCATCTACAACAGTTGCCAATTTCACCCACTCCTTTGACAAAAAGACGTCCACGTGGATGTCTAAAGCAGCGCTGGCATGACACAGTAAATGCTGATATGAAGATGCTCAACTGAAGACCACACTATGCCGAAGATCATGCGAAACTGCAAGACAAAATTAATACACCTGCACCAGTGGGAAAACATTAGAAAGAAGAAGAAGATGATCTGCTCCACTCTAGTACCACAGCAATGTGCAGTTCCATATTTCATATTATTGTCGGGGCATCTTGAGACACTCTGTCTTTCAATGACCATAAGAGAAATAAATTTAATGGTGTTAAGTCGCGGGAATGAGCTGACCATCTCACACATCCTCTCTGTCCTATCCACAGATGTGGAGATTTTCCATTCAGTACCTCTCTGCTCACACATATGAAGTGGACTGGACAACCATCATGCTGAGAGACAAGTTCCCAGTCTCATGTCCTCGAGGAGAAGGGGTAGAGTGTCTCGAAGAAATTATGCGTACTGTGCCCTGTTTAACATTCCTGGAAAGAAATACGGGCCTATCATACAATTGTTAATGACACTGTGCCACACGTTTACACTACAACCTGATGAAGCCAGCGTGTGTGTTTTCTTTGGACCAGTAGTACATGTGCCTCAAATTCACATTTCCATGATTTGTGAACAAAGCTCCATTTGTAAACAAAATAGTCCTAAGGAATAAATTACTGTTCTGAAACTGCTGAAGTGCAAAGGAACAGAATTCAATGCGGGTATCGAAGTCATGTCCATGCAGCTCCTAGTGAGCGTACCTGCTAAACATGCATAATACTATCAAAGATAACACAGAAGACCTCAGGAGGAACCAATGACCTTGAGCAGAGCACTGTGCTGTGTGTCTGGCAAACACGTATCTGTAAAAGACTGTATTCCCACAGACAATGTGTAAAATATTAATATCCCAGAAAGTTTCAATGTTAGAAATGTGAAACCAATTCCATTCTAAATATTTTTGCACTTAGTTTCTGATGTAGCAGGATAATTGGGCACATTTCACTTCAAAAATTCAACTTTGAGTAGAAAATTGTATTCTCTCAATTTACTAGATTATGTTCAGCCTCTCAGTTTGTGAGAACTCTATGTGAAAGCTTACTTTCAGTTTCTTTCCCCTTCTTCAAAATATTTCAGGTTACAGTGTTAGGTGAAAAATCCTATTTATTTATTTAAAAAATCACTTGAAAGTATATATAGTATTCCTTATGGAAATTCCAAGAATGTCGTCATAATTTGTTTTCATTTCTACCTTACACTGTACATTAAAAACCGAACAATCAGCTGAATGAGCAATTTGGTTATTACAAATACAATACCAACTACACGCAGAATATTTGAAAGGTGACCAATTCCTAAGAGGAGAGGGAAGGCTGAAGTTCGAGTCCTCTGCTGATTTACTACATTTGATACACAGAGAAGATGGACCCTTCCTGCTTCCACTTTTAAAACATAGTCACATGACACAGTAGTGGATGGATAAGAGCTACCCATTGTTTAAATATATATTAGCAGTAGCAGTTCTGTCTTTTTCATAACAATCTTCATCATAACTAATGTGTTAATCCTCAGCAAGCATCGTGAGGTCCCTGGGACCTGCCTCAGTTTTGTTTGTTTGCTCTGTACTGTTCCTTTCACACAGTGACTTTGGCAGTCCCAGTACCTTCAAGCTGCTCAGTTAGCTTCAGGCAGCTCTTGAGATAATATCAGAATATGCTCCGTTGTACTAACTACATAAGTCAAAGTGGTCTGCTGACTTGACAACGCCAGTTACACAATATTTTGGTTCTGGTCCAACGTTCTTTATTGTTGTACGAAAATTGTTCTGAAGTTATAAATATGGCTAAACCGGGACCATCAAACTTATGTATTGGCAGTGCTTCTTTTGAAGAAGATTTGTTAGCGATATTGAATGAATGCACCAGTGCCGTGGAGGATTCTGGCAGTGACGATACTGATAACGTACAAAGTGACCACAGCTCAAGTTCAGACTTATAGACGATTGTCAAATTTAACGGGGTATTTTAGCTTTCAATTGAGGTGAATGGGGAAAGAACAGATTTACGCATTTCATCTTTGTTTCATGAGTAGGATATATTTAAATTTTTCAAGTGTTTTCATGAATGTCTGAGCCTCAGTGGCTCAGGCGGCAGCGCGCCGGCCTCTCACCGCTGGGTTCCATGGTTCAAATCCCGGTCACTGCATGTGAAACTTGTGCTGGACAAAGCAGAGGCGGGACAGGTTTTTCTCCAAGTACTCCAGTTTTCCCTGTCATATTTCATTCTAGCAACACTCCCCAATATCATTTCATTTCATCTGTCATTCATTACTCATTGCCCCAGAAGAGTGCGACAGGCTTCGGCAGCAGGCACAATTCCTATTCTCACCGCTAGATGGGGGCTTCATTCATTCCTTTCCTGACCTGGTCGAATGACTGGAAACAGGCTGTGGATTTTCATTTCATTTCATTTCATTTCATGAATGTCTATGTATGTGAAATATGTTTCCGAAATACCTAAAATGTAATATCCACTGGTTTCCACAGAACTTTGTTTACGAATAAATCATTTTATAATTTCATTGTTGGGACCTTTATTGATATTGCAATTACACAATTAGAAAAGTTTTGTTTGTTTTTAAGCAGTTCATTTGAATATTTTTTACACAACTGATTGAAGTAGACATTAGCTACATGATTTTTCAAAAACCTATGGAGTTATTCTTAGTGAAATTAGGACAGATAATTAGAATTAATAACTAAACACAGCATTTTTGATGTAATGATATTTTTCAGAAACTGTAAACCTTATTCACCCTTAAACACGTGGGATCCCTTGGACCTCACAACACTGGTTATATCCACAGGTGTCACAATGCTTGCTGAGGGTTTAATTTTTTTTTTTAATTAGTGCAGACCTGGGTATAATAGATCAAAGGACAGAAATGATATAAAAATATACTAACAAACTTCTTAAATTTCTCACTGATTACCAATTTTTTTTTCATTTTCATTAATACACACAGTATTATGGAGAGAAACAGTTGCAGCTCTCTAGACATATTTACAGTCATAAAAATTTCTTAAACAGTCTTCCCAGATTATATGTTCATATTCTATCCAGGACTCACACATAATAAGCTGAAAATAGGATACTATATAAAATTGACATTATCTATGGCTATGATGAACTGATCACTGGCTCAGTCAGTTAGCTGGTCTCATTCCCAGAAGAAATCCTCTGTTCCTCTGACACAACTAGCATGCATCTTTCAACCTCTTAGCAGTAACCGAATGCACTGCATCTTGAATACTTTTCACCACTATGACCTCAGATTTAAAACAAACCACCTAAGGAAGCCAACTTATAATCCCATTGCTCTGTCCCTTAAAAACAAAAACAAAACACACACAACTACTTACGGCACACAAAAATAATACACTTTAATATTATGCACAGCACTATTTCAAAGGACACTCTATAAGTAACAGTGAAGAAAACCTTACAAAGTTCTGCTTAGTTCAATGATGAAAGGTCCAATATTTTATTTCTCCAAGCTTCCTGAAAGGTGGTAGAATTTCCTGACTCTGTCTTTCCTGTCCCACTGGTAGGTAGAAATCCACCAACTTAGCAAAAAATCTATGCAATTGAATATTTTCATATCAGTAACCACAGTAGTGGAGGCTACACAGTGTTAACAAGGAAAGACTAAGCTATGCGACATCCTACCCAGACACTCCCATGCTACATATACATAAGCTGCAATTTAATTTATTCCTGCTATCATGTACTGCATTATGCAAAATGCAATTAAAACATTATAATGTGGCAAGTAGTCTGGTAACATGTATGAATGACCAAGGGAAACAATGAGAATGAGTAAGCAGTAATCCTGTAAAGTATTTCAGAGCTTTATCATTGAAATGACAGTCTCCAATTCTTGCAGTTCATATGATGCACACCCAAATTCAATGAAGTCTCTTGTGAAAAGTTTAGCCACACTTAAAGTTAACAATACTGAAATTGAATATAGTAATTAATTCTCAATAGAAATGGACAAAATCTACTATTACTAGCAATATTCCACTTCACTTTATATCATATCTGCTTTTTCTTCAAGTTCTAGTGTTTTTTCTATCAGGTTGTGTTTACCTTCAAGACATCTCACTGCCAATCTTTTGAGGGAAGTTCCCCTAGGTCAGTTGGTCCCATTATACTTTCAAAAACACCACCTGGCATGTACAGGAATGTTACAATTTCTACTGCACGAAATCTTGTCAACATTCAAGATGTTTTATGGACAAATAATTTTTACTGAGTGAGTAGTGTTAATTAAGTACTGGTACATGTTTTCATGCTAACAGCAGTATATTTGCCATTCACAGGTATTTTGACTCTTATTTCACAACATTAAGTGTTTCATCTAAGGCAGTGTTTTGTTAGTTATAGACAATATGTTTAAGAAAACTATTTTTAACCATCAAATGTATATCTTTTAAAATGTTGGAATTTTGTCCTGATATTTTTGTAGCTGAGGATGTCCTAAAGTAAGGAAAAAATATGCACTACTTGTTTTAATAAGTGAGTATATTGTATAGTATTGAAAGGATGGACCTCTCTCAAAATTAATTTTACGAAATATACCATCAATCCGTCAATTTTTCATACCATAAAAATAATTATTTTACTTTTTAAAGTTAAATTATATATTTTTATTATTAATTAATTCATCTGATTATCTTCTCTTGAAATTTATTCTAAAATAAGCTCACAAATTAAAGAAGTTTAAGCATGTAAGTCCATAAAAAGAACTAAATGTTGTAAGACCCAAGGAAGGAACACAGCCACACAGCACCAATCCATCAGGTTAAGTTATATCATGGACTTTGGAAATGTGCCATAAGAAGTAACCTCTCATGAAATTTCCATAAAACTGACCGAGGTAAAAAAAAAAAAAATCAGAAAGCAACTCTATTTGAATTAGAATTAAAGGACACATTAAAAAGAATTAAATACTATTCAATCTGTTAATAATAAGATCCAAATCAAACCAAACCAAACTGCATGGTGCAACAGTCCCAAAGGGCCATGGCCTACCAAGCGACCGCTCCTCAGCCCGAAAGCCTGCAGATTATGAGGTGTCATGTGATCAGCACAAGCCTACCAAGCGACCGCTGCTCAGCCTGAAAGCCTACAGATTATGAGGTATCATGTCATCAGCAAGATGAATCCTCTCAGCCGTTATTCTTGGCTTTCTAGACTGGGGCTACCACCTCGCTGTCAGGTAGCACTTCAACTGTAATAATGTAGGCTGAATGAACCTTGAACCAGCCTTCAGATCCAGGTAAAAATCCCTGACCTCACTGGGAATATAACCCAGGTTCTGTGGGTCATAGGCAGGCACACTACACTGTGGGGCTGGCCGATAATAAGATCAAATAGACAAATATTATAAGAGAATCATAAATAAAATAATGAAAAAATCATTAAACATCCTCTTTAGTTGGTAATATTACTTCCTGGCAGTATGAATGTATAAATCTCTCAGGAAATATAAATCAGTCTCGCACTGATACCTATTGATAAACAGCCTAAACTGTCCTAGATTCAGAAAGGATGGTACATAAACATTTTAATTTCACCTTGATCCGTTGTATTATTTTGTAACAATGTTCAAAACATTCTTAGTTTTTGTGTTTAATACAACAAACAATTGATCAGAGAAAGAAAATAGATTCGGCTTTAACTATCTATGTGGTAAAGATCAGAATAAAAAAATTCAAAGGACTAACCTATACCTCACACAGACCATTCAGAAAGAGAGCAACTAGTACCACAAGCTGTTTCGTCTTGTGGTAATATGGCATTTCGTCGAAGCTGCAGGACGCTCCTAAGAGCCTCACCAACATCCAGTTGACACGCCAAGGGCATACGATTGACTGGTACTACTGAGGGTGTAGAAAGTGCAGTTCTCTGGTGATGGAGAACTTCAGGAGACAGATTCAAAATATGTGACAAACAGCAATGACTGGAGTCATTACATTTGGAATGCACGGATTCTGTTTGCCCTCTTATCCCATGTTGATGAGGTGGATGAACACACATTTTACGTTCACACATCACTGTCTTATTCTCACAGCATGAAAATCCTGTGTCTTTTTGATCCAAATGTAGCTCATCATTTTCTGAGTCTTCGGTTTTTATTGGACAATTTAGCAGGTCCTGTGAATCACACCTTTCTTCTGTTTGGGTTTGGTTATGAGATACCTTTACTTCATTCTCTAATGCATGTTCTCTGCTTGTTGCTTCAGTGCATGCATTTCTTGAGTCCTTTATAGCATCGGAGGAATTTCTACTTGCTGGACGTTGCTTCTCCCTCATGTGGCAATATGTAGATGATTGTTCTAAAGCACGCTCGAGAACTCCAGCAAGACGTCGAGCATAAAAAGCAGCTTCCTGCAAGTCTGAAGATGACAATCTCACCTCTGGAGTGAGACATTTTGAAGGTTCTAAGCCAGATGAGTATAACGATTCTTTGAATCGAACCTGAGATAGTTTAGACCAAGAGTCATTTTCTATTGCAATGTCATCCATACATGAAATAGATTTGTCAGAATTTGAAAAACTGTGTGCAACTTCTCCCTGAAAAGTACATTTCTGTTCATCTGGTAAGCTTTGAACATCCAGATCACCTTTTCCTCCGTATACATTTCCCCAGGCTTCACTTTTGTACACATGTTTTGGTTCATAGAATTGTCCCTCTCTCTTTGTTTCCATTACTGCATCATTATGCATCACTTTATTCTGAAGAGTGTCCTCGGAAAAATATTCTAACAGTGAGCACTCAGATGTTTTAATAAGATTAATTTTGTTATTTAATCCTTCTGTGTTACCACAGCCAGTGCAGCCTGTATTTAAAGCAGAAAGTTCAGGAGAATTATTAAAGTTTAAGATTTGAGATAATTTAACATTCATGGAAATTAAGTCATTCATAGAGCTGGAAGCACAGCCTAGTTCCGAATGTAAATTCTTGCCAGCATTATCTGAGGAATGAATCTTTGTATCATGATCAGTTTGCCCAACTACATTCTCTCTGCAATTCTCAGTATCATTTTTCATACCACCCTGAAACTTACTGGCAATAGAGGAATATTGTTCAGAATGTTGGGCTCTTTCTGTACGGCCTGATGAATGAGCAGAAAAGGATTCACAGCCTGTAAAGAAGTGGTTGTTTTCATATATTTTATAGTTAACTTCCTTACCTTTACTGAGATGATCAGTGAAACCAAAACTATCAGCAAAGGAATTCTCTGTCAAAATTTGTTCAAATTTACAAGCACTACTTGACCTGGAGTTACTGTTAACAATCTCACAGCCCACAGATTGTTCACAATGCAATTCCAATTCCTTGCTATCAGTTGCAATAACAGCTATATTTCTAGAACTTACAACACTGTCACCAGTATCATTATTTTCTTGCTTATGAATCATTAAGTCTGGAGAGCTATTCAATAATGTTGACGACTCAAAACTCCTGCAGAGGTCTTTATCAGTCCCTCTTGATATTTCTACAAAATTGCAATTACCTGCATCGATTTTCTGAAAGCACCTCTTTTGGACTTGAGCACTGCTAGCATATCGAACAGAGTCATTTTCACCATTGATCAAGCATTTCTTTGATCTCTTCGGTGCATCAAAATTTACTACTCCATCCATATCTTTAATATCTGAATGTCTAAAGCTGTTTGCCTCTGAACTATCAATATCAGTGTTTACCTGCACTTCAGTATTTGATACAAATGACCCTCTGCTAGACACTTTGCTAAGATACGTATGTTCACTGATTGTTTCATAACTGGAGGAATCCATGTCATCGCGGTCAGATGAGTGTCTTACATCTGATCTGCTTGTCTGAGCCTCCTGAGAGGCCAAATCCTTGGACGACGTGGAGGGCACGGACATTGGCCGTAACGAATTTATGTCGCTAGAATTATTTGCTAGTGATGACAAATTTAGAGGAGTAACTTGAGGACTTAAGGCTGGGTCCTGAATTCTTGAGTTGTTCTGAAAATTGCCGAGGGTTGAAAAGTCCAATGAGTTTCCCTCAGAAGCAGATGACTGTTGACGGCGTTGGGGAAGTCGATGAGTGCGAGGAGCAGGAGCTCCATATAAAGTTAAATTCAGCGGAAATGAAACGACACTACGGCGACTAGCAGCCGAAGAAGATCGAGATGACATCGTTTCGAAGAAATAGGAACATTTGCTTCATCAGTTCCACACACATCAAATGAATCACACTAACGCACTTCTGGAAGAAATCGAGACTACACAGATTTCACCTTTTCAAAGTTCACACGAATATCTCCGAGCACTACGCAACATGTGCATGGTTTCATGCCAAGACGCGGTCGCTATAACAACCAGCGCACACCTGCTCAGTTACGGAAATCGATCGCGAGTGTAATAATAATAACAGACGGAACTTCTCACGACTTCTGACAAACGAAATTACTAAGATCAAGTACCCTAACAACGTCAAAACACGGCCAACATAAATGATTACACGACTTTCAATACAGACTCTGGATATTAAAGTAAAAATACTTAACTATGTTGAGAAACAAACCTACGGTGTTTGTTTGCCTAGTATCATATACCTCTATCAGAATTCAAAAGACTTCGTTAGGTGCAGTGGCGTTAGCGACGGTGCCATTAGTGCCCAATTCACATTAGCGACGGACGGCTTCCTAGAGAAGGAAGAACTAGTTTTGACAGTTGAGTCATAGTGCCAGTAGCGTACAACGGAATGCCGCCACCTACCGGTACTTAAGTAGCATGTGATCTGAAGGTCTAATGAAGGAGAAGCTTAGCGGCTCAGTTTGACAGAGTATCTGTGCAGCACTGCGAATGTAAAATTCCTTATATGCAAAGTGACAGAAGAGATCTAACAATGAAATATTTGTGATAGTATAAAACTTAATTAACAAGAAAGAGACAGTGAAAAGATAAATTGTTAGTGCTAACCAGAACTGTGTGCTCCTTTTTCAGTGAATACCCCAATTATTATTTGAGGTGGGCCTGTCGTAAGGATTTGTACAAGGTTTGCCAGACCATATCCTCACGACGTGACCGGGGTCAGAAGAGCCGCGGACGCCAATGACCCGCATAGTTAACCGTACTCGGCCTAAAATGTTAGGCCTTGTTCCCTCAGCAGTTTTCCTATCGCTTTGTCATTTCCATATACCGGTATATGCGCCTCCAGCATCGTCGTTATATTTACAATGTCTTTCTCGTTACCTATAACCACATTGTCATTATTAATATAATTTACGCCTCTCCAGCTTTGTTATTATATTTACAACGCCTTTCCCGCTTCATATTTAATCCAACATTAGTAGGCAACATATGGCATAATTTCCAAAAACTAGGTAACGTTACCATCGGTTCCAAGATAAAGTACATGCCGGCAACAAAATGTCCACAGTGACATTAAGGACCTAACAAAAACGTCCACATACTAAATGGCCCAACATTCAATTCCCTACGTACAATTGGTCCATCACACAAAAAGCCCGATATGTAAGTTGTCCCGCAGACAAAATGTCGTTCTATTATGTCATTGGAATACCATAAAATTGTTCGTGAAATGGATGCAGTGCCCCAAGTGATCTACAGCCAGAAGAACAAACCTACGTTGTTATACTGAGATAATCTTTCTTTCTTTCTTTCTTAATCTGCTTACCCTCCAGGGTTGGCTTTTCCCTCGGACTCAGCGAGGGATCCCACCTCTACCGCCTCAAGGGCAGTGTCCTGGAGCTTCAGACTCTGGGTCGGGGGATACAACTGGGGAGGATGACTAGTACCTCTCCCAGGCGGCCTCACCTGCTATGCTGAACAGGGGCTTCGGTGGGGGATGGGATGGTTGGAAGGGATAGGCAAGGAAGAGGGAAGGAAGCGGCCGTGGCCTTAAGTTAGGTACCATCCCGGCATTTACCTGGAGGAGAAGTGGGAAACCATGGAAAACCACTTCCAGGATGGCTGAGGTGGGAATCGAACCCACCTCTACTCAGATGACCTCCCGAGGCTGAGTGGACCCCTTTCCAGCCCTCCTACCACTTTTCAAATTTCTTGGCAGAGCCGGGAATCGAACCCGGACCTCCGCGGGTGGCAGCTAATCACACTAACCACTACACCACAGCGGCGGACGAGTTAATCTGTACCATTACCATTCTGGGAGCCGTGGTGGGGCGGGGGGGGGGAGGAGATAGAAAATAGTGGCGATGTTTTGACCGGAAGAGCTGTAACGCAAGATGTACAACAAATGCTGACTTCGAAAATGTTAGAATTATGACAGATGGTACAGAGAACCGTTTACATTGTCCAGTTGTCAAAGAAGCCAGGACTAGAGAAATACTGAACAGGATAAGAAACTACCTAGCTCTGTTGTGAGACAAGTATTTACCGGAGTTAGTAATGAAGACATTTTGGCAAGTCTTCCGCAAAGAAATACAGTAATCAAAATGGTTTCTTATCAGCAAAATCAAAATCGCTGTCCAATTCCGCAGCCAATAAGGGAAATTATGATTACTGTACCATACAACAATACATTATAAGCCTTCGTGGCTCAAACAGCAGCGCGTCTGCCTCTCACCGCTGGATACCGTGTTTCAAATCCCGGTCACTCCATGTGAGATTTGTGCTGGACAAAGCGGAGGCGGGACAGGTTTTTCTCCGGGTACTCCGGTTTTCCCTGTCATCTTTCATTCCAGCAACACTCTCCATTCTCATTTCATAGCATCTATCAGTCATCAATAAATCACTTTGGGAGTGGCGACCCCATCGTACTAACAGCCTATATCTGCTTCATTCATTACATCCCTGACCCGGTCAATGACTGGAAAACAGGTTGTAGGTTTACATTTTTCATTTTCACAACAATACATTGAAACTATAAGTTCATTGAAATTTCAAGTATAAATGTCGAATCACGAGTGCTAATTTTTTCCACTGGTAGGAACATAGAACTTTTGGTTGCAAGTGACACAATATTCAGTGATGGAACGTTTAAAACCGTTACAAATCAATTCTTTCAACTTTTTACTGTTTATGGGAATGTTCATGGGTTTGTATTTCCTTTGATGTTTTGTTTGACAGCTCGGAAGAATGAAGATAATATATAATGAAACTAAAAATTACCGGTACACGGTACGTCTAAATTCACATGTAATCCTACCTAAGCAATGTGCGATTTTGAGCTCGCCAATATGAACGCTTTTCGAGTGGCATTCCTTCAGGCAACAGTCACTGGGTGCCTCTTCCACTTCAATCAAGCCATATGGAGATATGTAGTCAATAAAGGTCTAAGGGCACATTATGGGACTACCATTCATTCCACTAAATGACTTGCAAATGGTTTGGGATTTATTAAATGACAAATTTCTTGAAGATGTTTTACAGCTTGCATCTTATGTTGAACTAGCGAATGTACCCGTGCTTCGCTACGGTATTCTACATTGTATTCGAATATCGAAGTAAATAATGTACATGCAGTAAATAAGATTGTTTTAAAATTGCATGTCTCTTAGCGTTGCCCGAGAAAGAGCATGGGAGGTCCCCGTACGTTGTTTCCAATGTAAAGGGTTTGTTACGGATTTGTGATATAACGGCAGGCTCACTTGCCTACTGGCATTCACAATCGAGTTGGGAAGTTTACATTATAATTGCAGGCCTCATTGCCTACTACGGGAACAGAATCGATTTGGGGAGTTTTCGTTAAAATGGCAGCCCCCTTTCCTACTTCCAGACAGATTACAGTTGAGGAGTTTCTATTATAATGGCAGGCAATTGCCCTACTATCACTCGAAATTGAGTTCTGCAGTTATCATTATAATGCCAGGCCCATTTTCCTACTGCCAGCCAGCTTACTGCCAGTCAAACCAAGTTGGTGAGTTTCCATCAAAATAGCAGGCCACTATGCCTAATGCCAGTCACATTTTAGATGAGGACATTTCTTTATAATGGCGGGCACCCTTGCCTACTGCCAAACACAATCGGGTAGGGTAGTTTTAAACAAAACTGCATGCTCACTTGCCTTCTGCAAGTCAAATCGAGAAGGGAACTATTCATTACAATTGTAGGCCTTCCTTACTAATGACACTTACACAGGAGTTGGAGAAGGAACCCTTTCCTACTGCCAGTCAAAGTCGGTGTGGGGAGTACTGATTACAATAGCAGACCCACCCTTTCTCGATCGCTAAAAATCGACATCAGTGAATATATATATAGATCGACATACGAAAGTATATGCGTGTTTACAATATTGAAGACCTTCATTTACAGATTAACTGCTACTAAACGTACGTCTTATCGACAAAGGATTGTACCATAAGACACGCAGGATTTAGTGGCCTAAATGGCTGGTCCTATGATATGTCATCTATTCTTGGGTCAGATTGAGTTAGAAACGTGGAACAGGGTAAAGGTTTTGTAAGATTATCTCACATTACATTACTTTTCGGATACATACATAGCATTTGGCTCACATATGGCTACTGGGTGGGCCAATTTTCGTGAAGAATTTAATGATTCTGTATTTCATATAAGTAATTGAAAGTATGAATTATGCATGTGAAAATTCCAAATTGACTTAACATCGATTAAAGAGAAAAATAAAACGTAAAAGGGATACAGATACGGCAAAAAGTCATAAGACCACGGTTGTAGATCATTCCAAATTGAACGGAAATTGTGCAATCCGTTATGTGATAGGAATTTCCGAAGGTGTGCACCATCATTAAAATTGCCTGCATATTTCGATATTCTTCGGGGATAAAAAGTGAAAAATGTAATGATCTAGGATGTTTTCCGTTCGTTACAGGCTAAAACGTATAATTTTGTCAAATTTCAATTATCTTCTTTTTCTTCTGGCAGATTATGGCGCAATTTGGATTTTGGGCGAGGCGGGTAAAAATTAGTACTTTCAGGAAACTAAACCAAAAATTATGGAGATGGTCATTATTACCCCTTAAACGGAAAGCTGTACGAAAATTTCGCCAAAATAGTCAGTGTAGAGGCACACAGTCGTTACGATTTGATTTATATAGATAAGGAATCTGCTCCATGTAAACACGTTTTGGGCTATGTCCGCTGGACTTAACCTGCAAAACTGACCATTCATGATATCTCCCTTAGTAATCCTCCTGACGAAAGAATGCACATGAAAAAAAAGTTTAGAGGTGGAATTCCATCACGTTTGGTCGATTTCCAGTCAGGTTGGTCTTGTTCTGTATATGTTGTGGAAGAGTAAAATCACCATTTCGGTTCCCTATAAACCGCCAGTCCATTCCGGAACATGAAATGTTATTTACGTTTAAAACCTACCTTTGGACAGGTGGATGCTAAATATAAATTTTGGTTCGAATGTCTTCAGTAGTTTTCAAATTGTAAGGAGTACGCTTTACACGCACCCGGTCGTGAGTTAAGTCCGATGGGACTTGTACAGAAAAACGGTCCGTTAATGATATCTCCCTTATTAATCCTCGTATCGAAATGATGCACATGAGAAAAAAGGTTTAGAAATTATTATCTACCAAGGTAGGTAGATTTCCATTAAGTTTGGTTGTGTATATTTTGTGAAAGTGCAAAATCACTGTTTCAGTTTCGTATAAACCCCCAGTCAATTCAGGGATTTAGAAACAATATTTGCCCTAAAACCTATCAAGGACAGGTGTATTCTAAATATGAGTCTTGGTGGAAATACATCCAGTAGTTTGTAGCACTCGCGTACATACGGCGTAATTAAGGAAGAAATAATACAGTTAAGAAAGTTGAAAGTAATAGAAAATGGATTATAACTGAGGACAGCCGGATAACGAAAAATATGTAAATGCCAAGTGAATGTATTGGAAAATCAAATGCCCCTCAATAAATTATGCCAGTGTGAGTAATGGATATAATAAAGCGGTAACAGAGGAGAAATTTAGGTCAGTGATTCTTAGGTAAACAAATAATAAGATGATGACTAATGGTGTTATTACTTAATCTATTCGAGGGCGGTTATAATATCCAACGATATTCCGCCAATATCCCGCAGATAGGCCGATTGACGCCTCTCTTGCCTTCTACCCAAGGAACAACCACGAATTTAAAAGCATGATGAGGAAAATGGCAATACGTTACTTCCCTGCTGGCATGCAGTCAGAGACGTTGCCATGGTAACCTGTCGGTTCGTTGTCGGTCTGTCGGTCACTCAATGCAGAGCATGATACCAGCGGAAAATTGTAAATTTCTCCGTCATGTGAAGAGTAAGGTAAATTATGAACATAACGAAAGTTGTTTATAATGAAGAGACGTTTCACGTACGGTAAACGATGTTTACAGAAAATCAATAGTATAAGAGAAAATGGAGGAAAACCATTGTGGTTTTCCTATAAACCACCCGTCTATTCAAAGATTTTAAAATAAAATGCATATAGAAACCTTCCCCGAGATGAGTATACTGTAAATATGAAGTTTGGTTGAGATCTATCCAGCCGTTTCGAAGTGATGGTGGAAAAACCATTCAGGTTTTCCTATAAACCCCCCGTCTATTCAAATATTTTAAAATGATATGCATATGGAAGCCTTCCCCGGGATGAGTATACTCTAAATATGAAGTTTGGTTGAGATCTATCCAGCCGTTTCGAAGTGATAGTGGAAAAACCATTCTGGTTTTCCTATAAACCCCCGGTCTATTCAAAGGTTTTAAAATAATATGCATATCGAAACCTTCCCCGAGATGAGTATACTCTAGATATGAAGTTTAGTTGAGATCTATCCAGCCGTTTCAACGTGATGGTGGAAAAACCATTCTGGTTTTCCTATAAACCCCCCGAGTATTGAAAGATTTTAAAATGATATGCATATCGAAACCATCCCCGGGATGAGTTTACTCTAAATATGAAGTTTGGTTGAGATCTATCCAGCCGTTTCGACGTGATGGTGGAACAGACAAACAAACAGACAGACAAACAGACAAACAGACAAACAGACAAACAGACAAACAAACAGACACGAAACGTAAAAACCACCGATTCGGTCTTGAGTTGACCTAAAACGGATAAATATCTGAAAAATTGGCAAAACAAAAGAAATTACAGACAGCGGACCCCCTACAATTTTATTTATATAGATTAGGCCTATATTACCGGCGACCCAGCACGAGGACGAAGGCGAGCAATTCCTCCTAGATTCCCTCCTGAGAGATGGAATGTCTACCATTTAGTACTAAATGAAAGACAGCACACCAATAACGCGGTTGAAGGATTTCACTCTCAGTTTCAGAGACTTGTAGCCGCACATCACGTGAACATTTGGCGATGTATTAACCATCTTGAGGAACAGCAGTTACAAACGGAACAATTAGTTACTCAAGTCCTGGCTGGCCATACAAAAATTAAGCAGCCTGTTAATCAGCGGTATCAATACCGGTAACAAAGTAGGCTATTTAACATTGTCAGAAATTATCAGTACCTATTACAAAGATGAAAGTGACATCCCTCGCTATCTCAGAGCCATATCATATCATATCATATCATATCATATCATATCATATCATATCATATCATATCATATCATATCATATCATATCATATCATATCATATCATATCATATCATATCATATCATATCATATCATATCATATCATATCATATCATATCATATCATATATTTAATTGCACAGTAACCCTCAAGATGACGATCTACAAGATGACTAAGAGACAATTGGTTTCTAATAAAGTGTAGGCTAACATCACAGTACATTTCTTAGGAATTTTCCAAGAATTTCTTTGCATTTGAATTTCTTTCAGGTTGGACATTTCCGTAAAAACCATGATGAATATTTTGTTTCATGAGCGTTTCAGATGGAAGGACCTTTTAAGATCGAGGACATTTTGAATATTGACCCTTCCAAATTTCAGTGAAACGTTTTTCATAGGTGGACGATCGAACGTTGGACATTTTCGTATACCGGTACCGCTACTGGACCTTTTGAATGTGGATCATATCTCTGATAACCTTACCATCTGCTATACATTTGTTGGTTGATATTTCGATTCTCTCATCCTGTTCAGAATACTTCCGTTTCCTCTTCGTTCCTTCTAGTGAATTAAGTTTGTGTCTGACAGACTTCGATTCATTTTTAAGGGCTTCGATACCCCCTTAATTGTGATCTTCCAACAGCTGCGTCGAATCTGCTGTGCCATCCCTCTACTCAGTTTTCTCTCGAAAAAGAGTTCCACATGTTCTGAGGTAGTGTTTGGTTCTTCAGCCATTGTTCTGCGAAATAGTCCAAAAAGTGTGTGATATAGAGAAAATTCAGCAAAATATTTCCATTCAGAAGAAATACAGCAAAGCATGAATACCGTTGATTAAAACGTTATACATTGACATTTTATGGTAGAAGGTTAGATTCCATCTTATGGGCTGTACACCAATAACCTAAAACCGTTCTTTTGTGAAATTATTTTAAATATAATAACTTACGAAGTTTCTTGACTTAAGACGCGCTAATCTTATAACTTTCGTTTAGAAATTCCGTACAACGAATTAAACCTTAAATGCCTGATCTATCATTCTAACTTTTTATTTGCAACCAAATTATGTCGGCCTACTTTAAAAAAGATTTCACATTTTGTTTATAAGTATTGGTTTGGTTTAAAAATTAAATATACAATATGCTAATTGAATACCTCTAAAATTCTTATTATTACTATTATCGAAGAGATTAGTAACGTCTATATCAGAGATGCTCAGTGCGGCCGGGCTGGCCTGACGTAGAGGCGGGCAGCTTACGTAGCATGCATACGTCACAGTGAAGCGAGAGAGAGAACACACACTTGGTAGAGAAGAGCAACAGTGTAGTTCGATTGTGACCACGAAGCTCTCCTCCACTACTCAGCGAAATAATGATTCGAGTACAGTATTAAAAAACGGTATAATCACAAGAAAACGGACTTTTTGAAGATATTCCGGTATGATTTATATGAGTTTATTTTCTTACCCATATTTATACATCCAAAGAAAACGGATACCGGTATGCTATAATTTTTGTGTTACAATTTACAAAGATGCAGGCAGGGTTTAAGCGTACAAGCTACGATTTGCAATTCCTTGGGCGGTAATGACAGTATTTCCATTTTTTAAAAAAAGTAAAATTCTTGTTATTTATTCAGCAAAACGTAATATATTTATATAATTCAACAAGTTTACCGTACTGCTTTATTTTGCACAGTGTTGTAGACTTTCCCGGTTCACTGAATTTCTGAAAATAGTGTTCGAAACTTATCACCATCAGGCGTCCGATGATAATAGCTAGCTTCTAAATGACGAGGGAGTTTCATCACGAGTGAGGACATAGATATTTACTATCCAAGATTAAAGTACAACAACAATGTAAATGCATCTACCAAATAGGTACCGTATACAGTATACCTTCAAAGATGATGATGATGATGATGATGATGATGATGCTTGTTATTTAAAGGGGCCTAACATCGAAGTTCATCGGCCCGGCCTTCAAATAAATAACCTAACTGATGTTAATCCCGGTACGCATGTTTGGATTGTTGGTGAGATTATCAGATGATATAAACCTAAACCTGCCTGCTGTCATTTCCTGATGGATACAGTACTTTTGCATCCATCTCTTGGCACAGGCCAGAGTAAAGTGTAGCTTCCACCGAAGTCCCAGTCAATATCCATGGCTGTGACAATATGGAAGTTGCTGGGGTATGGGTAGTGCTGAATAATGACATTCAGAGCATGACTAGTGCATCTGAGTGTTATGAAAGGTGCTGCTCATAGGGTCAGTCGTGCTGCAGTAGTACTTTCTGACCCAGTGAGGAAAGCAATGGCAAACTACCTCACTCCTCATCTTGCCTAGTACGCCTCATTTTGGTGCTGCCATTGGTTTTCGGGGTTTCCTTATAACCGCTTAACCTTTGGTGGTGCTATTTGAGGATCCAACCAGCCTCTGGGCTGATGACCTAACAGACACATAAACCTAAACAACCACAAGCCTCCACCTCAAGTCCGTATTATATTAGAAATAATTCTAAAGCACCTCTTGAAATATACTGTTGAAAACTGTAATTCATTTCGTACAGTACAAAAATATTTGAGTTTGTTAGCCTTAACTCTTTATTGTATCCGGTCTAAACATAGTACATAAACTGCAATGTAACTTATTTCTTACAACGTAAATTGAAAGTTACGTGGATTTCTGCCCTCTTTCATTATTTTCTGTCTCCATTTCAAACTCGGGTATCACCGCAGTAATCGAGAGTGACTGGGAGAACTTCGCTCAAACTTCACGGCATGTAACGCAACTACAACGTCACTGTGGCTGAATATCATACGTTCCTCGCCGGTCTACCCACCCGCTTACAGTACTGTGCCCGCGGGACGAAATGCCCAGCGTGAGCACCTCTGGTCTAAATAATAATCTAAAACGTTCCTAAACTGTTAATAGAAATGATTTACTTAACACACATCCATATTTATTTTAAAAAATATCAATCTGTATTACCTTTTCATTTGCAGGTGCCTTTCCGCGTACGCCCAGCCAACCCTCGTCCATGTATTCCAGCTTGAGGAAGACTAACGTTCCAGACATTTGGACCTCTTTACCGCCATCATCTTTACATTGAGTTGAGCCCTATATCCTGACCGTTCCTCGACAGACATTGAGACATGTGAAAAAAAAAACAGAAAATAAAACAGCACTGTGCCTTTTCCGTCGGAAATGATTCATTCAAAACTAAAATAGTAACAGTTTCGTAGTCAACATTAACTGTATTGGGATTCGACTCCGCAACGTCTTGCATTATTCTCTTGAAGAGCCTCGCGTAAGATTCTGTCTTCTTGTTTGGTAACAGAACGAAGACAACTGGAACTACGTTGGTTTCTTCATGCCACTGTCTAGGTCGGCATGAGTGGTATCAATTTGCTGAAACTGCTTACTGGAAACTCATGAAGGTCCCATCCATGCAAAAATATGAATTTTCTTTCAACATTTCTCTCTCTATTCGACCAGCGAATATTATTGTTCTATCTGGCTGTCCGCTGGCCCCGTGATGTTAGCGTACATGTCTCTTACCCGGAGGCTCATGGTTCGATTCCCAGCCAGATTAGGAGTTTTTACCTGGATCTCAGGGCTGGTTCGAGGTCAACTCAGTCTACGTGATTACAAATTGAGGAGCTACCTGATAGTGGGATACCTCACACATACCTGACGTATTGGTATTTTGTCATCCTCGTGGCTTCACTTCCTCGCAGCGGTCACGGCACTTCTCACGTCCAGCGTTTCTTCGACCGGAACACAATGATGGTCGGCGAATGCAGAGTCCGCTTCGGCTTACAAGTGGCCACGGATGGTCCGTGGTCCGATAGCTCTGCAGTCCGACCGACCAACTGAGCAGAGGACGGCTGGTCACGGCTCTACACCTCCATATTCGGGAGACGGAGAGGAGTTGGTTCTCAACGTCAGCTGTCCTGAGAATGGTTTTCCGTGTTTTTCCATTCTTCTGCTCTAACGCGAATGCTGGGACAGTTCCTAGCATAGGCATTGGCCGCCAACCCCCTCACCTTCTCCGAACATCTCCTTCGTCGCATTAAATCTGCCTGGCCTAAGAGACGGTGTTACCGTCTAGGATGCCCGCCGCCCTCTTCAAGGACGGAATGAAAACTTTTGTAAATAGATACACTGATGATCAGTCACTCACTAATTCATTGTTTTTAGTAATAAGTTTATCACTACATTTGATTCCTCTTTTTTCGTTGAAACACAGCAACATCACTACCCCGTCCTTGTTTTGCCTTTTAGTCGTCTAAAGCTACATCCCTCTTATACAGTACATAAGGCAAGGGTTACCACTCTTAGATGAAATAGACAACATAATGAACCGGACTGAAACGAAGTTAGACACAGAATGACGAGTTATCAAACCACGGGGTGACATTTATATCTCAAAAATGTGTACTTCATTCTCGAACTGGGGTTTTCCAGTGACGTGTCACAATTAGTCAACATACCATCGCTAATATGAAACTCAGGACTATGCGTATTTTTAATTCGTCGCTAACGGGATGGACCCTTTGTTAGAGGTGTAAAAAGAGAGAGGATATTGGACTGCGGTACCTTTCTCCCTTGAAAACTTAAAAGTACATGTCTTTTTCCCATGAATTTAAATAACGTTCGACCTAGAATTAAAGTAATTAAGTGAAACTTTTGTTGTTCCTTCATGTGGGTCATTCAGCCCGATGAATTAATAACTTAACTGCTATTTTCTGTTACGGGGTATGGACAAGGTGGTCATCAGTTGCAATACTACCACACATGCTTGTTTCTCTCTCTCCCACTAATTAAGGCAGACGAAGTTAGAATCCCGATTAATGAAAGTGAGGTTTCCGAAAGTCTGCCCCAATGGTTCGGATTCCACGTAAAACTATCGGTCATATGAACGTGAGAAAAATCTTTGTGGCGTCTGCACCAAAGATTTTATAATATTATTTCTTTAGATAAATGTATTGAGTAAGTTATACAGACTTACTGCAGAGTTTCATGAAGTGGCATTCCTCCCGATATATTTATACAAAATATCAGAAAACCAGGGATTAGCAGAGTAACTTCACTAACTTCATTCACTAAAATTCAATTCCTGGTTCTGCCACGAACTGAAGACTGACGTTAAGATAAAGACTGGGATGCACACAGCCTCAAGCAACACTACTGAGAGTTTAAATGGACTGAAACCCTATTAGCTCAACTAGTAGTAATAATAGCTTTCACACGAACTCAATAAACCGATCTATCGACCAGGACCTCCCAAATGACCCACATGAAGGAACAACAAAAGTTTCACTTAATTACTTTAATTCTAGAGAAAGGATCAACATTAGCCGACATCCAATATCCAGCGCACACCCACACCGACAATACCCTGCATACATAAAATCAGGGGTGTAGCCAATGGGGGAGGGTTACTAGGGTTTAGAATCCCCTCTCCACGGAAGTTTTACAAAACATAATAAACGGAAACCGACAATGAACAAGTGAAAGTCAACTCAATGTGTTGGTTCTTTTGAACATTCACAGAGACATAAAATAAATAAAAATGATATTAGTTCGTGGTGTCGACCCCTATGGATCTTTTGCCATTACTTGAACCATATGATATGAACCTGCGTGTAATTGGAATTGCGGAAGTGTAGAGTGTTCAATGTGAGGAAAGGAACTTTAAGGACGATACAAACACCCAGTCCCCAGGCCAGGGATATTAATCATTTACAATTAAAAAACCCTGTCCCGACCGGGAATCGAACCTGGGGTGACAGGCGGACGCGTTGCTCCCTACACCGCGGGGCCGGACTTCACAGAGAGATAATTGTAAAACCAACAGATCTCTTGAATATATTTTCTAAGAAGCCTCGATAGTTGGATTTTAGATTGTAATCTGAACATACCATTCGCAGTAAAACTGTTGACCTTGATCAAATTGTTCTGGTTCCGTATTTTAATGTCAGATTTTGTAGTGTACTGTAATCTGAATATCAATATAATTCACTTGTACCAGTGTCCTCATAAACACTCATGCATGAGCACTACGTTCTATCATCATTTTGCAGCTATAACCCCCACCCCCACCCCAACGGTCGATCCTGGCTACGCTACCGACTTCTATAGTATTGTATCGTACTCGTACATCCACTGTCGAGTAATAACTAGGATAAAAATTAAATAATCATGTAAATATCTATACAGATCGCATGGGATACAGATTTAAATTACTTCGCAATGAATAGATCGCATGAGATACAGATTTAAATTACTTCGCAATGAATAGCGCAAAGTCCAAGTGAACAGTAGTGTGCATGCGTGAGCATGTGATTTCTTACAACCAATCAGTAACCAAAAGCAAATCTTGTATTTCTGGTCTGTTGATAAATGTACGGCCAAGGGCGGGCTAGTGGTTGAGAATAGAGCTGGGAACGGTAGGAGCGGAGCGGAGCAGTTGTTTTCGCTCGTCCTCCGATTGAATTCACGGGCGGAATATTCAAATGCTTTAATGTGGGCAATGTTGTAACGGTGATCTTAGGCGGAATTACAATTTAAATTTCATTACTAATTCCACAGATGCATGTGTTCCCCCACGTTTGTCATTCAAATGCTGTAGTCGTTTCAAGATCGCCGCATTATTTGTTACGCTATGAATAACAGATTTTGATCTGCTGACATTCAGTTTGCAATAGGTGCAGATGGATAGAATACTGTAGATTGAATATTGGCACATATCATACCATTGCAAATGCATTTACAATATTATTAATAGTAAAAGCCGCCTCTGTGGTGTAGTGGTTAGCGTGATTAGCTGCCACCCCCGGAGGTCCGGGTTCGATTCCCGGCTCTGCCACGAAATTTGAAAAGTGGTACGAGGGCTGGAACGGGGTCCACTCAGCCTCGGGAGGTCAACTGAGTAGAGGTGGGTTCGATTCCCACCTCAGCCATCCTCGAAGTGGTTTTCCGTGGTTTCCCACTTCACCTCCAGGCGAATGCCGGGATGGTACCTCACTTAAGGCCACGGCCGCTTCCTTCCCTCATCCTTGCCTATCCCTTCCAATCTTCCCATCCCCCTACAAGGCCCCTGTTCAGCATAGCAGGTGAGGCCGCCTGGGCGAGGTACTGGTCATACTCCCCAGTTGTATCCCCCGACCAAGAGTCTGAAGCTCCAGGACACTGCCCTTGAGGCGGTAGAGGTGGGATCCCTCGCTGAGTCCGAGGGAAAAGCCGAACCTGGAGGGTAAACAGATGATGATGATGATGATTAATAGTAAAACAGTTCAAGCAATAAGTATATTCCAGTGCATGTAAACATGTAGGCCTATTATATACGATGCTCTTACATTGTGTTATACGTGTAGCTCATTTATTACGGAAGAGTACGTCCGGCTCCATGACTGAATGGTTACCGTGCTGGCCTTTGGTCACAGGGGTGCCAGGTTCGATTCCCGGCAGGATCGGGAATTTTAATTTTAATTGGTTAATTTCGCTGGTACTGGAGCTGGGTGTATGTGTCGTCTTCATAATCATTTCATCCTCATCACGACGCGCAGGTCGCCTAAGGGTGTCAAATCAAAAGACCTGCATCTGGTGAGCCGAACTTGTCCTCGGACACTCCCGGCACTAAAAGCCATACGCCATTTCATTTTTTAATGAAGACTACGAACTGATTGGTATTGGTTATATGCTGTACCGGGCTGAGTAGTTCAGACGGTAGAGCTCTGGCCTTCTGAGCTCAAGTCTGCGGTTTCAATTCCGACTTTGCTTGGCGGTACTTGAAGATGCTGACATACGAGAGTCGCATGTCGGCAGGTGTACCGGCACATGAAAGAACTCCTGTGGGACAAAATATCGGCACCTTAACGTCGCAGAAAACCACAGAAGTGGTTATGGGAGTACAATAATAATAATAATAATAATAATAATAATAATAATAATAATAATAATAATAATAATAATAATAATAATAATAATAATAATAATAATAATAATAATAGCCTTTCTATCAATTTACCCTCCAGGGTTGTGTGTTCCCTCGTTCGCAGAGAGGATCCCACATATACCGCCTCAAGGACAGTGTCCTGGAGCGTGAGACCTTCGGTCGGGGATACGTTTTTGTTTTGTTTTACGTCGCACAGACACAGATAGGTCTTATGGCGACGATGGGATAGGGAAGGTCTGGGAGTGGGAAGGAAGCGCCCGTGGCCTTAACTAAGGTACATCCCCAGCATATGCCTGGTGTGAAAATGGGAAAGCACGGAAAACCAACTTCAGGGCTGCCGACAGTGGGATTCGAACCCACTATCTCCCGGTTGAACGTGGGTTCGGACCCCACTGTCGGCAGCCCTGAAGATGGTTTTACGTCGTTTTCCATTTTCACGTCTAGAAATTGCCCTCCTTAGTCGTTCCTATCACATCGTCGCCATAAGACGGCATGACGTAAAGCAAATTGTTACAAAAGTAATCGACAAATGAAACACGAACGATAAATGAGAATGTATACATTTCATATATTAGCCTTCGTCATACGTATAAAGCAGTATTTACCATGTCGCTACCACATCCGTTGCGCACCACTACTGGAACTGCAAGCTAGCACACATTCAGTACTGTTGCTCCGTCCTCCGCTCGCCGACCGAACTACCAAAGAATACCGGAGGGAGCGCTGCACTCGCACTACCGATTGCAATCATAGGAGCAACGGCTCCGTTCCCAGCTCTAGTTGAGAACACGTCGAAGGCAGCGGTCGGCCGACCCCAGAGAGGAAACCGGAGCCATTAACCAAACTGTCCTAAAATACAGGGAGGCTCTATGTCGCTCTGTTTACAAGTAGGTCGTAGACCTCTGCTGTGCGGGTTGCCTACCTCATAGGCGCTACCCCATTTTCAATTCAACCCTTGAATAACTTCGCTTACTCGTATAGTATTTCTTCTCAAACATTTCCTGGACACTGTCGTTTTTCAGAATTCCTTAGTTCATATTTTATCAACCGCCATATCTCAAAAACTGAAGATGTTACAGACATGAAAATTGGTATTTGGAATCTCCTTTAAGAAAAGAAACACGCATTTTTTTTTTTGTTTTTGAAAAATCCAATGAATAGGGGGTGAACGGGAGTGACAAACGGAGTTGAATTTAAAAAAAAATATCCAGGCCTACAATATATCTCAGACACTTGACATGTTACAGACTTGAAAACTGGTACTTGGAATCTCCTGTAAAAGTAAATAGACATAGATAATTTGTTCGGAAAATCCACTTAAGGGGGACTAAAAAAGGGGGTGAATTTTTAGAATGAGCATATCTACAGGATATCTCAAAACCTTTACATGTTAGAGAAGTGAAAATTGGTATTTTTAATCCCTGTCAAAGATAAGAAACAATTACTTTTTTGTTTTCGGAAAAAACACTTGGGGGAGGGGGGAGGGACGGGTAGAAAGGACTGAAAAGTGGGTTGAATTATTTTTATTAGGATACCGACATATCAAAGGCTGAAGTCGTTACAGACGTAAAAATTGGTGATTACAATCTCATAAAGAAATGCATATTTTTTTGTTTTCGGAAAATCCACTTGGAGGGGGGGGGGGGGGTGAAAAATTAGTTAAATTATTTGTATGAGTACTTATATCTCAAAAACTAAATTTGTTGCAGACATGAAAATTAGTGTTTGGAATCCCCTTTAAAAGTAAAGTACCACATATTCCTTTGACTTTGGAAAATCCAATTAAGGAGGAGGTGAAGGAATTGAAAAATGTATTGAATTATTTGTATGGGGATACTTATATTTTATGAAAACTAAAGTTGATACAGACGTGAAAATTGGTATTTGGGAACTCCTTTAAAATAAAGAAACGCGCATTTTAGGGCGAAAATAAACTTGGGGGGGGGGGGGTGAAAAGTAATTGAATTCCTTATATGATGACATATAACTCAAAAACTGAAGATGTTACAGTGGTGATAATTGGTATTTAGAAACTCCTTTATCAATAAACACTTTTTTTTTGTTTTCGGAAAATTCACTTAAGGAGGGAGGGTGAAACGACGTGAAAAAATTGAACTCCTGTTACGTGGTTACTTATTTCTCAAAAACTGATGGTTACAGACGTGAAAATTGGTGTTTGGAATCTCCTTTAAAAATAAAGAAACACGCATTTGGTGGGGGGGGGGGGGGAAATTAACTTAACGAGGGTGGGGTGAAAAAGGAGTTTAATTCTTTTTGTGAGGATACCTATATCTCTAAAACAAAGATGTTACAGACGTGAAAATTGGTATTTGGTGTTTCCTTTAAAAATAAAGAAATATGTCTTCTTTTGTTTTCGGAAATCAACTTATGGGGGGGAGGGGAGAATTTAAATATTCGATGAATTATTTGTGTGAGGATACCTATATCTCTAAAAGCTTAAGATGTTTCAGACGTGAAAGTTGCTATTTTGAATCTCCTTTAAAAATAAAGAAACACACATTTTTTTGTTTTCGGAAAGTCCACTTAAAGGGAAACGGGGTGGAAAAAAGGGAAAAAGAAGTTGAATTCATTTTATGAGGATACTTATATCTCAAAAACTGAAGATGTTACAGACGTGAAAGTTGGTACTGTATTTTGAATCTTCTTTAAAAATAAAGAAACACGTACATTTTTGTTTTCGGAAAATCCACTTAAGAGGTTGAAAAAATGGGTGAATTTTGAAAATGACTACCGGTATATCTATAGTATATGTCAAAAACTTTACATGTTACAAACATGAAACTTGGTATTTGAAAGTCCTTTAAAATACAGGAACACGTACTTTTTGTTTTCGGAAAAGGCACTTAACGAGGGGTGTAAAAAAGTGAAAAGAAAAGTGAATAATTTTTAATGAGGATGCTTATATCTCACGAACTGATAATGTTACAGACGCGAAAATTAGTATTTTGAATTTCCTTTAAAAGTAAAGGAGCATGTATTTCTTTTTGTTTTCGGTAAATGGGAAGGACTGATAAAGGGGTTGAATTCTTTTCATGGGGATTGTTATAGCCTATCTCAAAAACTGAAAATGTTACGACGTGGAGATAAATATTCGGAATCTCCTTTAAAAATAAACTTTTTTTCGGTTTGAGAGAAGACTGTTTCTCATATGTACAGTTCTATGTTGCATGGTTATCTTAGCCTCAAAAGGCAATAACACAAACGTGGCTTACAAAGAGTTTCCGGGGTAAATGAAACTCAGTTTGTCGGTGAATGTTTATACTTTAGGGATTTTCAGATAATGTCTTAGTACAGTACCGAGGAACGATTACTTTTATTATTTTACGAAATCCACGCGAGCGAAGCCGCGGGTAACTGCTAGTTTCAGACATATTTGCTTCTAAGTTTCTGAAGCTATCCATGTCGCCGCCATGATACCTTACTCAGCTGTTCCTATGGGCTGCTCTGTACCTCTCAATTCCTTGGTACTCTATTACTGAAAGTTATATTAATTTACTATTCAGTGAAAATTCTCCGCCCTACTGGGGGGTTCGAACTCCAGTGCGTTACCCCAAGACCATACATCACTGTCGGACGTTGTCATTGAGATACTGGGCAATGAAGTTCTAAGGAGAAGGAAGCTAAAAAGATCCATTCACTCAAGTGTAAGTACCATAAATTTGATTCAGTAGGCGCTATGTAGTAAACTTATTTACGTAACGAATGTATTGACTTAATTATGAATGAGTTATTTACTATTCAGAGAAGTTCTACGCCCTACTGGGATTCGAACTCCAGCGCTCAGCATTAATTATGTAGTGCGTTACCCCGAGGCCACACATCACTGTCGATCGTCGGAATTGAGATAAAGGGTAATTGAAGTTCAAAAGAGAAGGGAGCTAAAAAAATCCATTCGCGCGGATAAGTGGAAGTATAAGGGCAGGCTAGTTGTTGGAAACACGTCCAAGGCATCTGTCGTCCGACCCCAGCTGTCTTAAATACAGGGAGGACTCTTCGCCGGTTTATTCGAAATACCGTACGTCGTCGACTCCTACAGTGCGGGTTACCTGCCTCACAGGCGCAAGTTTCACTATCAGTCCAAACCTTGAACGCAGCCTTTACTCGTATTGTATTTCTTCCTAACCACTTCCAGGACTTCCCTTCTTCATACTTGTTTCTTCGTGTTCTCGCATCCGTCATATTTCACACATGCCTTTCCAAGTTTCTCCAGTCCTGCATATCGACGGTATGACATCATCTATTCAGCCCTTGCGTCTAGTTTCCTATTGGCTGTTCTGCTCCACTCACTTCCTCTTAGTAAAGGCTATATCCATTTAATATTCAGTAAAAATCATCCGCCTCACTCTCCCACCTGACACACCCACCCCTCTTCCCTCAACCCCTCCTCAGACCAACCATCAAACTACCCAAACTTCCCCATCCATCAATCACATACACACCCAAACACTGTTCTCCAGCCTTCCCCCCAAGATCTCCAGACCCACGCAATCCGATATCTCACTCCTACCTGATCACCATATAACACTTTCCACCAACATAACATCACCACTCACCGACTCCCCTCCATCTCCCGAACTCGGTAGTGAGACCCCTTCAATCTCGCTACCGGGTAAGGTCACACAAAACAAGCATACTCAGACTGGGAGCAGGCGTAACAAACCTACCCCCCAGTCAAAACCCTCACCAACACCTAACACCTCCAGCACAGCTACACGCCCCCGCCCCTCCTCACTCATCATACAATGCTATAATTGCCTGAAGTTGAACCATTCTGCGGCCTCATGCCCAGAAGCTACCCGCTGCAACAGATGTGGCGGACTGTCTGTAAGGTACCGAAGGAACAGGCGAGGTGCGCTAACTGCGAAGGCAGTCACACAGCCTCTTACCCTGGCTGTCCCTTCTTAAAGAAGGCAATTAAGGCTCACTATAAATATTCACAACATCTGAACACCCACTCCAACCATTCCTCCCAGCCGCCACCTCGAACCCTTTACCCCCCCCCCCCCTTCCCCAGCACCCCGCCCTGCCAAGTCTTGATAACTCCACCCTTCTTAACTTGCTCCTCATTCATTTACTTTCGTCCCTCAACCAGCTTCCTCTTTCAAGCCGTCAGCTAATCATTAGATTATCTCCCCCCACTTAATCCCCCCATGTACCAAGACGTTCAACTCCTCATCTAGCCCTCATCAGTAACCCCCCCTCCCGCAGCACCAACAACTACTCTGACTTCCCTAACTTACCTCCCAATAATTATGCACAATTCTACAATTAACAGTTATGACAGCAACATCGGGCGTGGTCACCTAATGGATGGGTGACCCTCCACCTGTTATTGCTTCTCCCACTCTCCGTTGGCCTCTGATATCAGAGAACCAACGTCCCCTCCCCCCAACATTCGCCCTACTAAGGGCACCATCCGCCCCGTAAGGGGCGCAGGCCATATTCTGGTCAGTTCGATCCCCTACAAGGAATCCACCTTTCACCACACCCACTATGTTTCCAACAACTTAGACTTCTGAAATAGCGCTCAAGGCCGAAAAGGTCGACGGGCTATAATTCCTCACTGGTCCCTAGGGACCTCTGAGTATGGTGGTCGATCCGCCTCACTGGTATTCGAACTCCACCATTCACTATCTGCACTCCAGCGCGTTACCCCGAGACTATAGATTACTTTAGCACAGCCGCATTGAGATCTTGGGTAATAAAATGAAAAAAGATACTGGACTTACTAAGAACTATTCACACATGTGCAATGAATTCGTTTTAGAAGGCACAATACTGTAATAAAGTGTTGAACTGAGTAAGATCGAATTATTTCCAATATAGCAAAAACATTTTTGCAAGTTCTAATTCACTATTAGTATTTAATAAACTGCAAGTACTGTTCCAAATGTAAATGGCGTAACAGAAAATACTTTCTCTCTTTCTTAATCCGTTAACCGACCACGATCGGTTTTTCCCTCGGACTCAGCGAGGGATCCCATCTCTACCGGAACTGTAAAAGTTGCACCGAGTAAAATTTGCGCCGTGGAGATTCCCCGCCGGGAGTAGATGTGGTTTGACAGCTGTCATAAGCAACTGCTACCTGCGCTGCACCGTAAGGGCTTATTTCCAGGTCCAACGAATGGTGTGAATATCTGTAGTACTGAGATTTTGAAATTAATATACTGTATATATATATATATATTGAACCCTTTAGGTCCATATTGAGGGATACCTACCTTTCTTACCTATCAGCAAAGTTCATGAGATCTGTCTCTTGGGTCGTATCGGGTTCTTCGTCACTTGCTGAGGTAAAGGTAGGGTTCAGTAATTCTAATCTATCTACTGGAATGAAAGGTCTATTTAAAAGATTCCTATTTATTCAGGAAAATTCTGAAGCAATCTGATATGTCAACGGCATCATAGAAGTCAACTGTGTCCACTGGACACCACAATCATTTTAACATAATGGTCAGAACACTGGTGTGAGACTTTAACGTAACTGCCTGATGGGCATTCTTACTAGAAACCATTGTCTCAATTATTAATCATTTAAGAAAGGAAAGTCTGGAAATCCTTAAATTCGGCTTCCATGTGAGACCACATGTACCATCATAGTGATTCGTTATGGTCCAGCCCTCGTAATACGAACTCTGGACTCTGGGTATAATTAAGGCAGTCCAATTGGTGTGAGCCACACAGTGGTTCTACGGCATGGACCCTTAATTGAATCGATGTGACCTGCGTCTATGTCATGGACCGACATCTAATCTTCTAAGTTACTTTAAAGTCATTGTGGATGATGACCGCAAGGAAATGATGCTACAATGGCATATGACCCTAATCCAAGTCACTGAGGTTGATGACCCCCTGACCATCTAAGTTTCTAGGCTGAAGGCTAAACACAATTAAGTTACATCGGTTGATGACCAAAGTTTCCACTTTACTATCCCAGCACATTCACTGCTCAATCAATCAAAGTTCAATAATTACAACAATAGCAATGCTCACAAACTTTGTGGCAGAAAAATCCATTTCCTTCGGATATGTCCCCTTACTCGTTACTTTATTTTTTTAATATTCTCCAGAAAACAAACTAAAATTTCCAGAATGCATCTCCAAGTTATTCGCTTGATTAAAGTTATTTCAAAATGCGGTTTCACTGAATTTAATAATTAAATAAATTTAAATGATTTGACGAAATGTTAAAGAACAGTAAATTTTATCTCCGCGGACTCTGGTTTCTTCACAAATTTCTACGCAGCTGTGATGTGAATTCAATCTTGTGATGTTTGTCTGGCTGGAAAAGAATTGTTACATAATTCATGTCCAGTTATATATCTTGTCTCATGATTTCACGCTTTAAAATCTAATCTAGTCCTAACCGTTATTAACACTTGGATATCCTAAGAATCTACGTACAAACCAAACAACTCGCCATATAATTACGATGTCATATCTCGTCATACCATTATGAATTTTGCACACCCCTCACAGACAAACCAATCATCACGACCATCGCTCTATATTTTGGACAACCCTGAATTTGGTTACTCTGTTCCTTATACTCAAAGTTCGTGATTTCAAATGTTCATTACGTCCCCAATTAAACAAATTTTACAGTATTTCACAATACTCAGATCATTACCGGCTATGAATTTCAACTAAATCCAGCATTTTAACGTTTTCCCCGGCCGAGAATTCAGTACAATCTCAATTCCACGCCTGTCCCGTTATCACAGCTGAGGCCTCTCGCCCCCAAGTTCGCTTGGCAGTTACATGAAACACCTGGTTTATTCCAGTTGACTGGCTTCTCAAAATGCTCTCCTTTAAACTCTGCCGACATAATTAAACAAATACGATATTCTAACCAACAAAAGGCACAGATTAAGCTTCAAGGTGCCCACACTAATTATACGCGTCGCGAATTAATACTGCTATAGATTTCTATGTATTTCTTCCCATTCCCAACATTATAAAATATACCTCGGGCTATCGTGTCCCGGCTTCAATGACAGGACTCTAACCTGATTCGCACATCTCATCTCAACTCATATAAAACATTCCTCGGGCTTCCATGTCCCGGCTTCAATGACAGGTCCAACCTGATTCACAAATCTCATATCAACAAAACTAACCTCTGTTTCCCAGCTCCACAATTATCATCGACAAAGAACTGGAATAAAATCCTTACTAGAAATCTCGACGTCTAATATCGCACAATGCATTAATCATGAATAACTTCGCATAAATGATATCGTATTTAATAACTTGATTTTTACAAAAAAGAATGACTGAAACATTCTACTAGATCTTTTATTGTCAGTCAGACACAGTTTAAAATGGGCCTAGAAAAACGTTTCTCTCCGTGACCAAATTCATCACCCTAGGTTCTCACCCGACAGCGCGCTTCCACTCGATTGAAAATGAGTAACCATGGATTCCTACCTTATTAACGTCAAATTGCAGACAGAAAAATTTTACGTCGACGGAACATCTTAATTTGGCATCACAAAATATAGGCAGTACACTCAGACGGATGACGATCTACAGTGGTGGTCAAAATAATAGAGCCACCTGGCAAAGGTTTGGAAGAAAGTGCAAATTTATCACTAGACATGTTTGTACTATGATGGAAACAAAATTTTACGTTGTACAGGAACCATTACAACAGAGTCACATTGTACCATAGTCAGTTATATAGATAGCACAACTCAAACTAATCAATAATATTCAAAAGAATACCAGACCACAGGGTCAAAAAAATAGAGCCAATTGACACAAATATTTTGTACTTGATCTCAGTCTTATGAAATTTACAGGAACAGTCATTTTTGCATAGGAGTGCATTAGTACTTCGTGGGATAACACTTATTTTTGAGGATTTCCCTGCACCTCTTACCCATAGAGTCGACTAAATGCCTGCATTCGTCGCTGCTGATAATATACCAGGCTCTCTGGATTTCTTCCCAAAATTTATCTAAAGATGTAGCTTTTGAGTGGTCAATTCTCTTGTCTACGATCTCCCATAAGATCTCAATGGGTGATGCGTCAGGGGATTGAGGTGGCCACTCTAATACTTCGATATGGTGATCTTGAAAAAACTGCCTTATGATCCTTGCAGTATGGTTTGGATCGTTATCGTGCTGAAATTTCCATTTCAGCAGCATTTCCTCTTCAGCATAAGGCAGCATCACATTTACCAAGATGTCTTTGTACATTTGTGCGTTCATTATGCCGTTGATACGGTGTATTGGACCAACGCCGTACCATGAAAAACATCCCCATACCGTAACACTTCCGCCACCGTATTTCACAGTTTTTAAAGTGAACTTGGGATTAAATTCCTGGTTTGGTGGGCGGCGCACATAGACTTTTCCATCTGAGGCAAACCTATTATACTTGGATTCATCGGACCAAAGGATGTTCTTCCACCAAATATTAGGTTTTTGTTCATTTCTCCGGGCGAAGGCCAACCTTTTCCGAACATTAGCTTTTGAAACATGTGGCTCCTGTCTCGCAATGCGCCAATTCAATTTTGTGGATCTCAGTCGTCTTTGAATCGTTGAGTTTGATGGTTGAACATCATTTTTGTCGCTAAACAAAATGGCTCCCAGTCGTGGTGTTGACAAAAATGGGTTTTTCTTTACTTCCCTAGTGATGAGTCTGTCTACGGGAGGAGTAGTTACACGATGCTGCCCCCTGTTCTCCACCGGTGGCTTTGTTTGTTTTGCCAGTGTAATGGCGTTCTGGACTTGTATTCGCGAAACGTGTAAATCTTTGGATATTTGATTCATGGACATCCCACTTTTGAACATCCGGAACATTACTATATGCTCATCATCACTTGTATGCTTTGCTCTGCCCATCTAGAAGAATGTAAACAAAACCAAACGTTAATTTACATACAAAATAATATTGAGTGGAGGTTTGTTGACAAATAATATCGCTAGCCCCCAAAACAACTGCAAAAAATCAATTTGAACGGGACTTCTGTAAATCGGCTCTATTATTTTGACCCATAAGATTCTTACCTTTATGCCTCTTTTCGCACGTTTAGCTCAAACGCTTCCTTTCGCACGACTACAGATAGCAGCGACGTCTTCCCTGATGTTGTCTAAAACGGACTGACAACACGGCACTGGTGGAGATTTTGTGAGCTAATATATATCCTAGTTTTTAATCCCGTCAATAGAGGTGGCTCTATTATTTTGACCGCCACTGTACATTGAACGTGATATCACTTCGGAACCCTATTCAATAACTTTTACAACATTATACGGCACTCGCAAGACTTCAAAATTTTTATCCAAGTGGAACATAAAACAAATGACTCTTTTGGTCGTATTCTCACATTTACAAAACTTAGTAGGGGTGACCACTGCGTCGTATATCCCCATTCAAATACACTTTTAGAGATCATGAGACAAGATATAAGAGGCAGTAAGATGGAAAGTCACCTACCTCATGTAGACACACCATTGTTCGTCACAGGGCTCACCTGCGACCATGGCATTTTATTTAGCCATTTTTACATTCATGGCTTTACAAATCATTATGTTTCTTCAGGTTTCCTGGAATAAAGCATTAAAAAAATACCCTTCACTTGTTTGCTGAGCGCACACGATGGATATAATTATTTCCGCACACGAATTACTTAATCACATTAGAAATTATTCAGTACTTTGACCATCCTATCTGGTACAATTATTTCACTCAAGAAAACTATCTCCTCATGGAGACAAGACCTAGCCACAATGGCTAAAATCTGCAGTTGAGCTCAGTCTACTTTCGTTGGTTGGATTTCGCAGAGCAGCTCAACAATTTTTCGTCCGCTTTGTATCACAAATGCCGGAGAAGGAGACTTCGTCATGGCGTCCCTTCATATTTATAGCAGTTACCCCCTCTCTTCGGATATCTCCCTTTGCCGCCAAGAAAATTTCTATAAATTTTCTGACTTAACTAAACTGTAATTTCAAGAGTTTTGAAAGTGACTACATGCTTGCTACATTTCTGGCGGTAGTGTTCATGGACATTTAAAAATTTACGGGTTCGATTTGTGAGATGATTGACCCCCTTTGATAGGCACTATATTTTTTTGACTTGGCTTGGTTCACGCAATGTACACGCGCTTTGAAATAGTTCACAAAAATGACTTGAGATTCTTCCGCCGTTGACACGTGTGGCTGACGTCACGTATCCCAGAGCGTGGGACCGAAGGTAATCACCCCCTCGTCACGTGTCAAATCCATGCTATCAAGAATCCAACATTTAGTTTAATTGTTAATTTATGCATAATGTTCTTAGGGTACAAAGGTCATGGGTTCAATATAAAATGTTATTCACTCTATCAATGTTGGTTTCTTGCACATTTAGAAGACCTAGATCGTATTTATATCAGTGGGTGAAATGTGTATAACTACGTAGTTTGACTTTATTTACAAACCAAGTGTGGAAACATGGAATCAGACTTTCAGTCTAATGAAGAATATCCACAGCCTGTTTGTGGCTAACTGGCAGGGTCAGGAATAGAATGAATGAAGAATGAAATACGGTACCGCTAAAGGAAGAAACTGCTGCCAAATGCGAGGTCTGATGTACTTTTCCGGACAAAGATTAATGGATGACAAATGAAATAAAATGATGCCGAATTTGCTGGATAAAGAATGACCAGTGAAAACAGAAAAAAAACTGTCTTACCCTACGTTTCCCCCGACATGTACCCCTTATGAAGTGATAGGGGTCAAGAATGAACCATAGCTACTGCCAAGGAAAGGAAATTGTGTGCCCTGGCGAGGCCTGTCGCATTGCCCTGGGTATAAAAGATTAATAAATGACAAATGAAATTGTTTCAAACAGTGATGCTGATATAAAGATCAAGAAATCGGAAATAATATTTTGAACGCCAGCTTTGTCCAGCATAAACGCTACTTAAAGTGATCGGACATTAAACCCCCGAAGCAGTGATGGAAGGCCTACGTTCCACCATCAGCGTCATGAAGCAGCTTTTTTAAAAATCTTAACAATAACTGAAATTTACAAAAGTATTGTAAACATTCGGAACATCGTCATACACTTTTCAGAATATTAAATTTAAAATGTATTACATTGAAATTTAAAGTTCTCCGTCGCAAATGTTCATTCGATCAGCGTTGTTTCATTACGTCTTATTGAGACGATCTCCGTTGAATTTAACACAGCCGCTTAAGTATTACTTGGATGATTTTACATTATTGAACAAACCTAGTCTGGCAATAAACTTCCCTGTGGAATTCCCAGACAAACAAGACCTCTCGCTAATGAGATCCTAGAATGATTACTGACCACGGCGCAAGTTTTACTGATTTTAACACGGCACAACTTTTACTCGGCGCAAGTTTTACGACACCTCTCTACCACCTCAAGGGCAGATAAAAAAAAAAAAAAAAAAAAAAAAAAAAAAAAAACCGGTGTAATAGGCAGTCCATTAGATGCTGATTAAGAACCCTTGTATAGTCTACAAAATGATTGTAATACGAGGATAATAATAATAATAATAATAATAATAATAATAATAATAATAATAATAATAATAATAATAATAATAATAATAATAACGTGATTAGCTGCAACCCCCGGAGGCCCGGGTTCGATTTGAAAAGTGATCCACTCAGCCACGGGAGATCAACTGAGTAGAGGGGAGTTCGATTCCCACCTCAACCATTCTGGAAGGGGTTTTCCGTGTTTCCCACTTCTCCTCCAGGCAAATGCCGGGATGGTTCCTCTCCCTTGTCTATGCCTTCCAATCTTCCCATTCGCCCCAAAAGGCCCCTGTTCAGCATAGCAGGTAAGGCCACCTGGGCGAGGTACTGGACCCCCTTCTTAGCTGTATCCCCCCCACCCAAAGTCTCACGCTACAGAGGTGGGACCCCTCGCTGAATCCGAGGGAAAGATCTAACTTGGAGGTTAAACAGATTAAGAAATAAATAAATAATACTAGTAATAATGAGATCACTAAAAATAGAACTCCTAAAAGTAAAATACAGCATGTCATTGACATAACCAGGGCGTGGAGCGCGGCGGAATGTCAATGGACAGAGCAACAGTTTTTCAACACCTCGCATGCTACAGTGGAGAGAAAAGAGGACTTCATTAAGATACGTTCCAGATTTCAAGTTCCTATAATGTTGCTGACGTTATATTGGTTTTTATATTCAAGAAAATTGTTAATGTGCCCCCCCCCCCCCGCCTCCGCCTGGAAAAAATCCTGCGGGCGCCCACTACTTTTGCATGTATTTTTCTCGGGCCTGCACATGCAGGACAACATTTCTATTGAGCCAAATAAAAAATCTATGACAGGGAATTTTCTATTTTTCATGGAGCAGGGACGTAAAATAACTCTCGGTCTATTTGCAATTTGTTGGTTTTTTAAAGCATTGATCAGGGATTTTCTCTAGACATATTTGATTAGGGGGTTGGGGTCAAACTTGGCATGCCTGTAGTATATCACTGTTTGATGGGTGAGCTCTATATTTTGAAACAAAACAATATTAACACATTGCCCGCAGAGATGACGATCCGACATTCTCTCTCCTTTCTTTCTAAACGTTGCACTGACACGGATAGGTCGTATAGTGATGATGGGATAGGAAAGGCTTAGGAGTGGGAAGGGAGAGACCGTGACCTTAATTAACGTACAGCCCCAGCAACTGCCTGGTGTGAAAATGGGAAACCATGGAAAACCACCTTTGGGGCTGCCGAGAGTGGGGTTCGAACCCACTACCTCCCGAATGCAAGCTGACAACTACGTGACCCAAATCAAACAGGTACTTGATCGGTTCCTGACATTCTTTGGTGGGGTGATGACTCTGGATGCTTCTAATGCAGGCTTTGATATCTCATCTCTGGTTCACAAAGCTGGCATCAGGTTTTATTGATGCCAACATTGTAATACAGACATTCATTTACCGCAATCAGTCTACATTGCAGGGGGCACCTGCTAGAAGAATTTTATCTTTGCTTGCTGCTCCTACTGCCCTCCATGGAATAGCAGCAGATCTCTCCAATATCCTTGGAGTCACAAGCCTTCTTGAGCTTAGGCAGGTACTACAACTCAATCCATAAATACTCCTTAAATCGTTAAGAGTCAAATACTCATAGGAATCATAAGTGTAGTAAGTAAGACAAGCACACTTATTCACATATGTTCTATGATACACATTTATAATATTCTTAGCAAGAATTGGGCCAGGAGTTACTTCAAAAATGACTCACCAAATGAACTCAATGAGATGCTATCAATATCAATGGGGCTCACAGAAAGAGGAATCAAGACTGGAAAATCATGCAGCAGCTGAGTACTGCACCTGACTCAGCATATCAAAGACAGATATCAGGGAAAAAAAGATCACTGGTGTAGCCTTCATCGATCTCAGTGTGGCATATGATACAGAGAACCATACAAAGCTCTTAGTCAAGCTGTATAACAGCACCAAGGATCTATGACTAATGAACGTCATATGTGGCAGGCTGAAAAACAGAAGGTTCTATGTTATGCTGCAAGGGAAGAAAAGCCGACAAAGAAATCAGAAAAAAGTGCCATCTTAGGGTTGTCCCTGATATTATATAATATTTCTACATTTATTTACATGGGCAACACCACAATCATTGTACAGGGAAGGACCTTTGAAGAGGTGTAGAAAAAGCTAGTCAATGCTATCGAGAGACTAGCCAAGTACTATGATTTTCACCATCCAAACCTAACCCAGAGAAAGCACAAGTTTGTGCACCTCATCTTCGCAACAGAGATTCCCAATGAAAGTTGAATATCGCCTGGAAGCGAGTGACCCATGACCGCTGTGACATGCCCCTGCACCTGGGCATCAAACTGAATCACACCCTGACCTTCAGGAAACAGTGCCAAGAATTGGCGGCAAGATCAGTTCAAGGAACGGTACCCTGCAGAAGCTAGCATTTTTGACATGGGGGAAAAAACCCTCACGCCCTGCATTCATAAGCCTTGGGGGTCTGCTTACACACCAGGTGATAAAAGGCCCCATAAAGGATCTTTTTTAGCGTCCATCTTGCCTACACGGTTGTAAGATGGGCCATGCGTGGTAGAAGTTTTGTCTCTGTACTGTGTTAGGCTTGGCTTGAAGTAAATCTGTCAGCGGCTGATTCTTCTGTGCAAGTATGGGTAAGTCGGCAAGCAGGTTGGAGCGTGTAAGGGTTCTTCAGTCTTAGTGTCAGTTTTAATCAGTTGCTCTAACTGTGCACTTTGCTCGTAGGACATAACATCGAAGTGATAATCATACCTCGAGCATTTTGAATCAAATTCATCCAGCTATACAGTTCTAATCCATGCTTGTGGAAAATAAAAAGTAAAGAGTAAAGGGATACAAACTAAAAAAGTGTTGGATATGAACAGTTCCTCTACACACAAAAGTTGTTGGAAATTGATCCTGAAGCTAAAAAAGAAGCAAAGGTAAAAATAAAAATCTTATATCATTCTTGTATATTGTACTGTAAGCTTACATTATTTGTAGTTTTACATTTTAAAGGAACTTGTTTTTTTGTACCATGAACAAATGATTCTACTTACTTTGAGATGTTTCTTGGCACCTTTTACAGTATATTGCAATGCAAGTCTGAGGAATAATTACTCCCAAAGACCAGGCTGAAATTGCAGCGGACAATTTCAGATCATCGTAACTTCTTCCTGTTGCTAGGAAACGAAGTGTTACGCTGAGTCGTTCATGTGGTGTTACTGCACATCTCATTGCATCGTCACTCTTTCTGACATGGGGCGCTACCAAATGAAGAAGGTGTGAACATGTACGTTTCACTGTCCATAAAAAAACTGTACCAGTCACCTGGTTCAAGTGTTAAATCTTTCATTACATTTGTATTTGACATTTTATCTCATTTTAGTAACTAAGCTTTTGCCCATTTTGATCGAGCCCTTTTCTTTTTAGCTTTTGATCTCAAAGTTAATGCTGCAGCAGTATAAATTAAAAGTTCCACTTACATATTACTCTGTGCATGACTCTCAAAATCTGACCACAAGTCTGGCAGTGAAACGGAACTCCTGTGTCCTCTTCTGTGTTCCATCTTACCTGACATCTTAGAACTACACAAACAAGATGGATGCTAAGACGGACCATCTACGGGCCCCTTAGGGGGCATCAATCTGGGAAGCATCTGCTCACACCAAGCTAGTGGACAATGACTTCAGTGAGACCATCTGCATAGTCACTGGCTGCCTGAGACAGACTCTGGTGCAGACACTCTACTCTGCTGCCAGTATCGTGCCTCCAGCCATTTATTGTGTTGTGGCAGGCGGAGTACCGAGACAAAAACTGCTGAAGGACACCAGGCACCCAATATTCGACCATACAGTAACCACACCTTGCCTTAGATCCAGCGTGTCACTCTGGAAGGAAACAGCACCAATTCAGGAAGGCTTCCTTCCTGAAGAAGAACTGAGAATTGGGCATCAGTTACCATATGCCACTTGGAGGACCTTAAATCATATGAAGATGGTGGGGGTGTTGAAGTGCCGAAACGATCTTGTGAAGTGGGACTGTGCTGCAGATGCAAGATGTGGCTGCAAAGAGATCTAGTCCCTAGGGCTCCTACTTATCTGCTAAGAGATGAATGACTCCTGCACTCCAGAAGATGTCATGATCACCGCATACAAAGTGATAAGAGCTGCCGATTTATGGAAAGGAAGAATTTAGTGTGTCTCCCAAACATGGAAAGTAATGTCATTGTTTTCACATCCCACTAACTATTTTTTAAGGTTTTTGGAGACGCCATGGTGCCAGAATTCTGCCACGCAGGAGTTATTTTACATGCCAGTAAACCTACCAACATAAGGCTGATGTATTTCAGCACCTTCATATACCACCGGACTGAGCAGGGATTGAACCTGCAAGCTGGGGTCAAAAGGCCAGCACCTCAACCGTCTGAGCCATTCAGCCCAGCAACATGGAAAATAAAGTAAGGTATAGAAAGACGAAAGGAGAATTGCCTGTATATACCATAAATCAAAATGTTAATGGATATACAAGGAATTAACAAAGTAAGGTATAGAAAGAGGAAAGGAGAACTGCCTGAAACTACCATAAAAATGTGACTGGATATACAAGCAATTATCAGTATTCATGTAAGAGGAGGGAAGGTAGATAATAACAAGACAACATGGGTTCTAATTAAGTGTCAACTAGGGAAGAACAATACACTGTAATGCAAGACTGAGGAATAATTACTCCCAAAGACCAGGCTGAAATTGCAGCGGACAATTTCAGATCTTCGTAACTTCTTCCTGTTGCTAGGAAACGAAGTGTGATGCTGAGTCGTTCATGTGGTGTTACTGCACGTCTCATTGCACTGTCACTCTTTCTGACATGGGGTGCTACCAACTGAAGAAGGTAAACTCGTGTCCTCATCCCGAGGTAGTGCAGCTCTTATCAGGCACACCCCCATTGGAGGTGAGCTGCATGTACCATTTCAACCACATACCAGCCCTCCTGTTATTCTCAAATTTCTGGCAGTACCGGGAATCGAACCCGGGCCCCCAAGGACGGCAGCTAATTACACGAACCGCTACGCTACGGAGGCGGACACTGAAGAAGGTGTAAACATGTACGTTTCACTGTTCATCAAATAACTGTACCAGTCACCTTGTTCAAGTGTTCAAGTGACATGCCCTAGGGCCACTGGTCATCGCACCACACATTTGAGTGGTAAAGACTACAGGAATGTTCATAAAATAAAATAAAAACCTTATCATGTAACACAGTTTCTTTTAGGGATGTAAATAATAGTAAAGATGTTAATCAGACAGAACTATTCTGGAATGTAATGAAGAATCCTAAAAATGCAGGCAACAGAAAATGTTTCCAATCAGTCAGAACAACTTATTGTAGTCCTAGGGAAGAACTGGACAGATGGAAGACAAAGTAGTTGCAGGTATTAGGACACTCTTCTTCAAGTACATGGGGAAGGTCAGTGAAATGTTGCAAAGAAGAGAGTGTAGCCAGGTCCAAGAAATACACATCATGTAGAGGAGCAGATGATGATGATGATGATGATGATGATGATGATGATGATTTAGATAAACATAATATAAGTTTATCAAACAGTAATGAAAAGTGGGGACAAGATATGGAAGTTATAAGAAAGGTGAAACAATTAATGGATTTCTGTACTACAATGGGATTAGCTATTACAGATTCATTCATCAAGCAGTATTCTCTACTAGAAGAGAAAGGCCGAGTCTGCATCTGGCGTAAACAGCATGAGGCAGCGTCTGCCAACCGTACTGTGGGCATCCCAGGGACCAGTGGTGTAGTGTCATGGTCTGCAAGTTTTCATTCCCCACCCTACAGGGTGTCACCCTCTCCCTGGCCAAGTGGGGAGCATTCTCCTGACATGCCCTAGGGCCACTGATCATCACACTACACATTTCAGTGGTAAAGGCTACAGGAACCTGTTAGCCAACCATCTACACCCATATCTTCAGGCAGTCTTTCCAGACAACGACGCTATATTCCAATAGGCAGGGCTCCATGTCACCAGACTCAGGTCACTAAAGACTCGCTGGAGGAATCATCATCAGCAGCAATCAGTTTACTCTTTGCTGAGCGTTGTGACCTCATTTGTTCACTTCATTAGTAACCGCATCCTTAACAAGATTTTTCCATCCTGAGCAATCTTCAGCTCTTCTTAAGATATTGTAAAGAGGTAGACTGGTGATCTTCTTTGCTTGGTCTAACCATCTACTTGTTGTTCTGTCTCGTGGTCTGGTGCCTTCAATTTTGCCTTGCAGAATGGTCAAATTGTCTCCTTCTCTCCTCAAAATGTGTCCCAGGAACTGGAGGTAACTTTCACTAACGCGAGAAGCTAAACGTTTTGTTATGCTCAGTTCTTCTATAATGGAGGCATTTGTTCTTCTTTCTGTCCATGGTACACAAAGCATTCTCCGCCAACACCACATCTCAAAGGCATCTATTCGATTCTTGTCACTAGCTTTTACAGTCCAGGTCTCACAACCGTACAGGAAAACAGAAAACACCAGTGATTCCACCAATCGTATTTTCACTGTTTGGGATAATGCCCTGTTCTGCCCGTTCTTTGTAATATGACAATGAATTCTCCACTCTGTCATTACCCCCAAATTCCCCAGATTGTAACTCCGTCAAAATCGTCTGGGATATGCTGGAACGCCGCACTGTCAGGGCTGTTCCTATGCCTGCTTCAGATGTGGTTTGGGGTGCAGATGGACAACATGTGTTACCTTGCGGACTTTGTTCCCTGACATTTGCAGGCCATAATAGCCAGTAAAAGGGGACCAATCCATTATCATTCAGCGTATGTTATCTTTAACGTGTGTGGCAGCCCCGTTTAAATTCCTTAAAAATTTAAATCTAATCATAAAAATAATGCTGGGAGGATGTAGTGTTTACAGTGCACTATGTCTTCTGGTATGGGCTAGAATAAATTTGTTACTTTCATTGACCTGTCTCAGTCTCATCCTTGGCTTTGACAATATGAAAGTGACCGAGGTATGAGCAATGCCAGTAATGTCATTCCTTATGCAGCCAGCCCTGTTATGAATGTTGTGAAAATATCGCTTATAGGGTCTGTTGGTGCATGCATTTCAGTGGGCTTGGCAGACTGATATGCAATACCAACTTCTGGCTCAGTGAGGAAAGCAACGGGAAACTACCTCACTCCTCACTTCCCTAGTATGCCTCTTCAGTGACACCTAGGCTATCTATGACAGCTGTTGGTGGAACTGTAGAGGATCAAACCAGCCTTCGGGCTGAATACCCAACATACATACATGGGCTTTTAAATTTGTTTTCACCATACTGGATATGAATACATTTACACCCATGTGCTAGTTCATTCGCATGTGAATATGTACATATTGAATTGGTTTGAGAAATAGAGAATTTCCTTATTTATTTATTTCATCCACTAAACTATAATTCGCATGTTCATAACTGATCACTAGGGCTCGGATGTTTAGGAAAAGTCATATTTTTCTTTGTCTCATTTTTCTTGCCTGATTGGATTTCGGTGCAAATCAGGTGTTTATCGTCACAATTAAGTGATTTTTATTTGTCATATAAATGCATATTTTGGCTATTTTTTGTCATAAGGTCATATTTTGAGCTATTTTCGTAGAAACGCCATATTTCGGCGGTTTGGCGACAGCTGTAGCTGTGCAAAATCATCGCCAACTTTCCTAGTGAGAACTAGTATTCACAAAACTGCTTTTCCGTGTCACATCTGTAGTTAATACAACTGGAATACTCTGCCTCTTCTATCAAGATTGCGCAGGAATTGTTTTCCAACAGTTTGTCAGAAAGTCTGGCATACATTAAGTCGATCTTTGGAATTATATCGAGTGAAATTACTCGTATAGAAGCTGCTAGCTTCGAAATTCATGCAAGTATTGATATTATGAGAAGTGTTGAACTTTAAGCACAACAATCACATGGAATAGTTGGTGTCAGTGTAAAAAGGAAACTTTGAAACATGCTCAATCGAAGTGACGATTTTCGCTGTGTGTGCAAGAGAAATGGCATTCTTAGAGGGGAAGGTACCAGTGCATTTCAAGATGAGTGCATACTCGATAGCAGTGATTTAATATTATTTAAATATGCACCAATAACGTCTTGTGACGTGGAAAGGAGTTTCGCTTCTTACAAGAATGTGTTAAGTGATAACCGCGCCTGATGCTTTGAAGATGAATCTTGTCATACACTTCAATACCACCCGCGGAGAAGAATAAAAAAGTTATGTGAGTTTGCACTATTTGCCCAGCCGCCCTACCATAATCTATCGAAAGACATCTACTTAATTCGTTTCATGGTGCTCAGTTTAAACTTTAAGGCATTTAAATAATATTAACGTAATCTGAGTTTCAAAATATTAAAAAAAATAACAATTATTTCTAGTTTTCTCGTATTTCAAACCACCAATGAAGGATGCAGCAAACATGTTTTGACTTTTAAAATGTTGTGTGACGTGATAATCTTAGCAAAATTTGCAGGGCCTACTTTATAGGTATATATTCACAAATGTTTGATAAGTGAATCGAGGGCAATAGACTGTGAATAACTGCTAAACATGTACTGTATATTCAGAAAATTAATATGAAAGTAAGAATAAAGAATTTAGTTAACAAATACGTATCAAAGGATTTACTGTTTCGATTTATAACTTATTTTAAAATGACCATATTTAGATTAATTATTTTGGGTCATATTTTGTAATTTTTACGTCATATTTCGTCAATTTTGAGGTTATATTTCGTCACTTTTGAGGTCATATTTGCTTGCTTATTTGGGCTATTTTTAGGTCTTCAACATCTGAGCCCTACCGATCACCCTAAGGCAAACCCCACAATAGGACTGAGAAGTCACAATTAAAAGTGATTCGATGACAGGACATGAGGAATATAGACAACTAACCAGTATGTGTTTTATCCTGTTTTCCCACACACTATCACCCCAGACACATGCTATCTTTTTGCAAGTCCCAGGGTACCTTACCCAACCTAGTCCAAAATAATTACAGCAATGAACACACCTAGAAATAGCAAACATTACTGAATAGTTTCTGCTCACACAAGACAGATGTGTGAAGACTAAGAAAATTACTAGTCAAGGAATATTTCCAGCTACAACTCTCTGCAATATATACTGTCCCCGTCAAATTTGGGGATATCTAGTACACTGACTGACAGACCAAATGCAACACCAAGAAGGAGTGGTCAGAACATTATGCCAATTGCAGGGTAGACTGACGTCACTGAGGTATGCTCATGATGTGAAATGCGCCGCTGTGCTGCGCACGTAGCGAACGATAAATGGGACACGGCATTGGCAAATGGCCCACTTCGTACCGTGATTTCTCAGCCGACAGTCATTGTAGAACGTGTTGTCGTGTGCCACAGGACACGTGTATAGCTAAGAATGCCAGGCCGCCGTCAACGGAGGCATTTCCAGCAGACAGACGACTTTACGAGGGGTATGGTGATCGGGCTGAGAAGGGCAGGTTGGTCGCTTCGTCAAATCGCAGCCGATACCCATAGGGATGTGTCCACGGTGCAGCGCCTGTGGCGAAGATGGTTGGCGCAGGGACATGTGGCACGTGCGAGGGGTCCAGGCGCAGCCCCGCACGCCACGTCAACCGCCATTCTTCAGCATGTGCAAGACACCCTGGCTGTTCCAATATCGACCAGAACAATTTCCCGTCGATTGGTTGAAGGAGGCCTGCACTCCCGGCGTCCGCTCAGAAGACTACCATTGACTCCACAGCATAGACGTGCACGCCTGGCATGGTGCCGGGCTAGAGCGACTTGGATGAGGGAATGGCGGAACGTCGTGTTCTCCGATGAGTCACGCTTCTGTTCTGTCAGTGATAGTCACCGCAGACGAGTGTGGCGTCGGCGTGGAGAAATCAAATCCGGCAGTAACTGTGGAGCGCCCTACCGCTAGACAACGCGGCATCATGGTTTGGGGCGCTATTGCGTATGATTCCACGTCACCTCTAGTGCGTATTCAAGGCACGTTAAATGCCCACCGCTACGTGCAGCATGTGCTACGGCCGGTGGCACTCCCGTACCTTCAGGGGCTGCTCAATGCTCTGTTTCAGCAGGATAATGCCCGCCCACACACTGCTCGCATCTCCCAACAGGCTCTACAAGGTGTACAGATGCTTCCGTGGCCAGCGTACTCTCCGGATCTCTCACCAATCGAACACGTGTGGGATCTCATTGGACGCCGTTTGCAAACTCTGCCCCAGCCTCGTACGGACGACCAACTGTGGCAAATGGTTGACAGAGAATGGAGAACCATCCCTCAGGACACCATCCGCACTCTTATTGACTCTGTACCTCGACGTATTTCTGCGTGCATCGCCGCTCGCGGTGGTCCTACATCCCACTGAGTCAATGCCGTGCGCACTGTGTAACCTGCATATCGGTTTGAAATAAACATCAATTATTCGTCCGTGCCGTCTCTGTTTTTTCCCCAACTTTCATCCCTTTCGAACCACTCCTTCTTGGTGTTGCATTTGCTCTGTCAGTCAGTGTATATTTCCAACAAGTGGATATTAAAAGTTTTATTGTCTGCCTGGAGCTGTAATTTGTCATTTGGGAAGTAGTGTGGCGAGCTCAGAACCAGTTTTTTCCGTCATTCAGAGGGGCGATGTATTGATTGAGCTTCGACAAGGCCAAGGCAAATCACGTGACATGTCCATGCACTACCCTGCCACGCGTGAACGACAGACAACCTGATTCCAGAATAATCTGAGCCAATTAAAGGAGACCTAACGACCAATTGTCGTTCTCGTTGGAGTACACGCCTCCCAAGCCGAGAATATAAAAAACCTCGTTCCGAGTAAATCACTCTCTGCTCTACTCTACTCTCTGAATACTCTGCACTCTCTGCACTCTGTACTTGCTATTCTGCTGTGCGACGCTACGACCACGTGGAGAAATAATTTTCAGTGCAAGCGGACGCCCGTTCTGCCACAATTTAGTGAAATAATTAGCTAACTCCTACGGAGTAAAAATCATCTCAAAATCCAAGTTAAGTGTGACTATCTAGAAGAATAATCAAAATTCTGCGTGTGTTTGTGCCAATATTTATTCTTGCCATCTCAGTTACAGCTTACGTCCGGAACTCAACAGAAGTCGTCTTGAAAGCCGCAGCACATCAACATGGATGATTCTGCAATCATCTGCAACTCAACTTCATCGAGGGACCTCGACTACCGAGTCTCCATGGATCTCTAAAATGTGAGGCGTCTCTGGTCATTGGAAGGAAACTGACCGGGGAAATGCTGGAATGACTGACTGCTACCTGGGATCGAACCTCATCTAAAACTTGAGTACCATTTAATTTAATTTCTGTCTCATCTTTTGTAAAACTAGAGGTCTTTCTTCTTTAAATCGTAGATCTATTAGTTTTGTTGTAGTTAGAAACATTTCGTTTTTCCATTTCTTAAGGTGTCGTGGTAGACGAGTCACGTGTGTGAATGAAATTTTGAACCTGTTAGAGTAGACATGTAGTTTGTCTTTTGAATTATTTCCCGTGCTTGTGAGCTAAATATCTAAAAATCACTGACCACGCGATAAATCTACTTTCTTTGTACTGTTGAAATTTATCGGACTTGAATTTACGAGTACATTTTGTGAGATAGGGTCGAACTCAGTGTCTTCTCAAGATCACTTGTATTCCTTAGGATCGAGTCATCTAATTTTTTGATATTTCACGAGGATTGGTAGATGTAATAATCACTTGAGTAATAATAAAAATGACTAAAGATCGGGTAAAAGAGAATTAAACGCTTGTGAGCCATAACTTTACAGTAGATTCCTTATATGTGAGATTGAATGTGCTCTGTTCATGAAGTGTCTGGAATATGACCAATCCTGCGGGATATTCATTATGTAATTGAGCGATTGGATGAGTTATTTATGATGATTGGCTTGTTCTTGTGTTATTGGGAGCGCAAGATAAATTATAATTAATGGAGCACGTGTTGCGTGTGTATTTCACGGATAGGGAATAATAATAATGCGATTGAGGCTCACGGACGTGATATTTTCAATTTGTAACCCATGTGCTGGTAGTGATTACGGATTTTATTGGAATCTTCAATTATAATTTCAAAGGTTAGATGAATTCCCATCGTTGTGAGAAGCATATTCCTACCCAAGTGATATCCCTAACTTCGATCACTAGTCACCATTAATGATAAAAATAATTTCTGTACACAAATTATCTCCTACTGGATATGACGTGACCTGACCATTCTTAAAAATCAAGAGTAACCTTGCAGGAACAGGATTCGATGTAAATAATGTATATGAAATACGTGTTTCCCAGTATGAATGAGTGTGTGTGTGTGTGTGTGTGTAAATATGTGTATTTTTCTTGTGTCATGTTTGTTCTATTTAAATTGATCTGGTCATGTACTTGTGACGACGCAGATTACATTCATCGTTGTGTGCTACCTTAAGAAGTAATTTTCGTGCCCTTAAGGGAAAATTTGATAAATATAAGTCGAGGTAGACTAGGAAAGGATTTATTTTGTTGATGAACGTGATTTAAAAGGAAAGATCATCTCGTTATTTTCACAAAGGCAATAGATTTGTAAAGTAAACTATTATTTAACTAGCTCACACATGGATAACAAAGTTTGCCTAACACATTTATATTTGAATTTTGAAATATTTTAAAATTAATTTGAAACGTAAATGCCATGCAAAGATCAGAAGTAGATGTTCACTAGCTGCATAATTACTTTGAATTCTGGTGATAATGAGTCACAATAATTAATTGGAGAATAATAATTTTGGAATGTAAATGACAATCGCTATGTGAACGATGCAGTGAAAAATTAATTTGAAACACGATCGTGTGATGGTGAAGAACGTGTTAATTAAATAAGGAGAGAGATTGATAATAATAATAAGAATAATAATTAATTAATTTTGAAGTTTTTGAAATTAATTTTGATTTTCTATTAAAGCTTATATTGGTGTTATTGACCAATGTTAAATACTTTAAATGATAAAACTTAGTAGAATTCAGCTTAAACCACGTGTTGAGGCTACTTTAAAGTCATGAAGCCTTTAACTACTTTATTGCAAACATTAGCAAGACAGTTATCTAGTTATTTTGTGAACCTCTTTGTTAAGTTCTTGAATTCTTTCAGCCGAATATTTTGATTTTAAAAGGCGGTAGGCCTAATTTTTTCTTTGATTTTCGTTACAGAACAGTAAGGCTGGAGGTTAAGAAATACATGTCTCTCAAAGACTGAGGAAGAAATGGATATTATGAAAGTTCAATGTAAAAAAAAAAAAAAAAACGAAGTAATATCAGTAAGAACATTTTCATTTTTGATCTGCTTGTGTTAATAAATGTCAGAGTGTTGTTTTAATTTTTTTTTTCTTCTTTGCTTGGTCATCAACCCTTCTTTTCCCTTAAATGCCTCTAGAAAACAATAGCCAATGAACGAACGGTCCACCTTGGGATCTCTCGCTCACTGGCTGGGCTTAGCTAGGCAATAATGGGGGCAATACAAATCATTAAAATTGTAACACCAAAAAACAAAAAGAAAAAACAAATCTAATCTACTTGATATGTGCAGAATGGCATAGAGATCATGGAAGAGGAGGATATTATTAGTGGCACAAATGCACATCTTGAGCACGAGTCATGCTCTCTAGAAGCAGTATAAGAGAGGAGGGCACAGAGACACTGTTACATATTGGAAAAGTGTTTGCTCACTATTTATTGAACACCGAAGACTTAATTGTGAGTGAGTTTCCAACTCTGATTGTGGGAGATTCCAAGATACTGGTGCTCATGTTAGATGAAATGCAACCACAGTGATTAGTGGATTAAGGAAGAACAAACTCACCAATTTGAAGGATCTCCATAGCCTCGTCACACCACCAAACAAAAGAATTACTATCTTGTGAACAAGACTATCATGAATTTTACAGCCATATTTCCATAATCTCTCAAAAACCTTGGAACGTGATATAGTAACTAGAGGGTGATCCAATTAACATAAGACCACAGCTGAGCCAAGACTGAGGCATCAGCATCGGCCCGTAAGCTATCACTTCCCGTCGGCCAGGCAATACAAGAGCAAGCTAAAGTGACTGCATGATAAATTTTAATGCACTTTCAAAGTATTCACCACTGGTTTTTCGTCATGAAGAGGTCCGTCATGGAGCAGATTAGGTTTTTAGGTTTTGTGACACTCCAATATCAGTTGTTTGGAGAATTTACATACCCACGTATGGTAAACCATCCTTTTCCTGAGAAGAGAATGAGACTGAGTTCAATTTCTCAGTCATGCACTTTATTCAAAATCCATTCACTAAATCTAATCCTACACACAGGATCACCTGGTTTAAGTTCTTGCACAACAGTAAATCTACAGGGTTTTAACTTTAGTAACTTCGTAGCCCTTGATGCAAGTGTAATGGACTAGTATAACTTGGAAGCAATTCTATAAACCCATGGGTAAATAGTGAAAATATTGAGCTCAGTTAGTAGGTGTTGTTGTTATTATATTATTATTATTATTTACGTAGTTATGTATGGACTTTATTTGGTATAAATCGTGGTCGTACCATTTATTATTTGTGTGTTGTATGATCTGTCTTGTGTAACAAAACATGTGAGGTTATGTCACGATATATCTGCTGTGTGTATATTAATAATTAATAATGTAATGTATATTAATAATGTAAGAACATGTAATTAATAGTATATAATTTATTATTACCTGTAAATATGATGTATAAATCCAATGTATTGTTGTGCAACACAGGGTAACAATCCAGAACTGCGCATCTTTCTCACTACAGTTGTATAGAACATTCTATTCATTTGTAAATAGGTTAGTGGAGACTCAAGAAAATTTAAGAAAACATGTGGTGTCATACTTTTCTAGAAGTCTGGCCAGGCAAGGTATATAAAGAGACGGTGTACAGTTGTTACGGAGACTTGTTAGTGAAAGTCGTTATTCAAGTGTGTAAACTCGTGTTGTGATTTTGTTGTGTTGGTAATTGGTTGACATGCTAATGTAGCAGTCAAGTGTTTGTCAAGATGGCGGTACATTAATATGCGTGTGTATAATGTGTATCTAATTTGTAAATAAAACAGTGTACATAACTGACAGCATCTCCTGCGTGCGTCTTTGTAGTTACAACACCCTTTGCATGGGTCCGTAAGAAATTCCCGTTTGCTGAGAAAGACGGTTAAGAGATTTCTTAGGAGAATTTTTCCGGAGTTGTCCAACGACTTCAAGATTTTCTTCCGTTAGCACTATACGCCACCTTCTTTGCTTCTCATAATTAATATTTCCCATTTCAAGAAATTTATGAACTAATCTATGAACAGGCCCATGACTTGGAACTCGAACACCTGGGAATTTCTCTTGAAATAATCTCCCAACGGTATGAGCAGATTCTGCAGGATATATGAATCATAAATAAACACTTGATGTGGAATAGAATAATTAATCCTATTATAATTATTTTCCACTTTTTCTCACTTCACTTTGTACACGGGCATTGCTCTCACTGAAACAAACTGTGTTGTGAGACAAAGCTAGAACCGGCAGTTCCTTCAGGCTCCCTCCTGCGCAGCTGTCGGCTTAGTCACTCCCAGCCGCCACTCTGGTTCCAAGATAATTGGATGAACCAGTAGTTCACCCAGAAGTCCAGGGGAAGTAAGTCAGTCTCTTATCCAGAGACCCTGTGTTCTATTCTGGGCCAGATCAGGGATTTTTACCTGGAACTGAGGGCTCAAAAGAGCTATCTGACAGTGAGATAGTGGTCCTGGTCTAGAAAGCCACGAATAATGGCAGAGAGATTAATCATGCTGACCACGCATTACCTCATAATCTGCAGGCCTTTGGGCTGAGTAGTGGTTGCTTGGTAGTCCAGGGCCCATCAGGGCTGTAGTGCCAAAGATTTTTTTTTCGACATAGCAATTACTATTCATATGCATGGTTTGATGTTGTCTGCAGGAATGAAACAGTCAAATCATCCACTGCTTCAGCTACCAGCCACTACATGTCACAAGCATCTGGGACAGCAATATAATATCCAACATGGATGCACAGATAGCTAATCATAATCTTTTATGAGGATGTCAACTTCTGTCTGGAACATCAAAATAGTTGAATCCATGACTGGCAGTACTGAGATGAAAGACTGGGCAAATCCTACACTACAGTATGTATTGCTGCACTATTCCAGCACCAAGCTTTACAGTATGAGATGCCACTGAATCTCAGCCCTGACTGCACCTAGTACATACCTCCAGTATAGTGACCAGCTATTGTTTTATCTCTAAGGTTTTGACTGTTCTTATCCCTGATCTTCAGGGCCTGTCTGAAAGCATTTACCAATGCAACAATATGTAACCAGATCTGCCATGCAACACCCAAAATTCCAGGATGATCACATGTCCCAATTATTTCTCAGCCTAACACTAGATCTGTTGATTATCAAACACATCTGGTCTAGGAATGCACAATGGCTGGCACATCACAGATCACCAGTAGCTAGAATGTGTAGAAATAGCATGGACTAACATAAATCTTGACATGCAGACAATATTTCTTCTCTTATATGTCAAGACATGTACCAGCATTTATTGCTGCCCATAGCTGCTCCACATGATCTTGATTTCTGTATGTTTCTCACATCAAGGCAAATCATATTATTATTTCACCCTTCTACCATAAAGTCTTTCTGTAATAACTATGGCCAGCAGTGAAGTAAACATGAAGACAATGTGATTCAATAAGGGGATTATGAAGAATATATCTGAGAATGCAAGATGGTGGCTTGCAGAAGTGATGCAACAGTAAGTGTTATGTGCAGTATTATTATATTTTTGGTGGTAAAGAGTGCAATACATTACTCCAAAAGTTCTAAAATTGCTTCAGATAACCCACCTGGAGACCTGGAAAACATAATTCTATTGCAAAAACTATTGGTGAGTGAGTGAAAAATGTTGGTGTTTGTGTAGTCAGACATCTTGTAGCTGATCGGCCACTTGACGCTGGCCCTAAGTGGGGACATTGAACTGAACCCAGGTCCTCAGCAGTACACAATTTGCAGAAATAGTGGCAGGAGGAAACAATTACTTGTCCACTGTAATAACTGCTCCCTAAATGGCCACAGAACCTGCGCAAAACTCTCTATGTCTGACTTCAGAAAAATAAAGAACGGTACACAGGCATGGTTATACTGGCAGTGTGAAATGCTACCGTTATCAGGCTCGCTCTTTACAGTTACCAGTGATATGCCCAGTGACTTAGTGAATACTTCTGAATGTAAATATGTAAGTAAAAATCTATCACTTTTTGCCTTCAATCCGCGGAGTATTATGCGACTTGAACGGCTACAAGATATCCATGCATCGCTTGGAAGCCTTGACCCGACCGTCATGTGTGTCAGGCGTGGTTGTCCTGTAAAATTAATGACTTGCAAGTGTTTCCTGACTCGCTGATACTGTTCCGTAAGGAACGGTCCCTTGGCTCTGCAGGGGAAGTTCTATTTGGAGCCAAGCCAGAATGACACCCAACTATAGTTCATCACATGGAGACAACAGCCGAAGCACTATTGATAGGAGTGCCATTCAACAAATACAAATTTCTTATTGGATCAATTTATCGCGTCCCTAAATCGTCCTCAGAGATGAACGATGAACCGGTCCTCTTTCCCGAGCGTGTGCAACATGTACAACAAAATTACAATGCTATTTATATTGTCACTGATTTCAACCCAGAAATTACGTGGTCCAGAAATGCTGCCCCTATTCGAGATAACGCAATAATTTCCTTTCTGTTTTTTATAACTTATTCCTTCATCAATTAGTATTCAAAGCCACACGTATTATTAAAAAACATTGTCAACCCTTGATCTTCTCCTAAGTAACGTACCACAATCCATCCAATTCCTTAATATTATTCCTGGATTTTGTGACCGTCAAACAATTCTTGCAACACTGACTCATATAAAACCATCCCCCAAACTTCACACCAGAACAGCGTATAATTTTTCCCGAACAAACTGCAACGATCTATCCATTTTATTAATAAAATCGCATCCCTGTTTTCACCTCAAAATTCACCGGCAGTATAGACATAAACAGGATATGGCAGGACTGGAAGAAAATTTTCTTTCCATGCATAGAAGAAACCACACCAATTGTAAATAAAAAACAAACCAGCAAACAGAAATCCCCATGGATCACCAAGGAGATACTACAAGAGATTTGAAGGAGGGACCGCCTGTTCCAAAAATGGAAAAGAAATCCGACCGACTGTGATCGGGAAAAGTACAGGCTGGCTAAGCACAAAACTAAACAGTCTATCAGAGATTTCTATGATTCTTATATTCACAGCCTCAACACCAACTCCAAGGAACTGTGGGCTTTTCTCAGGAGTAAAGGTTGCAATAGAGCTCCATCCATATTTAAACATAACGGTACGGCAGTCTTTACATCACAAGAAATTGAAGACACCTTCAACAGGAAATTTAAAAATAACTTCTCCACCCCTACTGAGGAAGAGAGCACACACTATTCAAGGAAAACTACCCCTCTCTTCCCTCTAACTAACCAGTATTTCTCAACAAGTGAAGTCAAGGAGAGCCTTCTGAAAACAATACCACCTGCCACGACCGGGCCAGATTGATTGCCAGCAAGAATTCTGAACTGGTGTGCGGAATGGAAAAAAGCCAGCGTAGTTCCAGTTTTCAAGGATGGAGACAAGGAAAATGTAGATGATTACCAGTCAGTTTTGATTACATCAGGGGTCTGTAAATGTATGGAATGTCTGGTTGTTAATTATATGTTGAATTTTCTCAAAAAGACAAACCAACTGAACTCAAACTTCAAACCAGCATGGCTTCATTCCTGGTGAATCCTGGTTTCCCTATCATCTTTCATTCCAGCAACACTCTCCAATATTATTTTATTTTATATGTCAGTCATTCATTAATCATTGCTCCAGAGGAGTGGGACAGGCTTCCGCAGCCGGCACAATTCCTATCCTCGCCGCCAGATGGGGGCTTAATTCATTCCAGGCTGTAATTTTCATTTTAAAACATGTTACAAGATAAGAGTGACCTATTTCTCCTGGATGACGAAGATTTGAAAATGAAATAATGTAAGATCCAAGAGGTGGCTCTATAACTTGTGAACTTCAAGTTTTACATTTTCTACATGTGGGCACAGAATGAGATTAGTAGTTAGTTAGTTAGTTAGTAGTTAATAATTACTAGTGAGAACAACATTTTGATGAATACGTATATTACTGTAGTTTCTTGTTTATTCAAACATTTTATCTTTCATTATCAACAGATACAAGATGATTCATGCACGAGTCAACAGACTGTGGTGAATATTTGTCACATGTAGTTATTGTTCTCATTTGCAGATGGACTGAATTTATTAAGATGCCCTCCTAAAATTGTGACCACTGCACAGAAAGGGACCCAAAGTCGGTAATGGAAATTTTACAGCACAGCTGAGCAAAAGTCTCTGGGGGGTTTAAAAACTGCATTTCTATGTTTTGATTTCTTGAGCTACCTATCGGTCTTCTTAAGAAACCAAGTTATGCAGCAGTATGAGTCTTCGCCACTTGATGTCATTAAAACTTTGTACAACTGTTAAGAAAATTAATGAAAGCTGTAATTGCATTTTTCTCAAAATACACTTTCCTTAATAACAACAGCCAATAATTAATATCTTCTGAAGTACTGTACCTAGAAGCATGAACTTTTTAAAAAAATGCTCAGAATCTTATGCCAATTTTAGAACCACGAAAATCTCAAAAGCGAAAAATCTGACTTAAGGTCCCTTTCCACGCAACAGGTCACAAATGCTGAGCAGGGAGAATAAATCTTGAAGTTTAGAACATATGTGTGATCAAGATTTTTACAGGTGCAATAGACTGCACTCATATTAGAGCCAGGGGAGGTATCACAGAACTAAATCAATAGGAAGGTTCAAGAGATAATTTTCCTCCAGTGTTGTAGTACCGGTAGTATGAGACCAAGCCTGATAGCTGCAGTCGCTTGAGTGTGGCCAGTATCCAGTTGTCAGGAGATACTGGGTTCAAACCCAACTGTCGGCAGTCCTGAAGATGGTTTTCCATGGTTTCCCATTTTCACACCAGGCAAATGCTGGGGCTGTAACTTAACTAAGGCCACGGCCGCTTCCTTCCCACTCCTAGGCCTTTCCAATCCCATCGTCGCCATATGACCTATCTGTGTCAGCACGACGTAAAGCAAAAAAAAAAGAAAAAAAAGACTAGACAACGTGACGTCTTTTGAGAGATTCTGGCTATGCCTGCATACCTTATTTATTTACTCCAGTTTTAAATTGCAGCACTGTTAAAGAAAAAATTACAACAGAGCAGTAACGTAGTTGAAAGATGTTTCGGAGTATGGAAACAATGATTTAAGGGTTTGCTGAAGTCTGTACAAGTCTGAAAAACACAAAAGTCTGCATTGTAACATCTGTTATGCTGCGATCAAAGACGCAGCGTACATGATGAAATACATCATTAAATGCAGGAAGAGATTCCTACGGCTTGCAACGACTGTATATGAGCAGTATAATAACACAATGTGGATACCACGCTTATTAGTAAGAAAGTATTAGTATTGTTTATACAAAGGTCATTCAGGGTGCAGCTATACAACAGATAAACAACTATATCAGGATTTTCATCAGTAAGACTGCGTGTATATTGCAGTGCATAGATAGTCTTTTCAGAGTTTAAAAGCAGTCTAAAGAGACAAAATATGGGTAAACTTTACATTTCCACTTCCTCAGAAGCAAACCCTGACAAATGTAATATTGTTATTCACAAACATAATACGTATATTGTATTTTATTATTTTAAACACTAAAGATCTCAGCTCATTGGCTTTCATTAGAGGAACAAGGAGGAATTTGTCATCACAGCTTTCTTTATACGCCTGAAACTCTATATTCATGGTAATGTAGAGGTGTTCAAATAATACATATTTATAGTAAGATATAAGAAAGATTTATTTTAAAATATATAATGACAGTATGCAATAACCTTATTCTACAATGGTACATACAAAAGAAAATAATAGCGATTCACTTCACAGCATTGCTTACATGAATTTCAATACGACTAGACCACCAGTAAAAGTATCACATGAATTGATAAAATAATGTTCTTTCCAAACAAAAGGAAACAAGTAATGCCTTACAAAGCTGTTACGTATCAAAAATAAGAACTAATTCAAACAATCTCTACAAGTGAATTCACTCCAGAACTGGTTCACCAGAACTCCTTCTGTAAAGAAAATTTCAGTCTTATCTACTTTTGTCAATACAAGATCTAACACCAGTAACTCAGGTTCACAGTGGAACAAACATTTCATGGAAATAATTTTCAAAATTGTGTGATGCATTGTAAGCATAGATATTCATTGGGCAATATCAAGGAAAGATAAGTTACATTAATCTCAACTTTCCTGACATTAGTGAGCAGAATGGACCAAGACAAATCATGCTTATTATTACCATAGATTTTATATACTGAGATAATTAAAAACTAATTTTCTTACCCACTTCTCCAAATATTCACAAAATCAGTTTTCAGATGATGTCAAAATGTATTGTTGTCATTCAAATCATTGATGTCAAAGGAATAAAACTGTAATATTTGACATGTAGGAAGTGAATGAGATCATCAATTTTGGTTTTCATACTCTCCTGTACATTAGGCAGATCTCAAGGAAAGTCAATCAACTTCATCCCCTTCCATTTATTGCCATAAATTGATTAATTAAATATTAATGGTAATGGTTCAGGATCACAAATGTGACATTTGTAAATTAGATATTACTGCATTATTTCAGAGACACAATAAGTTTCATCGCTTCTTGTAAAATAATTCTGCAATTTTTCCACTCCACAGAGAACTCAAACTTGAGGAAGGAGATCATATAGTGTCTAGTAACCCATTTTTAACGGAAATGAACCCTTTCTTTTTGGATATGACTTCTCCAATGTAAGTACTATAGATTATAATCTAGTTACAGAAGTTGAAGTTCACATAAAAGCTAGGTTAATCAGAAGCTACCAATAACGTATGAGTCAGGAGTAGGGCTCGGCAAGTTTATGAAATGGTAATTCTAAATTCCCATGGAGGGGATTAGATATTTTTCCACCAATAGAGCATATCAAAAATCAGATCAAAAATTTAGATGTATGGCTTTTCAGGCGTTTGCTCTATTAACCAGCATTTCGTCTTAGGTCTGACACTAGACTCGTCAGAGTGGGATGTGTCAGACCCTACCTACTTATGCTGGGGTGTATGCAGGTGAACTTATCAGAAGCCTCTTATGCGGCACAGTCTGATAACTGCATACGGGAGATAAAACTCCACAATGGAATTAATGCCCGCCTAGCAATTCCAAATGGTAATTCTAAATTCCCATGGAGGGAATTAGATATTTTTCCACCAATAGAGCATATCAAAAATCAGATCAAAAATTTAGATGTATGGCTTTTCAGGCGTTTGCTCTATTAACCAGCATTGCGGGCATTAATTCCATTGTGGAGTTTTATCTCCCGTATGCAGTTATCAGACTGTGCCGCATAAGAGGCTTCTGATAAGTTCACCTGCATACACCCCAGCATAAGTGGGTAGGGTCTGACACATCCCACTCTGACGAGTCTAGTGTCAGACCTAAGACGAAATGCTGGTTAATAGAGCAAACGCCTGAAAAGCCATACATCTAAATTTTTGATCTGATTTAAGTTTATGAAATGCCGTATTTATTCTCAGATGTCACAGAAAATGCAGTTTTCCTCAAGATGAACAAGAATAGCTTACATTTATTTAGCATTTTTCTTTCATTTTTCAGCATTTTATTGTATACTGGCCATTTTTTCAAGGAAATTTATATTTGTTTGTAGCTTTTTCCCTCTTTAACTGTCAGAATGGACTCTTCCAACATTGCAGAAGAACAGCCTTGTAATACCTGAGCTATGAGGTGACCTAATAGCTTGTGCGATGTTACTTGTCAATGCATCATCCTGACCTTGACCCAACCAAATGAGCTAATGCAGGACTTCTCATTTATTCAATTAAAGCATGCTGTCATTGCATAGTGAATGACAGTTAGTACTCTGTTTCTAACTTTTTACTCAAACACTTGCAAAAACACCTTAAAATAGTGAGTGATAACTCAGTTTCAAATTCATTAGAAGCTACTGATACGATATGAGGAACAAAAATTAATAATCAAACTATAATGGTGTCCAATGATTTTACAAACATGTTTTCTAATATCCTTATAAAAGAAACAATATATATACATATATTAGAACAAAACTTGAGCAAACACAGTAAATTGACATAGAAATTAATAAAACTATTTACTTAGTAAATATTATACTACAAAATAACTATTTTGCATTTAGTGGTAAATACTATCAACAAAACACAGGTTTAACCATGGGAGGACCTTTATCAGGTTTCTAAGCAAATACAGTGTGTCCCGCTTCTGCTCGGGACATGCATATGCATGCTCTGTGCAGTGTATTTAACATCATGCTGCATAACTGCATAGCCACGAGGCGGTCAGTTACTCGAGTTTGTGTGTCGTGGGAAACCGTGAAGTGATACGTTTGTTGCAAGAGCACATCTTGCTGAATTACAGTAGAATTAATTAGATTAATTACATTATTAAACTGTTGAAATGCCAGTGAAATTCACACACAAAGACTTTTTATGTATGACACACATGTAACAACCAAATCATATATAGAGATGTGTAGGCGATTTCAGGAGAGATTTCTCGGGGTTCTGGTTTCAGTTAGAGAAAGAGTTAGATGTCTTGTGAATAAATTAAGAACAACGGGATCACTTAATGCTGTAATTCCTAAACCAAAATGAAGGGTTCTATTGGAAGAAAAATTAAAAACATTAACATACCATTTCTACAATTTTCCACTAAATCTGCAAGACGTGTTAAACAATAAGTCGGTATCGCAAAATCCTCAGTACTACTACTAAAATATTGAAATTAAAACCTTACAGAGTGACTATCGTCCACCAATTACAACCCTGTGATGATGAAGCCACAGTAAATTTCGGTAAGTGGACGTTGCAAAAATATTGCTGACAGCACTGTTGATCCACATTTTCTCAGATGAGGCAGGGTTTCATTTGAGTGATCATGTTTCTTCACACTGAAAAATCTGCGATTAATTCACAAAGTTCTTTTACATGGCCGGAAAATTGGTGTATGGTGTGCTGTAACTGCAGAATGGATACTAGGCCCCATATTTCCAACGATACCATAAATTCTGAAAGATACCGCACATATATTCTCACAAAATTGTTCAAATGTTGACCAGATAATGACATAAGATATGGATAGCTATTTCCAAGAAGATTCTGCCACAGCTCATACTGCACATGATTATTTGCAAGACAGAGAGGCGGTTTTTGATGGTAGGATAAAATCGAAAGGGTTATGGTCCCCCTGCTCCTCCGATCTTAGTCTGTGTGACTTTTATTTGCAGGGAACTCTACGAAATAAAGCTTACAGAAATAATCCTCACATCACAGATGAAATAAAAACAATATAACAACAGTAACTAGGACAATTATGCAACAGGAACTTATGCGTGTGAATAGCAATTTCATTAGAAGATGCCAGGAATGTTTGAATGCTGAAGGACACCACTTTCAACACCGCCTGTAAAAAAGTTAGAACTCATGATAAAGGCTACAGGGTGCATAAATAAGCAATAAATGTAATAATATCGGTAATACAATACATGGGAGGTTATGAATATACTGCTTGGAACATGCACGTTGTCACCCACCCCTGCTGCTGGGAGTGGGACACACTGTAGTAGGTATCTTAATAATCTTGAAAAATCCATATTGAGCAATCATCAGGATGAAATAAGAATATGGATTCGTTATGTTGACAATAAAGTGTTTTTTTCTTTTGCTCTATGTCTATAGTCTCTTACACGAAATTTCCAAGTACTGTTTCCTCCTCATCGTCACTCTCATCATTTACCACTGCTACCTCATCTATTTCATTATCACTGCTGCTTATACTGTCACTACTACTTCCGATTAAACTTTTATCTGAATTATACAATATTTCAAGCACGTTACTGTCAGTCATACCTCGGCTGAGCGCGGCGCGTCACACGGACTGGTGAAGCTGCTGCGAGACCGAAAGCAACAGGACGAAACTGAATGAGGGGAATAACATTTATGACGAAACGAACCAACTCGATACATATTTCAGATAAAAGATCGAGACAACGTCTTTCAAACGAGATACATACCATGAACAACTGGTTCTCGTATCGTATGACAGAAAGCAGCACTAACTGTTGCCTACACAGAGCGCTCGTGGAGAGTTACGAAAATATTACAAGCTGAGAAATAAAGACAAATATAATAAATAAACCGCACTCCCAATGTACAAATGGACCAAAGAACATCACACGAAAAGACAAACTTCTCCGATCATCATTTCTTTATTTTATTCTGTGGGAACGAATGAAGCAAACGGACTTTAAAAAAAGCAAGAGATTAGTGCTCAGACTTATTTGACAAATATGTATTCTTGCAGAAACAACTACATTATAACGATTTTTTAATTCTTATTTACAACACTGATAAACCCGAAAATGTCTTCTTGGAAACAAAACAATTTGCATATCAATAACTCCAAAACTCTTCGAGCCAAAGCCGTAAATGTGAAACCATGTATGGGTCTATACCACGTATAGAGGTCGGCGGCTACGGAAGAAAAGAGGGTCTATACGACGTATAGAGGTCGGCGCTGAGGGGTTAATGAGTATTATAAAAATATACTTAGCACAGAAAAAGGACCTGGATAAAATTTTAAATGAAAATGTTGTAGACAACGTAATGTTTACAATCTTGAGGTGAAGCAACATCACATGCTACTCATTCGCTAATGCTGTGAAGGGTATTCACTCTTCATGTAACAGCAGTCAGCATGCTCAGTCATTCTTGTCATTATAAGATATGGTTTGAAACATATTCATTAGGTTTTAAAAGTTCGCTTATGTTACACTATTTTCTATTTTCATTACAGCAAAACTGTCCTCTACATTTTAAAATCAAGACTAATTATGTGGATTTTAATATTTTAATTTTTAATATTCACTGACGATGAAACTAAGCTTCCGAAATCTAGTTTTGAATTAAGATATTTTAATGTGTACTGATATAGCCGTCTTTAATTTTAAGTAGTGTATCAAGCAATCAGCGCTGTTTAAAATGACTTTTATTTTTTATAATGATTCTGACTGTAGATGAATGATGGTTACCAGGCAATATGCAAAACTGATAAAATTCTGCAAGTTGAAATTTTCATTAGATTTACTGGCACATAAAAGAACTCCTGGAGGACTAAATTACGGCACCTCGGCATCTCCGGAAACCGTAAAAGTATTTAGTGGGACGTATAGCAAATAACATTATTATTATTATAATAAGTAATTCTAATATCAGACAGGTGCATAATAAAATACATCTAAGCACCTAATGAACCAAGAAGGTAAAAGAAAAAGACTCTCTCTTATAAAGACATACATACTAAAACATGCCGTCAGCTTTTTTCTTTGGACCGGAACTATTTTGAAGACCCACTTTTATAAATTTTAAAAATATTTATTTTTGCAACATAAGTATTCTGCATGTCCAGTATTCACATCAATTCAGCTAAATAAACCTCAATGGCACAAGAGGCAATAGAAATCTGTCACCTCAAAAGTGTCTTAATTGCAAAAAAACATGACTAAGTTTCTTAATAGATAATATATTTTGGCTAACATACCAATTCTCTTAGTCTGAAATGTAAAAAGCATTTTTCAGAAGACGTATCAAAACCTAAATAATACACAAATGAGCTAAAGCCCAATTATTTACCTAGTCACAAGAATTAAATGTGAACATAACTGAGTGTACTGGGAGAGCAAAGAGAGGTCATACAGCCAGGCTTATGAAAATGAAACAAAACACAACTGGTATATACATAAAAATAAATGCTTGTAACTTTTAGGACATTATAAATTAAATTACTGTATGTGGAAATGGTGGAGAATAATGTTCCACATTTCAAAACTGTTCATAAAAGCCAATGACAAGATCCCAGTACAAATGTGATGGCTTGCTAAATGGATGAAATTGCCAATAAGGCTCAATTAAGATGTGACTAACGTCAACCAAGAATTACTTCTGAGTAACTGCCTTTCCAGCTCAAGTGGACATGAAATATCCCCAAAATAAATTATTGAAAACGTATGAACACAGTTCAAAGAATTGTCTTTAACAATAACAATTGCCTCGTATTTTATATAAGTACAGGAGACGGACACTTAAAATGATTGGCTGTATAGCAGGTTTGAAACATTTACCTAGAACACTTTTTATTCATTCAAAAAACATTTTTACGACGCCCCCTGGCTTATACCACACAATAATCTCTTTCAACACTGTACAGCAAATACCAATAAATTTACATGGAGTAATATTAAAAAAGAAACCCAAGGAACTATCAGTTATTTACATGCAATAAAACTGGATGACAGTGGGGTATAAGAAGAAAGGGGCTTCAATTTGGGGCAAAACACCCTTAGCCATTTTGCAACTAAATTCATTTGTTCATACCGTTCTAAAACTTGGCTTACTACCTCCATATTGATACATAATTTCGATTCATTCCTTCCATAAGCACATTTATCCTTGTACACTATACTTAATCACAATGTTCCATCTAATCTGTAACATTAAAACTATTAATTTTCCCCAATTTATATAATCTGCAACTTAATCAATAAACAGGTCAAGTTTAGGTTATTAACAATTCCATACAGCAATGAAAAAGATAGGCAAACAAGTAAGCCATTTTCCTTCATATTCCAATATAACAGAGAATAAAATGTCCATAAATACATTCTAGAAGTACTATTAAAACTTACAAATTCTTCACAGCATCCATGGAAATAAAATTGATCCTTTAAAAGTGTAATGACTGATGGAAGCACAATCAGATCCAATGCACAGTGAAAGCTTTATTGAGTGGAAGGACCAAATTCTCTATTTTCAGGAACTGAAAAGAAATGGAAAGAAATATGTAAAGCATTACTCAAAGAAGAACCAACTGATTCAAAAATTCTATTTCTTCTAAGTGTAACAACATGTCATGCCTTTATATGGTCAGTTATACCAAATATCCAAAACAGGATTAAACAAGGAGTAATCAGGTCATACTTTAACGCATGACATAAAATTATTATTGTACCAAAATTGTCTACTGTACAATGTACATAAAGTTGGGAGGAAAGAATTTCAATACAGCCTATGATTACACATTCTTGAATAAGACAACAAAAGTAATGGGCAATAGAATTAAGGTCTCTACTATAGGTAGAATGGACAAACGAGACTGCTGGTCCAACCCCTTGTTCGCTGAATTGGTCGCTTTGGATAGCTTGAGCTACTCGGAGTTCAATTAACTAAGGCACAAGTTTTATGTATGACTGAACCTGGGCAGATTTCTGATGTACGGTTAATTTTATGCTTTATGGCTACCAACAATAAAATTGAAAAATATGTAAAAAAAATAAAATAAAAAATATGTGAAATATACTCCTTTATTTAAAAAAATTAGAATTTACTTAATAATAATTATCATCTTGTACCAACAAACTTGTGATGACACATCATGGAAGCTTATCTTTTTGTTCTTCATTTTTCACATCCAATGGTATAGTTTTGATGTTCATTCATCATTCATTCATTTCCATGTCTGGTCAGCATTTAAAAAACTGCAGCTGCGATGGCCTTGTTGTTTCCTCTAAAAACATCTTGTGATGTGCATGGGTTGTCCAGGAGAGGGAAGATAAGTAGGTGGCTTGGGTCTTGTTCAGCACCACATTCACAGAAGGTGTCTGCGTTTGCTGGAAGGATCCCCCATCAGGTTGGTCTTGCATCGAGGGACACCCACTCTTAAGCGGATGAGGGACCTCCATACAGGGTAATGTTAATCAGCGCCAGGAGCTAGCTCTTCCTTTGGTGACATGTCTGTGGGCAGCGAGTTCCTCCAACTGTTAAGATGAATTGTTTCTCGTCTTCCCTCCAGTGGTAGAGTCCTAGCAAGGAAGCTCTTGCGAGATCTGAGGCTTACCTTGCAGCTTGGTGACCATTGAGTGGATGTTGATGGTCATTCTCTTGCTTTGTTCTCTCAGTGTCTGCAGTAGTGGCACTCCGGATATTGGGTGGGGCTTTTCTAACAATCGGGTACAGTTTCTGCACTGGCGTTGATTTTAGGCATCCCAAGATAATTCTTTCAGTATCGTTGACTGCAGTATCAACCTGCTTAGCATGTACTGAAGCGTTCTACACAGGAGCGGCATACTCAGCAGCTGACACACACAGCGCAAGCGCAAGAGTCCTCAAGATGTGTGGGCTGGCTCCCCAGGTGCTGCCGATCAGCTTCTTAAGTATGCCACTGCGAGCACTGACCTTCTGTTTTGTGTTCAGACATTGCTGCTTGTACGTTAGAGTGCGGCCTAGTGTGATACCTACAGGGTGTCCGAGAAGTCCCTGTACCCCTAGTTTCATACGTTTCATATTATAGTGGAGTACTTACATATAAAAACTATGAATCCAGGGAATCTGTATGTGCACCATCATGCCTTACACAGAGTTCTATCCGTCTCCAAGTCCTCACCGACATCTTGCGGAGCATCTCAGGAGTTATGGAACGAAAGGCATCCTCCACACTTTGGCGCAATTCTTCATTAGTCGTGTACCGACGTTGAGCCACATGGGACTTGATTATTCCCCATAATGAGTTGTCTGGCGTGGTAAGGTCCAGGCTTCGTGGTGGGCATTTCAACGGGGCTGGAGATGTTGGTGAGCCACGGCCAATCCAGCGGCCTTGAAATTGTTCATGAAGGAACTTGCGCACCTGAACAGCAAAATGTACTGGAGCCCCATCCTGCTGTAACCACACATGACACATGATTCCCTTGTTTTGAAGCTGAGGTATTAACCAAGATTGTAACATGTGCAAATAAGATTTTCCATTCACATACCCATCAAAAAAAAAAAAAAAAAAAAGAAACGCTCCATACATGTGACATGATGATATCCCGGCCCATACCATAACATGAAGGGGGTTCCTTTCCAACTCTTGCACATAATGAGGATTTTCCTTAGACCAGCAAACCACATTCCTCCTATGTGAACTGCAATATATTGCACATTCATCAGAAAATATCACTCTTGATCAAGACACGGCAGTTGGGAATTGTGCCAACAAAGCACGGCAGGCTGCAACTCATTGCTCCATGTCATTGTCAGATAATTCATTCACATGCATTGGCCTAAATCCTTTCATTTTCAAATCTCTTTTAATGTGGTCATGCATTGTTGACTGCGGTACTTGAAGTTCAGCTGCTCTTTTGCGAATGGATTTCAATGGAGACTGCACAATTGATTGAGCGATGGCGGCACAACTGACAACAATGCTAGCAGCAGGGATACCAATACCAATAAAACAACTACTGAATTCCCCAATTATACAAACTCAATTGTCCAAAATAATAATATGAAACTAGGGGTACGGGGACTTCTCGGACACCCTATAGATAAACTGGTGTTGGGCAATGTTTCTGTTGTTCCCCTCACCATGTGATGTTCAGCTGTCACTATGCTTCCTTGTTTCGTAGATGAAACGCACACACTTGTGTTTTACTGGGGTTCGGCTTCAGATGGTTGGCATCATAGTACTTGGAGAGTTCATCTATCGCTGAAGTCAGTTTTCCTTCTACTTCTTCAAAGGATGATCCCTCAGCAGCTACCGCTGTGTCATCGACATAGATGAAGAGCCTGGTGCTTGCTGAAATTGGCTGATCATTTGTGTAGATGTTGTACAGTGCTGGAGCTAGCATGCTGCCTTGGGGGAGACCATTCTTCTAGGTTCGCCATCTACTCTCCTTACCCTGTACCGAGACTTGGAATCTTCTGTTCTGAAGGAAGGTGCTGATAAGGTATGTTAGTTGGTGGTCCTTGGTAAGATCATACACTTTCTTCAACAGTTTCCTATGATTCACAGTGTCGTATGCAGCTGTTAAGTAAACAAAGGTGACTCCAGCTATCTCACCACGCTCAAAAACATCCTCTATGTGTTGGGTGAGATACAAGATCTGGCTAAAATATGATTTGCCAGCACGAAAGCCTGCTTGTTGTGGGATGAATTTCTCTTCAAGGATAATACTCATTTGGTTAAGTAGCAAATGTTCCAGTATCTTGAAGAAATGGCATAGCAGGGAAAGAAAATGAAAACCTACAACTTGTTTTCCAGTCATTGACCGGGTCAGGGATATAATGAATGAATCATATATAGGCTATTATTACGATGGGGTCGCCACTCCCAAAGTGATGTATATTAATGACTGATAGATGCTATAAAATGAGAATGGAGAGTGTTGCTGGAATGAAAAATGACAGGGAAAACCGGAGTACCCGGAGAAAAACCTGTCCCGCCTCCACTGTCCAGCACAAATCTCACATGGAATGACCAGGATTTGAACCACGGTAACCAGCGGTGAGAGGCCGACGCGCTGCCGTCTGAGCCACGGAGGCTCCCATAACAGGGAAATAGGTCAAAAAATTTCGGGTTGTTTGGTTCATTCCCAAGTTTGAGTAGTGCAATGACTCGAGATTTCCGCCACATTTTAGGGATGTGTAACTTGGTGACACACGTGTTTATTAGGCTTAGTAACCACTCCAATGTTTTACGGCCAAAGTTCAACTCATAGGTCATCAACACCAGCAGCCTTCAAGTTGAAGATGGCAGTTTCAAGTTCAACCATGGAGAAGGGATCTTGAAGGAAGTGATTCTTTCCTTCCAAATCACGCCGAAGAGCTTCTTTGGTCGCCCTCCCTTTTGTTTTACCATTCAGCAAGAGCTGGGTCACCACTTGATTAGGTGTCATTCTGGTGAATTGCTCCTGTTGTTTTACAGGGTCACCGCTAAGGTTTTTAAGCAGTTTCCAGGCCTGTTGACTATTCAACTTCATGTCGAGATTCTCTACCAGGTTGCTCCACTTGGCCTTAAGAGTTGCTGTGATGGTTTACAACAGTGCTTCTCCAACTTGGATAGTTTCTTCAGCAAATGGATCTTCTTCATAAAGGGTCTGGTATCTTTCTAATAGCAGCCTGTCATCACCAGACAAGCCTGGAACATATTACGTTCTGCATCCTCTCGGAATAGTTTTCCTTGAATGTATGCAAAACAATTTATTTTTTAAAATATGTATATGTATATGTATGTATCTCTGATTTTAACTTTTTTTCTGTGAGTTCCAACACTCTTATCTGCTTTAACAGCACCAAGCGCTGCAGGTCTGTATTATTTAGAGTTCTGGTTTCGTCATTTTCGTAGTCGTCCAAAACACTTCTTTTCCGTTTAGGGGTGGCAACATTTGGAGAGTTCACGATTCAGTTTACCAAATAACAAACCTATTTAAGAAACATGGGGTAAAAATAGCATTCAAAACAACCAACAACAATCGTTCTCATTTCCACAATCCAGGGACCGTGAATAAATCGGACAAATTTGGCAAATCACGCATCTACAGATTACAGTGCCAAACTTGTACAGCAAGCTACATCGGACAGACAGGACGGAACTTTAACACCGGGTACACCGAACACATTAATGCAGTTAAACATAACAGACATTCAGCCATGGGTCTATACATGGACGAATCATGAATTCTCCGACATAGATAAAGACATGCAAATTACTGAAACCATGGAAAAGGTACCCCTACTCAATATCAAAGAAATATTTTAAATCTCATTAGACCAACAAGTTTATTTTAATCATAATCTGAACGAATCCACCACAAAAACAAACATTCTTTACGAGGCCATTCATCCCCTCATCATCAAGACTTATGTAGACAGAACGGCTCGACAACAAAGCACTACCCCCCCTCTCTCTCACACACCCCTTCCACACCTCAACCAATCCAAAGCAAGCCACACCTTCCCTCTCCCCCCTCTCCCAACCAACAATAGCACCGCGCGCGCGCGCGCGCACGCACGCACACACACACACACACACACACACACGCACACGCACACAGAGTTGAACAGATCGCAACCCACTCTTCAAATGGCTGGTCAGCACGAGCGGGTACGGAGTGAGTAAATGAATAAAAACAACATTTCATTTTAGCTCGAACACACACACACAACAGTTTCTCATTCTGTCTTTCTCTTTTTCCTCAGACACCTTCAATGCACGTTTCCATAAGCCAAGGCCATACCATCACCATACTACAACAACAATAGCGACGACAGTTACAACTACAATAGCAAGTATTCCATATTGAAGAAAGTTCCCCCAGCTCTTCAACCAGCTTAATTCTACTAATAAGTTCATCCTATCTATCATAAAACACTGCAAGCTTATGTAAACTAAAACCAGCAAGTATCTTGATTCAGGACCGACAATTAAGTTCCATGTTCCACTAACACAAGGTAACAATTTTAATATAGACCCAAGATCTCTCTTAAGTACTAAGCATCACAGACCAGTGTGTAACTTCAGCTGTTCACCAAACGTTTCATGTGATGTGTGGTTGTAATAGTCAACAAGTTTTTTTTTTTAAAGGTTCACATATTCTGGTTGATTGTGACAAGACCGCTCAACAAGTCTATGCCAAGTTGTGAAAACATACAACGATATTTTACTCAGATCCAAGAATATTAAAGTGCCAAGTGTTTTGCAATGGTGTATAAACTTTCAATCAATTAATTTCAACTGCGTTAATGCATTAGTTTCCAGTAGGCAGAAGCAGGACCAGCAGTTCTATTCTGTGTTCCACGAACACATGACAATTTTTGAAACCCAAAACCAGAACTTTAAATACCAAGTAGTTTATCTTTAACATTCAATGTATATTTATTTCACTAGTTTAGTCAGAGGAAGCAGGACAGTCAAACCCATAAAAGTTCTTGTAACGCCAATATATCGTATGGTTATAAGTGTTTTCATTTGAACAAGTGTGTTATCAAACAATACAAGTGTTCCCAGTGTTCCGTGTACATGAACGCGCGACAGTTTAGACTAGATCTATGTCTTTCTACATTTTGCTTCATTGTGTGTATTTCATCCAATCTTTTTCAGACAGAAACAGGACTGTCAAATCCAAGAATGCTCTTGGAGAGCCAAGTTTTCCACACCATTATAAGTGTCCTTATTGTGTTTTGCATATATTTTCAATCCAGTACATGTAATTCCAGTGTTCCGTGTTCTATGAACACAAGACTGTTAGAGCCAGAACTGGGAACTTTCTAAGCTCCAAGTTCTCCTTGCCAAGTGTATGTTACATTTCTAGGTAATATCTAACAACTCAATGATGTATTTCCAAGCAACCACCTATAGGTGCATGGATTTTTCATTATGATGATTGTTATCAGTTTCCCCTTAATTTAATTTTCACCAAGAACTGATGATGACTCCATGGAGTCGAAACCGGTCTTCTTATAATTGAATAAATTGTTGTAATGTGTTGAATGGTGGAACATCCCTCAATCTCTACACCCAGGACTTGTTCAGTTGGTTTCTGAAGGAAGTGTAGGTGGTAAGAACGGTACAGGTAGACCAAGGTATGAATACAACAAGCAGATTAGAGCAGATGTAGGATGCAATAGTTACGTAGGTATGAAAAGGTTAGCACAGGATAGGGTGGCATGGAGAGCTGTATCAAACAAGTCTATGGACTGATGACTCAAACAAACAACATTAATAACAAGTGACTAAATATACAGAACATTTAAATATAACTGATTAATAATACTGTTATTAAGAAATTTAGAATCTGCTTTGATTTGTTGATGTCATTAAGTGCAAAAGAAAGGTGATTGGTTTAGGCTTCATGTCTCCATCTAAATTAATGTGCAGAAGGCATGTAATGTGTTGGATAGAAATAGGAGAAGGCAATATACACATGTTGGCAGTGATTCTTTAGTACGTGTGAAGGAGTGAGTGGGCTCAGTATGTCCAGTTCTGAGATGAGCGTGTTAGTATTACATTTTGTAGTACTGATTGATCAGATTTAATACTCTAAGTATGACTAATGTTTTATATGATCATCAACATTATTTACAATTTCATGCAAAACTTTCTAATAGGCCTACATTAAATAATTTTTCACAGCATCAGTATATTTTCCTACCAAATAATAATACAAAAAAGGCGATTAAAATATGGTTTTAATAAAAAATAGTTTTTTAAACCTGTTGTTTTCCAACCCTGTGGAGGTGAGTGAAAGAATTCAGCATAACAATACTGCGTAATCCCCTTGATGATCCAATCTCAACAACTACTTTACAGAACACCATTTCACACTAGATCCAACAATTAAAGAGTAGATGTAGACCGAGAATTATTCCACTCAGTGTACCAACAGTGACAAATTTCATATCCAACCTGTGATGTATTTCCATGTTAGAAATGCAATGAATCAGAGAAAATCTAAAAATATCATCTCTCTCTGATGACACATCATCCACTGTTAGTGTTGCAAACTATCAGCCATTACACATAAAAACATTGTTAATTCAAAATTTTTCAGCAGTACATTTTCCTATGTATGACATGTAAATTTCCTTGGTCCCTTAAAAAATGATTTAAGAATATTCTATTGTTCTATTACATATTGTTTTCTGACACATAAGTAATTTGATTTATGTTATGAAAATTACTGAAGTTCTGGATATTTAACAGTGAAAGTACATCTTTTATCATCAACAGGATGACAGCTGTATTAAAACAGGTCTGGTTTCTGTACAAAAACACAAGCAATTAGCCATTAAAAGGGAACATTCTTTACATACAATGCCTCTGGCAAAGATTCATAAAATTATTATTAGAGATATAATAAGTTCTCTACCTTATTGATTGTATTGTATGAAAATGGATAGGCTGCCTGGTTCACATATACTGCTTTGACTGGCGTTGCAACTCCTAACACAGCTATCTTATTCAGAGTAAGAGGCACATCATAGCCCCACCATGTTACTACATTCACAAGTTGAGAGTTCTTCAGGGTAAAGTTCAGCAAAATGTATCTATGATCTTCATAGGTATCTGTAAAACAGAAAATAATTAATAAAGACTGAAAATATGAAGCATAGTGGACTAAGGAGTGTATAGTAAAGTACATGCATTGTCAAAAAAAACAAAAAACAAAACAAAAAAACACCAAGAAGGAGTTGTCGTTGAAATCACATGAATCTTGATATGGGCGACTGTAATGTTGATGTAAGCAAGCGATGATAATATCAGAGCAGGAAACCTAACACTTGAAGGGAGATACTAGTACTCTGTGGGTCTGCCTCTAGCTTGGATACAAGATGTGATAGGAGCGGTCGTGGAGGTATACAGGTTTCGTATGGTTTCCTGTGTCATATCACACCCTATTTGCTGCAACTGGTCCTCCAGATCGTGCAAATTCTCAGGCAGCACAAGCTGGCACACCAGGTGGTCCCAGACATGTTCAATGGGTGATACATCTGGCAATAGGGCATTCCTTGGAAGTGTGGCAATGTTGCAGAGCCATTCCATGATACCCTTGCTGCATGTGGCTACGTTTTATTCTGCTGGAAAAATGCCTCTTGGAAACTCTGCCATGAAGGGCAGCTGCAGGATGTCTTGCACAAATCACTATGCAGCCAATGTCCCTCGCATCACTACTAGGGGGTGACCAACTGTTGTACGCAATGGCTCCCTATATCAGTACACCAGCAACACCACAGTAAACAGAGACAACAGTGGGTGGATTCAATGTCTAGATATGTAAAGAGCACCATGATACTAAATTTCCTTTAGTCAACCACTGGAAATAGTTCAAGCAGGCAGCAGGGCCTGTAATGATGACGCTACATGTGCCTGGATGGTGGCCACCATAACAGTTGGATCTGCTTGTGCTTGTTGGATCATATGATCCTCTCTCCGGTTAGTCAGTCATGGATATCCTGTGCCCAGCTGCCATGAGTACGTGCTCTCATGCATCTACTGGTCCTAACACCCAAACAGTTAGTTCACAATGGCCTATGTGATGGTCCATTTGTCTATATAACTGTCAAACCTCGTGCATTTCAATAATGCCATTCCATGATACCCTTGCTGCATGTAGCTATGTTTTATCCCAATGGAAAAACGCTTCTTGGAAGCTGTGCCATGAAGGACAGCCGCAGGAAGAAACACTGTTCTATTACATACGAGTAGCCTCTGAAAACCTTTAAACAGGCCACCAGTGGCAGGTGTTCATGGCCTCTTGGCCTCTGGAGGCAAGACTGTTCAGCTAACCATTTCAATATGCTAATCATTTTACTATCTACTTGAGATGTAACAGCAAGCTGAGTTTTGGAGCAAAATGATAACTCCTCCCTGGTGTGTGATTTTTTCTCGATAAGTGTATTTTCTAAAGGATTTGATAATATGAAATTATATTTGTCATCTGGTGTCCAAAGATCAAAACCAATACACTGTTCTGAAGAAAGTTTAAAAATTACAACACAGGATAACAGAGTTTCTAATGAAATAATACCACGTATGGTGTATATGTTTTAATAAAGGTGTAGAGTGCCATTTTAATTATGACAATGGCAAAAGAAGTGTCCTGGAAATGTTACTAGTTACAAAGGAATAAAAAAAACACACACTCACTCACTCACTCTCTCTCTCTCTGTCTCTCTCTCTCTCTCTCTCTGTCTCTCTCTCTCTCTCTCTTTTTTTTTTCATTTCATTAAATGACTAAAATTAAAGCAAGCAAGCTCGTAGCACTTCATCATGCTTGTAGTTTTACATAACTGTTAATATTATGATCATAGCCACGGAATCTGTGGTCATGTCACTGGATATGTCACTAAATCGGCAATTAATTGTGTCAGCAGAGAGGGGAATTTTTAAAATTTCACTAGCAAATTCTGTACCAAGGACTATTTCTACCATCTCTTCATAAGAAAAGATTAAGAACATTTCAGCTATTGTGTGTGACTTCTTGGTCATTACAATAAATCTGGCCACCTTACAGATAGTTTCCTATACTTTCTTGAAACCATATACCAACACAGTCATGAATGTTGCTTGTTTTTCTTATTTTTTCAAAAAATAATGCAAATAACTGGCATCCCTGCTTGATTTGTTGATCCCTGCTTGACACGAGGAAAGTTTTGTCGATAAATGTTACAATTTACTGGGAACGATATCGGCATTACCAAGTCTTTTACCACACATGAAACAGTTTTTTTTTACACCATATCCTAAAAAAATTGTAAGATAAATAAAAATATATCAGTAAGCAAAATTATGATATGGGTAACAACTGTGAGTAAATCATTTTTTGTTTAATTTCTTAAAATACATAAAAATTTGTGGTATGAAATAAAGAATTAACTATCATTATCTAACTTAACCCAATTATGTCATTTGACAAGCTAACCTCATGCGAAGTTATAACGGCATATGAATCATTAGATGAGCTCAGCTTGCAGCATTGCACTGCTTAATATAAATGCACACATTTCAAATACTAACCCAAAGTAGTCTCTTGCGTGCATTCTTAAATTAACTTTACATTTGTGATTTTGGAAATTCCGCTATCTAACTCATACCCCACACGGCTCGGTCGAGAAACAACACTATTTATATGGCGTCTTTATTCACATTTCTTTGTGACCTCAATTGTAATTGAGAGATTTCCCACCTTTTCAATACTTTTATTACTGGCAAGATGTAGGCATTTTGGGCTTATGCCGTGTCAAGAAAATAAGGTGAAATTCTTTACGTTTTGCAGAGAACTTTGCTCTGCGTCTTCAGAAGAAAATTTTGACTGTTCATGAGGAAGACTTCTCCAAGAATGAAGGTTTGAATTTAGACATTACTAATAGAAGTTTAAGTGGTACGTCCATTCATCACCAGATAGCTCACTGTACGCAGTACAGCGCTAGCATTTGAAGCAGAAGCTGACGGCACCATCAGAATCAGTCTGAGAGGGGTTCACATAACAGGTGTACACACATTATGAAAATATGACAATGACACAAGCATGGAATGAAACATCTGGTGATGAAGAACGTACGAATTTGGACAACACCAAAATGAGAGAACAATACTGAAAGGACAGAGAAGGGAACTATCTATGTAAATCCTTAATGGCTGGCAACCACGTATTACTTAATTGATAGCCAGTGTCCCTGTTGAAATGGTTAGGATTACTAAGTATTTCTACAACTTCCTGTGTAATTCTGGACCTGTAGTGTCTAGTGTGGGTAAGAGCTCGAGTATCGTGGAACACGACATCATGATCCAACGATAGGGCATGCTCAGCTATTGCTGATTTGTCTGGCTGGTTGAGACGAATATTTCATTTGTGGTCCTTGATATGAGTACCAATGGACCAGCATGTTTGGTCAATGTATACCTTGTCGCAAGTACAGGGAATTTTGTATACCCCTGGATACTGGCCGAACTGGCATTTTAGTGAACAAGAACTCCACATCGAAACTCACCAAAAGTGCATTAGGTTGAAGGGTAATGGTTGACAACTTGTTGACGAAATACAGAGTCCCTAACGAATGATTCAGTATGTCCTAGGTAGGGCTGAAGCAATTTGCTTAGGTATTTAGCCAGAGCATACGTAGGAGAACCTATCGCACCAACAAGAGGTCTGAGGGGTATGTGTTATTTAAGGATCTTAGGAAGTCCATATAATCTATAGTTCTGTTTCCATGAGTTTCAACTTGACAGTTAACCGGAAGTCAAATTTCCAGCTAACAGACCAAAAATCACAACAAACAAGAAACTGCAAATTGACGCGGAACATCTTAAAGAAAATGCGAGCTCCTTTATTGCAAATATCTCCAACCAGAATCCATCCAACTGGTTAAAACTCAAAGAGCATTTGTAGAAGCTTCCAAAAGTATAGGCATCTTCCCAAGGAAAGATGGTGGAATTAAACCAGCGACAAGGCTATAGAACTTAGAACGAGAGCCTGGAGAGATTGAAATTCCCATGAAACTGGAAAAACTTGACAGAAATTCATTAAGATCCAGAAACAAACCTCAAAAATCATCATAAGTGAAAAACGCAAACATAACCACAAACGTTTGGCAGAAATTAAACTGGAATTCACAAAAAATAACATGTGAAACTTCTTCAGAACTTTCAGAGAAGAAATATCAAATTACCGGGCACCTAGTCTTTGTTTCAAACAACTGGATGGAACTCTTAGAAACAAATAACCAGGAAAATTGTAAACTTTTAGCAAAACCATTTTCAGAAACTCTTAAACTGTGAATCTTCTGGAGAACAACTCACCTTTGAAAAACCCACACCAAATCCAGATTCAGAACCACCTACATTAGAAGAAATCAAACAAATTATCAGTGAACTGAAAAATAACAATGACCCAGGTAAGGACGGTATAATTGCTGAAATGTGGAAAATTGGTGGTGAAAGTCTTGCCTCAAAACTCAGCGATATCTGGATCATGGAAAAGATTCCTGAGGACTGGAAATGTGCACTGATTCACTCATTGCACAAAAAAGGTGATAAAACTGATATCAACAACTATCAGTTACCTTCAAAATTTTCTCCAAAGTTCTACTGAGAAGACTTGAAAGACGAACAGATCACCTCATTGGAGAATACCAGGCAGGTTTCAGAAAGGGCAGATCATGCACAGAACAAATACTCAATTCCAAAATTATCTTACAAATGCGCAAAACTAGACAAACAGTGATCACCTTCATAGGCTTTAGAAAAGCACATGATTCCATAGACCGACAGACACTTTTCAAAGTACTCGAAGAATTTAAAGTAGACAGAAAAACAAGAGAATTGATCAGACAAACATTAATGGATACTACTTCCAAAGATAAATTCTTAGGAGAAATATTGGAGTATTTTGATGTCAACACAGGGGTTCGACAAGGAGATGGACTGTCACCTCTCTTGTTCAATCTTGTTCTAGAAAAAGTAATCAGAACCTGAGTAAAAGAAGTTAAAGGGATAACTCTTGATAGACAACTGAAAAACACAATTCACGTGCGGTGTCTAGCTTTTGCAGATGACCTGGCAATTCTTTCTAATAATAGGCAAGAAGTAACTCCCTTGAAAACCTACATGAAATTGCAGCCAAAACAGGACTTCAAATATCATATGAAAAAACCCAGTACAAGGAAGGAGCCCCTTGGTTTCTAGATGGGCAAGCTATGATGACTAAACTTGGACAAATTTCCCAAGTAAATAAATTCAAATACCTTGGAGAAATCATTCGAACTTCTGGATTAAATCATGAAGCAAATAAGGAGAGAAGTACTAAATTACAGAAAGCATACTGAATCACTTGGAACACATATAACAATAAATCATCATCTCGGAAAACGAAATTGGGTGGACCAATACAGTAATAAAACCTGAAGCATTATACGCATCGGAAAGCTTAATCATTGGTGGTAGATTACTCATAAAAGATACAGAAAAGCAAGAAATAAAAATGTTACGGAAAATTTTAGGCCCAGTCTGCACAGAGGGAATATGGATGAAAAGGAAATCTCATGAAATTTACTGCCATACTGAAATAAATCTCAGACACTATCAGGAAAAGGAGATTGAAATTCTATGGTCACATTCTCAGAATGAACAATGATAGACTGGCTAAAAGCATTCTAAATCTTGCCCTCAAACTGAAAGTCAAGAACAAATGGCTAAGTGAAATAGAGACAGATCTTCAGGGAATCAACATCAACCAGGAAACTGTGAAGAACCGATCTGCTTTCAGAACACTGATTAATAACCATTGTTTCATGGAGCCAAAAGCTAGAACTAATAAAACCTGGACAGAAGAACGTAAGAACAATTTCAGTGAGAGGATGAAAAGATTTTGGGAAGGGAAAAATGCAGAATCAGCTAAATAAGTTCAAACGTACTCCTCAGTTGGGCATAACGATGTGAAGAAAAAAAAAAAAATAATAATAATAATAATAATAATAATAATAATAATAATAATAATAATAATAATAATAATAATAATAATAATAATAATAATAATACCAAGGAAGTGGCCGCATAGTCAGGGGTGCACAGCTGTGAACTTGCATTCAGGAGATAGTGGGTTTGAATCCCACGGTTGATAGCCCTGAAGATGAAGAAGCAAATTGAAATATAACCTGACATGACATTGAGGATAACAAAAGTTTTTGCAAGAAGTGAGGACAATTTTGTGTAAATAATACATATATATATATCTTTTGAGTATCTCAAATAGTCCTTAAAAAAGCATTGGGTTCTTCCATTTTTTTCAATTTCTGAACAATGAATTTTGTAATCTACCACGTGATTTTATGGCCGATGAAGTCTCAAATAGAGACGAAACATGTCCCAAGATATATTTAATATGTTTTTATATTAAATAGTCTTCACTTGTAAAGTGATTTGTATTGATTGGGTGGACCAAAACCTAACACTGTTTCTTAGTTTTAACTGTATCAATACGGATCTATACAATTAAGTTCGTAAATTGTACTATGACACTAGTAGACAAGAAAGTTTGAGCGATGTCTTTAAAAGTAGGAAAGATCACAATATGAAGGTAAAGTTGGAATTAAGAGGACAAATTGGGACAAATATTCATTGGTAGGAAGGGGAAATAGGGACTTACCAAGGGACATGTTCAATAAATTTCCAATTTCTTTGCAATCATTTAAGAAAAGGATAGGAAACCAACAGATAGGGAATCTGCCACCTGGCTGACTGCCCTAAATGAAGATCAGCAGTGACTGATTGATTATTTATTAAAGTATTTTTTAATGTAAAATTTATATTTATTTTATGGTACATTATTTTATTTTTCACATAACTGTCTTAGTGCATACTTTACATTTTAGTGCATATATTGCTCTTTTTAGTGCACAGATGCATATATATTATGCTGTTTTTTTGTGCCTATGAATCCACCCTCTAGTTACCACATAATCAATAACTGTTTTAGATCTTCCATTCGAGCATCTTATGACAGTCTTGTTTCTTGAAGAAAGTATTCTTTATTAGGTTATTCCTTACACAGAAGTCAAGGACACATTCACTCTCAGTATTCCTTACTCCATACCCTAAAAAGCCCATTATCATACTAGTTTTGAATTATGGATCAGCTGTTGCTGATAGCGTTCTCCGGTATAGCCACAGAGACCCAAGGAATAAGTTAAAAAAACTGGCTTGAATGTTTCTGAAAGGTATCCAGTCATGAGTCAAGGTCAGCTGCATGTATCCAGGATTTGATATGTACACAAGCAGCCACATAATGTAACAGAAAGCTAAGTCACACCTGACCAGAAAGAGATTAGCCATTTGGTTGAAGTTTCAAACAGAAGGAGCTGAAATAAAAAATTTAAATTGTAGATGCACACTTTGTTTTAAGTGATATTATTAGAATTTTAAGAAGAAAGACATGCTTATTAAGAAGAAAGACATTTTCATTTTATATTTAAAAAATTGGTTTATATGTAATTTTAAATATTTTATTTAGATGACAAGTCTGGTATTTTAATTGTAACTTATTTAGAGTAATGTAATTTTAAATATTTTATGTAGATGACATTTCTTGTATTCTAATTGTAACTTATTTACAGTATATTGTGAGGAACTTAGGTATCAAGTCAGTAAATTATTTGGTGGACTGTTAGGTCAGTGATGAAGAGAATAAGTGAGGTTCTCAAAACATGTACACCATTTTATTAAAATAGATTAAATAACTTTTTATAGTATAACAAGGCAGACAGTGATTTTCAGTGGGGTATTAGATATAAGTCAATACGGACCAAAATCAAACCATAATGGTTTAATTAATAAAGCGATTCAACAACGATAAGGCTGTTCAGCACACCGTTAAGACCTGAATGGATGCACATTTCTTTCACGCTAGCATGGCCTTGGTGTAGTGTTGGAACAAATGCTTGGACAAGAATGGTGTTTGTGGAATAGTACTGTAATGTGTATCAGTGCCCTACTACTGCACATCCTTAAATCTGCCAGTAAAATAGTTTTCCTACGCGAGCTCTTCTTACCTTATTTTTTTAAGCTAACTTGTATTTTATATTTCAAATATACCATAAAGAGACTTTTATTCCTGCAATTGTAAATTCAATGTACTTACTAAGAGAGTCCCCATCATCCCAGTAGAGACTACCAGAAGCATATCCTGTTTTATCTGCAGCCACAATCAGCTCAAATGGATTCTTTCGGCTGCAAAGACATGAATAAGAATGTTTTGTGTCAATGCACATATCTAGCATTAGGCTATTCAGATAGATAGATAGATAGATAGATAGATAGATAGATAGATAGATAGATACATAGATACATACATTAGATAGATAGAGATATAGGTAAATAAATACATAGATAAATAGATAAGATAGATAGATAAGTAGATAAATAAATAGACAGATACATACATAGATACACAGATAGATACATAGATAGGTAGATAGTCTTTATTGGCGTAGTTACGGCCATTAAGATTTCTCTTACTAAAAATCGTATCTCACGAGGAAAGCAACAACACTATTAGAAAGAAATCATAATTACCAATTCAGTGAATTTTTCCACCGTAAAATTTAATCCAGAAATGCACCAATATAACCAACAGACTCGATAAAGAATTTTGCTTTTCTTTTTCCATTTCTCTACCGACCGGGCGAGTTGGCCATGCGGTTAGGGCGCGCAGCTGTGAGCGTGCATCCGGGAGATAGTGGGTTCGAATCCCACTGTCGGCAGACCTGAAGATGGTTTTCTGTGGTTTCCCATTTTCACACCAGGCAAATGCTGGGGCTATACCTTAATTAAGGCCACGGCCGCTTCCTTCCAACTCCTAGGCCTTTCCTATTCCATCGTCGCCATAAGACCTGTCTGTGTCGGTACGACGTAAAGCCACTAGCAAAAAAAAAACTTCTCTACCGTTTGCCAACTCTTGATTTACACCTGCACAGTAACATGCTGAATAACCCATACACTGTACTTTAAGTCAACATGAGAATATATTACAGTTCTATATTGTACCAGGAAATGCCTGTACTTTATAGCTTGAAGAGGATGAGATGAATGCAAGGTGTGTACGGTACATTAAATTGGAGCAGGAATAGAAAGTGAGAGGGTTTTATTCAAATGAAGTCATGTCTGTTTTAAATTGCTGAATTATTAAACAAATCATAAGTATTGAATTTCATTACGGTCCGTATTGACAGTAGATCACTATCAAAGGGTAAGAAGGGTCCACCTATTCAATTCTATTAGCTTGTATATTGTCTTATAAAAATGGGACTAGTTTCCACCCCATATATACTGGGTCATCTTCAGCCACGCTCCAATTGGAAGACATAAGCACACATATAACCAATAATGATATAAACACTGATATGACACATTTTATAGTTAATTTAAACCATTGATGAAGTCCAAATAACATATCCATACTTTAAACTAAATAACACATAAAAAAAGCTGTGGTTGATGGCGAACTATTTTGTCGTTTCTACAGCAGCCACTGTCTTTGAGTTGATCTGGGAGTTGGTATCCTTTTTTGTGTTAAACACTGATATAATTTAAACCACTGATGAAGTCCGAATAACATATCCACACTTTAAACTAAATAACACATCAAGAATGTTGTGGTTGATGGCAAACTATTTTGTCGTTTCTACAACAGCCTTTGTTTTTGAGTTGATCTGGGAGTTGGTATCCTTTCCTGTGTAAACGAGCAACTTGACTGATATTCATGTTTGTTCAATAGTAATATGGGTCAAGACTTATGTAACTTTAAGGGGAACATTCGTACTTTGAATAGGTTTTTCTTATCATCAATGTAGTGGTCTATTGTTTAATTTATTTGGAGGTAAATATCCCTATGTTGTTCGTAAGTTACGTGCACTTGGTACGGATACCACTGAGTCTGGTGTTGGTATCCATCGTCACTTTTTACATTAAATGATGTCACTTATTAACTAAGAGTGTAGTGAACATTTTCTTTGAGCCTTTGGCAGAATTACAATATTCAATTTGCATAAGATGTTCCTCTGAGAGCTTTGAAGTTAGTTTTACATCATGGCTGTGCTGTCCGTGATATGCGGGGATAGTCGTCATCGACAGGAATCAAACCCCTGGAAAAACTAATAAGTTCATGGGTCATTCTATCTCTTCCTTGCACTTGAGGAAGATATTTAATTCTCCTCAAAAATTCTTCGTCCTTTCCAGTCATAACCTCTATTAGATGGACTGTGATCACACCTACCGGATTGCGGCTTAACACATCAACCAAGACGTTTTTCCTCCAGGGCCTGTGAACTACTGTAATATTAAATTGCTGTATGAACAGTGCCCAACGGATTACTCTCTCGCTGGTTATGTCTGATGACATAATAAATGTAAGGGCCTTGTGATCCGTGTAGATGGTTACTGGATAACCAAAGACGATCTTCCTCCAATAGAGGCATCCGGGAGATAGTAGGTTCGAATCCCACTATCAGCAGCCCTGAAGATGGTTTTCCGTGGTTTCCCATTTTCACACCAGGCAAATGCTGGGGCTGTACCTTAATTAAGGCCACGGCCGCTTCCTTCCAACTCCTAGGCCTTTCCTATCCCATCGTCGCCATAAGACCTATCTGTGTCGGTGCGACGTACAGCCCCTAGCAAAAAAAAAAAAACCTCCAATAGAGCAAGGAATGGACATCGCAAGTGTTTCCAGTTTGGTGATGTGTAAGCCCTTTCATGTGATCTCAGCTTTTGGCTCAGGAAAGATATAAATATTCGGACATCGGGTTCTTCAGGACTCACCTGGCACAAAGCCGCACCGATTCCAAGAGAGCTGGCATCGTATTCTGTACAAAACGTCCACTCGAAGTTCGGATAGGCCAACTGAACATTCTCTTTGAACATCCTCTTAGTCGCAATAAATGCCTTTAAGCGATCCTCCAAACACTTCCAACGATCATCTTTCTCAACAACTGTTGCAAAGGTGCCACCGGCCTAGTAAAGTTGGGGTAGTGCTAAGCGAAGAATTGGCTGAGTCCTAGAAATTGTCTAATGTGTATCATCTTAGTGGGTTTCGGGAAATCTAAGATGCATTGAATCTTAGCTGGATTTGGCTTGATCTTTTTTTTTTTTTTTTAACCGAGCTCGATAGCTGCAGTCGCTTAAGTGAGGCCAGTATCCAGTATTCGGGAGATAGTAGGTTCGAACCCCACTGTCGGCAGCCCTGAAAATGGTTTTCTGTGATTTCCCATTTTTACACCAGGCAAATGCTGAGGCTGTACCTTAATTAAGGCCACGGCCGCTTCCTTCCCACTCCTAGCCCTTCCCTGTCCCATCGTCGCCACAAGACCTATCTGTGTCGGTGCGACGTAAAGCAACTAGTAAAAAAAAAAGATCCCTTTTAAACTAATGAGGTGACCCAAAAACAGTACTTCAGTTTTGAAAAACTGGCTCTTTCTGATGTTTATGTTGAAAATTTTCGCCCTCAATTCATGTAACACTTTATGAATATCTTTGATGTGCTGTTCTATAGACTCGGATGCAATGAGGATGTTGTCTACATAAATTGTACCGATGGCTTTGATTTCATCCAACAGTTGATCATCCAGAGTCCTAATAAGTACTGCTCCTGAATTCTTGATTCCAAATGGAAATCTGTTAAAGGCACAGGTGATTCTTTTTTTTGCTAGTTGCTTTACGTCGCACCGACACATATAGGTCTTATGGCGACGATGGGACAGGAAAGGGCTAGGAGTGGGAAGGAAGCAGCCGTGGCCTTAATTAAGGTACAGCCCCAGCATTTGCCTGGTGTGAAAATGGGAAACCACAGAAAACCATTTTCAGGGCTGCCAACAGTGGGATTCGAACCTACTATCTCCCGAATACTGGATACTGGCTGCACTTAAGCGACTGCAGCTATCGAGCTCGGTAGGTGATATTTTCAAACATAGATCCGGCTATCTACGTCTAGCAAAATATGAAAATAAAATGAAGTCTTATCTGTGGTTGAAAAGAGTTTCATCCCATGAAACTTTCTTATGACTCCCGAAATAAAAGAGGGTGGTCATATTCTAAGACAATTCTGTCACTTAATGACCGAGCATTAAGGCATATGCTAGGCTGCCGTTTGGTTTCCTGACAATTGCAAGGGGATTATTGAATGGAGTGACTCATTAGGAGATAATGCTGTCGCTTTCCATTTGTTTAATTAATATCCTAGCTTCATCCAGATATTTTTCAGGAACTGGATATGGTCGCTTTTTGTAGGGAGAATTGTCCTTAACATTCAAATGATATTTGAAGTCCTTAGTAACCCCTGGTTTATCATTAAATACATCAGGGGAAACTCTTGAAGATTTTTCGTGTTGCCACTGACAATTCTGAGTCGAACTCAGGGCTTTCAGCCGCATTGGTGAGAAAAGTGAAGTAATGACGACCTACGTCATAATCTGCATCGATGATGGGCAATTCATGGCCCTCAACGGGTCCCATATCATCGGGTCTACCCCCTTCATATTGAGTATCTTCGATAGGCGGAGCATTGCTCATCTTGCCTTTGCTTTCCTCTACTGAGACATCACATCCCTGGCACCTCACATTTTCATAATTAACCAACTGCAACTCTACAGAGTTGATGTCAAAGAACCTTATGAAGCAGGGTAATCAAATATTCCTCCCATTTTACAAGAAAATCAGATCCCAGTATGACATTGAGCTTCTTCTGAGTTCATTTAAAATATGTGTTGAAATTGGACACCTTCACTTTCAAACTCCACAAAAGCCTGTAAATTGCATTTCATACTTTTATCTGGTACAATTACCTTTATTTCCACCTGAGCGACAGGTATTATAAGTACATCATCTTTCCCCTTTATGTTCACTATCAATTTGTCAGAAATTAGGGAAAACTGGGCTCCTTGCTTGTTGTTTTAAGGGGCCTAACATGAAGGTCATCAGCCCGAAAACTGAGCTCCAGAATCTATCAAATAAGTAACACTGATATTGCTTATTTTAATTTTGATGACCGGAAGACTATGCTGTATTTTCAGTTGTGCTGGTATGAGGTCTTCATACAGTAATTCTGTATCATATACATGCGAGTAGTTAATAGCTGTAGTACAAAGTACCTCTCCAGCATTTCGGTTTTTAGGCAATCTCTTTAACGTGTCAATGGTGTGTTGTTTTTATTGCACCCTTTTATTCAGGATTTGTTTTTGAGACATATCGTTTCGCCTCCTAATGTCTTCCTGGTATTCCAAAGAAGTAGCACCTGGTAACCCTTCATCCTTATTTCGCTTTTGAACGTATCACATGTCTCTCTCCATCTTTTTTCAAGTTCCGCCTGCTGGGAATCTTTATCACTGTTTGGTGTATTTGTAGGTTTCCTCCAAGTTTGCTCACATTCATATGGTGTCCTTCCTTCATACAGACATCTCCTGAATCTCCTATAACAAAATTGTGTGGCTCCTGGAAATTCCCTCACTTCTTGAGGTTTGAGGTCCGGTCTAACTTGGGTCTTAACTTCTACAGGTTTAGTTGTAACATCTTTTGTCTTGCTTGGTTTTGGTACATTCTGCAGGTGGGCAGTGTCAAGCCTCCTCAGAACATCATCTAGCTGTTCCAGATCTTGCAAGTTGGCCGCTACCAAGATTTCTTGTACATTTGCTGGAAATTGCAATGTCATCATCACCTGTATAAATTCTGGCTTCGGTACGGGAGGATCAAAAAATTGCAACTTCTTTAATTGTGAAATCAGAAAATCAGAATAATGTGAAAAATTTACAGCTGCATTATATTTCCAAGAATATAACTGGAGTTTAATTAAATGTTGAGTTTCCGCATTCCAAAATCTTTTGATTAGTGCCTCTTTGAACTCATTGTAAGACCTTATATTAAATTTAAATGCAGTGTAGCACATTAACACCCATCCTTCTAATAGTCTGGATGCTATATGTAACTGACGATTGGGACTTATGCGATTTTCCTGGAAATATTCTTCTACATTAAGAAGAAATTCCTTTGCCGTCTATTCCTCCTTCCCGGAAAATTTTGCTGGTTTATTTTCCAATATTCTCATTGCTGAAGAAATTTTAGGTGTTTCTCCATTAACTCCTTGGAAATTAGATGATAATACATCCTTTTCTATCTGATACTTGTTAGTAATTGTTTCAATTTTCCCTTGTAGTTCAATTGCCCTCGTATTGCATTTTTGACTTCCTTCACTTCCTGTTCAAGGTCCTGTTTCACCTCTGTTACATCGTGATCTATACGAGTAATTTGAGTATGGGCGCTATCTTACTGACACTTTAAATGTTTATTAGCTTCTTCTTGCTGAGTGTTCAACAAGTTAACTTCGTTACTTAACTTACTGAAATTGATTTTGAAGGAATTATGGATATTGTCTTGAATGGACACCATCTTAGCTTGTGCAAGTAACAACTTTTCATGAGACTCTTTAAAGTCTGCCGCCTTTAAGCTTTCTACTTCTTTAGTAGTCTGCTGAGAAGTAGAAAAGGCAGCTTTCAAGTCCTCTACTAATTGGGTTTTAATGTTCTCCCTCATGGCTTCTAAGTCACGTGTAAGTCATTCATTGATTTTCGTGAACTTAGAATCCATTTTTGTGTTGAATTAGGTAAATCGTTTTTCAATTTCCGTATCAGATTGAGTAAGCCTACATTCTAGATTGATATTAACTTCTGCCAACTTAGTGTCAGACCCCTTCTGGACTTGCATAACGGTTTCAGTCAGCTGAGTGATACTAGTATTGCTTGCAGCAATGCAGCCTTTTAAATTAGCGCTAAGCTGAGTCATGCTAGCATTGGTTACAGCATTAGTTTCAGTTATTCGGCGTCCTAAATTAGGGTTGGATTCAGTGATCCTTTTGTTCAAAATAAACTTAAAGGCTTCCATAGCAGCTAATGTTTTCCATTTTTGCTGGTATAATATTTGACTGACAGAAAATGGGTAACAGCAGAAAATGCTATCATTCACTAGTAAAAGATCTTAATTTTACCATTAATGTCCAATGGTTTAAGTTCAATTGGAAATATTCACGCAAATATTTAAACACTCTTTAACCTGTTAATTATTTACACTAGAAAAAAAATCAAAGTTCAATATTGTCTTTGAATTACTATCCTAGCATTGTGCCTCATATGAATGTCTATTTGCACTTACTCTGAAATTTACAATTACAAGTTTACTTGGTAAGTCACTGTTCAAATAGAAATAAGTCTATCACTTATGAAATTGTCTATCCAAATCAAATCACTGATATATGGTGGGTGCCACTCTGTATTTCACACAGAAATTTTTTTTAAAGTTAGATTTTTATCAATGTTCTTTGAAACTTGTGCTGTAATACTGCACCTCTTATTAGTATTGTTATATTTTTTATTAAATTCTTGAAAACACAAAGGTTTTTTACTTGAAAGTTCACTCAATTATTGAATGTTATTATATGATGGCTCCAAGTAAATTGAGTCATTTTATACTATTTGTTCCAAGTGAATCGAGCCCCTAACGCCTTGGGCGCCACTTTATTATGTTCTCCTCTCTGTACCAGGAAATGCCCATATTTTATAGCTTGAAGAGCATGCAATGAATGCAAGGCGTGTACGGAACATTAAATTGGAGCGGGTACAGAGAGTGAGACGGTTTTACTTCGAATGCAGTTTATGTATATCCTAAACTGTTGAGTTATTAAACAAAGTCAAGATTATATCACCTCAACACAGTTGGAGATTGGTTAGGCACGATGTGCTTTTGTCCTGTTGCTGGCGATGTCTCAAATCGAACCGCTGCTCCTCCCGTCCTCACCATGGAACCACATACCAATCCTTCGAGGGCTGCTCCGGACGGTCTTGAAGTTCCAGATGTTCTGGAAGATCTTGGAGTTCAAGTTGCAGGGTTCACTCACGTGGAATAATGGAGCAAGCACACGTGTAAGTCCCCTGGACTTGTATGATGGACGAGTAAGGAGGTGTAATTTATAATTGATTTTCACTGTTCCCATGAAGGGATTAAAGAAATTAAAAGAATGTCAATGGAATGAGACACGAGACACTTCTTTAACCTCTTCACTGGCACGCCCGAGAAATTCTCGGGTTGCGCACGCTTGCTCATAACGTCACCGCCCGAGAAATTCTCGTTTAGCTGCAGTGTTCATTTCGTGATCGCCCAATAATTTCTCGGGTATTGTAATCTCTTTGGAAAATGTTTTCCAGCATTCTCAACATATGGAGGGAGGGTTTCCAGCTGTATTCATGATGTCTCTGGCCTAAAATATGCCTTATCTTCTCTACTTTACATATACAATCTCTGGGCATCTGACGAGGTAAACAGAAATGGCGAGCGCGAAACGGAAAAGATGTTTGTCTGAAGACAAAATAAGGAATTACATCAAAGATGAATCTCTAAGTGACATTAGTATTTCTGATAGTAGTGATAATGATTCTTCAGATGATTGCCTTCTTATTATTTATAGTGAAAGTGAAGAAGATATTACGTCAGAAGCTAAGGTGATGGTAGGAGATGTTGAATATACATTCGTGTGGAAAAAGTGTGAGCCTGGGGATAATGTGCGATCTAATATAATTCCATTTACGGGAAATCCTGGTGTGAGGGTTGGATTATTACCAGAGGTGAGTGCGATTGACTGCTTTGAACTGTTTCTAAACGGATGAAATAGTAAATTTGACAGTGACCGAAAAGAAATTCGTAGACCCTGTGCTAAAAGTAAATAAATAAACTCCGCATGCAAGGGCACAGTTTTGGAAAAAAAAAACTCTTACGAAATTTGGCAGTTTATTGCGTTATTGTTGTTGGGAATAATACAAAAGCCTGAAATAAAAATGTATTGTTCACAGGACAGTATTCTCAAAACACCAATATTTTACGAAACCATATCACAGGCCTACTGTAAAAAAAATGTGTAAATAGAGTGTAAAGTAAGTTTTTATTAACCTTGAATAATATATGAATGTGTTCCCTTAATATTTGTTACTCATTCCTTGCTTCCTGAAAATAAATAATTTCCTCCGAAAAAACTCTCACTTTCCTGGCACAGGAGGTCTGCCAGAACCTGCCACTGAAGGGGTTAAAGTGAACTGCACTAGTCTCTAACTTGCGACGAAATATTAAACTCAAATAAGATTTTTGCAGCCGAATGTTAATGGAATCGAATATCCACACTTCCTAAAATTACTTGCACTTGTGAAATTAAGCACACAAAAACTAAGGTAATTAGTGCTTTAAATGTTTGGAGAATTGAGGACGTAAACACTCATCGGGTCCTCTAGGATTTCAAGATCACTTTGATTCTATTTACAGTTATTTGGAGAGTTTATTCATTGAAATGAATACTGCTAGATGCCATAGTATTATTATTCACATTGACTTAAATGACAAACACTTCAACTGGGTGTTACAAGTCAAATGCTTAATGTGTGAAATTAGTCCCGTTCACACACACCTTACATTTATATACGGCACTGTTACAATCCAAACTACTGAGCAAAATTAGTCCCATTCACGCACAAGATTGTGTTTAAAGATATAGATTAATACTGTTAACTCAATTTATGAATAGCGAAAATCGGTTTCGTCCACACAGTGTCCTGGGTTCACAAATAATGTGAAACTATTTCACACGAAGACTAGCAATGTCAAGTTAACAAAGTTCCTAGTAATTCAAAATTTTATTTGTGAAAACTCTAAGTATCAATGAACAGTTTGTGAACATTTGAATTGTAAGTTCTGATACACAAAGATTTTATTCACTTGAAAATGTTCAATGTATCGCACTCACTAACTACACACCTAAGTCCGAAGACAGAGAAATATAATAAGATTTTTGCAAAGTATCGAAGACTTCTACTCTACAACTTCAACATATTATTGCAGTGACAACCACCAGCAGTCAACCATACAGGTTGGATTGTGGGACTACACTGATTTGTGTCCAATTCTCACGTCTCTTATACACTGAAGGCGTAGAGACTGCAGCTGTTTAATTCCTCTCAATAACTTTCTTAATCTGTAATGGATTTTAATGAAACTTGGTAGTATTGCAGGTATTAAAATGGGGTGTAAGGTGATGTTACTCTCATATTTGTACCATAATTAATATACGAGTTATTAAGGGTAGATAGTATGGAAAGTTCGATGAATGACATAACTTAGCCTGGGTGAGTTGGAGCTGGCTCCTATGTAACTCGCCACATGATCGCTGTAGCCAGCTGCTCGCTTTGCACATACTTTAAAGTTCGAAATACTTCAAAATCAATGTTGCACCAGCGTTTCTGGTACAATATGTAAGATATAATAATCTGTTGGTATGACAAAATGAATTTAAGAGTAGTTACCCTCAATTGTGATATTTTGAAGATGTTCCTTGTTAGAAGGTATCAAAGACTTCAGAAACATCAAATCTATTCTTCAGACATCTAAACAAGTGAAAAGTTAAAATGTTAGCATAAAAATAGGACAGGATCTGACATACACTGGTTTCTCCTTGTCAGTCAATTTTTGCCATGCACTTACTTAAGCCTTGGGGGTGTTGAACATTATAATTCTACAGTACAAGTGAAAACTCAGTCCTCACTCTAAAAATCAGCTTCTGTGTTACAACATGACTTGCTACCTGATTAGAATTCAAAAAAGACGACAATGAAAAATTATAATGAACTTCAGACAATCAGTAGATCAGTTCCTCAATGCCCCACCTTCCCATAATATAACTTAAAACAATGGTATAAATGGAACAAGAAATGGCTTCTAAAGCAAACATTATATATCAATGATGCTCGTTGTCCAAAGGGGTCCAAAATCCAGGTCACTGGTCCCTTATAATAGTACTAATCACAGGTAAAGTAGAACCATGGTGTTCCTCATACAGTGCTATTAATCACAGGTAACATAGACCATAGACTCATGGTGTTCCTCACACAGTAGTACAAATCATAGGTAACATAGACTCAGGGTGTTCCTCACATAGTGGTACTAATCACAGGTAATGTAGACCAATGATATTTCTCACATAATGGTACTACTCACAGGTAAAGCTGACCAATAGTGTTCCTCACATAATAGTACAACACACAGTTAACGCAGACCCCTGGAGTTCCTCCCATAATGGTACTAATCTCAGGCAATGCCCAGAATCGTGGTATTCCTCACATAGTGGTACTAATCACAGGTAACGTAGACCCATGGTGTTCCTCATATAGTGGTACTAATCACAGGTAATTGGCAAATGCTGGGGCTGTACCTTAATTAAGGCCACGGCCGCTTGCTTCCAACTCCTAGGCCTTTCCTATCCCATCGTCACCATAAGACCTATCTGTGTCGGTGCGACGTAAAGCCCCTAGCAAAAAAAAATAAAAAAATTAAACCACAGGTAATTTAGACCCATGGTGTTCCTGATATAGTGGTACTAATCTCAGGTAACATATTCTCATGGTGTTGCTCACATAGTGGTACTAATCACAAGTAACGCTGACCTATGGTGTTCCTCACGTGATGGTACTGATCACAGGTAATGTAATGGTTCCAAAAACATCCCTAGGTTGTCCCTTTTAGTTGTCTCTTATGACAGGCAGGTGATACCGTGGGTGTATTCTTCGTCTGTGTCTCCCCCACAGAGGGTGTTGCCCGTTTTAGTAGCCTCTTACGAGAGACAGAGAATATCATCCCCCATCCACAGGGGGTCAAATCAAAGTGATCATAGTGGTGTCCTGACATGCAGTCAACCCTGAATCGGTACCATAATTTAAAACGATACAATTAACATAAAAAGCACTTATCTTCCCTGTGCCATAATATTTTTTAAAAGTGATGCAAAAAGTACATTTGGGTAATATTATTCTTGTGTTTGATACATGTCAAATAATAAACACATGTATTAATAATACATTTTATACCTGAAACTATACAAAATGAAAATAATTTTTCACCTTGATTCTTATATAACAGAGAAAAGAAGGCTTTCTTTCAAAAGTAAACTACATTTTTGTATTAAAATGCAGACAGAAATTACAAAACCAATAAAAATGAATAAACTGGCATAAGCCATAATTAATAACTATAATTGTTGTCCTAGTAACACAATCTAATTCTTTGCTTTACTTATTGTAGAAGAATATTTCTTTTCCCCTCAATATCAGAGTAATTCTCATTTTGGTGCTCTCAATCAACCCACCACAGTGCAGAGACAGACAGACACATACACAACCACCGTTGCTCAGCCATCAATGTGGCGCAAGAAAACAAAACTGATAATGCCTGGTCTAGGATATTAAAGTGTCCATCTGTTCAAGAAAAGTGTGCTCACTCTCGGTCTTGCTGCCTGGGAGTAAACAAGCAGGAAATAGTTCCTTCATCTGTTGTGGAGGTAGCAAGTATAGGACTTAATACTGCCTGTCACTATATCTCAGGAAACCTATTTCACAATTAGAAACTATGTCATGGCATTCATCGTTAAGAATAAAAGCATTTGACCATATCGATTTTAAATTAAGTCAACTAATACCAATGTGGTTTCTGTTAAAGTAGTGGCATCTCATCTATACTGATCATCATAATTTATAGGGGGAAAACACTTTTTTTTTTTTTTTTTGCCAATGGTATAACGTCGTACTAACACATCGCACGACGCAGCAATGGGAAATGGCTAGGATTGCAAAGGTAGCATCTGTGGCTTTAATTAAGGTACAGGCTCAGTACCTGACGGGCGTGAAAATGGAAAACCATCTTCGAACCCACCATCTCCCGAATACAACCTGTATTCTACTTATACAAAGCTAATTTAAACCATGACCTTATAGAAGTTACCACTCACTGTTTCAAATGAATCACTGAATAAACACAGGCAATGCCTTTGCAGAGACATCTGTGCCCTAAAGTTAGCCATTCTGCCCTGCCATGTGCTCCAGTAGGTCATAATGGCTTCTATCGGTATGTAATGTGCAGGTCTGTCTGCTGGGATTATTGAATTGCCTGTACATACTTCAGAGCAAATAAAAGTGGAGAGACTTGACCATTTTCACTCTCTGATTCAAAAAACTTCACAGAGAAGTAGCATGAATTCAACATCGGATGGGATCTATATCCTATAATAATTAGATGAAATGAAATGGTGTATGGCTTTTGGTACCGGGAGTGTCCGAGGATATCTTCGGCTCGCCAGGTGCAGGTCTTTCGATTTGACTCCCGTAGGCGACCTGCACATCATGAGGAGGATAAAAAAATGAAAAATGAAATGGCGTATGGCTTTTAGCGCCGGGAATGTCCGAGGACATGTTCGGCTCGCCAGGTGCAGGTCTTTCGATTTGACACCCGTAGGTGACCTGCGCGTCGTGATGAAGATGAAATGATGATGAAGACGACACATACACCCAGCCCTTGTGCCAGCGAAATTAACCAATGATGGTTAAAATTCCCGACCCCACCGGGAATCGAACCCGGGACCCCTGTGGCCAAAGGCCAGCACGCTAACCATTTAGCCATGGAGCCGGACATGAGGAGGATAAAATGATGATGAAGACGACACATACACCCAGCCCCCGTGCCAGAGAAATTAAAACCAATGGTGGTTACAATTCACGACCCTGCCAAGAATCAAACTCAGGACCCCTGTGACCAAAGGCCAGCACGCTAACCATTCAGCCATGGAGCTGGACAATAACTAGATATAGCTTATTCATTTGAGCTTCAACTCATAATTGGGCTTGAGAATACAAAATAAATCTCTGATATCACATGAGAAAGGATCATAGTTCACAGTACGGTAAACAGCCAATATTTGCATCTGTAATATACACACCTGGCATGGCATGGCGCTTGAAAAATAAGCACTTTACTTAGATAACAAAATGAGGTAATCTCCTCAAACGAATTCCACAAGTAAACTAAACATAGTACATCTACAAACCTATCTGAGTGCTGAGAGTTCTGAAAAGGCACATTAGATGGGAGGAGAATGCACATAAATACCTTGTTGGTGTAGGGTCGACTTAGGAACTGCTACAGCCTTCAGGGCAGGTCGACAAACTGTCGACATAAGAGCAAAAATGGTTAAATGTTTATAGAATGTTTAATGAAGATCATGGTTTGATAACTAGCACAGGACCATGGAAGAAGTTGTTAACGAAAGAGTGTACATGACTGGCGTGTCTGCTTGCAGTGTTTACATGACTCGTGCCGAATTCAAAGTTCACGAGCAGCCACTTTCTTACGTATTTTGTATTGAGATAATAGATGTAACCACCCTGCGTATGTGTACTGCAAGTTTCTCTCTCAGTAAGTCAGTCAGTGCATTGCTATGTCACCATGCGATACTGAGGAAGGGGCAGAAAGTTTAGCCTCGTCATAGACAGATATTTGTTTTGGTTCCTGACTTGACTTGCAGTACAACACATTCAAATGATCAGAAACAAATCATCTGGTATATTGTTGTTTAGGTCATCAGTCCAGAGACTGGTTTCATGCAGCTCTCCATGCCACTCTATCCTATGTTAACCTTTTCACTTCTACATAACTACTACATCCTACATCTACAGTACTCTAATCTCTTTGTCATATTAAAGTCTTGGTCTACCGCTACCGTTCTTACCACCTACACTTCCCTCAAATAACTGAACTGGTATATTATATAGATTAAATTATAACAAAATCGTGAATCAGAGAAGTGTTCACGTTACTATAAATCAGCGTAGGGTTGGACAATCTATGTGTTTTTTAAATTGTTGATACCTTTTTGTACTTTATTTGCAACATACCTAGTGTTATGAGAACAAACTACATTATAGTAGCTTATTTTAAATGTATTAAAGTGGAGAACTTGGCGAGTTCACTAGATTTTTTAAAATTTTCTGAGTAGTTCCTAGCAAGGCACATCTAACTCAACCTCGAAAAAAAAAAAAAAATTGAAATTGAACTTCTGAGCAACGAGCTAATAGGCTATTTTTTATAGGTCAATTCCAGACTACAAATGCAACTTCCAAATGATGTGTGATCATAAGGTATGAAATCTGAAAATGAAACAGAGAATTTGCAATCTACTAACATTTATGTAACAATATTCATAACATTTGGCACATATTCAATTGACTTCTAACACTACCTGACGCAGTTCACTACAGTCACACTTTTGTACAGTTGTTCAAAAAGGGAATGGGCACACAGTATAGTATAAGTGCCTTGCAGGATATCTGTGGATGAAGAAATCCATCAACAATGGTTCAGACGCTATTGAAAATATATTGGCTGGATGGCTTACGTTATTTGATTATTCTGGGCAATGGAATGATGGAATGTAAGGAATTCAAGTTCACATTAGCTCTTATTAATCTGGTAAATGAAGAAATACACACCACTTATAATGTTCATCCATCCAAGTTCAGTAGTATGATGCACAGCAGGCTGCTTTGTACCTCCTGCAGAGGCGTATGTGGACACAGACATAAAACAGATCCAAACATCGCAAATTTGATTAATATTTTCCTGTGGAGGTCCTAGGCTGATCTCCATATACCGTGAACCCAACAAAAAGTACTGTATGACGCTACATACTTCACAACCTTTCACAGACGTGGGCATTCATTGCTAGGATTGGTTTACCTCTCATGGGCTGGGTGCTGTTGAGAATTCCAGGAACTCTCAACGCCAAGATTTATGAATAGTTTTTGAGTCTCTAGTTCATTCAAGCATTGGACATAAATTACCCCAGAGGGCAGCATATTAGCTTCCATCAGGATAATCACCCAGTTCACACCTCAAAGGTAATTCAACACTGACGATACCTTGGCCTCCGAATAGTCCTGACCTGAACACCCAATGAGAATGCATGGGGACTAGTGTAGAGGACTCTGCGGGAACGTCACCATCGCCCAACCTCAAAGGAAGAGCTGAAGACAAAAGTGCTGAACTTTTGGGAAGAACTAGCCCTTAAGGCAGGGTTCTTCCAGATCCTCGCTGCTTCTGTGCCCAATCAACCTCAGGTGGCCATATAGCACGAGAGTCAGCAGACTTGATAATGATTTGTGTTTGTTTGTTTCTGGTTTGTTTTATTTGTAGAGACTGATGTTAAGTCTCAAGACACAATTTTATTTTATTTTTTGTTTAGTCCTTGAGCACAAGGGCAAACCTTTAGGGAATCAGTACCATATCTCCTAGATACGAGGAATCAGTATAATGAAACTGACAAAAAAGAGCTTGCTAGGAGGATATGAACCTACGCCAGATCCCAATTGCTACACTGTCAGTTCAACCTAGTGTCTCTACCTGCATAGCTAACACCAGCTTCCATACTCACTTTGTTTCTTTCTGACACACTGCCATTTATTTTTATTTGTACAGACTGAAGTTAACTCTCAGGGCATATTTTAAATTTCTTTCTTTTTTAGTTCTTGAGCAGAGTCAAAACTCAGAGGAAACAGTAGAGTAACCTCACAATACATATTTACAATCCCTGACACTGCTGTAATCCCACTGTTAGGACATGACCAAAACAGTTATCAAGAGTGTGCTCATTCTTTCTTCGAGTTACTATACATTCCAGGCTGGATTTAGCAAATGCAGAAAAATTGATCTCGAGCAATGGTGAAGAGAAGCATATTTCTCAATATTATTCAATGACATATAATGAATGAAGAGAGAAATGCTCTGCAGCGCTGAATACAGTAAGCGCCTGATTATTTGAGTGCTGGTTATCCAGTTTGCGAGTCTTTCATGTAACCTTAAAAAAAAAAAAAAAAAAAAAACATGTATTGTACTGTAGATTATTTTTCCTGCTTTTGAACTAGGCTCTCCCTAATTTGAGTTGTAAAGAAATGTAGCTTTTATGACAGCAATAAATCCTGCACTGTGTGATAATAAGAGTACTGTATCCACTTTTATCGGTCTAGGGTCTCTTTGAAAATTTCTCTTGTTAACTGGTCTTCAGTTTTATCTCATAATGGCAGAGAAAAGTACAAAAACAGTTGAACAAAAACTGGAAGTTAGAGAAAAATTTGAGAAAGGACATTCAGCTTCTAAGTTGGCTGTAGATTAAGGAATGCCATCGGTATTTTTTTGAAAAGAATTTTGTAAGAAAACAGTAATAGTACAAGTTTAAAAATATACTAATTTTAAAAAGTCTACATATGGAAGAGTTTGATGTTGCACTTCTACTCTGATTCAACCAAAAACAAAATTTAAAAAAATGAAGTAGTCATCATCACCAGTACAATGTGCAGAGAGAGTCAAGTTATTCCATGAATTTTCATTGAATTGGATTATCCATATTTTTTAGATTTTTTGTACGTGTGAGGACATGTACAAATAACCAGGAGTTTGTTGTACTCATGAAACAATCCTGAAGATCTAATTCCTATTGTATGCTAGAAACCATACATATTTGTAGTAATAAGTCTGATTTAAATAAATATTTGCAGTAATAAGTCTGCTTTAAATAACTGGTATGGTATCTCAATGGATGGTACAAGGAACTTTAAGGAAAGGAACAATGATCATAACCTGATATGATCTGCTAGAGGATTAAAATGATCTAATAATAATAATGTTATTTGTTTTACGTCCCACTAACTACTCCTTTACGGTTTTCGGAGACGCCGAGGTGCCGGAATTTAGTCCCGCAGGAGTTCTTTTACGTGCCAGTAAATCTACCGACACGAGGCTGACGTATTTGAGCACCTTCAAATACCACCGGACTGAGCCAGGATCGAACCTGCCAAGTTGGGGTCAGAAGGCCAGCGCCTTAACCGTCTGAGCCACTCAGCCCGGCGATTAAAATGATCTAAGGACGGATTTCATATGACATTTATTTCTTTACGTCGCACCGACACAGATATATCTTACAGCGACGATGGAATAGGAAAGGCCTAGGAATTGGAAGGAAGCGGCCGTGGCCTTAAGGTACAGCATTTGCCTGGTGTGAAAAAGGGGAAACCATGGAAAACAATCTTCAGGGCTGCCAACAGTGGGGCTCGAACCCACTATCGCCCAATTACTGGATACTGTTTCATATGACTTGACAGCACAATACTTTCAGAAGTATGGCGGTTCAGATGGTTTGGAAGATGACTAGAGAGCAGATTTTGGCATATTTGCATGTTTTGTTTGTTTCAAGATATAATATTCCCATAAGAAATAAAGGCAATTTATACCATTTGTAATTGAATGGCTAAGTTTTACAGAGCATATAAATGCATACATATGAAATATGAACATATTCTGGACATACATGCACAATTGCAGTTTTTAATGTTATTTTGTATAAATAACATGTATACTGAAATTAAAATTGGTACAACAATGCAAAAAATTCCATTCACTGCTGAAAGCCTTAACAATGCATTGTTGTTGACAGTCGACAATATTAACAAGAGCTTGATAATGCGTAAATTTTTTTGGTGGCGAATGGTATTGAAATCATCGGAAAATAATGTTTTATGATACCTGAAGTAGCAGAGAGGAGAGATCCTTCCTCGATGCTTGACAGGAACCAACCTACCTCCCCCAAAATATATTCTTACTGATATAGAAGAATTATAGAAACAGAGGCAGCCTGAAACTAAACAATGCCACCATTTTTTTTGTTCCTATGGTCTTGACACTAGCAGGACCTAACCAATTCAGACCAATTGTCTTGTCCAGACAATTAAAATATTTTGTAGCTCTAACAAATCATTCATCTTTGGCGTTATTCAGTATCTGTGGATAATACACCAACATTGGCAAGGCTGTTCAGTGCATTATGAGCTCGTTGGAGCTGCCCCTATGTTGGATCTATAACCTATACTTTCATTTCTTCATTATATGAAGACCAGTAACCATTAGAAGTGTCCGCCTCCGTAGCATAATCATTAGTGTTATTAGATGCTGTCCTCAGGGGTCTGGGTTCGATTCCCAGTACTGCCAGAAATTTAAGGACGGCAAGAGGGCTGGTATGTGGTTGAAATGGTACATGGAGCTCACCACCATTGGGGGTGTGCCTGAAAAGAGCTGCACCACCTCGGGATGAGGACACGAGTTTACTTTTTTTTTTTTTACCACTAGAAGTCATGCCAAAAGGAAAATCAGCTACAAGCTACAAGTATTCTACCTCAGCTGTGGATATTTGGAGAACCAACTTTATACATAGAGGAAAAACAAGTATTTTGCAGAGTATGAAATAGTGCATATACTGTATTTGTGTTTTTTAGTGCATAGGCGCATGCATATTTTGCCGTTTTAAGTGCATAAGGATCTGCCATCTACAGATGACATAAGATGAAACAATAACTCATGTTCGAATTCTACTGACAATGACCACAAGAAAATCAAAAAAGCATCACGTCTGCTCCTAACACTGTGGCTTTCCTACTGTACCATTCCTGACATTTTACTGCATGTTACTAACCACTGAAAATAATCTAAAATAATCTACTAATGTGGTTCAAGCAAAGTGCTGAGTGAGGTGATAAAGCCTTGATTAACAAAGAAGTAAAGGGATGTGCTTGCTGACAAGACCACTGCCAACCTTTACGGCAATAACAAATGAATACAGAATGTCACTAGAATGAAAATGATAGCAGAAACCAGAGATATCAGGGAAAAAATCTGTCCCACTTAACTTTGTTTGTCACAAATTTTATGAGAAGTCACCAGATGCTAACTCGGGATATGGTAGTGAAAAGCTGATAACCAGCTATCTGAGCTGCAATGGGGGCAGTATGGCAAGTCAAGTCATTTCTTTTACTCTTTACTTCTAATTATTAGCTTAAATATGGAGTAAGTTGTTTATGAAGGAAAATATTGTACTTACATGGCACAACCAAGTGACTGACTAAATATCAAAAATGCAAATACCTATAGATGTGTTATTTTAAAACTTCCTTGTTTTTTTTGCTAGTGGCTTTACGTCGCACCAACACAGATAGGTCTTATGGCGACGATGGGATAGGAAAGGGCTAGGAGTGGGAAGGAAGCAGCCATGGCCTTAATTAAGGTACAGCCCCAGCATTTGCCTGGTGTGAAAATGGGAAACCATGGAAAACCATCTTCAGGGCTGCCGACGGTGGGATTCGAACCCACTATCTCCCGGACGCAACCTCACAGCTGTGCGCACGTAACCGCACAGCCAACTCGCCCGGTATATTTTAGAACCAAACAGGTTTATTTCTTTAACCAAACAGTCATCTCCTTCATGCTTCACTGAAATATCCAATACAATAAAAAATAAATAACTACTGAAATAAATGTCAATTCTGCTTTCCCCCCCCACTGTACATCGCCTAATTAATGGACAAAATCGTAGCCCTCCAACTTCTGCTGGCTTTATAGCAGATAAAATTAATTTACTCTTCAAACAAAAATTTATAATAGACTAACCTGTTGGTAATTTGTTTTCATCTGATCAGACAGAATTTGAATTCTAATTTTTGGTACCAGGAAGGAGAACAATATTTCACAAAACTTCACTTTTTTCAATACTAAAATTATGTATTACATATAATGAACTGACCTAGCAGTAGTGGTCATATTTGGGGCTTGCATAGGTAGAACATATCCTCCACGAACCAGCAATGGAATTGTATCAAGGGGAGCCTCCAGAGTGATCCAACCATTAGAGCCAATCTCTGTTATAGGTGCAAGGGTATACCAGTTGTACCATATTGCCTGGGGAAGGTATGCCAATACAGATGTCTTCCCCTAGAGGAAGAAAAGTGAATCATAAAATCAAACCAATTTCCTGACCTAAAAACATATTAAACCAGCACAATTAAATAAAGAACCGAATTGCATGCTAAATTATCACTGTTAACCTCATACAAATGGTGCCACAAACTATTTCACACTTGAAAAGGGAAATCATCCCAGTTGAAGGAGATGTTTCATCTATCAGTGTTGTTCTCTGAAAGAGTGACTGAACATACACATAAAACTAACAGCAGGAGGGACAAATCTAAGTTCTCATTCCTTAACAGACATTTATAGACAGAAGACACTTGCATATTATTATCCTAAACAGCAAACCTTAGACAATTCTTAGGCAATTCTCAGACACTTGCATATTGTTATTCTAAACAGCAAATCTTAGGATACAAACTTCGAAATTTACACAAGATGCAGAAAAATTATTCATTCCTCTTTGTTTCAGAAATCCTCATAGATCATAAATTGCCTTTATAAAAATCACATAAGCTCCAAGTATAGCTCTGAATGCCTAACCAAGAATTTTGACCAAATTCTTGATAAGCTAAGAACCTGGAAATCTTGTTCACTGTTCTATATGTACTTCAATTTTGTTCAAAAATCCAAAAAGTAACAAAGTGTTGGTAATAATTTTATTTTTAAAATCTAGTTTTAAACAACCTATAGTAAACATACGAGTATTAGCCCTGTTTCTTGTTATTAACCCTCTGCTCATCAAAGATAGATAGATAGATAGATAGATAGATAGATAGATAGATAGATAGATAACGTTATTGTTTTTACATCCCACCAACTACTATTTTGACGGTTTCTGGAGAATCCGAGCAGCCGGAATTTTGTCCTGCAGGAGTTCTTTTACGTGCCAGTAAATCTACGAACACGAGGCTGACATATTTGAGCACCATCAAATACCACTGGAATGAGAAAGGATCAAACCTGCCAAGTTGGAATCAGAAGGCCAGCGCCTCAACCGTCTGAGCCACACAGCCTGGCTAGATAGTTATGTGCAGAGGATATACTGTAAAGAGATAAATTACTTATCCTGCCAGGTAACATCAAGAGATACTTGACCCTGTCTCATGCTTAACCAGTAATAATAATATGGTTCATGGTGTGCGTTACTGTAGTCACATCCCAGTTCATGAACCATGGGCAACGGCTGAGTGGCCTAGTAAGTGGTCCTGAGAGTCGGGATACCAGTTGCTACAGAATGGGAGTGGGCATCTCGGACATATTCTGAGTCACGGCCCTCCTTGTGCTCAGGCGGCTAAGCCTATAAAATCCACCAGTGGACCCTAAGCTGTTAAGAGGAGAGATCCTCACTTGGACAATGTGTAAGTAGGGTAGCATCCTGCTTTATGAATTTACCGAGCTCGGAACATTTTAAGCAAGCCTCAGACCTATGGGAGTTACTGAGACCCACTCACATTTGACAGATGAGGGACTCCTTGAAAACAACTTGGCAAACAAAATGGAATTCGATGGGGAGCTATCAATATTAATGGGAATTATGGAAGAAAGAAAGAAAGAAAGAAAGAAAGAAAGAAAGAAAGTAGAACAGGCTGAGTCAGCAAAGAGGATGCATCTGGATATGCTAGGAGTAAGTAATATTTGGGTAAGGGGAGATAACAAGGAAGAGATGGAGATTATAAAGCGTACTTGGTGGATAATAAAAAGGGAAAGGCAGAGTGTAGGGTAGGGCTTTTCATCAGAAATATTTTTGCATGCAACACAGTTTCTGTTAGGCACGTAAATGAGCGAATGACGAGGGTATCTCCCAACTACCTCTACCCACAAACCTGCTCCAGTTGTCAGCTCCTCTCCATAGAGTAAGCTACCTGGCACGCTGCGGCAAGATGAGTTCTCACACTTTAACTTTCTCTACCTTTGCTTCATTTGACTTGCCCTTTACAGAACTCCATATTAAAATTGGCTCTCCGTTTTCTCTAGGTTTCACGTTCCGCTTGAACTGAGGAACCTCGGTCCTACATATCATCCTAGGACCTACATGTACACTAAAAACCACCTTCCGATGCACATAGTACAACTTTAAGAAAAGAAGACTATGCAACAAACAGTGCTCAGTTTATTCCTCAGTGCTGTATTTCTCTATGAATAAGATACTTACCAAGATTTTAACATGTCCATAAAGTTTTATCATACCAAAGCACAACTTTACAGAAAGTGTCTCAACTCATGTACCAAAACAACACAAGACTATTAAGCCTCCAACGCGTAGCAATCCTCAGATATTTTATATGAACTACTTTAAATTTGCCATTATACGAATTTTACCTACTATGTGTGTATTGTTGCTATATGTGAATTTATTCTCTTGCTTGGTTTTATGTAAGGCTGATGATGACATTGAAAACATGCCGAGACCGGTACCTTTATAATAATACAAATGTTGTAATATAATTTATGTGCAATAGTTTTGTATGTACTGAAAAGGTGGATTCCATTATATTAAATTAGTTTTGTGACATGGGTAGATTTGGAAGTTGGAGGAATTAGGACAAGAATTGTCTCGTATTCACCATGTGACGGTGCAGATGAGGATGAAGTTGACAAGTTTCATGAAGCATTGACTGACATCGTAGTCAGGGTCAACAGCAAGGATAGGATGTGCTAATGGGCGATTTCAATGTGAGAGTTGGAAATAGAATTGAAGGATACGAAAGAGTGATTGGTAAACGTGGGGAAGATATGGAAGCTAATAGGAATGGAAAGCATTTGCTGGACTTTTGTGCTAGTATGGGTTTAGCAGTTATGAATACCTTCTCCAAGTATAAGGCTATTCATCGCTACACATCGCACGGTAGCGGAACAGGTCCATAATAGACTACATAATAGACTATATCTTAACCGACTTCGAAATCAGGAAATCTGTTAGGAATGTAAGGGTTTTCTGGGGATTTTTCGATGATTCAGACCACTATCTGATCTGTAGTGAACAAAGTATCTCTAGGCCTAGGATAGAGAAAGTAAAATCTGTCTGCAAACGAATAAGGGTAGAAAATCTCCAGGACAAGGAAATTAGACAGAAGTACATGGATATGATTAGTGAGAAGTTCCAAACAGTGGACAGCAAGCAGGTTCAGGATATAGAAAGAGATGGGTGACATACAGGGATGCTGTAGTAGAAACAGCAAGAGAATGCCTAGGAACAACTGTGTGTAAAGATGGGAAAAAGCGAACATCTTGGTGGAATGATGAAGTGAGAGCAGCTTGTAGATGTAAAAAGAAGGCTTATCAGAAATGGCTCCTAACAAGGGCTGATGCAGACAGGGAATTGTATGTAGATGAAAAAAAAAAAAAAAAGAAAAAAAAAACAGAGCAAAACAAATAGTTGTTGAATCCATAAAGAGGTCATGGGAAGATTTTGGTAATAACCTGGAAAGGCTAGGTCAAGCAGCAGGGAAACCTTTCTGGACAGTAATAAAGAATCTTAAGAAGGGAGGGAAAAGGGAAATGAACAGTGTTATGGGTAATTCAGGTGAACTCATAATAATAAGATGTGTTTTGCTCAATTGATTCATTGGCTGATGATGATGCGCAGTGAGCATCGAAACTAGTACCAATCTTCTTTAAACGACATGTGATATATACTCACATCAATAAATATTTACTGTATTGAAAAGGTGGACCCTCAACATTTTCATTTTACTGTAACAGGAAGGATTGCAACAACTATCGAGGTATCTCATTGATTAGTATACCAGGCAAAGTATTCACTGGCATCTTGGAAGGAAGGGTGTGATCAGTGGTTGAGAGGAAGTTGGATGAAAACCAGTGTGGTTTCAGATCACAGAGGGGCTGTCAGGATCAGATTTTCAGTATATGCCAGGTAATTGAAAAACGCTACAACAGGAATAGACAGTTATGTTTCGTAGATCTAGAGAAAGCATATGACAGGTACCGAGGGAAAAGATGTTTGCCATACTGGGGGACTAGAGGATTAAGGGTAGATTATTAAAATTAATCAAAGGCATTTATGTTGACAATTGGGCTGCAGTGAGAATTGACAGTAGGATGAGTTCTTCGTTCAGGGTACTTACAGGGGTTAGGCAAGGCTGTAAGTTTTCACCCTTGCTGTTCGTAGCTTACATGGAACATCTGCTGAAAGGTATAAAGTGGCAGGGAGGGATTGAGGTAGGTGGAAATGTAGTAAGCAGTCTGGCCTATGCTGACGACTTGGTCTTAATGGCAAATTGTGCCGAAAATCTTCAGTCTAGTATGTTGGAACTTGAAAATAGGTGCAATGAGTTGGTATGAAAATTGGCCTTTCCAAGACTAAACTGATGTCAGTAGGTAAGAAATCCAAGAAAATTGAATATCAAATTAGGAAAACAAAGCTGGAACAGGTAGATTATTTCAAATATTTAGGATGTGTGTTCTCCCAGGATGGTACTATAGCAAGTGAGATTGAATCAAGGTGTAGTAAAGCTAATGCAATGAGCTCGCAGTTGCCATCAACAGTATTCTGTAAGAAGGAGGTCAGCTCCCAGACGAAACTTTTACATTGGTCTGTTTTCAGACCAACTTTGCTTTAGGGGAGTGAAAGCTGGTGGACTCAAGGATATCTTATTCATAAGTTAGAAAGTAACAGACATGAAAGTAGCGAGGATGATTGCTGGTACAAACAGGTGGGATCAATGGCAGGAGGGTACTCAGAATGAGGAGATAAAGGGCTAAGTTAGGAATGAACTCGATGGATGAAGCTGTGCGCATAAACCCGCTTTGGTGGTGGTGGGGGGGGGTCATGTGTTGCAAATGGAGGAGGATAGGTTAGCTAGGAAAAAAATTGGACTCTGTTATGGAGGGTAAGACAAGTAGAGGGAGACCAAGATGATGATGGTCAGACTCAGTTTCTAACGATTTAAAGATAAGAGTATTGAACTACATGAGGCCACAGCACTAGTTGCTAAGAGAGGATTTTGGCAAAGTTTAGTAAATTCACAGAAGCTTGCAGACTGAAAGGCATAACGGTCTATAATGGTGATGAATGTATGTATGTATAATAATAATAATATTGGTTGTATGTCCCATTAATTACTTTTATGATTGAGCAAGTGGCTGCACAGTTTGGGTCACAGATATCAGCTTGCACTCGGGAGATAGTGGGTTCGAACCCCACCGTCGGCAGCCTGAAGATAGTTTTCCATGGATTACCATTTTCACACCAGGCAAATGCTGGGGCTGTACATTAATTAAGGCCACAGTTGCTTTCTTCCCACCCCTAGCTTTTCCTTATCTCATCATCACTGTAAAACCTTCCTGTGACAGTGCGATGTACAGCCAAATGAAAAAAAAAAAAAGTGAGAGAGAAACATAAAAACACAAACAAAGGGGCAGGGGAGGACAATCCCACATTTTCATACACAGCCCTTTTCATACAGACAGGCTTTTTTCCTCATCTTTTACAAACCAGATTTGCATTAAGATCTGAAGAGTCTGTGGAGAAATACCAGAAAGAACTGGAATCCTTGAACTTATACAAGAGGGATGAAATTGCTAGGAAAATTCAGGAGAGAGCCAAGTAGAAAATATTCCTGGAAAAAAGGGGAAAAACATACATTTTCTGGGAATTCAGTGTCGATGACAAATCTCTAGCTATGACATAACAGACTCTCACAAGACTCATACCCCCAATTAAAATTCTTGGGTGACCTCTTGAAAATGTTTAAGAAAAAGATGAAAGTGAAGCAAGCGGATGCTCTCCTTGTACTCTCGTTCAGTTATATCCTGGAGAACAACATTAGGGAAAGGAAGGAAACAGAAAAGAAATTACTTCCAAAATGGAGTGAGAGTTGATTACAAGAACACCGGCATCACACTTCATTACTTGGCCTTTGCCGACAATGTCATTCTCCTTGTAGACAATCTTCAAATGGTAGTGAAACAGACTGAAACACTACAAAAAGTAGCAACTAGGATTGGCTGAAGGATCTTCTTTGAAAAGACGGAGTATACTGATTTGGACAAGACAGACACAACCCACATGTTAGAGACGATGTATAGAATTATATGGGAGATTGAGGAATTTAAGTACACTGGTGAGATTCTTATCCCCAAAGGCAATGAAACGAAAGCACTGGAGAAAGAAAAGAAAAAAATACAAATAGCCTTAAAACTATGCCTATATCTACAAATCCAGATCCACCTTCTTTCAGAGACACTACAGCACAGTTGTCTGACCAGCCCCTAAGCTAACCATCTTCAGAGCTGCCAACAGGGGGGTTTGAACCCACTACCTCCTGGATAGATGTTTAAGAAGAGCAAAGGAGAATAAGAATGACCTTACAATAGTAATGTCGGATGTTACACAGACTTTTGATAATGTTGGTCTTGATCATTTAGATAACTGTCTTGATACTCAGCCTATACTAATAAGACTTTGTGGGATAGTTGAGAGTTTGTGCAAGAGAAACTATACCAGGATTCATGCCTTGAAACAAGTATATGAAAGTACTGAATTCAGAAAAGGACTTTTCCACAGATTTCCTCTTTCTCAGATTCTTTCAAATCAAAATCTCTTTATTTGCAGATGAGGTGTCTACCTCGGTGGCAAATGGTACACTAAACTACATTATTGTCAAGCACTAAATTTTAGATTAACAAGAGAAGAAAATTTTCCTAGAATACAATATTATACAATTTACACTAACAATTTTTTCTATTAAACACACAGCTCATCCTTAATAAATTTATATTGTTTACAAAATTCTACTTATAATATCTCCTGTACTTACAAATATAGTCAACTCATATACAGTATGTGGAATTACTTCAAATAATACTATACAACTGGTATAAGATTGACATTTACATTGCATTTATTTACTTATTTATTTTTTACCCATTTTGGAACCTAAGTAGCATAACGACCTGCTGCGTCTTAACCAGAGACCCCTTTTGCCTCCACTTTTCAGAGTTCCTGAAGGGCCTTCACAGCTACCATAGCGGTCCCAGGGCCCTCACCCCTACAGGCAGTCCCCTACTTTGGCTATCCAAACTCCTTAGACCAGGGGATGGAATTAATTTTTCACACACTTTTTTTTTTCTTTTTTTTTTTTTTCTTTACAATAACCTACACTGGTCAAATGCCCACTAACATTTCATTCATTTTCTCTCTTGCTGTTTATTCTCTTCTTGAATATCTGTACAGATTTTGGAAAAGGATCAAACACTACCCCTGGTAAACTGTTCCACTCCTTCACGCCCTTCCCAATGAATGAAAATTTACCCCAATCGCTTCTGCTAAAAATTCCTTCTAATTTTATACTTGTGGTCAGTCCTGCCGATATAATTATTTTCCAACTGAAGCCTCACACGGATATCTCCCCATGCTTCTTCTTCTGTATAGACTCTATATAATCCTTTAAGTCTAGTTTTTTCCCTTCCTTTACTTAAAGATTCCCACCCAAGTTCCTTTAACATTTCTGATACACTACTCTTTCTCCTGAAATCCCCTGTTACAAATCTTGCTGCTTTCCTCTGCACACTATCTATTTCTTTTATTAGGTATTCTTGGTGAGGATCCCAAACACTGTTTGCATATTCCAATCATGGACAAACCATACTTAAGTAACTTTTCTCTTTTAATTCTTTTTTGCATCCTTTAAGTAGCCTCATTATGACAGGTAACGATCTGTATGCTTTCCCAACAATGTTATCCACATGACCCTTCCAGTGCAAATTACTTTCAAATCTCACACCTAAGTACTTGCACTTGCCGTCTTTTGGGATAACTACCTCATCCAAAGTATATTCAAATTCAGTTTTAAAACTCCTGTTTGTAAATGTTGTAACAGTTGATTTGCCTCCATTAACCTTCATATTATTTTCTTCAACCCATTGTTGGATACTCTCAAGGTCCCTTTGTAATTCTGAACAATCCTTAATGTTATTTATTTCCTATAAACAATTATGTCAACTGCATACAATCTTATGTTTGATGTTATATTATTCCCTAAATCATTTGTGTATATTAAGAAAAGTAATGGACTGATTATACTACCCTGTGCAATTCCTTTCCAAACTTTCTCTTCCTGCAATACATTATTTTCTACTTTGACTTTCTGAACCCTTGAACTTAGAAATGTTTTTATCCAAGGTGTAACCCTTATGTCCAATCCTATTCCCTCCAATTTCTTTAATAATATTCCATGTTCCACTCTATCAAAGGCTTTGGAAAGATCTATGGCTATGCAATCTAACTGGCCTCCTGAATCCAACTGATCTGATATGTCCTGCTGAAATCCCACCAGTTGTGCCTCACAAGAAAATTTCTTTCCAAATCCATACTGGCTCCTAATGAACAAATTTTTATTATCACATATCCCTCTGATCTACTTTGATATTAAACTCACCAATATTTTACAAACTACACTGGTCAGGCTGATTGGTCTGAAGTTCTCTGGTTACCTTTTATCACCCTTTCCTTTATAAATTGGTATTATTATAGATTCCTTCCATTCCTTTGGTATTACACTATTATATATGACATAGTCAAAGAGAAATTTTAAATAAGGCACTATGTACCACCCCAATGTCTTTAATACCTCCCCAGTAAGTTGATCACTTCCTGCTGCTTTTCCTTGCTGAAGCAGCTGGATTTCTCTGAAAATATCTTCATTTGTGAATGAGAAGCTTCTTGTTTCCCTATGTGTCTCTCCCTCTCCATATTCTGTTTCGGTTTCCAACTCCTGACAATCTTCTACTGAATCTCTGAATTCCCTACTAAATAAGTTTGCTTTCTCAGTATCTGTTAAATAGTGTTCACCCCCTTCTTCCACCATTGTAGGAATTTGGATTCCTTTTCCTTTTTGATTTCTGATATATGAATACACCATTTTCCATTTCCCTTTGTGGTCATTACCCTCTTGAAGTATGCCATTCATACAATTCTCTTTTGCTTCCTTTTTCACTCTATTCAGTTCCCTCATTACCTGTTTTCTAGTTACTCTACTCTCCCTACCCTCTTTGATTTTCCTGTTTACTATTCTACATTTTCTTTTTAATTTTCTTATTCCTTTAAAGTTAGCCCAAAGTGTATCCACATTACTCCCTTCACTTATCCAACAACTGAATTGTGATTTAAGGTAAGTCCCAAATTCATCAACTTTAGTTTTTCTGTACAATTTCTTGTCTTGTACGCCCTCTTATTAAGCCTTTTTTGAACCAGTCCTACATCCATTATTACAGCCTTACGGTCACCTATTCCTTCAATTACCTCAGTTTTTTCAACAATTTCCCATGCTTTAACCAAGAATACATCTAGTAAGTTATTGAGACGAGTTGGTTCTTGTACTACTTGTGTATACCCTCCCTCCCAAATTAACTTATTTGCCAGTTTCTGTTCATGGGCTTCACTTGCAGCTCCATTCCATTCAACTTCAGGCAATTTAGATCTCTCCCAATTATTACCATATCATTATTATTGTTTTTATGAGTATAATATATTATTTTCTCAAATATTTCCATGTCTCTTTCCTCTCTTCCAGGCCTATATGTTCCTATAATTTCCGCCTCCTTCATATTATCACAAACTAATTTTATCCCTAATATTTCATCCCTTTCATCGGTAAACCATTCATGTGAACAATAAGTTTCCTTCACCAGAATAAACACCCCCTCCCATTTTATCTCCTCGGTCTCTACGATAGACTGTATACCCTTCTGGAAATACTTCTCTATTACCCACCCCTTCTCTCAACCACGATTCCACTCCTATCACCACATCAGTCTCATAAGATTCCATCAATGTACTGAATTTTAATTGTTTATTTACTACACTCTGACAGTTCACCAAGAGCAATCTCAGACCCCCTTCCTCCCTAAAACTTGACTGTTGCACTTGGGTAACTTGAAATTCCTTACTTTCCTGAGTTTCATTTTCTAGTTGACTGAGCCAGCTTGAAGTACAGCTGGCTCTTTCTACTAGTTTTCCTGGTCAGTATTATAACTCAAGGGAGTTGCCTTTCTTACAGTACATATCTTAAGATTAATAAAATCTAGAACAATATTTGCTATCCTTTGTTTACTGGAATTGTTTGGATGAAGACCATGCTTTGTGTAACAGTGTGTCTCAAAACTGCTGCATTCAATTACCTGGGTATTACAAAAATGTTTACAAATTTTAACCATATCTGTATTAACTTTGTCCACTTCAATGTTCACACATAAATCTCTAATCAAATCATGCTTGTGGGGCACATTCACTACAAAGATGTTAGTGTGAGTCAGTTTTCCTAGTGTACATTTAAGTTCAGAAATTACATTCTTAGCATCGTTGTGTGCTACGTCGATAGTCCCGCCGATGATCACTACTGCATCATGATTTCCGAGATTTCTTGCTGCCTGCTCCATGTTTTCCAATTCCTTCTTGATTGGGGCCCCAGGATAGATGACGGCCAATGCTGCAATATCTTCATTGTTCATTTTCTTCGCAATTCCCCTCGCCTGGCTATCACCAAATATAAGAGTGTTCGACACTTTCGCCGGTGCACTGTGTGGGATTTTAGGCCTAACTTTGCCACTTCTCGTAACGGAGTTTGCGCTATACGTTTGACTGCTTCCCATACGGATAAATCCTTGCATATCTCTTACTTCCCTCAGGGCTGAAAATCTATTTTTGGTATCAATTACAAAGTTGTTCTTAATTTTTTTTTTTGCTAGTTAGTTTACGTCGCACCGACACAGATAGGTCTTACGGCGACGATGGGACAGGAAAGGGCTAGGAGTGGGAAGGAAGCGTCCGTGGCCTTAATTAAGATACAGCCCCAGCATTTGCCTGGTGTGAAAATGGGAAACCACGGAAAACCATTTTCAGGGCTTCCGACAGTGGGGTTCGAACCTACTATCTCCCGAATACTGGATACTGGCCGCATTTAAGCGACTGCAGCTATCGAGCTCAGTTGTTCTTATTTACCTGTACACTTTTCCTCCTAGAATCTGAAGCAACTTGAAACCACGCGCTAGAATTCACGGAGCCACCTGTGTTCTGAGTGTTTACTGGTACCGGTACTTTCGATTCCAGTAAACATACCTTCTCTTTTAAAATCTCACTCTCTACTTTTAATGCTTGTAAATCCTGTAGCAATAAAGAGAGAATTACAAGTACATTATCATTACCTCCATCCTCCAAGGAATGAGACGCTAGCGATTCGTTGACCGTTGTAGGCCTAGGTTTGTTACCACTATTCAAATTGCACTCGCCACAGCTCACACAGGTCCAAGTATCTTCATTTTTAGCAAAATCTTTTCAATGTGATAGTTGATTTCATCCTCAATGAATTATCAGAGAAACAGATTAATGACTCATTTGGTTTTGAAATTTCACTTGATCTAGACAAATTAACAATAGTTGCATTTGCAGATGACACAGTAGTTATTGGGAATTCGATGGATGCTGCGCAGGAGTTAAGTCATGGCCATTTCTCAACTTCAGCAAATTGTTCTTGACCTGAATGTGGCAAAATCATCTTTAATTACTATGTTACAGAATGCCTCTTCTTGAATCATCAATCTTGTATAAAGGCAAAGGGAACCGAAGATACCATTAAATAATTTGGGAGTAAATTTTAAAGAAGAAATACTTTTTTGATCCAGAAAGAATTGTAATAACTCTAAGGGAAGATTTTAAAACCTGGTATTTACACAAATGCTACATCCCCATCAGAAACTAAATACCATTAACCAGTATACTTGTACATGACTGAAACTAATAAGCCCCACACAGAAGGCACCATTGCACCAGTTACCACGGGATTCTTTCAGAAGACATACACAAGATTATTTGATGTTCTGTTAAGGAGATGCTTTTCTTACCAGTTGACATCCCCAACAGTGTGTTATACGAGGGCAGATCAGAAATAAGTTGCACTTCCCAGTTATGGCCATTTATTACACCACCTATAAAACAGCAACACGACTATAACGACATACACTGTAACGTCACTTTTCCACATAGTTCCCAAGAGACTCCAAACATTTCTGCGAACGCACAACCAACTTGTCGATGCCGGATGCATAGAAATTTTTCTGCAACCACTTGGAGACAGCGGCCTTCACCTCCTCATCGGTCTGGAAATGTCGATCACCGAGCTCCATTTTGAGCTTACCAAACAGATGAAAGTCACATGGCGCTAGGTTGGGACTGTAGGGTGGATGTTGCCAGACCTCCCACTTGAAACGCTGCAGCAGTTCTCTTGTTTGGCTGGCCTTGTGAGATGTTGCGTTATTGTGCAACAAAATCACACCGGCGCTTCTCTTTAATCGCTTTACACAACCGGTGCAACGTTTGACAATACAACGCTGCGTTGATCGTCGTTCCTTTCGGCATTAATTCCACGTGCAGCAAACCCTCCATGTCAAAGAACACTGTCGCCATATCCTTACCGGCTGAAGGTTGAACCTTGGCCTTCTTTCATTGTGGTGATCAGGGGTGCACCCATTCCAGTGATGTTCGTTTCGTTTCGGGGGTGAAGTGGTGGACCCACACTTTGTCGCCTGTGAAGATTCACCACAGAAACCTGTTGCCGTCTGCGGCATAGCATTGCAAAAATGCCAGGGAGGATTGGAAACGTAGTCTGTTGTGCTCATCGGTGAGCTTACGATATCCAAGGTCCTCGCGAACAATGGCGAACGCACTGCCATACGACATGTTCAGCTGCGTCGTGATTTCTCTCAGTTTAATGCGCCGGTTCTGTCTAATGATCGCATTCACACTGTTGACCTTTGCACGGGTCCTGGACGTTGCGGGCCTGCCTTCGTGATGGTTGTCCGTGATATCCGTGCGTCCGGCTTCGAATTGCTGACACCATTTTATGATACCTTGCTGGGAAATGGCCTGCTCCCCATACACAGCACTAATTTCACAATGGATGTCCGTGCAATTCTTCCTTTTGGCCCATAGGAATCCGGATTGTCGCACGCACCTCAGAGTGAACGTCCAGTTGACGCGCCATTGCATTTGGCCGCTATTCACACAATACTAGACGAGACACAACAGTGACCTGACCAACAGATGTGTGGGCTGTGTCTGTCCCTTTCTCCGCTGTGCCCACGTTTGTGACACACAGCGCGCTGCTGCGGCGTGTTAGTGCAACTAACCTTTTGATCCACCTACGTATTCAAGCTGCTTGGGAAGCGATCCTCCAGTATTGTAATGTCTTTATAATGTTAATGAAAGCTGATAATGCACGTAAATAATAATGGCGTGTGGCCTCCGGAGAGGCCTGGTGCAGGACTTTCGATTTGATGCCCCTGTGGCCAAAGACCAGCATGCTAACCATTTAGCCATGGAGCCGGACCATATGTAAATACAGTAAGATGTTGGAAGATGAGTTAAAAAATTTTTAAAACTTGATGTGATCGCCTTACTTTTCCTTTACCATCAGGAATGACAAAGACAACGGTGATCAAATTTAGGATTGCATAACCACGAGTATGAAATTGGGAATCAATGTCTACAAGGGGTAGGGGTGGCAATGAACAGTATGATACCCAAGTCTACCAAGTGGATATCTAACAGGAACAGGTCATCTACTTTGGAGTGGACATGTTTAAAAAAGGATGAAACTGTTACTGCAGTTTGAGTCATTCCCAGTTGGCTGCCAAAACACTGAAGCCCTGGATCATGTCTTGGGACAATGTGACCATGGAATGCTCATTCGGAACTTACATTGCCACATTGTAAGGTCAAAGATAGCTGACACTCTGGAAAAGAAGGGCTGTACAGTAGATGACATGATAGCATACTCTACTAACACAAAGAGAAGTGTAACTACGGATACCACAATAACATCTGAGTTGGGAAACGAACAAGTTACAGAGGTACACCAAGAAAAGAAGAGTATTTATGAATGAACCCACAGTAAATTTTTTCAGAGATACATATCACTTGGAGTCAATTGAGGGTTATGATCGTTTACTGGAAGCTCGAGCAGCCATACCAAGGTTTTCGAAAATTGAGTCATTCCCAGGCTTATCATCCTACCTTAGGGAGAAGGGATTGTAGTGACGGTGCTGAAGAAATCCTGCCAAATCTTAAATGACCATCTCAATAGAAATATTTTGAGTACGATTTGCTATAACTGTTATATAAAATTTCTGTTAGTGAATACACTGCCTTTTTGGAAGGCAGTTTTGTAAAATAAAATACATTATTAACAAACAATTAATGAATATAAATATTTGAGATTCACTGCAAATAAAATGCCATAATAATAGCAGTAATAGTACACTAACAGAAGGAAGAGGAAGAAGACCTGTTATTTCACGAGCTCTTGCCGTGTACGAATTTTAATTTGGTATATTCATTACTTATTTATTTATTTATTCATTTATTTGTTTAATTATTAGATACAGCCTATGGAGGGCCATTTTACATTAATAATAATAAGTTTAAGTATAAAAGATAACAAAGGTATAAACAACAATATTAAGTATCAACAATAAATTAACAATTAGTAACAATAACAATGTAACAACAATGGCAACGATAACTGGCAAGTGTCGGTTGCAGAAATTAGGAAGAAGAAAGGTCGAGGATTGGATGGACGGAAGAAAATGGAAACCTGAAGAGGACTTTAAAGGAATCATTTAATTTTTTGTTTGAAGTATGCGAAAGGTGTGAATATGTCGATATCGGGTAGTGAGTTACCAAGAGTACGGAGACGGTGGAAGACAAGGTTAGGCACGGACGGGACACATGATGAGTGCACCGGTTGCGTGTTGGGTGGGGAGGAACGTGTATAGCGAAGTATGCCGGAAGAGTATTAGATTTGATGTAGCCATTGATTATTTTATGGTGGCAACATAGATTGGAGAATTGTAAATGGCTTCTCAGGTCAAGTATACCCAGATACAGTGGAACCTCGATTATCCGTTCCCGGAAAATACGTTTTCCCGGAATATGCGTTCAAATTACGTGGTCCCGCGAGCATCGTAATTGAATCACGTTGTAAAAGTCCCGCATTATCCGTTCCTCGAAGAAACGATTTCCCGGATCAACCGTCCAGAAATTCCAGTCCCATCAACGCTAAATCCTCGATCAATCGTTTTTTAATAAACTGTATCTCACAAAAGGACGGCTATGGCATATTTATGGAGCTTGGCGTTACTGCACCGGTACTGGAAAAGCGATCGGCGGTGAACTTGCATAAGGGACCATCTTAGCATCGCATTCGGGTGGTATTGTTTAGAAAATCTCGGAAAATCATAAAGCAGAGAATGGCGACAACAACTGCAAGGAGACACGGCGCATTTTGACAGCTCTGCTTGAAGACGGAACGAGTTTCGTCAAATGTTCGCACTTATAAAACGTCCATATTATGTCCAGGGTTAGATGTTTATATTTTTACTTTTTTCGATCGTACTGCCGAAGAGGTTTTTGGCACTTTGCTCAGGGCACTGCAGAGTAACTGGGCTTTCAGGCAGGAATCGAAACTGCTTCTTAACACAAATTCAGTATTTTTGATATTATCGTTCATGATTATGTTAGCGAGACCAAAACACATGTTGCACCTAAATGTAATTTTAAAAAAAGAAAGCCATGGGAGGTCTTGGAATTGCCTATTACTGTTTAGGTCCTAATGTAAGACTGGGAATTTTACGTTTTCGTGTTAAAATACCAAAAACCGCAGTCGTTTTATCTGCGCACGTTACATTTTAAATGGTTGGTATAATTTCAAACTCGTACTGACATGTGCAGCGAGCACGCTTTCCAGATGACCTCAAGGTCACGAATAACCGTAATTTCTGAAGTTTTGATATTTCTTTTATCTTTTCAATTTGATTGGATTTGTGACGCGCAGAATTGAATATAATGCATATAATGCATTCGAGAACTTTTAAGAATCGATACTTACATTCGAAACCATGTTTTCGAGTTTAACATAACCTTTAAAAGTCGACGTAGGCCTAATTTGCGCGGTACGAGATTTCCAGAAACTGACTACGAACAGTATACCGGAGACCAAATTACAATGAAAGATTACAAATGAACTGATTTCGCATTCATTTTGGGTGCTTTCGTATCTAATGTGCTTTATTTTATTAGACGAGAGAATTAAAAACTACTTGTGGTCGATTGTCGTTGAGCTTGGCGTTATTAGATTTTTCGAAGAGTTTGGCTAGCCTAATCAAAGTCGCTGAACTGAAAGAAGTTTTCACGGGAAACTGACGAAGATTCCCCTGTAAAACTGAATATAAAGTATCGAGATTTTGAACTCGCGTACCGGTAATTAATGCGGTTTCGTGGTCTAACATGTCCGCCTCACATCCAGAGGTCCGGGTTCGATTGCGACCAGGTCAGACAATTTTACCTGGATATAAGTCTGGTTCCAGATCCACTCAGCCTACGTGATTACCTTTAATTGTGAAGCTATCTAATGGTGAGATGGCGGCCCCGATCTACAGAGCCAGGAATATCGGCCGAGAGGATTCGTCGCACCGACCATGCGCATCTCGTAATCTGGAGTCCTTCGGGCTGAGCAGCGGTCGCTTGGCAGGCAAAGTCCCACTGGGGCTGTAGTTTGGTTTGGTTTGGGAGTTTTGTAAGATTATAATTATACATATTTCATTTTTGTGATGTTTAGCCAAATTGTTGATGGTTTTCATTCATTCCCGGATTTTCCGTTTTCCCGTATTGTACGTTTTATTTTCATGGTCCCTCGAAAAACGGAGAATCGAGGTTTCACTGTAGTTCAAAATGTCAGATTTAGTTTTGTTCTCAAAATCAGGATTGCAAGTCTTAACAATGAAAGTGAAAAACTTAAAAATACTATTTAGTTGAGATATGTTTGTGATAGCAGATGAGGACCAAATAGGGGGACAAAGGTCAATAATGGGGAGAACATACGAGACAAAGTATAATTTTAAGGCGTTAATATCATTAATTTCAGTAAACCTGTAAAGAATGCCTAGAGTACGCATAGCACAGGATTTTATGAGGTGAATGTGAGCAGAGAAGGTTAGTTTACAGTCTATTATAACATCTAGGTCTCTTACCTGAGAAGCTGATTGCAATGTATTTCCCTGGATGGTATGGGCAGTGTTCATTCCTTGCTTTAGCAATGAAAAGGAGATTGTATTGCACCTCTTAACATTGGGAGAAAGATTCCATTTCTTAAACCAGTCACCACACGAATTGAGAACAGTCTGTAATTCATCACAATCATCAGGTGTAGACACTTCTCTTAGGTCACTGGTGTACAAGAGGAGGGAACACTGACTATTTTGGGTGCAGAGAATTATGTCATCGATATCAAGAACAAAGAGTAGGGGTCCCAGAATACTGCCCTGAGATACACCTGATAACACAGATAACCATGATGCAGCAGATTCAGGGAGTACCACTCTTTGTTTTTTGCACTTCTTCTTATTTCTATTTTCTATTGCTGAAATGATGTGGTGATTGAAAACTGCGAGGTTAGTGAGGCAAGATTTTCCGGCAGAGAATTCGTGTTGTTCTTCAGATAGGTACGGGTGTGTGAAAAAAGAGGAGTCGGCGGTGGATTATTCTTTCAAGGACAGAGGATAATATTGGGACGATAGATATTGGGTGGTATGATGAGAGATCATGTTTGTTGCCAGATTTGAAAACAGGTATGATATCAGCTTGTTTCCAGCTGCTGGGGAATGTACCTGTAGCCATACACAGATTTAAAATAGTAGATAACGGTCCACAGAGAAATGCAGAAGTATTTTTGAGGAATATAGGGCTGATATCATTGGGCCTGGTGGAGCGGTTTGTTGGGAGACTATTGAGAATATTTTGAACTTCGTTATGGGTCGCTGATATTTGTGACAGTGAGCAACTGCAAACACTACTGATCTGTGGTAGTTCTGTGATAAGTGCGGGAGGGGTAAAGGTAGAGTGAAAGTCGTCATCATCATCATCATCAATGTCCCACTCCAGTCGCCCAGGTGTGGTTAACAGGCCTCCTCCACTCCTTCCTGTCCTTCCACTTTTCCTGCTCCATTACTTCTGCCACATCCAATCTAATGTCTTTCTAAATCTGATCCATCCACCTTCTTCTCGGTCTTCCAACTGGTCTCTTTCCCTTAACTTCTCTTTCCAATTCCCTTCTTGCTACCCATTCCTTTCCCATTCTTGTTACATGTCCGAACCATCTCAGCCTTGCTTTCTGTATCTTCTGTACTAACGGTTCTATATTTAGCTCTTCTCTGCTTTTAATATTTTGAATTCTATCTCTTCTTGTCTTTTTAACCAATGTTCTTAAAAATTTGATATCTACTGCTTGGATCTTACTGTCTTGTCTCTTATTAGTTACTAGCGTTTCTAGTCCGTATGTTACAACTGGTATGAAATACTGTTTATATAATGTTAATTTTATTCTCTTGGGTACTTTGTCATCCCATAAAAGCTCTCTGACTTGATGATAAAATGTTGTACCTTTACATAGTCTGTTATTAATTTCAGGGTTGATTTCATTACTTCAATTACTAATACTACCCAGATATGTAAACTGTTCTACATTCTCTAATCGTTCCCCGTCTATGTTCACTTGGCTTCTCTTTTTCTCTTTTCCACAGTGCACGACTACAGTTTTCTTTTTACTAATTACCATTCCAAACTCCTTCAGATTTTCATTCCAAACGCCCAGTGTTCTTTGTACTTCCTTTTCTCTCTTTCTCCAAATCACTACATCATTTGCAAATACCAAAGCATTCACTTCATCACTACTAATACTCTGTTTTACACGTTTTATGATTTCATCCTTCATCTTGATTTATTCTTCACCGTGTTCCTTTCTTTTATTTCTTTTTTTTTTTTTAAATTTTGTCTGTCCACCATCGTGTTTCCTTTTATTCATCCATCAATATAATACACAATAATGGCGACAGTGCACTTCCTTGCTTGAGACCTCTTTTTGTATAAAATGTTTTAGAGTCACCACTCCCCACTTGTACACTGCTTTAATCTCATGATACAACATTTTTATCCTGTTAATTAATGATTCTGGTACATTCCATTTCAGTAGACATTCCCATATATGTTTTCTCTTAACTGAATCATAAGATTTTTCCAAATCCAAAAATACGAAGATAATTTCCTTGTTCCTTTCCAGATGATTTTCCATTATCGTTCGCACTGTAAATATCAAGTCTATTCAGTCTAAAGCCATATTGTTCTTCCTCTAACTGCATTTCTATTATATCCCTCAGTCTTATGTCTATGACTTTCTTCATTATTTTTAGCCCATGTGTTAATAGGGTTATACCTCTATAATTTTCACATTTCATCCTATTTCCTTTTTTGAACAATGGTACAATGCTTCCTTGTTGCCAATCTTCAGGTATCCTTTCATCCCATTGAGGGCTCGGTATAGCCACTGTAGTCCAATGACTCCTGCTGCCTTAATCATATGAGCATATTATTTATCTTTTCCACTTGCTTTACCTTTAGTCATTGCTTTCACTGCCCTTTCAAGTTCCAACCATGTTATTATTGGATTCTCTTCTTTTTCTCATCTATTATTTCCATTTTCTTATCTCCTTCTTCCTCCGAGCAGTCATCCTCATTATAAAGTTTTTCAAAATACTTTGCCCTCGCCTTCTGAAGACCCTTTTCGTCATGTACTATGGATCCATCTTCTCTCTCTAATGCCTTGATTTTTTTCTTGATTTATTCTTTCCGATTTTATTACTCTGTATAATAGTTTCTGATTTCCTCGACTATCTTGCTCACTTTTGTGGTAAACTCTCCCCAACATTTCTCCTTTTCTTCCTTGATATTCCTCTTTACTTGTAGTTTCAATCTTTTGTACTCCACATGTAACCTTTCTATCTTATTCTCATCCCTCTGATACACATTTGCTTTTCCTTATCCATTTCTTTCTTCACCTTGTTCCTTTCTTTTTTTTTTTTTAAATTTTGTCTGTCCACCACCGTGTCTGTTTTCCCTTAACCTTTGCTTTTGTTTTTCCGTGTACCCCAATTGCTGCTTCCACAAATGTCTGTCTTGAATTGTCCCACTCTTCTTCTCCACTTTGTATTTCCGTGTTAAGCAAATTCCTTTTTATACAATCTTGGAATACCATTCTTTTATCCTCCTCCAATTCCCAAATCCTGATCTTTGGTTTCTTCTCAATACAATTTTAGGGATTTTTACTTGTTTTAATTCCACAATTAATAATCTATGATCACCCTCCATATTTTCACTGGGATTATCTTCTTATTCATGACGTATCTTCCCCATTCTCGGTCTGTTATTATAAAATCGATGAGTGTACCATACTGTCCATTCCAACTATATTGGCTGATCTTATGGCTATTCCTCTTCATATACCATGTGTTCTTTATTATCAGGTTATTTCTGGTACAAAAGTCCAACAGTTTCTCTCCATCTTCATTTCTATCGCCGTACCCATGTGGGCCCAGGGCATTCTCATATCCCATTCTATCAGCTCCCACATGAGCATTCAGATCTCGCATTATCATGATCCCATCTCCAACAATATGTGTTTCCAGTTTATTGAGGAACTCTTCTTTTTCTTCCACGCTACATCCTGTCTGTGGAGCATACACCTGTACTATCTTCAATAGTTCCTTGTTTTTCATGTATGTGCATTATTATAATTCTTTAATTTACATACTCAACTTCAGTTATTGGTTCAACATTCTGATTCACTACAAATCCCACTCCATTTCTTTTCTCTTTACTGTTACCCATCCAGTACAAGGTGTACCCCTTACTTAGTTTCTTCATTTCTTTCCCTTTTCATTTTACTTCACTTAATCCCAGGATATCGAGTTTTCATCTCTCCATTAGGTCAATCAATTCATTTTCCTTCCCATTCATTGTTAAAATATTTATTGTTCCAAATCGGATTTGTACTCTGATCTAACACTTGCACGAACATCAGGATTACCATCATACTGTGCATTGTAGCCAGAGAATTGTCAATTCCATTTCCATTTTTGAACTTCCATCTGAGGGTTGTATTATAGTTGAAAGGAAGTACAAATTAACTGATCTACTGACCCGCTAAGCCTAACGCATCTGAGTATTTTCTTTTGGGCTTTACTCCCTTAGCCTTTGAAGATCCCTCTTCTCCACAAGTGGTTTCCTCTTCTAATTTTCTCCAGAGAGGATGGGTTGCCTCATCCACCATCTTCGCCATTCCGAAGGTCTCCTCCTCTGCCTAGGATGTTGTTAAGGTCTTCACCCATAACCCTGGGCATGGGTTCTACGTTATACCCCGTGAGACTGGGTCCTTGAACTTAGCTCTCCTTCACACCAACCTACTGATGTGGAGGATACCCACCCCCACACGTGGATGCGCCAGACAAGAATTACTCAAGTGAAGGATAGGGAAGATGACCCTATCTCCCTTGAGCCAGGTTAATGGTTGTGTATGATGCCACAACCAATGGAAAATACTCATTGAATTTTTGAGACCTTAATTCAGTTAGAACATCATCACTATGTAGTTTAAGATTAAGTGGTATCTGGGGTGACTTTCTACGTGATGAAATGAGGGTCCAAAATTTTTTAGGGTTGTTTTTAAGGTTTCCAGTTATAGAAGTCATGTGCCGGTTGTAGTCATTCTTAAGATGCGGTTTTGAAATTTTCTGGAGGTGTTTAAAAGTATTGTAATGGTTATAGCATCCGCCATGCCAACTCGCTAAGCGCCAGGGGCGTCATCGTATAGGCCCCACCCCCCTTACGCTCGAGCGTGCCTATCACGAGCAACACTTGGTGCTAGGCCGGTCCTCTCGCCTCCGTCCGCGGTCCCACAGCATAGGACGACGGAAATTACTCGCCTATTAATCTGGAGTCTTCTATCTCGCGATGTTCCTGGATACATCTAGCATCCGGACTGTTCTGGAAGGCCCAGAGCAGGTATATAAAGAGAGGAACGACCTGCCTACAGTGAGTGAGAGTTAGTTAGTGAGTGAGTGAGTGAGTGAGTGAGTGAGTGAGTGAGTGAGTGAGTGAGTGAGTGAGCGAGAGCGAGAGCGAGATTGGGTTCACTGGTGTAAGTTAGCAAAGAGCGCAGTCAGTGATAGCCTTGGCTGAGATGTCAGCCTGATGGAGTATCTGCCTGTTGGAGCCGAGGACTCGTTCCTGTTTCCCTGATGTCGTGTGTGTGTGTGTCCCTTGAGGCCGGCTGCTGGAGGAGAACCTAGAGTGTTCTGGAGCAGCGCGAAGGGAACACTGGGTGCCGACGTGTGCGGACTGCGAACGGGGTTCGACAGATTGAGTGAACAGCGGGGACTATCCCGACCTGCGAGACTGACGTGTAGGCTGTGGACCGTGACGGCGCTAACGAGTGTGACTGAGTGAGTGTAGTGTAAATAACCGATGACTCTGTGTGTGTGTGTCATTGTAGATGGAACATAAGAGAAACTAAGAGAGAGCGCGTGAACCGTGTGTGTAACCGTGTACGTGTGTAAGTCGTTAGCTCGGCTATCGTCTGTGTGTGTGTAAATCTGTAATTGTAGTGCTTAGTTAATAAATCTTAGAAATAGGACGCTACCAGGTTCTGTACTCATTTATTTACTTATTTACCCTGCCAACTCGTTGCAGTATTATATGTGTGTGAATTGGGGATAGACTTCCAGAGTGACCACGCACGGGTTTTGTTCTTTAGCAGCAGTTTAGTTTCGGCACTCAGCCAGCGGGGGGAGGGGGGTATTTGTGCGTTCTGGGTTTGGAGAAAGGTACATGTTGTTTAATAGTGGTAAATATTAATATTAAATCCTCAAACAGGGAAACCGCACTGTTGATGTCATGCTCAGCTGATAATCAGCACCAAGGGAGGGATGACAAGTCCTGATTGACAACTAGCCAGTCTACTTTACTCTATAGAGGAAATGCTTGCCTCGCATTATGTTGATAAGCAGGTAGGCTGAGGATAGCTTCAACTGAGTCATGGTCGGCGCTAAGAATGTTTCTGCCAACAGATACACTAACACTAGTTACTGTAAAGAAGATGAGGTCTAATGTTGCCAGATTTCTAGTGGGTTTTAAGCAGAACTGATGTAGATGAAGACCATTTATGAAATTTGACAAAATAAGAGTCCGCAGGGTCGGTTACTGTTCCAGTGGTTGTAGACTGCCAGGATATGTGTGAATTGAAATCACTGATTAGCACAATATCGTTGGAATTATTCAGAGCCAAAACCATTGAATTAAAGCAATCTTCTAACGCTGTGATATCACCGGAAGGTGGGCGGTAGAAACAGCCAACTACCAAGTTTTTACTTCTGGAGGTCGTAATTTCGACCCAGGTTATCTCACATTCGGTTTCTAGGTCGTGTCTGTGATGGGCTTTAAGTTTATTACTAACTGCAATCATTACACCACCCCCACGCTTACCGCTACCTCTGTTTTTACGGAAAACTGAAAAGTTAGATGAGAATGGAAGTTCACCGCCCGAGACAAAATCAGGTAACCTAGTTTCAGTGAAACATAGGATATTAAACACGCTAAATTCAGGTTCACTGAGTACACAGTCAGTTAATTTGTTTTTCGGACTCTGAGTATTCTGATAATAAACATTAAGCGGTCCTGGATTTAAATGAACGTCGCCAGAAAGAAGTAGTAAGAAAACGAACACAGCATGTGAGGAAGCATGGCAACCTTTCATCCTTTCACTGGAAGAGAAAGGGGCATGGCGAAGCACAGGGAGATCAGAGACGGACAAAGCAGAGAAAATATAATGCCGTTCAGCGAAGCACCATTGTAGTACTGAATCACACGACACTTTACTTGCTTCAGGGATGGTTGTAGATATGAAAGCACAGTACGACACACTTCTGTACACAAGAAAGACTAGGAAAAGAAAGTAATAGGTCGAAGATACAAAAACACTACTGTTGCCAGTCACTTCCAGAGTTTGATATTTCTCTGACTTCTTGCAGGAGGAGGTCATATTCACAATAAGCTGCAACAATGAACGAGTGTTCGTGTCTGGGGATCATTAGCCAAGTCAGTGTTCTGCACCTTCTTTTTTTTTTTTTTTTTTGCTAGGAGTGGGAAGATTTCAGCATGCAGAATTACACAGGAATTGTCGACATTTGCACCTCACCAATACTTTAAATGCTTTATTTCAATAGGGAGATTATGTTCATGTGGTTACTTCGGTTTGGACCGAAAGCGGAAATGTCGGGGTTTCCATCTATATGCCTCGTATATTCATTAGCATTTCCTTTATAATAACTGTAAAATAAATAGTATGTAAGTGCACAATTTTATTTTTTAAATGGTAAGTAAAAGGGTTAAAAGAGGTCTTTTCCTATTTGTATTATTGCTACTGTTATTCTTAATAGCTTACATAACTGTGTTCTCCACCATTTAAGTCTAAAATTAAATTATATCTGTACAAGCTGTATATGCAAAATAGCAGTATGTAAGTTTTATAATGAAGAACAGAACTACAGTAAAATAACAAAGTATACAAGTTAAGGTAAATTCACATGCTTAGTTTGGAAGTTTGGTACATATGAGTCTGAAAGTCAATATGTATAAGTTCTCACCTCAGACAGAACAGGAACAATCATGAGAGCTGGTCCCCACAAGAACTGCTCGTCAAGTCCATAGGTATTGATATCTCCAGGAAATCTGAAGGGAAAATAGTATTTTTTAACGGTGTGAGCATAGCATATAGAAAAGAAAGTGTAATCACTTCACCGTGCGCCTAAGGCTCTACAAGATGGGTATGCTTAGCCGCCATTTTGGTTCATACATGAGCAGTGGCCTATGTGATCAAACTCTAGTTTCTCGTACGAGCGCTCGCTTCGTCACATTGAACGTATTGCTTTAATCACCGCTTGTATGGACAGAATAGTGCTATATTTGTGTGGCTATTTAATGCATAATGGTGGGTTGTTCTGCATCTAATTGTAATAATGTCTCTACTGCGAGATACAGGTTGTTTAGATTCCTTTCTGGTCTGCATTATGCTTCCACTGCCTCTGCTACACCTTCTACTTCAACTGCTGACTTAAACCTACATCCAGCTCCCACTGACATTACCACACCCCTTAATTCAGTCACAATGATAATTCAATATTCAGTTCTGCCCCCAAAGTCCGGCAACAGTTACAATATTTGTCAAAACTAACCTCATATGACAGAAACAATTTGTTTAATGTTGGTAGTAGTACAACAAATGCATTATTGAAAACCAAGATTTGTGGCAGGCCCATATGCAGACAGGTTTCAAACTATGAGCTTTCTGATTCAAGCTCTGAAACATTCGCATTTAAAAAAACTGTGTGGTCAAAAGAAGCCAAATTGTGAAGTTATGAAATTAATTTGTACCTGCAAGGTCTTCTATAGGAACTATAAGCATTATATAATGCAATATGGTGCAAATCTTGTAATGGAGAAAACCTGAATGATAAATGTACCAGTACATGTTCTCCAACGTGCTGCAATTTAAAAGAAAAAGGTGGTGGACACTTCTTCAAAATTCGATCCTATGCTATGTACGGAAACGAGGTAAAATGTATGGGACTACTTTGGAAAAGAAGAGAAAAATGTAAACAAGGAATGGAATGTTGTTTTGTAAATACTGTAATAAAAGGAGATAGTAAATTTGTAAAATATTACTTAAATATCTTTTTTTTTAATGTGCTGCCTGAGCAAGTTAACCACTGATGCAACCCTCTGAAGTTTAATAAGATGAGTCATGTTGAGAAATAATACTACTTCTCCTCAAACCAGAGGAATCTCTGTAAAAGGAAAAAGTACTGTTAACTTTGTCAAAGTCAAAATTTTTCAATATTCTCCACAGCTCGTGGGTCCCTCCCCTTACAAGTCAATGGTAACCGAGTATCAGGTTGGGAGAGAAGTTTCAGCTATAGAAGTAGTTATTCTATTCCTATTTTCTTCCCAAATGTAATTTATAATAATATAACATTTGTTTCATGAATATTCAGTTGAATAAACTAAAATCCTCTGTTCATTATAACTGCATAAGCAGATGAGATTCATAACACTCACCAAAAATGAAGTTCATTTTGCACATAGAATGTCTTTTTTTAAATACTGGTAAATAAGAAAAGGGACTAAATTTTAGAAGGAAGAAATAAACTTAAAGAATCCCGTTACTTGGATGTGTTCGTCTTCGTATATCACATTTCAGCGTTATTTTTGTACGAAGAATATTTTTCTTATTGTTTCGATAACATTGAATCAATTTCACGCAAATATGAAATACCAACTGAGACCATATAGTATTAAAATCTTCTATCACAATTTATATATCTTCGACACTGACCGATTACCATGTCATATTCCTCGATTTAAGAATTACAGTAGCCTATATCAATACCACGGTGTCCCTCATTTCATTTGACGGTACCGCGGCTCACAGCTCACGAACAACCTATTCTACTCATCAAATATATAATAATAATAATAATAATAATAATAATAATAATAATAATAATAATAATAATAATAATAATAATAATAATAATAAACCGATTTATTAGTAAGCTATTTTTTCTAATATTTCTCCAGTGAGAGTACATGCCTAGTTTGTTTGTTTATTAAAAGGCAAATTATCAACGACCTTGCTTTTACAATCACCATCTTAAATAAAAATGAGACAATAATGTATGAAATATACTAATAGTTATGTTGAGTAACTGTTTGAGTAGTACTGAGAATGAGTATTTTTACAGTGTTTTAGTTTAGCATTATTTTCTAGCGTAGAGAACAGTAAAAAAAGGCTGGGGCGGTCAACTGCCTTACCAACATAGTGCAGGAATGAACCATAATGGCGGGAGAGCATACCTAGTCTTTTAGAGAGCCCTACACGCGCCCGTACACTTGCCATTGTCTGCGGCAGGCACCATGGCGTCTGGCTGAAACTTTGGCGTGGCGGTCGTTACCTGATTTGGTTGCTAATGTGTTACCTCGTATTGCATGCCGAATTTCAGTTTATTTTTAACATTCGTGAATCTATGAATGTTCATGTGTCACCCCCTTGGTTGAAAATAATGCTTCAGACCTCAACACAGAATAACACAAAGGCAAATTTTGAATGGCTGAAACCATTACGAATGCCAGCTCACCACTCAAAAACCTCCAGATCTTCAAATAACGGTGATGAATAAATTTTACCTCTGTGAACCTATTCAAAAAGGCTAGATTTGGGAAGATACCGCTCACTTTCACAATACTACGTGAGACACTCTGGCAGCATAATGATTTCATGTAGTTTGCTCTTTGGTTGTTAGTCAGCACGGCATTTTAGTGAGTTTCTATATTCATCGAGTACATTTTATTGCTGTGATGGAGAGACATGCCTTGTTGTTTTAGAAGGGTTGTGTGTCAGGTTAGGACAATAATGAGCAGTGATGGGAAAAATACAAGGAAAAAGTAACTGGGATGAATTCCAGTTACCTGAGAAATAATTTACTCAAGTACAAATTACTTTTTCAACAAATAAAATTACAATTACCTTACAGAACACTAGTCTTAAGGAAATAACCGACTTCTTATTTTTTTTGCATGAAGCTGTCATACCAAACTTCGCCTGGTAGTGAAATATTTCATGAGTGGCTTCTGTTAATTCAATGTATGATAAAAAATCCACACATGAGTGGCTCTATCGAATCAGTGTATAATGAAAAGTTGACGAGTTTCAAAGTAAACAACCCCACATAATGGGACCATAGTCAAGCTTTGTAATTTAGCAGTCCTCATATTAAGTAATATCCCATATGAGAAACCGCACACATTTCTGATAAGCCGGGCTGAGTGGCTCAGACGGTTAAGGCGCTGGCCTTCTAACCCCAACTTGGCAGGTTCGATCCTGGCTCAGTCCGGTGGTATTTGAAGGTGCTCAAATACGACAGCCTCGTGTCGGTAGATTTACAGGCATGTTAAAGAACTCCTGCGGGACTAAATTCCGGCACCTCGGCGTCTCCGAAGACCGTAAAAGTAGTTAGTGGGACGTAAATCAAATAACATTATTATCATTTCTGATAACAAATATCATTAGCAAGGATGGCTTACTGTAAAAAATTATGAAGAGAAATAATTGAAATTAAAGAAATAATAAAATTAACTTGATTCACTTACTCAAAGAACAAGGGTCTTGCGACAGTGTCTCCCACTGCATGTGCTAACCAGAACAGAGTATAAAGGTAAGGTAACAATGAATAACGGATTAATAAAGCCTTTCGCGCTGCTTCCACAACTTCTGGGCCAAGAGCAACTGGATCTTGAGGCTGAAACATACCGATAAATCAATTTTCAATATCTTCTCATAAAAAGATACCTATAGCATATAGAAATAACAACCAGATCATAACATATAAAAATAACCAAAGAGCCCCATAGTGCGACAGTTTTACTACATGACCGGGGTACACGAAAGGAACCTCCACGAGGATTGCAATTATGGCAAAAAGAGATTTAAATAGCAATCGGGTGTACCCTGGGCAACGTCAGACATTATTACGAAATGTGCTGACGGCTGATCCTTTCACACTAGAAACATCATCTTCACGGTCCTTTTCAGGACCACAGTTAACAATTATTTCTATTAACATTGAAGGTATATCTTCAACAAAAGAGGAACTGTTACAAAATCTATGCAGTCAACACAATTGCCACATACTGTGCATACAGAAGACACACAGAAGTAGTGAAATGCGTAGACCAAAAATTAATGGAATGCGTCTAGCTGTTGAACGGCCACACCAAAAGTACGGAAGTGCCATATTTGTCCGACCTGATATTCAGCTTCAGTCCACAGCCTTCACGGAGAAAAATGATATTGAAGTCCTCACTATAGAAGTAGGTAGCTGCACCATCTCCTCTCTGTATAAGCCACCTGGAGTTGAATTTACTGTTAGTAATCCTTCCAATTTTCAGAATCAACACACGAAAATAGTAATTGGGGATTTCAACTGCCATAGTAATGTGTGGGGTTATGAATACGAAGATGAGAGTGGTATAGCAGTGCAAGAATGGGCAGAAGCAAACTACCTAACTCTCATTCATGATGCTAAACTACCAGCTTCATTTAACAGTGGCAGATGGAGACGAGGATATAACCCTGATCTGATTTTCAGCAGGAATAATATTAGCCAACAATGTGTAAAGTTTGTTTGCAACCCAATACCTAACATGCAGCATAGACCAGTAATGTGCCAGATTTATGCAGCAGTCAGACCACAGAGTGTTCCATTCCGAAGGAGGTATAACTTCAAAAAGGCAAACTGGTCAAAGTTTGCAAAGATGTTAGATGCTGAAGTGTCCATCATCCAGCCAACACCAGAGTGTTACAATACTTTTGTTGATGCCATAAAGAAATGCTCCAGAAAGTCCATACCTAGAGGCTGTCGAACGTGGTATGTCCCTAGCCTTACCTCAGACCTTGTTGCCCAGCTTACGGAATATGCAACTTTGTTTGAAGAAAATCCCCTAGGAGAAAAGACAGTGGAAGATGGGAACAATCTCATGTCATCATTGACAACATCAAAACAGAATCAGTGGATGAAAACTATTGAAAGTATAGATCTTACGAGAGATAGCCATAAAGCCTGGAGATTATTGAAACACCTTAACAATGATCCAACGAAGACTACCCAACATTTCAATGTCACTGCAAATCAGATAGCACACCAACTGCTCTTAAATGGGAAAGCAACCAATAAAATCCGTAGGCCAAAAATACAGAGGAAGATTCAAGAAGAAAGAAGTGACCTCACTGTTCCCTTCACCATGTTGGAGTTGGAAAAAGTAATCAAAGAATGTAAAAATGGAAAATCAGCGGGTCTAGATGACATTCGAGTAGAACAGATAAAGACATTTGGGCTTAAAACCAAAGAATGGGTTCTGCAACTCTTCAATAGATGTGTGAGCAGAGGTCAGATACCAAAGACATGGCGAAAAAGTGGAGTAATTGCTTTGCTCAAACCTGACAAGGAAGGAAATCATCCTAAAGACTTCAGACCTGTTACCCTTTGTGTCATCTATATAAATTACTGGAAAGGATGATCCTAAATCGTATTCAACCCATGATTGACCCTCTCCTCATACCACAACAAGCTGGATTTCGTCCGGGTAAGAGCTGCACTGAACAACTACTGAATCTTACACAATTCGTTGAGGATGGCTTTGAAAGACACAAGGTGACAGGTGTAGTCTTTGTAGATTTGACTGCAGCGTATGACACCGTCAACCATCAACTTCTGTTAGTTAAAGTCTACAATCTGACCAAGGATATTAAGATAACCAGATTTATCGCAACCCTTCTTCAGAACCGTAGGTTTTTTGTGGACTTCCAAGGACAGCGCAGTCGGTGGAGGACACAAAGAAACGGTTTACCTCAAGGAAGTGTGCTGGCACCAATCCTCTTTAATATATACACGAATGACCAGCCGGTAGCTCCAAATAGCAGCAGTTTCTTGTATGCTGATGATCTTGCTCTGGCAACACATGTACAGACTTTGAGACAGTGGAAAGGAATCTAACCATCGCCCTCGAAAGTTTGTCATCCTATTACAAGGCAAACCAGTTAAGGCCTAACCCTATGAAAATACAAGTTTGTGCCTTTCATCTGAAAAATAGGGAAGCTCATCGTAAGCTGCATATAGTGTGGTCAGGTGTTGAGTTACAATACTGTGAAACTTCAAAATACCTAGGAGTGACGCTTGATAGAGCTCTTACATTCAAGAAACACTGCATGAACACTAAACTTAAAGTTTCCACCAGGAATCATCTTCTACGTAAATTATCTGGATCAGAATGGGGCAGTCAACCAAAAACTATTCGTGCTTCCGCCATGGCACTATGTTATTCTGCAGCGGAATATGCCTGCCCTGTTTGGTACAATTCATCTCATGCCAGACAGGTAGACATAGCACTTAATGAGACCTGCAGACTTGTTACAGGTTGTCTAAAGTCTACTCCAACTGAAAAACTCTATCGTCTTGCAGGGATAGCACCACCCGGTGTGCGACGAGAAGTAGCTGCAAATAAGGAAAGGACAAAGGTTAAGCACGAAAGTACTCATCTACTGCATGGACATGAGCTTCCAGTACAGAGACTGAAATCTAGGAAGAGCTTCCTACGAACTTTTCAAGAACTTATAGTACCAGCTGAGAAGGCAAGGATACAGCTATGGAAGACGAAGATCCCCCAAGGCTCTGAGCAGATGGCGGTTGAGGAACGTTTGCCACCCGGTTGCAATAAGAGCTGGACAATCTGGAAATCTCTCAATAGGTTGAGATCAGGAGTGGGAAGGACCAAAGTTAATTTGGCAATATGGGGCTTCATCAATGGCGACAACACCAAGTGTGACTGCGGAGAAGATCAAACCATCCAGCATATGCTTCAGTGTCCGCTGTGTCAATCTTTGTGCACGCAAGATGACCTGCATCGAGCTACGAAGAGAGGACTCGAAGTAGCGTTGTATTGGTCCAAGATTATTTAAATGTTACTTGAAATTATTGTAACTGTTTTCTTTCTTTTTTTTATGTATCTGACACGAGAATAATAAAACTACATGACCGTAGCCGTTGGTAGCAGACCTAGATAAGAGCCTCAGTTTTCCTCCTAGTATCACATTTCATATAATGAGTCAATGGACTGAATACAGTAATCTGTATCGTATATTTGGTGTGCATATTGCAATACTGATGCACTGTTCCTTACATAAAAGGCCATCTAAAATAACAAGATAAAAATACCTCTCTGTGCCAGCCTCTAAAAAACTTTTAATCGAGAGACACCATCATAGGTCTACTCTAAATCATTATCATACGACAAACCACCACCACAGAAACAAGCAATAGTGAATTTATCATTTTTACTGCAATGCTCTCTGCTCCTAAAGCTTTCCCCACTTTCAACTTTCTAACTGCTTTGCAATTGTATGGCAGTTTCAACTTCTTTCTCCTATTGGTTTTATGTTCTTCTTTGTTTGATTACTGTACAATCTTACACTTAACAAGTCTTGAAAATATTCTTCCTTATTCAATTATTATTATTATTATTATTATTGTTACTTTTTTCCCTGATGATGATATGAAACTTGTTGTTTAAAGAGGCCTAACATCTAGTTCATTGGCCCCTAATGGTTTATGATGAAACAAGATCAACTAATATACTTCAAATTTAAAATTTCCCACTGACTAGGATTTAAAAACTGATGATCGAGAAAATGATTATGAAGATAAAATAATCAGCAGATCTAATTCACAATGCCTTAATTTCTTCTAAAATGACTTAAAAATAGATTGAAATGTAATAACATTGAATAAGGCATTGCCTTTGATGTGAAATCACATACTTCATTCAAATTATTAAGTTTCAAAAGACCATATTAAAAATGTATAGAGATAGATGAAAACATAGTCAACTGAATAAAAACTAAACATAGTTAACAATAAAATAAAAAAAATAAAAAAATAGAAACTTAAATTTTAAACACGATGAAACAGGCCACTAACCCTCATAAAACAGGTGACGAGGTCTACTGACTGCTCATCATATGTAATGTGACCGCCTCGTTGGCAGCACTATCACCTAACTCATTTCCCACTAAACCCATGTGGCTTGGGAGCCACAGAAATGTAATTCTGGTCCTAAACCTCCACAACTTGGCCAGCATGTCCTGGATCCACTGCACAAGTGGGTGATGCAAGAAACATGCAACATGTATAGATAACATGTATATAACGTAAATTACAAAGCTTATCAGTCTGTCAAACACACAAGTTCAATATAAATATTACACTATTTCAAACCTGTAAAGAAAAAACACCACTAATCAAAGAATGGCAAGTTTCATTCTTAAAAGATCATCATCAGATTCTATCAAGTCACACTCAATACAGTGGAACCTTGGATTACGAGCATAATTCATGCCGGCAACATGCTTGTAATCCAAAGCGCTCGTATATCAAAGCAAGTTTTCCTATAAGAAACAATTGAAACGCGGATGATTCGTTCACAACACAAAAAAAATTTATTCGCATACTATTTCTAAAACAAACTATAACATAAAATAAATTAAAGTGCACATTTCCTTACAATGGTATCATTGTTGGTGTGGGGGAGACGAGAGATGATTTGAGAAGAGTTACTGTGTAGCACGAATTTCACGAACGGAACCACTGCTGTCTGTTGGCTCACTGGAATTGTTTTCTTTTCGTGCAACTTAAATGGGGAACCTGTCCAATGACTGTTGCTTTTGCCTCTTTTTGAGGATTTCACGAAAATGTGACATTGCACTGTCATTGAACTGATTCATCGCTCGCACTGCTACAGCCTTATTCGGGTGGTGTTTTTCTAAAAAAAATTGCACCATTCCCCACAATTTGCACTTCTCCTGAATCTCAGTTGAAGTGAGAGATTCCATTGACTTTTCCTCCTCCTCTTCCCCAGACGAGATCCCCATAACCTCCTCCTGTTGTTCGCGATGCAGGTCCATTAGTTCGTTGGTGGTCAGTTCCTGGCTATGTTCATCCACCAGCCTTGAACGTCCACATCATTCACCTCCAGCCCCATAGTCTTCCCTAAGGACACAATTTAATCGATAATCGGCAGCTCATTGTCACCAACAATCCCCTCAAAGTCACGTCCAAGAACACAGTCAGGCCACAGCTTTCCCCAAGCGGAAGTGAGATTTCTCTTGGTTCATAGAATTTACTACAGATAAGCATATCCTAACCCATATTCCAGACCTTTAATTTAGAGATTACCTCCTGTGGGATTTATTATGCACTAATGCAAAAAGTGTAAATGTTGTCCAGATTTTAATTAAGTAGGGCAAATGAGGGGAAGTTTAAAGAAAACGTATGGTCATTCAGGTTGGTTTCATTATCTTATTTTGGGATGTAAATTTTGATTGCTTCTTTAATATTCAATGATTTAATGATTTACTTTTTCAATGTGCAAGATTTTTAGATAATTTATCCATCAGGTAACTAAGATTTATGCTGCCGGTACCGCTACCCAGGAGTAGTCAAATTGAAATACCCTTGTTCGCAGAGATTGTGTTAACCATTATTTTATTAGCAAATGGTAGAACCAGCACTTAGAAGAAACAGTCTTAACATAGGTTTACATAACCAGTGTATTAATTTAACTACTACCGAGCTCGATAGCTGCAGTCGCTTAAGTGCGGCCAGTATCCAGTATTCGGGAGATAGTAGGTTCGAACCCCACTGTCGGCAGCCCTGAAAATGGTTTTCCGTGGTTTCCCATTTTCACACCAGGCAAATGCTGGGGCTGTACCTTAATTAGCCCTTTCCTGTCCCATCATCGCCATAAGACCTATCTATGTCGGTGCGACGTAAAGCAACTACCAAAAAGAAAAAAATTTAACTACTATAACAATGGTTGTAAGTAAAAAATTGAACTGTGTTATTTTTTTCTTCATGGTCTGAAAATATAAGCTTTTTGTGCGAATCATAAGCATTTATTGTAAATATTGTTGAGATTACTGTCTCCCGGTTACACCACTACAGTAAGGAGTACACCGTACAGCCAGCGTCTCAACGTCCAGTGTCAGGTGGTAGTAAATAAACGAATTCACTAAGGTCACCAACAGCTTTGGGAGGATGAGTTCCCAAAGGAGGGGTGATGGCTCTCGCAGTGTAGGAAATGACAACGGAACCCATCGAGTTGCGTCTAACCCCGAGTTAGAGGCGGTTCCAGAATGTGTCCATACTCCATGTTAGGAGCAGCCTGATCACCCACTGGCAGTAGCTCTAAACGTCATTTTGGAGTGGTGATCCCATCGTAATAACAGCCAAACATGAAAATGGTGTTTTTAAATTAGTCTTGGAAAAGGCAAGGGCATTCCCAGGAAGCAACAAGAAGTCCTTATGCTGGGAGAACTGTGAGAAGTGGGTGATTGGTAGAGAATGTTATGAAGGTTATGTTACGTTATGAAGGTGTCAATGACTGGAAAGTCAGAAGAGGTGACTGATTTTGTGGAGAAGGGGAATATAGCTATGATGGGATTGAGTGAGGTTAAGTGGAGAGGAAATGGAAAGAAGAAGTTGAGGAAGGGATATACTCTCTACCGGAGTGGAGGGCATAAAGCAAATAATGGAGCGAGGATAATAATCAACAAGATCTTACATGAGTATGCAGATATAGTAGACTGTGTAAGTGATAGAATAATCAAGATACAATTAACCCATTCAGGCAGATATTGTTGGCACAATGAATATGCCCTGGAGCAGGAATTATTTTAAAGGAAATTTCTGTCTACAACTTTCTGTGAAAAAAGTTGTAATTAAGGAACTTTCAAACTTGCAAAACATAAAAACAAAATGAATATGATAAAATACAGAACATTACATTTTAAAAGATATTTTTCAGTCTCTTTAGTAGTTCAGGCGTGTATGGTACACTACAAAACAGTTTTATAAATGCAACCATCTCACTTCTGCCCTCTTCTTTTGCTTTGAACACACTTTGCAGGCTCTTGAGGGGAACTGTTTAGTTGCAGTGAGTGGAATGGGCATCAGGAAATGAGTCCAGTTCCTGGACTGCAGCCTAATGGGATTGTTAGCAAGGGACGGTCTTCCCGAAATTCTGCGAACCGGAAGTGTGATGTTGTTGAGCATGCTCTCAGCAGTACCAATCCTGAAGTCAGTGAAGTGAAGTGGAGCTTCTTACCACGAACATACTGGTAAAGTACATAGGAATTGAACACGGCCATGTCTAACAGATAAAAGAACATCTTGCGGTAACCTTTTACTGTCTGATGCATCGCAGGGAAGCTAGCGAGGACCTGATCTTGCTTATCAACTCCCAACATTCCACCATTATAATCAATGATGTTTATTTATTTTGTGTGGCTATTTCTAGCTGGGTGCAGCCCTTGTAAGGCAGACCCTCCGTTGAGGGTCGGCGGCATCTGCCATGTGTAGGTAACTGCGTGTTATTGTGGTGGAGGATAGTGTTATGTGTGGTGTATGAGTTGCAGGGATGTTGGGGATAGCACAAACAGCCAGTCCCCGAGCCACTGGAACTAACCAAGGAAGGTTAAAATCCCTGACCCGGCCAGGAATCGAACCTGGAAACCTCTGAACCGAAGGCCACTACGCTGACCATTCAGCCAACGAGTCTATAATAGAAAATGGTTTCTCAACGACTTCCTCAGCACCACAATTTTTCAGGTTTTTTTTTTTTTTTTTTTTTTTTTGTAAGCTGCATAGATATATCAGTATGTACAGTGGAAAGAACACAGACATCCCTATGATCTCTCCACTTCACTGCCAGAATATTCTCGCAATTTCGAGCAAGCAACTGCTTTCCCTTTCTGAGGTCTCGGTGATTTGAAATCTACTGGCATATTCTTCATATTGACCCTGACAGTGCCCACTGCATGTAAACCTACTTCCAGCAGTTTATGGTACAGTTGTGGGGATGAATACCAATTATCCATTATAGGTTGTACTAAGACTACTGATTCACTGACAGGGAGATGAGGATTTAGAACCTAGTCATTTCTTGTGTATATTCTGAAGGCATAACAGTAGCCAGTCTCACTCCCACAAACAAACATGCCAACTTTCAAAAGTGAAAAATCAGGAGAAATTTGGCAGCGAATTACAACGTATTACAACACATCACTGATGGCAGAACATGTACTAATTCATTATAATTCAATACATTAACAATTCTACGTGGCCTAAATATATATATATTTTTCATCATTTATATGCGAATACCAAATACTGGACACACCTGAACTGTAGGAACATGTGACTTCTCATCCTTCAACATGGTGATCACATTACAAATAATTGTTGTTCAACACACCAGTAGCTGACTTCGCCCTCTTCAGAAACTCGGAACTAAATTTTTGCTCAAAAGCACTTGCCTTACTGAACGGATTTCAAGGTTAAAAGTTTCTCCAATGTTTGTTCAGACAGCAAGGATCTGAACTGTGTTTTTGTTTTTGTGACTCTGCTAAGAATCCTTTCACATTCTGCATTGCTATGTAGAATTGATAAAATAGCAAGCATCACATTAGAGAGTCTGTCATATTTAAGTACACCATCAGCTGATTTCATCTGACCTACCAATGCCCACTGAACATCAATTCTTCCTTTTGCCAGGTCTGTTTCTTCGAGCTGAAAGTTACAGAATTGGGAGTGCAGAATATCAGTTTCTTAATCAAATGTTCCATTTCACTAGTCAAAATGTTCGGACACTTGTTAATGAAAAATCTAAGGCTAGAAAATGATGCCTTACTTATAGTTGTTTTCATTCTAGCACACCCATATCGTACAGCGATTTCCGAATCAGGAAACATCTTGTGAAACAAAAGTCCTGCGTGATCGGCACAATTTACAGGCAGGTTATGTTCTACTATAAATGATGTAAATAACGCCTTGGCATTCATCACAGGATTTACATTTTGGTTTTTACATGAAAAGTTCAGTTTCTGGCTTCTTTCTACACTGGACACTCTCCTTATGTTTTTTTCGTTTGCATATGCTTGAGTATATCGCACTGCCCGCCATGCGCAACTGAAAAATCACACCTACATATAGTACAGAATGTGAATGTTGGTCCCTTTCTGGATTCACTCAAACACGGAAACTCTTTCCTATAAGCACTTTTAAACACTGCATCGTATTTCTTTTTTTACATTTTGGCCAAAACAAATATTAAGACACAACATGAACACTTCTGCAGGTCTTGGCTCAGGTAGAACAACTATGGTGTGCTACTTCTGAGGTTAGGTTACTCCAAAGAGAATGTTACTCGCTTGACTCGCTTGCAAAGGGAAGAACTGAAGACTTCAGTCCAATTTGTCAGTGACAAATTTGATGATTTTAGTGTTGAGGTGGGCAAAATGCAATCAGAACTGATAGTGCTGAACAACACAGTACAAGACTTAAAATAGAATAACTGCACCCTTTCCGGAGAAGTGACACAGCTGAAACTCGACGTTGAAGAACTAAAACAATATTCAAGAGCTAATAATATGAAAATATCCGGGATTCCATACCACTCAGAAGAAAACTTAACCGAAATTGTCCAGAAAATTGGAGATATCCTTGATGTACCAATACATCCGGACAGCATCGACACTGTTCACAGGGTTTCTTCTTTCAACAAAACCAGTGTGAAGCCCGTAATAGTCAGATTTGTCCAACGCTGGAAAAAGGATGCTCTTTTGAAATCAGCAAGATGCCAGAAGATCCTAACCTCTTCTCTCCTAGGCTTTGGTGGTCCAAAAGTGAATATATACTTGAACGAACACCTTACGCCCTACAATGAATCTCTCTTCAAGAAGGCTCGTGATGCTAGGACAAAGGGAATTGAACGTGCATTTGTGAGACAAGGGAGGATTCTGGCAAAAATCTCTGCCACCTCCCTCGAAGTATTTACAATAAAATGTGAAGACGATATTGAAAAATTGATTAGGCTCGCAGCATCTAGGCCTAAATGAGCTGTCAGTCTTCACAGATTCCTTCTTATGTTTTATATTTATGTATATTTGTTTCTCTTCCTCTTCTTTTAAACTAAACTAATGACAGAAAGACAATGTAACTCATACTTTCAATATAGTGACTTGGTTACCTCACTTGGAACAATTGCTCCAACCTTGAGAATAATGTATCTCAATTCTCGTAGCATACGAAATGGTAAGTTAGAGATGATTGCTGATCGCATAGAGTTAATTCAGAATATCGATTTTATAGTTGTTGTCGAAACATAGTTGTCTGTAAACGGTGATGAGTCTAACTTTACAATATCACAGGTTATGAAGCATTTCATTCCTTTAGAATTCCTTCTGAAAAATCACTTAAGGGTGGGGGAGTATCAATTTACGCTAAAAACAAATTGTGGCAATGTAATATCATCTATAATGTCCAAAAGCATCATAATATTCTGGTTCTGGAGATTTCTAAGTCAGGGTGTAGTTATATTATTATAGCTGTTTACAATCCATTCACTTCAAACTGGACACAGGTATGTGATGACATAGAAATAATACTCAACATAATAAAACATAGAAATATAATCGTTGTTGGTGACTTTAACATAAATTTACTCTCAAATGCAGTATTAACTAATGAATATAAATCGTTCATGCAGAGCTATGGCCTTAAAAACTGTAACACAATATACCCTACCAGACTGAGTTCGAACAGTTCACTAATCGACCACTTTCTATGCAGCATAAAACTTAATAACTGGTCTGTAGATAACATAATTGATGATATGAGTGACTGTAATCTCTTGCTCTTTAGTTTAGATATTTCAAAAACATCTAATTGTAGGCCTACTCCCAGTGAGCCAAAACGACACTCATATAAACATATAGATTATGAAAGGGCTATATCATATTTTGAGCAACACCAATTCCAGTGGGTAGATGGTGGGGACATAAATGCTTCATATGCTGCTTTAACCAGATACATTCAAAGTGGTCTTGACTATGCATCGACAGTTAGAAAATTTCATCATCAAAATGCAAACACCATTCTGAATGCATGGTGCACACCAGAACTTGCATCACTCTGCAGGTATAAAGCACTTCTCTACAGTAAATTGAGAAAACACCCAAACAACAGTATAATTAAAGAAGAATATAAAAGTTACTGCAATAGAGTTACAACCCTGAAAAGGACTCTCAAGAAGTCGTACTATGATAATCAATTTAAAAACAATCTACACAACACTAAACACACCTGGCAACTCATAAACGAAGTTCTTGGTAAACCTTCAAAGTCAACAATCAATATTGCACGTATCAAGCTAGGGAATGAATGTTTTGAAGACAAAAGTGACATTTGTAATGCCCTGAATAATCATTTTATCTCAGTCCCTGCCACACTATCTTCAAATATTTTTCCACATCCTGAACATACTGCTACAATCAATAATCATCCTAATTCCCTTTTCCTAGAACCATGTTCTCCAGAAGAAGTGTCTACAATAATCAATTCTCTCAAACATGCTCGCTCAGTTGCTAGTGATGGTATTTCCAGTAAACTTCTCAAAATCTGTAATCGAGCACTCTCTGGTCCAATATCTGAATTTATCAACTGCTCTTTGGCAAAAGGCATTGTCCCTGATTCATTAAAGATCTCTAGAGTGGTTCCTATACACAAACAGAATGATAGATCCGACCCTGGAAACTACCGACCCATCCCAGTATCACCTGAATTATCTAAAATCTTAGAAACTGTTGTCAAAGTTAGGCTTATTAGTTACCTCGAAAAATGCAATTATTTTTCCAGATTTCAATATGGCTTCCGAGAAAAGGCTGGGGTGAATCCTGCCCTAATGGACATTATAATTGAGCTTCAAAATTATATTGATAAAGGTTACAAGACTGCTGGGCTGTTTATTGATTTAAAAAAGGCTTTTGATACTGTTAGCCATGAACTTATGATATACAAACTGGAAAAGGCAGGTGTGAGAGGTCCCTCGCTGCTCTGGTTTAAGGATTTCTTGTCAAATTGACAACAATATGTTCAGATTGGCATGAATAAAAGTGAGCTACAAAAGATCTGCTTTGGTGTACCACAAGGTTCCATATTGGGTCCAATTTTGTCTCTTATATATATTAATGACATAGCCCTGTGTTCTTTTAAGGGTAAAATATCACTTTTGGCAGATGATACTTCACTGTTCTATTCATCAAATTCTGAAGATGAAATAGTTGCAGATATCCAGCATGACTGTTATATCTTAGATGAATGGCTGAGAAAAAATCTTCTAACAGCCAATTACTCAAAAACTGTCTGTATGATGTTCGATAAATCACAAAATGACCTAAATGCAACTACAAATATATTATTTGGCACTACGAAGTTGAAATGGGTTAAAGAAGTTAAATATCTTGGACTAATAATTGATAGCGCCCACTCCTGGACACCTCATATATTAAACGTAAAAAATAAAATCTCTGTCTTGGTTGGTATCATTGGCAAGATTAAGTACCTACTAACAATTGACACTCTTCGTCTAATTTATTTCACAATGATACAATCTCGACTTTCTTACTTGTGTTTCATTTGGGGCAAAGCAACCCAAAATAACTTAAATACTTTGGAGGTCTTACAAAACAGGGTTATTAGATTTATGTATGGATTTCATCAACTATATTCTCGAAATAAAATGTACTCTGAAACAAATATATTACCTCTTAAGAAATTAATCTCATTAAATGCATCACTTCTTATTCACAAAGTCTTGCATAATAAAATGTTCACCAACTCTGAATTTCCTCAAGTCACTGACATCCATTCATATAAGACAAGGCAAAAAAATAAATTACATGTTCATCAAAATTATACAACAAGGTTTGGCACTAAGGGAGTGCAACACTTACTAATATCTGAATATAACAGCATTCCTTGCACTGCTGTGTGAGTCTTCAAAAGCAAACTACCATTGCAAATTTTCTTGAGATCCTCAAGTTCGCCATAGACGCCTTCAATGTGTCTACTAAAAAGGATCGGTTTTACCAGCTTAAAATCGTGACCATCGGTTCTGGTAGGAACCAGAAACCTAGGGAGCTGGATCGCATTTCTTCACGCTGTGCATGTTCCCAGGGGGTTGAACCCCTCAATGAATCAAAAGTTAAAGACTTCAGTGGAAGACCACCTTGGGCAGGTCGAAGACGTTTCGAAACCATGCCCGAAATCATCCTCCCCGAATGCCACCCACTCCGGTCAGGGGCCTCTGTAGCCGAACCAAGCAGCCAAGGCAATACCCACCGGATCTTAGCCGGTATTGCCCAGGTTCTGATGTTGGATGATGCCTAAAACGAAATGACAGATGCAATGAGCACTAGGACTCCAATCACCCACAATAGCATGTACCCCATAGCGTGTACAGAGTAATAAATATAGAGAAAGCAATAATAATACGTTCTTCTGGCATTTGGGTATGCGGGGACCTGTGTTGTCAGGCGGATACTGCTGCACAGGTACATGGCGCTCCAATCCGCAGGCTTCCCGGAGTCACGAGTGAGCTTTCGGGCTTAATCGCACACATAACAGGCCCATATCCGAAAAGCACGCACATCAAGAATTCTGAATTGGTCTACAACTAACCCTCAAAAATAAAAATTTAAAAAATGATCCTTTTAGTAGCCTTCTACGACAGGCAGGTATTACCTGTGAATGTATTTAACCCCTCCCAACCACAGGGGGGTCCAACTGAGACCGACGAGAAAGACAGGCCGCGGCGCGCACGTCATACACTGAATGTCACGCGACTCAGCCAGTCTTACTGTAGAGAATGCATCCCCAGGCTCACGCGAGAGACTGTCATAGCGTGGTAAATGAAATACATTTCAGCATATTTCAACCTACTAAAAGAACACTACTGAACTACAGATCAAATGAAATATAGTGTCTCTTACTATCCTTGGCTGAACAAAAACTAAAAATCTTACTGAGGCTAAGATGTGCACAGTCAGATAATGTTAATGGTTAAAGTACAATTAAACCTATATGTACAATAACATTCTTGTAAGAAATATCTTATTGAATCCAGGATCAAAGGTAGGCCTATTGTAAGCTATTTACAATCTGGTTTCAGCATCATAATTAATACTTAAATTATGCTCCCTTCTTGAAGGTTATCTTTGAACCACCCTATTCAGTTAGAAATTATATGAAACATAGTATCTCTTACTAGCCTTGGATGACAAAAACTAAAAATCTTACTGCAGTAAAGATACACACACACACTCAGATAAATCAAATGTTGCTAATGAAACTTGACTAATGTACAATTAAACGTATACTTACAATAACCAAAATAAAATCAAAATGTATTTATTTGCAAATGAGGTGTCTACCTCGGTGGCAAATGGTACACTAAAATACATTATTGTCAAGCACTAAATTTTAAATTAAAAAGAGAAGAAAATTTTTCTATAATACAATATTATACAATTTATGCTAACAATTTTTTCTATAAAACACACAGCTCATCCTTAATAAATTTATATTGTTTACAAAATTCTACTTATAATATCTCCTGTACTTAAAAATATAGTCAACTCATATACAGTGTGTGGAATTACTTCAAATAATACTATACAACTGGTATAAGATTAAAATTTACATAGCATTTATTTACTTATTTATTTTTTACCCATTTTGGAACCTAAGCAGCAATACGACCTGCTGCGTCTTAGCCAGAGCCCCTTTTGCCACCACTTTTTAGAGTTCCTGAAGGGCCTTCACAGCTACCATAGCGGTCCCAGGGCCCTCACCCCTACAGGCAGTCTCCTACTTTGGCTATCCAAACTCCTTAGACCAGGGGATGGAATTAATTTATTCACACACTTTTTTTTTTTTTTTTTCCTTTTTCTTTACAATAACCTGCACTGGTCGAATGCCCACTAACATTTCATTCATTTTCTCTGTTGCTGTTTATTCTCTTCTTGAATATCTGTACAGATTTTGGAAAAGGATCAAACACTACCCCTGGTAAACTGTTCCACTCCTTCACGCCCTTCCCAATGAATGAAAATTTACCCCAATCGCTTCTGCTAAAAATTCCTTCTAATTTTATACTTGTGGTCAGTTCTGCCGATATAATTATTTTCCAACTGAAGCCCCTGACGGATATCCCCCCATGCTTCTTCTCCTGTATAGGCTCTATATAATCCTATAAGTCTAGTTTTCTCCCTTCTCTTACTTCAAGTTTCCCACCCAAGTTCCTTCAACATTTCTGATACACTACTCTTTCTCCTGAAATCCCCTGTTACAAATCTTGCTGCTTTCCTCTGCACACTATCTATTTCTTTTATTAGGTATTCTTGGTGAGGATCCCAAACACTGTTTGCATATTCCAATCATGGACAAACCATACTTAAGTAACTTTTCTCTTTTAATTCTTTGTTGCATCCTTTAAGTAGGCTCATTATGACATGTAATGATCTGTATGCTTTCCCAACAATGTCATCCACATGAACCTTCCAGTGCAAATTACTTTCAAATCTCACACCTCAGTATTTGCACTTGCCATCTTTTGGGATAACTACCTCATCCAAAGTATATTCAAATTCAGTTTTAAAACTCTTGTTTGTAAATGTTGTAACAGTTGATTAGCCTCCAATAACCTTCATATTATTTTATTCAACCCATTGTTGGATACTCTCAAGGTCCCTTTGTAATTCCGAACAATCCTTAATGTTATTTATTTCCCTATAAACAATTATGTCATCTGCATACAATCTTATTTTTGATGTTATATTATTCCCTAAATCATTAGCGTATATTAAGAAAAGTAACGGACCGATTATACTACCCTGAGCAATTCCCTTCCAAACTTTCTCTTCCTGCGATACATTATTTCCTACTTTGACTTTCTGAACCCTTGAATTTAGAAATGTTTTTATCAAACGTGTAACCCTTACGTCCAATCCTATTCCCTCCAATTTCTTTGATAATATTCCATGTTCCACTCTATCAAAGGCTTTGGAAAGATCTATGGCTATGCAATCTAACTGGCATCCCAAATCCAACTGATCTGATATGTCCTGCTGAAATCCCATCAGTTTTGCCTCACAAGAAAATTTCTTTCTAAATCCATACTGGCTTCTCATGAACCAATTTTTATCATCACATATCCCTCTGATCTTTCTCCGGGTACTCCGGTTTTCCCTGTCATCTTTCATTCCAGCAACACTCTCCATTATCATTTCATAGCATTTATCACTCATTAATAAATCACCTTGGGAGTGGCGACCCCATTGTAATAACAGCCTATATATGTTTCATCCATTACATCCCTGACCCGGTCAATGACTGGACAACAGGTTGTAGGTTTTTTTTTTATCCCTCTGATCTACTTTGATATTAAACTTTCCAGTATTTTACAAACTATACTGGTCAGGCTGATTGGTCTGTAGATCTCTGGTTACCTTTTATCACCCTTTCCTTTATAAATTGGTATTATTATAGATTCCTTCCATTCCTTTGGTATTACACTATTATTTATGACATAGGGCCGGTTCTACCAGCTGCTGGTAAAGTGGCTGGCAGCTGCCCGGGAGGTAAACTACCTGGGGGTGTAAAGCAGCTGGTACTTTGCGTTGCGTGCAACCACCTCCGCGCAAGCGTTGGGTAGCTACCAGGAGCTAGACACAGATATACGGTGTTGGCTAGACTGATTTTCAGCGACTTCTCGCATTCGAGTGTGCTGCTATCTATCGTCAGATGTATGAAGCTCATTTCAATTGTCTTATTTTCCTGTGCTTGCATCTGTTGATTATCTTCAAAAAGCCTAATAAGGGGAGTCTTAAGAGTTATGGACAACGATTTATGTCAAGCTTTCGTGATTTTAATCTATGAGCTTCAAAATCGATACCTAATTGGGATTAAAATCTCGAGATTACATTTTCTTATGCCAGTTATAACCTGTCATGTAAGGCAGCGTTTTTGGAAAGTATTCTCGTAGTAGATTGGTCAAGTCGCTCACTCCGTAATAGAAGGTACGCAGGTTTTCATCGTATTTCTAATTTACATTTTAAAAATATTTTCGTTCCCTGTCGTTGTTCTTAACTCTTTTTCACGCACTTCCATATATGTATATACACCCAACATCTTCGTTACGGACTTATTGGCTTTGAGCATTCTATCTGCAGGCTTCTGTGAATTGATTAAGTATCTCCACGATGCTCTATTTGCAACTAGCTCTGTGACCTCGTTTAGTTCCACATGCTTCCATTTATTTATAATGCATTTCATTCTAATGTTTATGAAGGTAAAGTTGGAAGGTACCGTACTGTTAAAGAACTAATCGGGGTAAATATCAATCATAAGGAAGAGGAATTCGGGAATTGAATAGTGTCCAATTTCTTCGAAATAATTTACAAGAAGACTATGTAAACAACTGATAGGGAATCCGCTACCTGGGCGACAGTCCTATACGGTATGCTATATTAATCGTAACATCACTTTCTATAAGTAGCACACATATAAAGCATTTTCCTAGTTGACATAATATTGTGATTAAGCATTTCAATGAAATATGTTAGTAACAAAAGAACGTATGAAAAGAGGCATACAGATTAATACAACGCTAATAATGAAAAAAAAATTCGTCATTATGAAGACTCGAACCAGAAAACCTCGTATTTTGAACTGTGCGCGTTAGCCATTACGCTACGAGGTGAGTGTGTATTGTAGAGATAGGATAGGAAGGGTGGGAGGGGAAGTGTTCATTCTGGTGAAAGAAGAATTTGTAAGCTACGAAAAAGTTAAAGATGAGACACATGGAAATTCTAGGTATAAGGCTCATTTCTAAAGATAATAGGCAACTTGATATATTTGGAGTGTACAGATCGGGAAAGGGTAGCACTGACGCGGATTCGGAATTATTTGATAGGATAGTCAGCTATGTGGGAAACGACATGGAAAGAAATGTGATTGTAGCGGGAGATCTGAATTTGCCAGATGTCAATTGGGAAGGAAATGCGAATGACAGGAAGCATGACCAACAAATGGCAAATAAGTTAATGTGGGAAGGACAGCTGATACAGAAAGTGATGGAACCAACCAGAGGGAAAAATATCCTGGATGTCGTGCTGATAAAACCAGATGAGCTCTACAGGGAAACTGAAGTAATAGATGGTATTAGTGATCATGAAGCTGTTTTTGTGGTAGTTAAAAATAAATATGATAGAAAGGAAGGTCTTAAAAGTAGGACTGTTAGGCAGTACCATATGGCTGATAAAGCAGGCATGAGGCAGTTTCTAAAAAGTAACTATGATCGGTGGAAAACGGTAAATAAAAATGTAAACAGACTCTGGGATGGGTTTAAAGAAATTGTTGAGAAATGCGAAAACAGGTTTGTACCTTTCAGGGTGGTAAGGAATGGTAAAGACCCACCTTATTATAATAGAGAAATAAAGAGACTAAGAAGGAGGTGCAGACTGGAAAGAAAGAGAGTTAGAAATGGCTGTGGAAGTAAGGAGAAATTGAAGGAACTTACTAGAAAATTGAATCTAGCAAAGAAGGCAGCTAAGGATAACATGATGGCAAGCATAATTGGCAGTCATACAAATTTTAGTGAAAAATGGAAGGGTATGTATAGGTATTTTAAGGCAGAAACAGGTTTCAAGAAGGACATTCCAGGTATAATAAATGAACAAGGGGAGTGTGTATGTGAGGATCTTCAAAAGGCAGAAGTATTAAGTCAGCAGTATGTAAAGATTGTTGGTTACAAGGATGATGTCGAGATAGAGGAGGAGACTAAGGCCAAAGAAGTAATAAAATTTACATATGATAACAATGACATTTACAATAAGATACAAAAGTTGAAAACTAGAAAAGCGGCTGGAATTGATCAGATTTCTGGGGATATACTAAAGACAATGGGTTGGGATATAGTACCATATCTGAAGTACGGATATCTATACGAAATACCGGAGAAGTTGCTGCAGAAGTTACGGTACTATTCCTTATGATAATCTGCCTTTGTAAGTATAACCAACGAACCTACAGATATTTACAAATTTTTTTAAAGTTAATATTATTACCTAAAGTATTTCCTAAACCTAAATTCGAAACAAGGTACACCTAGCTAGCCTACTTAACCTAGAAAACGTAATTTACTGAAGACCAACTGAATTGCTTGTTACAAGATTTATAAATATCACTACTCCCAATTTCTACCAACAAGCACTAAACACCACTATATAAACAGCACTAAATGAATCAGATATACACAAAATTTAGCTATTTCAATAGGTTTTCACTACTTTATCACTACAATAATGCAAGAGCTCTCTCAACAGCCAACCGTTCTCAAGCGCATCCAACAATAAAAGAGCTTCTTTCTTCTTATTTGAAATTCATAAACACATGAAATACAGCATATCATCATGCTTCATAGAGTGAAGTCTACGATAGAATTAACATACTGGACATCAATAAAATAGGAACGTACAATCAAATTATTTGTAGTACTCACAATTCCATCATCAGTGTTGTGATTGCGAGAAAATGGATAAAAGGCACCCAGCTGCATCCAACGCTGACACAGAGGAGCAGTAGTATTGCCATTGAAGCCACAGATATCAGCACCCATCAATGGAATGCCAAATAAACTAAAGCTCAGCAATTCTGTAAATAGGTCATAATATACGCTTACAATTCAAGTCAAAGTAATTTTATAGGTAGGTAAAATCACAGCATTTCTAATTCTAAATATAGGCCCAAAGAAGCTATGATTGGAAATGGTGAAGCTCAAGGTTAATAAACAAAGATAGAAGCAAGAGAAATCACTTGAAAAGTTGAAAATGAGATTGACCTGAGGTATTAAAGCCTAAATTCCTCAGTACTAACTTTTGTCAGTGGGAAAACAAGAAGAATCTCCCAATTTGAACCATGTGATGTTATATCTTCCTTATTCCAGCCTTTTGTACTTTACTCCTATTCTTTCTTATTTTATGAATTAGTGCAATGCTTTTTGTCTGTGCCAAAAGGGAAGAGTTTTGGACACAAATACTCAGAATTGTCCAACAAAGCAGCTGCTGTGTTGTTGCATTATCCAACCCATATAATGGGCAGCGTTTTGCAGAAAATATCACTGTGTTAAACATCACGAGAGCCAGGCCGAAATAAATTTACTTCACAACGACGACCTAAGTCAATAAATCACTACCGATCTGCATTTAGGGCAGTCGCCCAGGTGGCAGATTCCCTATCTACTGTTTTCCTAGCCTTTTCTTAAACGATTGAAAAAAAATTGGAAATTTATTGAACATCTCCCTTGGTAAGTTATTCCAATCCCTAACTCCCCTTCCCACAAACAAATATTTGCCCCAATTTGTCCTCTTGAATTCCAACTTTATCTTCATATTGTGATCTTTCCTACTTTTAAAGACACCACTCAAACTTATTCGTTTACTGATGTCCTCCCATGCCATCTCTCCACTGGCAGCTCGGAATATACCACTAAGTCGAGCAGCTCGTCTCTTTTCTCCCAAGATTTTCCCAGCCCAAACTTTGCAACATTTTTGTAACGCTACTCTTTTGTCGGAAATCGCCTAGAACAAATCGAACTGCTTTTCTTTGGATTTTTCCAGTTTTTTAATCAAGTAATCCTGGTGAGGGTCCTATACACTGGAACCATACTCTAGTTGGGGTCATACCAGAGACTTATATGCCCTCTCCTTTACATCCTTATTATTAGAACCCCTAAATACCCTCATAACTAGGGCTCGGATTCGAGCATATTAGCATATTTTTTTCCTGAATAGTACACATTGAAAGAAGCCTTTCGGTGGTATTTTCATCTCTCTGGGACCTGCAGAATTTAAATTTATCGAGCATATAAATGCATAAAACCGCGGTTTTCAGAATACAGGCATATAAATGCATATTCTTGTGGTTTTCTTCTAAATAGTATGTTTTTCTTCGAATTCCCCCCAAAATTCGGGCCCTGACCATCCTTAAGGTTCTAAAACAGAAATAATTATTGAAAAGCCTATTTGGTGCGAATAATAGAACCGCAGGTTTTTTTTTACCATTAGTGAGGTCATTCACACACCCTAATTGGCCTCTGCCGGATTAGAGTGCGACTCGTCAGATAAGCGATGGAACCCGCAAGCATCCTTTCACTTTGATATGTGAGGTATTTTAGTGGTGTGCCTATTTTGGGAACCAGTATTGTTTAGGTGGCTTTTCCCATGAAGTGGTGGAAGATCCGACCCGGTCAAGTCAAATTTCTGCATTCTACTCTCAGTTCTCAGTTCCTAATCGTATCCGTACGTACCTATCGAGTTCTTGTGATTTCTAAGTACGCGATGCCTAAAGTTAAGGAATCTCTGAGTGTTTTACTCCGACGATGTGCAAAGTAAGACCCTGACTCATTTTCTACTGACGGGAAAATTATTTTCTGCAAAATGTGCGAAAAAGAGGTAAGTTCTTATTGACATTTTCACATCTACGTTCTTAAATATATTACTGGTCAAACGGTTGAAATTTCAAGTAAGCCGTATGTGCAGCATACGGTGTCTACCTACTAGGTAAGTAGAGAGAAGTCTAAGAATTCGGAGTGTAGACCCGTTAGATCCTCAGATTTTACATTTCCGATACGAAAATTGACGTTTGGATTTGCTGATTTTTCATGAGATCGTTGAGAGGGTGCTCGTATTTCTACTGCAATATTTGAAAATAATTTCATAGTCCACAATGATTTATTTTGTTCATTCAATGTATTTTTTCTCACTTATGCATACCTACCTATTTATTTTCAGATCAAGATTTCGAAGAGTTTTCAATTTTCCTAACATAAAGCCGCAAGTGGGCACTGAGCAAAAGTTGAAGAATTAAAAAAAAAGGAAATCGAAGAAACAAGCGCTGATACAACCTCTGTTCAATCAGCAACAGCACTCGGATGAGTTCTCTTCCAAAGTTTGTAGGGCGTTTTTAAGCGCCAACATACCCCTCTACAAGGTCGAACATACAGAGATTAGAGCACTCTTCAAGGACTTTGCAGGAAGAGAGTTCCCTCATGAGTCGACCCCACGTAAAAATTACGTTTTTTCAGAGTATGAAAAGGTATGAATTCATGCTCGATTGCCGTATTCTGCATTCTCGTTTAAACAATTTTAATTTTAACATGGATCTGGCTCTGTCGTAATGAAGGTAATCTCTCGATAATACCTTAATTCCACGAAGAATATTCATTCAGGTACTTTCCTCACCAGGTTCTGCACGCAATCAGGGACGACATCGGGAGCCACTCAATTTGGTTATCTATCGACGAGACCACAGACAGTTGTGGAAGATACATGGCCAACGTTATTGTTGGAAAACTCAGTCCCAGTGAACCGGGGAAGGGCCACCTAATTCTGTGCAGGGAGCTAGATGTGACAAACTATGGTACCATTGTGCGAACAGTGCAAGCAGCTCTGCGTAAGTATATTTTTGTTAATTTATTTTTCAAGCGTTTTGCCAAAGAAGAATAAGTACAGTCTGGCTATAATTTCAATGCATTCTATGTATGCTCAGTGAAGACTCTGATAATTCTGATAGTTAAATATCTCTTACAGTCGTACGACATGTCAGAATCCCATTAACTGAACGGTTCACCCTTCATTTTATGCATTCCTGTTTCAGGCTTGCTGTGGCCAACCTTTTCAGATGAGGATGTAAACAAAGTACTCGCACTGGTGACTGACGCTGCTCCCTACATGATTAAGGCTGGGAAAAGCCTCAAGCTTCTCTACCCGAAGATGTTACATGTTACTTGTCTTGCTCATGCAATGCACAGAGTTGCTGAGGAGCTGCGCGAAAAATCGTCCAGCGTCAACAGCATCATTTCCTCAGTGAAGAAAATTTTCGTCAAGGCTCCTTCTCGCGTCCGTGCCTTCAAGACGATGCATCCAGAGTTCCCTTTACCTCCCGAGCCCATATTGACGCGATGGGGAACTTGGATCTTGGCTGCCTTGTATTACGCTGAAAATCATAGGGCAATTGAGGTAAGACGAGTTGAAATGTTTAAAATCTTCTCATTTCCGAGGTTTTCTCTATCATTCTTTTCATATCTTTTCTCCATCATACGGCGCCTAATTTTGTAATTTTCTCAGTTATTCTCCTCGGCGAATGTTTTTCAATTATATTTTTTCCAGGTGATCAATACGTTTGATGAGGCGGACAGCAAGTACATCTCGAAAGCTAAGGCTGCTTTTAAAATGAAGGGCTTGATGCCATCCTTGACTTTCATAAAAGCCTACATGAGCATCATTCCTGAGGCCATCCTAAAGTTGGAATCGCAAGGGATGGAGTTGGTTGAAGTGGTGGCTACAATACAAGGAGTCGTCCAAGAAGCCAACGCGTGGCCTGGAGACACTCGGAAAACCGTGAAACAAAAATTGGAGTTTTGTGCTGGCTCGAAATCCCAGTTGGAGTGCAGCGTTGGACTTGGAGAGGATGCTGCGTGGCGAGTCAGAACCGTCAGAGGATTTTCCGAACTACTCTGCACAAAAAGCACCATCATTCAAGTATTTACCTCTCGTGTCAGTTGACGTCGAAAGATCGTTCTCATCATTGAAACTTTTATTGACTGATTTAAGAAAATAATTCAAAACTGAAAACATAGAAAAAATTCTTGTTGTACAGAGCAATGCAGATCTACTTCATTGACTTGCCTAATTCTGAACATCTTGTAAATGAACTTTTAAACTGTAACTTTTATAAGAAAACTTCTCATATATATATATATATATATATATATACTTGGAACTTGAATGCGAGTATATCGCAGTGTATCATACATACAATTAGAAAATAAAGCTTGTATATAAAGATATGTTATTGGTTTTTCGTTTCACTTTCCTTTCTATAGTTTTTAACGGTGTTTTTCGAGCATATTCTGCATATTTAATCGCATATAATGGTTTCTTGAGCATATCTGTGGAGCATATAATGGGTTTTTCGAGCATATCTATCGAGCATATAACACATGGTTTTCGAGCATATCTGGAGATTTTATCGAGCATATCGATCCGAGCCCTACTCATAACCATGTGCAGAGATCTGTACACTTTATTTAAAATCATATTTATGTGATTACCCCAATGAAGATCTTTCCTTATATTAATACCTATTCCCCAAAGGGAAATTTCATCCCATCAACACTGTAATTAAAACCGAGAGGACTTTTCCTATTTGTGAAGCTCACAACCTGACTTTTAACCCCGTTTATCAACATACCATTGCCTAATGTCCATCTCACAACATTATCAAGGTCATTTTGCAGTTGCTCACAATCTTGTAACTTATTTATTACTCTGTACAGAATAACATCATCTGTAAAAAGCCTTATGTCTGATTCCACTTCTTTACACATATCATTGATATATATATAAGAAAACATAAAGGTCCAATAATACTATCTTGATGAATTCCCCTCTTAATTATTACAAGGACAGATAAAGCTTTGCCTACTCTAATTCTCTGAGATCTATTTTCTAGAAACCACCCATTCAGTCACACTTTTTTCTAGTCCAATAGCACTCATTTTTGCCAGCAGTCTCTATGATCTACCCTATCAAATGCCTTAGACAGGTCAATCGCGATACAGTCCATTTGACCTCCTGAATCCAGGATATCTGCTATATCTTGCTGGAATCCTACAAGTTGAGCTTCAGTGGAACAACCTTTCCTAAACTCAAACTGCCTTCTATCAAACCAGTTATTAATTTTGCAAACATGTCTTATATAATCAGAAAGAATGCTTTCCCAAAGCTTACATGCAATGCATTGCAAACTGACTGGTCTGTAATTTTCAGCTTTATGTCTATCACCCTTTCCTTTATACACAGGGGCTACTATAGCAACTCTCCATTCATTTGGTATAGTTCCTTCATGCAAACAATAATCAAATAAGTACTTCAGATATGGTACTATATCTCAACCCATTGTCTTTAGTATATTCCCCGAAACCTTATCAATTCCAGCTGATTTTCTAGTTTTTAACTTTTGTATCTTACTGTAAATGTCATTGCTGTCATAGGTAAATTTTAATACTTCTTCAGTATTTAGTCTCCTCCTCTATCTGGACATTATCCTTGTAACCAACAATCTTTACATACTGCTGACTGAATACTTCTGCCTTTTGAAGATCCTCGCATACGTCGCACCGACACAGATAGGCCTTTTAAATCTAAGAATTTCATTTTTGTCCGTATTGAACTGAGAATGGAAGATAGGAAACTTAAAAGAGTCCACCTTTTAAGTTTCCTATCTTAAACAGATAGGTCTTACGGCGACGATGGGACAGGAAAGGGCTAGGAGTGGGAAGGAAGCGGCCGTGGCATTAATTAAGGTACAGCCCCAGGATTTGCCTGGTGTGAAAATGGGAAACCACAGAAAACCATTTTCAGGGCTGCCGACAGTGGGCCTCGCATACACACTCCCCTTGTTAATGATTCCTGGAATATCCTTTCTGGAACCTGTTTCTGCCTTAAAGTATCTATACATACTCTTCCATTTTTCACTAAAATTTGAATGGGCACCATTTATGCTTGCCATCATGTTATCCTTAGCTGCTTTCTTTGCTAGATTCAATTTCCTAGTAAATTTCTTCAATTTCTCCTTACTTCCACAGCCATTTCTTACTCTATTTCTTTCCAACCAGCATCTCCTTCTTAGTCTCTTTACTTCTCTGTTATAATATAGTGGATCTTTGTCATTTTTTACCACCTTTAAAGGTACAAACCTATTTTCACATTCCTCAACAATTGCTTTAAACCCATCCCAGAGCCTGTTTACATTTTTATTTACCATTTTCCACCGATCATAGTTACTTATTAAAAACTCCCTCATGCCCGTTTTATCAGCCATATGGTACTGCCTAATAATCCTCATTTTAATATCTTCCTTTCTTTCACATTTATTTTTAACTACCACAAAAACAGCTTCGTGATCACTAATACCATCTATTACTTCAGTTTCTCTATAGAGCTCATCTGGTTTTACCAGCACCACATCCAGAATATTCTTCCCTGTAGTTGCTTCCATCACTTTCTGAATCAGATGCCCTTCCCATATTAACTTATTTGCCATTTGTTAGTCATGCTTCCTGTCGTTCGCATTACCTTCCCAATTGACATTTGGTAAATTGAGATCACCCGCTACAATCACGTTCCTTTCCTTATCGTTTCTCACACAGCTGAATATCTTATTAAATAATTCTGAATCAGCGTCTGCGCTACCCTTTCCCGGTCTGTACACTCCAAAGACATCAAGTTGCCCATTATCTTTAGAGATGAGCCTTACCCCTAGAATTTCATGTTTGTCATTTTTAACTTTTTCGTAGCTAACAAATTCTTCTTTCACCAGAATAAATACTCCCCCTCCTACCATTCCTATCCTATCTCTACGATACACGCTCTAGTTCTGTGAGAAATTTCTGCATCCATTATACCATTTTTCAGCCATTCTATTACCATTGTTAATTTCTTTTTTCAGGTAAGTTGAATCGTCGTCATCGTCGGCTGCAACTCATATCTGAGTAAACATATTCTTAAGGGCAAAAGATCTACATGGATCAACGCCCCGAACAAACAGCATTAAAAATAAAAAATAAATAAAAACATATTCTTCAGCATTTGAGATTTTCACACTCACAAAGCTTTGTGAATATGTTTCATATGACTTAGTAGCCCAATCTTGGCATGAAACATACATCCACACAGATCACATGAAATGGTTGGGGGAGGGTGGAATTGAGCTTGACGGAACTTCTGTGCTTATCGTTTATCCTCTTCATGTCCCTGTAGTTCCTCTTCAAACACTGAAAGTGATGTAGAAACAGTGTGCCAAAAAAGTGTACGATTCTCAGCAAACATATCACAGGATTGAATGTTAATTCCAGCACTTTTCATAGTATACTTTTAAAGGAGATTCTTAATACCTATTCCCACATCTGTAACATCTTCAGTTTTTGAGATATACATAAGTATCCCCATAAAAAGAATTCAACCCCTTGATCAGTCCTTCACCCACCCTCACTCTCATCTAAGTGTATTTTCCAAAAACAAACATACATGTTCCTTTATTTTTAAAGGAGATTCCAAATATCAATTTTCACGTCTGTAACATCTTCAGTTTCTAAGATATAAGTATCCTCACAAAAAAAAAAATTCAACTATTTTTCACTTCTGTTCACCCCTGTTAAGTGTCTACTCCGCAAACAAAAGTGTACAGGTTCCTATATCTTTAAAGGACTTTCCAAATACCAAGTTTCTTGTCTCTAACATGTTAAGTTTTGACAGATAATGTAGATATACTGGTACTCATTTTAAAAATTGACCTGCTTTTCCAATTCTTTTCAGCACTTTAACTGGATTTTCCAAAAGAAAAAAAAACATGTTTCATTATTTTTAAAGAAGATTCCAAATACCAGTTTTCATGTCTGTATGTCTGTAACACCTTCAGTTTTTGAGATAAATGTATACTCATAAGAATAATTCATTAATGATATCATCTTAGGGAGACTACGTTGCCCGTTCGAAATATCATCGTCACTAAAGCCGGCAAATGCTTGCGCTTCACCTAGAACAGATTTCCATGATCGTGCGAGCCTAGTAGCGGTAATTTTGTCCCATAACTTATTGACTGCATGAAGAGGATCCAACAAACTGAACTCTTTCCAAAATTTTGGAATATCGATGCCTTCCTCAACAAATTGCTGTAACAGAGATGACCTGTAGTTCTTCTTTAAAGCAGCAATAATGCCTTGGTACATAGGTTCGAGAACAGAAGTTACATTAGTAAGAAGGCATTTCACATAAATATCACCTTCTTTAATTTCACTTTCGTGTGGATGAGAAGGCTCATTTGTCAATCAAGAGCACTGCTTTGATTGGCAGTGACTGCTTAATTAGGTAAGCCGTCACTTGTTTCACAAAATGATTGTGAAACCAGTCCTTAAATATCTGTGTGTCCATCCACGCTGCCTTTTGATGGTAGTACTGAAAAGGTACATTCTCTCGTTTGAAACAACGGGGATTTCTAGATTTCCCCATCGCTAATAATTTTAATTCATGATCACCACTTGCGTTAGCACACACCATAATGGTTATTCTCTCCTTGGATGTTTTGCGGCCTGGGGCTTGCTGTTCTTGTTGCATCACTAATGTTCGGGTCGGTAAACATTTCCAATACAACCCTGTTTCGTCTGCATTGTAAAGTTGTCTAAGGTCAAGCTGTTCTTTTTCAATGAATGATTGAAATTCCTGTGCAAACTTTTCAGCAGTACCTGTGTCTGCGCTGAGACGCTCTCTGTGAATAGCAATTTCTCATATTCCGTAGCGTTTCTTAAACCGCATAAGCCAGCCAGAAGATGATTTAAAATCGCCTTCTAAGCCAAGAGCATCATGAAAACGTTTTGCTCGCTCAGCACACATTGGGCTGGACACAGGAATACCTTCCGCTCGTTTTTGATTAAACAACCGTATCATGGCTTAATCTAGATTTGCATAGTCCGATGCTCTCACTGATTTCTGGCACGATGAACCATCACAATTAGCAGAAAATTTGATGAGGGTTTCCTTTTGCTTCTTCATGTCTCTCACTGTTGTTTTACCCACACCAAACTCGCAGGCTAAATTTGATGACGCCTTGCCTTCCTCCAGTCTTTCTATAATTTTCAGTTTTTCACTGACAGTTAACCTTTTACATTTTATTTTTCGACCACGCATATTGAAAACTCTTACTACAGTACTGACGTATTCGAAACTTCAAGAAGACTTCCACACTCCATTCACACTTCTCAAGTACAGTAGCCTACAATACATTCGCAGCCTGCGCACCTACCCTTCACTTGGCTTACAGTTCAGTGACCTTGGGCTGTGGGGAAAGGGAGGGTAAATTCTGAGTGCATTCCTCTTTCAGTGGAAGTCCAACTCTTCAACTGCTGCCTGGTGGGAAGGTTGGTGGGAACAGATCGTCCAATCAATCAAAAAGAGCCCTTCATCGTGTGCTGGGAAGAGCATTTCTACACTATGAAGAATAATATGTATATTATATGTGACTGCGAAGCTGTCATAAACTCTCGACCACTCACTTACATGCCAGAAAATGATGACGATTTGAGTCCAATCATGCCTAGCATGTTTCTACAATACATGGCCAATGTGGGTACTCCATATTTGGACTTGATAGATGAGTAGTGGTTGTCAAAAGAATCAGTTATGTTCAGCAACTACGCCAGGACTTGAGGAAGTGATTCATGGACGAATATCTGGGCCACCTTGTACATTGTCATCAAAAATCAAATGGCAAAGCAACAAAAATCAAGAAAGAGGACATTGTGCTCATTGGCTATGACTGGAAGAGGTGGATTGAGTGGCCCGTTGACAAGGTACTTGAAGTATATCCTGGAAGAGATGTTGTGGTAAGAGTGGTACGGTTGAAGATTTCTGGTGATCTTACTCGGCCTTTGTAGAGACACTACTTGTTGGAAAGATCTTCACGTTGCTGGCATTAGTGACAGTCTTTCAACCCTTGTTGCCTCTACTGAAGGAGGTGCAGGTGACGAGAAGCGAAAGAAGAGTAAAATTTCCTGAAAAACTAAACCTGTGAGATTAGTAGATTGTTATTTCCTCCAACAGTCAGGAGGGGAGGATGTCAGAAACCAGCATAATAGGTGGTGGCAGTGGTGAAAAGTCTACAACAAGGGTAGTGCATGAGAGTCTGAAATGAAAATTCACAGCCTGTTTCCAGTCATTTGACCGGGTCAGGGATGGAATGAATGAAGCCCCTATCAAGCGGCGAGGATAGGAACAGTGCCGGCTGCCGAAGCCTGTCGCACTCCTCTGGGGCAATGATAAATGACTGATAGATGAAATGAAATGTGAATGGAGAGTGTTGCTGGAATGAAAGATGACAGGGAAAACTGGAGTACCCGGAGAAAAACCTGTCCCACCTCCGCTTTGTCCAGCACAAATCTCACATGGAGTGACCGGGATTTGAACCACGGTATCCAGCGGTGAGAGGCCGGCGCACTGCCGCCTGAGCCACGGAGGCTTCTTGCATGAGAGTCTAACCCAACAAATATTGTCCATTCCATGAATTGGGTTAAGTTCATATTTATGATGATAATATCTTTAGGGGAAACTGTCAAGGTCATCAGCCTTCATGTTTAAGACCTTATCCTACTGGTGACATGCACAAATGATTTGGGTGTGAAGTGAGAGTGATAAACTAGTTAAAAATCTGGCAGTCAATAGGAAACGCCAGGAGAGGTTACAGCTACCTTTCCTAAGACAAATCTTGTGCTGTAGCTAACAATGTAGAATGTGTCAATTAACCACTCCACTTACTCAGGGACCAGTTCATAAACTGAGTCAATAACTAGCCTGAGTGATATACTAGAGAATTTTACAAACATGGTTGAACATGAACTATGAATTAAAAGAAACATAATCTTTATAACAAACACCTCACAATCATTCAATTCAACATTATCTAGAGCAGTTATCTCAAACTCAAACCCTTTGAAGGACAATTTTTAGATTTGTAGGAATAATGAATTAAAGGCCTGAAAAAAATTACAATTTTTCATGAGGTACAAACTTTTACTAGGTACTCAATATAGGTAAGAAAACATATTAACATACAGGTAAATCCCGTTACACGTGGATTCGTTATCCGAGATTTTGCATATACGCTATTTTGGTTTTAAGTCTAGTGCTGCCATCTGTTAACAGTATGTGGAAACTGTACTTCTTTAAGGCGGGTACAGACATGTATGCCGAACTCTCTAACGTACACTACGTCGTGTGCCAATGTTAAACAGGGCAAGCGCAACTCTAAGTGCATCTTCTGTCATGTTTGTCAAGACCGGAATCGTCAGTTCCGGTCAGTAAAGCAGTGTCCGGCTCCATGGCTAAATGGTTAGTGTGCTGGCCTTTGGCCACAGGGGTCCCGTGTTCGATTCCCGGCAGGGTCGGGAATTTTAACCTTGATTGGTTAATTTCGCTGGCACGGGGGCTGGGTGTATGTGTCGTCTTCATCATCATTTCATCCTCATCATGACACGCAGGTCTCATACGGGAGTCAAATCAAAAGACCTGCACCTGGCGAGCCGAACATGTCCTTGGACACTCCCGGCACTAAAAGCCATACGCCATTTCAGTAGAGCGGTGAAGTTGCACTTGACAGGTTTCGTGTTTAAAGTGCTGGGTAAAAGGAAAGAAAGTGTGCCTGTCGAAGGAAAGAAGCATGTACCAAAGTTGTATTCGTTAGAAACACAGATGTGTTGGATCGCTATGAGAAAGGTGAGCATATTGTTGACATTCAGCATGCTTTAGGACTTAGTGAATCCATTGTGAGAACTATTCGTGAAAATGCGGAATTAAAAGAAATAAGTTTCATAATGATAGATCCATATTGAACTGTGATTACAATAGAGTAAAATAATATATTATTATTGGTCCACCTTTTCAATACAAAATGAAAATTATATAGGGACTAGTTTCGACCTAGTAATAGGTCATCATCAGCCTGAAGTAAATTAAAGCGTAAATATCGAAGAAAACATAAACAATGTAAACACAAGTACAGTCTTTTTAAAGGTACATACCATGTGGGAAGTTGAGTAGAGATATATTAAAAATAATAACTCTTCCAATTGACGAAGCACTGATCTCTGAATGAACAACATTATCGCTTAAGAACCAAGTTTTTTCGATTTCCATTTCTACAATTTATACGACGCACGGGACTTTTTTAAGGATCTCTATTTTTTAACATAATATAGCGCTTCTCTGGTTTCCTAAGCCTCCACGCGCAACAATTGCCTTGTTCCAAAAAACTGAAGAGCCTTTCCAACATCCATGTATTTTGACGTCTATCAATACCTTATAAAATACGACGTAATCTTCTTCGAATATACAACAGCTAAGAAGAAGCCAGCATTCAACCTACTATTCTTCTTTATTACATCATTTAGTGCACAGTGGTCTTTTATAATATACGGCGCACCGAAGTTTACATAACTTCCGCTCAGTGCTTCGTCAATTGGAAGAGTTATTATTTTTAATATATCTCTACTCAACTTCCCACATGGTATGTACCTTTAAAAAGACTGTACTTGTGTTTACATTGTTTATGTTTTCTTCGATATTTACGCTTTAATTTACTTCAGGCTGATGATGACCTATTACTAGGTCGAAACTAGTCCCTATGTAATTTTCATTTTGTATTGAAAAGGTGGACCAATAATAATATATTATTTTACTCTATTGTAATGCGGAATTAATTCGAAAAACTCCTCAATCTTCTAACTTACGTGTGACTACAGTGACCAAATCTTGCTCGGAAGCGATGGAAATGGATTGAGCAACACAACCAATAACACGTGCCTCTCTCTTGAGCTGCTTTTCAAGCTAAAGCCAAGAGCTTGTATGCAGAGTTTAGTTTATTATTGTGTGTTTCAGTGTCACATTTTTAACCGTCTTACTAATAAACGGTGTATAACTTTTATACAAGGTTTATATACCGTTTATGTGAAATTCGTTACTAATAAACCGTGTATAAGCCTCCTGTGTATACATCTGTTATAGTTATTCATTGAATTGCTTATACAGACCAGGACCCTAGTATAAACGTTGTATAGCAGCGAGTCAGCGAGCGAACAGCAGCGAGTAGCGGAAAAAGTAACGAGTGATCAGTTTATTTTCGTGTGGTATTTGCTGTCTGCAGTGATATAGTCGTGGTGAAATATTCAATTTATCCATTTAATTGAACGCACGTTGAAATAATGGACGATAACATTTATGATCTTCACGATATTTTAAATATAGAAGACGTACATCATTTAGAGGTTATGGAGGCAAGACATCCTCGTAAAAAAAAAAACATTTTAAGAGACGGAATGACCCATTTCTCCTGGATGATGAGAGTTTCAAAATGAAATATCGATTTACCAAGGAATATGCTCGAGTTGTTATTGACATAGTCAGAAATGACTTAACAAAAGACCCAAGAGGTGGCTCTATATCGTGCGAACTTCAAGTTCTCACAGCTCTTCGTACATGGGCGCGGAATGAGGTTAGTAATTACCGTACTATTAGTGACGTCATTACTACTTGTGAGAATAATATACCGCTGAAATATGTGTATTACTATTCTATTCTTCTTTATTCGAACATTCTGTTGTAATAACTCTTTCTTTGTCTACAGGTACAAGATGATTCGGCTGATATTCACGGCATGAGTCAACAGACTGTATCAAACATTTGCCGCAGGGTAGCCACTGCTCTCGCTAGTAGAGCAAATGAATACATTAAGATGCCGTCAACAAATGCTGAGCAGGAAGAAGAAATCCTGAAGTTTAGAAAAATATGTGGATTCAGGAGCGTTATAGGTGCTATCAACTGCACTCATATTAGAGTGAAAAAGGTGCCGGGAGAAGTATCACAGTAGTATATCAATAGGAAGGGGTATTATTCCCTCAATGTTCAGATAGTGTGTGATGCATCGTTGCGAATAAGGGATATTGTAGCAAGTTGGAGGGGAAGTACACATGACAGCAGAATTTTTCGTGAAAGTCGAATTAAGCAATGCTTTGAGAGGGGTGAATTTAAGGGACGCCTTTTGGGAGATTCTGGCTATGCCTGCACACCTTATTTATTTATACCAGTGTTAAATCCCAGTACTGCTAAGGAAGAAAATTTCAATAGAACCCATATCCGTACGAGAAATGTAGTTGAACGGTTTTTCGGAGTGTGGAAGCAACGATTCAGGTGTTTGTTGAAGGGTTTCAACACTAGTTTGAAAAACACAAAAATCTGTGTTGTAGCACTTGCTGTGCTACATAACATTGCCATTGATATGGGTGAAGACCTTGATGAGGAACCTGTCATTATCCCAGAACAACGCATTGTAGCCGGAGCTCCCAATGCGCGAGGTAATGCTGTCAGAGCAGCTTTCATTAATGAGTGGTTTTGAAAAAAAAAAACTGTAAAGAATCAATAGTTTTTATTGCAAATGTTTTATTAAGGCCTATTAATTATTTCTTTCAACATAATAAATTTACAAATTTTTTAACAAGGCATGTTTTTTTAAAAGGAGAATTTCCATTTTTAGAGAATGTTCTTTTTGTTTCTGCTCTCTTTCTTCCTCCAAATTCTTCATTTGCATTTGGTGCTCCTTAATCCTTACTTCATTCTCCTGCTCCAAATTTCTCATTTTCAACAAGTGCTCTTCTTCCTGTAGCTTTATGAGAACAGCTGATCTTTCCTCTGCTATCTTTTTAATGGACAGCTTGTAATCTTCACTTTCCTGGAATATAAAGTAGGTTATGATTAGTGGTAATTTCTTGGTTCAATTGAAGTAGAACATAGAAAATGCAGGGAAGGGTGAATAAGATGGATAGATCATCGTGGAAACAAGGATTAAGTCACACGTTCAAACTGGTTTATTTATTAGTTTATAAGATTAGGGTGGTTTTCATAGCTCATATATTAACACATATGAATTGGGATTACCCACCCGGCATAGACACCCCATTATGTTACACACAAACATACACACGTGTGCAGAGAGAGAGAGAGAGAGGGATAGAGAGAGAGAGAGAGAGAGACAGACTGATGACTACGATGTCCTAATTCCCTAAATGAAGTAACAAGTACATGCTGCTACTAAAGATCATCTGCGGATGAGAAAAGGGTAAATCTTTATCTAAGGCTCACCAGCGCAGAACAGCTGTTTAATGTCCATTTGTCACTGATTAGTTTATAGGATGATGTAACAATGTCTTGGTTGCTACGGTAATAAACAAGTTACTGTTGAAAATGGCCGTCGGTGTTTGTGGACATAGCAAATTAAGGTATGTTCTATGTCGGTATAAATGTTTCTTTTTCCTATATCCTTCTTTATGTGTGTATGAAACCTTTTCTAGTGACAGAGCCATTGGTCTCGATACGTTAGGTCTGGCTAGTCAGAAAATCATTGGTCAGTGACAAAGCCATTGGTCTGGATTGGTTAGACCATTGGTCAGTGACAAAGCCATTGGTCTGGACTGGTTAGACCATTGGTCTGGATCAAGCAAAGGGGGCCTGGGGGCGTCCAGGTTAGAAGCCGCGAAGCGGCCCTAGGCCTCTCGTATCCAGCGTGCCACCTCCATTGGTCTGGGCAGTTGTGTATTTCTTGTGCGCGGGTTGGTAACGGAATTCACTTCTTGTTCTTTCTTCTTTGTCATTTAGGCCCACTGAGGACCACGGGGCTCGTATCTACTCTTGGGTAAAGTTGTTGCTTTCTTCTTCTTCCAATACTCCTTCATTTGCAGACTATGAGCCAGCTTTCTCTCCTCGGTCCACTTAGTTCCTGTAGTCTTCTTACTTGTAAGGGACGTTGGGAAAACTCCGTGTCGGATGGCTTGACGGAACAGTAGTCGGTCATGAGTTTGTCCCGGTGGGATATCTAGTTGTTCCATATCTGACTTAACTGACGTGATCCATTTGTTCTTAGAAGCCTTGCCTCTTCCTGTTACTGTGAATATCCTGTTGGTGAGTCTTTCGGAATCCAGACGGGCCAAGTGTCCGTAAAAGGTCAGGCGCCTTTTCCTTATAGACGTGACGATGTCCTCCTGGTGTTCATACAGTTCATTATTATGGCGGATTCTGTAAGTGCCTCCTTCCTCTCTGATTGGTCCTAATATCCTCCTCAGGATCTTCCTCTCTTTTAACTCCAGCTTTTTGAGTGGGCCCTTCCTAGCCATTACAAGGCACTCAGAAGCATACAGAACAGATGGTTTGACTACCGAGTTGTAGTGTCTGAGCTTGAGGTTCTGGGAGAGGCACTTAGATGAATAGATATTACAACACGAGTGATAAGCCCTTTCAAACTTGGTACATCTGGCATCTATGGCTGGGTTCTCGCTCTGATTCGCAGAGATCCATTCTCCCAAGTACGTAACCGCAGGTACTTTTCGTATGGTAGCGCCTGTGAGAGGAACTGTAGAAGGGGCCTCCTTGATATTGGTCATAAATTCAGTCTTCTGGATGCTGATTTTCAGACCAGTCTTAACTGCTACACAATAAAGACTCTGTAAGTTGTATTCACTTACTTCATTGCTAGGAGTGACGTCATATCCCATAGTGTCTCACCCAATGGAAAAGCTTGTACGTAGTAAGGCGATGGACTATGGCGCGTGATAACTTCTATTAGGTTATAAAAGCAAAATTACTTCTGGGGGATAGCAGGTGGGTTCTTAACTGTCGCAGTGAACACATCGCTCCTCCACTAGGTATTCCACTTAAGATTTCCAACATATTACATCCTTATAATGCTATAAAAGTAATGTAAGTCTTACTGAATTTCTACCCACTTAAGCGACTGCAGCTATCGAGCCAATTTCTATAGAACACTTTTCTGCCTTGACAATACTGTACATATTTTATTATACTTAATTACATTGGTCTTGATACGTTAGGTCCGGCTAGTGAGAAAATCACTGGTCTGGATTCGTTACGTATAATAAAATATGTAAAGTATTGCTAGTTGCTTTACGTCGCACTGACACAGATAGGTCTTATGGCAACGATGGGACAGGAAAGGGCTAGGAGTGGGAAGGAAGTGGCCGTGGCCTTAATTAAGGTACAGCCCCAGCATTTGCCTGGTATGAAAATGGGAAACCACGGAAAACCATTTTCAGGGCTGCCGACAGTGGGGTTTGAACCTACTATCTCCCGAATACTGGATACTGGCCGCACTTAAGCGACTGCAGCTATCGAGCTCGGTGTAAAGTATTGACAAGGCAGGAAAGTGGTCTATAGAAATTGGAACATAATAGGTCAATACGGACAGGATTAACCAACATGGTGAAAATAATCAATTCTGCAGCTATCGAGCTCGGTGAAGGGGATATTATTGTGATATTCTGCTGCAATATCGATAAGCTACTATAAACAGGTGCCTGTAGCCCAACTGTAAAGAATATTAGTCCACTTTCTGTCCGACTTGTGGCCTGTCATGTTAACGAGCAAGTCGAGTGAAACTGTACTGATGTTTTTATCGTCAGAGTAGAACACTGAAAACAATTACGTCGCACAGCACGCCCAGTACTAGTGCAACTGATACCAGTGTATACAGTAGTATAGTTCGAAAGATGGTTTATAATGTTTTTCTTGTTTCTTCCAAAAATACGCGCTTGAAGAAAACCACCGACAATTGAACTTATCTTGACATAGGCGAATTCGAAAGGGACGTTGTGCGATACACAAATCTTGAATTTTACGATAAAGGAATTTCCCAACAGGTAAGAAATTTGAAATTTTTCAACCCATTATAACTTAATTAACTTGGAAGGTGACAGTGATAATGATGATAGTAAGGCAGTGATTGTGACGGGAGGAAGAAGATAGACCATTAGTAGCTGTGCTCCTGAAATAGGAAATTATCTAACGAAGGTATGTTGTTTAAAATCTATTATTTTTAGTAGCATGTTCATTTTTCTTTTATATTCTATTAAGAGCCTTTTATAATAGATACATGAAGGTGTTGTTAGTCATCAGCTTTAGAAAAACGTTGATGAGATATTAGAACATGTTTTGTGATATACCTGTTTCCTTAAACTGAATGGAAATCGTCTATATTTAAGCCAGTCTGCTATCAATTTCAAGACAGGAATAACCTGTGTATAATCCTGGAAATTGATTACTGCTATTTCCTTTAAAAAGCTATGAAATGCATATAACTCAGCATAAAATTATTATTTTTGTCTCTATATATTTATAAAAATGTCCCCATCCATGACAATTGCACTCGAACTCCCAAAAGTCAAACATTTCTCAGAGTGCTCCTGGCATTTTACAAGCGAAGAGACAACCTGTCCAAATAATGCAAAGTCTTACCTACTTAATATGAAGTAAATCACACACGGAAAGAGAAAAGAGCAACCGGTGAAGGAGACTAAAATTGGTCCACATAGCCTACAAGGCAGTAAAACAAATCCATGACATTGCTTACCGTACTGCTAATTTCTCAATCCAGGCTCAAAATGCTAAAAAGCTTTTGCTTTGTTTTTCCTGCACACTTACATTTAGTAGCTGCCTCTTTCTCTTGAATCTTCTCTCACGTTATACAGGCGGCGGCGTTTCTTTTCCAATGGAGGGGGTTGATGGCGCGCTTTTCTCTACGCTGCTTGTCTTGTCATTACTTATGTCTTCACAAGCAACCTCCAGTGCCTCTTTGCTCCTGGGGAGATCAGGAGCATGGGAAGAATCTCCCTCCCAGTCCAATACTACCTTGACCTGTAAAGTAATTATAATAGTATTAAGTAAAATTAGTGAGATCTGTTGAGAAAATTGAGAAAGAAAGAAAGAAAGAAAGGAAGGAAGTAGCCTACCTCAGGAAAAGTGCCATTGCTATCAAACTCATTTGTATCCTCTTCAAACTCCAGAGGTATCATTTCCACTACATCAGTAGCGTCTTTACATGGACTGGGAGGTTTCGGCCCACCCCCTGTTTGGAATACAGCTTGGCGGTATTCCGACAGGACTTTCTTTGATTCCAGCTTTATGCATCGCCACTGCTGTTTTAATTCGGGCAGACACCTTTCACGTTGATTGAGCTCCATAAATCTTCAAATAAAACAGAGCAGATATTAAAATGTTAACAATTACAATGACGAAGATTCAGACACAACAGTAACATAATATGGTAAATGCTTACGACAATAGAGTTCATACTGACATTTCCTCCTGGGACATTTTGCACATATATTACAAGAAATATTTTAATCCTCACCTCTTATAAACTGGTTCTATGCAGCGATCTTGGATTTATTGGTGTTTGTATCTGTCCTTTTGCATTCAATAATTGACACATAATCCTTAATAATATCTTTCAACAAATTCTGCAAAGAAAAGAAAAGAAAAGACACATGATTTTCTTCGCATATCACTCACGGGCATACTTTGTAGTTGAATACGCAGATATGATGTATAAATGCCTAATAGAAACTTTTTTGATCAAACCTTTCTTTTAGCTACAAAACAGTTTTTCCTTTCTCCTGACTTTTGCTGTAATAGTTACTCTCCAGTTTAGCATTGAAAAGGGTACACATTCCAATGCAGTAGACAGTGTTTTCAGTGAGTGAGAATCTTCATTGAGTGGAAGAAGGGACACATTCCTGGAATAAGTCCCCTTTCCAACTCAATGCTGCGCCAGCTGTCAGCGCAGGTCAGTTCTGTGATACGAAGCAATAGTGCGTTATTGTTGACAATCATGTTAACAAACTATTAAGCGTGTTATGAGCCGTACACAGCATTTTGTATCTCCATACTTAAAAATCTGTTATAATGAGTGGCTGGTGATGTCTGAGTCATATAGTGAATCTGCAGAACCACAAGGAAAGAATGGTAAGGTAAATAAAGACCAACATGCTAGACAAATGGAAAAAAAAAAAAAATCCCACGTGTAGAGGCGAGGAGTTGTAACCTCAACATGCTTATTGGCTGAAGCCAAGAAAACTGGCCCTCATTGCAGTTACAGAAAAAGATGTATACCGCAGTTTTCAGAGGAAGAGAGAAATAGCATTATACCATGGTAAACCAAAGAATGAACAAGGCACGTTTGAGTTCATCGATGGTGTAGTCCAACTAACCTTCAAGCACCTTTTCTTTTTGGCTTTTGTGTATTCCTTTCAGGTACTTGTTAAGGCCAGCAAAATAAGTGTTCTTTTAAAGCTTGTCAAGTATATCCCAGACCAGTATATACTGTACATTTCTAGGAGGAGTGCCACACATGGCTAACAGCAGCAGCTGATGACCAGGACAATGAATAACTATAAAAGAAATGATGGTTGGGCGTATTTTTGTGTGATAATGTATTGCTGCTTAATAGACTTTTGAAACCGTGAGTTTATTATACATTACCTGCCTCTACAAAGATCTTTCTCAAATTTGAGTATAAAAAGGGACGTACTTCTTGGCATTAAAAAAAATTGTATAACTTGAAAACCGTACATAATATGATTTCCATACTTTGTAATTGAATACGCAGATATATGATGTACAAATGCCTAATAGAAACTTTTTTGATCAAACCTTTCTTTTAGCTACAAAACAGCTTTTCCTTTCTCCTAAAAAGTAAGAATTTTGGAATGTGTACACTTTTCAACTTGCCGATTCAATTAAAATTGCTTACCTTTTCCGTACTATCCCAGTTAGGAGCTCTTGACCTTTTCTTAAGCTTTTCCATTTCATTCGTGCCGTTCATTTCTCACGCAAGCTGAAGAAATGTTGATGTTGATATCAATACAAGCCAATGCAATATCCCGCTCTCTCGGTTTGTGTTGCCACTGCCTTTTCGATATGCCGTGCTACTGCGCGATTTTCAGGAAAGTTTTGCTCGTAGATAACCAGCAGAAGCGATCATAAAGGCGGTGAACATGCGAAACATGTCAGTGAACTACAGGAAGAGATTCCTACGCCTTCGTAGAGCAGCGAACGAGTGTACACCTGTTGTATAGTAATACAATGCGTATACCACATTTATTAGTAAGAAAAATTTAAAACGCTTATACAGGGTTTATTCACTGTATAACTGAACAAGTGTTAAACAACTGTATAAGGACTTTTTATTAGTAAGACCGTTAGTGTATAAAGGTTGCATTAACGTAAGTTTCAAAAACATATTCATGGTTTTTTTTTTTGTAAAAATAATCTCTGCTATTTTAAATTTAATATGTGAGTAAACGGAAACCTAACCTTACATTTTACATATAAAATGAGTCTCGATTTACACAAATTCGGTATGCGCGGCAATTCCGCAGAATGTAACTATCGCGTATAACAAGGTCTATCTGTACTATTTAAATATGGTGGTTAAAACATTGACATTTCAATTATCAAAGGCCCATTGCAAAATGTTACAATTTCTGACCAGAAACACGGGCAAGCTTTAGTGTTACTAGATTATCTATATTAGGAGAAATACTTTTTAACATGCCACTTTTAAAATTAAAACATACTGCAGGCTGCAAATTAGTATCAGCCAACCGGCGAGTTTCAGACAGCTGATCTAAAGCAGTCATATTCATATAAAAATGTTCTCCACCCTTTTGATACTACCACAGTTTTAAAAAAAGAGGGAGAGCGAAAGAAAATTCTATTCCAAAAGTCTAATACCCCAAAATAGCAATATGATGAAATATATGGCTACTCACGTGAAATGCTCTTCTTCATCGAGTACCAGTCGGACCACACATCACCGCTCCAGTGACCAGCATAATGTCCATGGCCAGAGAATGTAGAACGTGAGATAACAAATGGCCGAAGGCCACGTATTTCAGCCAGTGCACTGTTACATACATAAGTCATGATAAGCCAAGATAAAAGAAATTTAAAAAAAAACACTGCACCATGTTTTGTTGCAGAAAATGAAATACTCACAAGCTGGTGACAATGGCTTCAGAAAATCCATACAGGTTGTGCGTGTTATAGTGACTGCCAGCTTCCTGAAGAGATGACATGCAGAGTGTCTTATAAAACAGTTTTTGGCCATCTACAGCAGGTACATAAGGAGGATAATCCAGATTATTTTTTGGACAACCAGCAGCAGTACCCGAGTAGAAATTTGACGGCTCATTCATGTCCTATATCAGGGCAGAAAATTTGGAGTCAGATGGTAGTAGTCACACTAAATAAGTTAATTCCTCATAAATATGATCGAAGTAATAAAATTTTATTCCACCCCCCCCCCCCTTTGTAATTTAGTTCCTTCTACACAGGAAAAATTTTAAAACATAGTACAAATTGTATATACAGTACACTATTAAGCATGCACAAACATAACTATGAAATACAAATCTAAAAAAACATACTTTTACACTTCATGTTTGTATACTACAAACTTTCTGCGCTGAAGTATAACTATCTACTGCAGTAGTTGGGTCAAAATTAAGGATACATTTTTATTTTATTAAACTTAATGTTGCACTGACACAGATAGGCTTATGGCAATGATGGGATAGGAACCAGCTAGGAGTGGAAAGGAAGAAGATGTGGCCTTAATTAAGGTATAGCCTCAGCATTTGTCTGGAGTGAAAATGGGACACAACAGAAAACCATTTTCAGGGCTGCCAGCAGAAGGGTTTGAACCCACTACCTCTGGAATGCAAACTGATAGGTACGTGACCCAAATCATGCTCGGTAAATTACAGATAGTACAAATCCTTAGCAAATCATCCAGTGACTCTGTCCAGTGAATTTCTGGAGTCATTCTGACAGCTGAAGCCTCTCTGGTACTGGTACAACTGCACAGAATATGAGAAACAGTTGCAAATCTGGGAACCTTGCTACAAAGGTTTGTTTGAATATTTTCCAACATGTAGTTAAGAGACACTATGAGAAATAATCACTCAAAATGACTTAGCCAATCTTTGTTGAATTTACTTTTAACACAAAAATATGTTTTGATGTCTTCTTTTAGTTTCACAGAACAGGAACGTGAACTAGTTTCAACACTGTTACAGCCCCATTCACACTTGCTTTGTTTTGGAGATTTGCATGTTGGATACAGTCTGGTCATCAATAACATTTTCATTGTTAATATTAGCTCTTTAGGAAAGGACAGATGATTACTTAATTGCAATGTATATGAAACAAAGTAACAGGAAAAACTTAAAACAATTGTGGACTCGACTAACAATGAACGCATTGAAAGTACCACTAACAAAAGAATGTCTAAATACAAGAAATAGAAAGACTAACATACACCATTGGGGAATCACTGTTATTCGCTGTTGTCATTCAAGGAGAGCCAATGTTTTATAAATACTAAAACTTGGATATCTGTTTCAAATTCTTGGTCGTCAATGACAACTGGAAATATTGGATCCTGACATATCAAAACAAACAATAAGTTTCTACCAAAGAATTCAATAAACATTATTTAGCACACTTAAAGACAATAACGGGTACTTAAAAGTCCTCAGTCCCTTAAGCTAAAAGTTAACTACACAATTTGAGGGAGTGATCATCAGGAAAAGGTCTCAATCTAATGAGTAGCTAAATTGTAATAGCTCTCTATGGCATCCTAAGAAAGTCACATCCGTGATCACTGACTGTTAGCTTCAGTATAGTACACCTGACATACTCAGAACCGAGCGAGTTGGCCATGCAGTTAGGAGCACGCAGCTGTGAGCTTGCATTCGGAAGATAGTGGGTTCAAACTCCACTGTCGGCAGCCGTGATAACGGTTTTCTGTGGTTTCCCATTTTTACACCAGGCAAACGCTGGGGCTGTTCCTTAATTAAGGCAGGCCATAGTCGCTTCCTTCCCATTTCTAGGCCTTTCCTATCCCATCATCGCCATAAGACCTATCTGTGTCGGTGCAAGATAAAGCAACTTGTTAAAAAAAAAAAAAAAAGAGAGAACATACTCGGAATAGAATTCTATTTGGCCAGCAGTTTAATGTTGAACTGACTTAGATAGGTTTTTTGTAATAATGGGACAGAAAAGGGTTAGGACTAGGAAGTAACCAGCCATGGCCTTAATTAAGTACAACCTCAGCATTCATTGGTGTGAAAATGAGAAAGCACAGAAAACTATCTTCAGGGCCGCTACCATCTAAATGCAAGCTTACACCTATGTGGCCTGTATCTTGCAGGCAACTCACTCTGTAATATATAAATTTAATTTATAACCACAGTTGAAATAATGGCTCATTTAATGGAAAAGGAAGGAAGGGTATCTCTTTATCCATACTTGGTTGATCCCGGGCAACTTCAACCTGCTCTTGAAGAATGATTCTTTAAGATCATTTATTTTTATCATTTATGCCGTATGTATGTCTATTCCATATTATTTCAAACATCTCTATCTTGAGCAACTTGATACTAACATGTTCCAACTGCCTGTTTCAGTGATCTCCTACAGGGTGTTCCAACAATCCTCTTGCTTTCTCATGGTCTCCAATGAACAACCCTTGGTGCCCATCAGACGGGATCTTACTGGGCCACACATCCTACCCATTGATAATTTGGCAACTCTACACAAGAAGTCTTTCATATGTATTCTTCCTTGTATATCTTCAAATCTGGTCTTATTACTGAGGTTAACACCCAGCATGAGTCTCTCCATTGCTCGTTGTGTGGATTGTAGTTTGAACAACCTGAAGACTTTTCCATATCTATAACTGAACTATCACAAGACAAATATGCATCACACTGGTCAACTTCTCTCGATTATGTTCCTAATCTGTAGGCAGGCTATTGCGACAAATATTCACTACCCTTCACTTTACCACTCAACACAGAATACATTTCTAACTTTTGACTGGAATGTGAAATACAAGCACAGACAGGCTAACTGGGTTATTCAGCAACCTCACTGCTAACTGGCAAGCAAAACAAGAACATTCCTGAGGCTAATGGCCCCTGAAGATGCAATTTACCCTGTGAAGTTAAGAAATTCAAGTTATATTCCCGTTATTATACAACTTTCCCTAACCTGCCTCCTATGGCGAGGGCTCTTATCTGAGTTGGAGGTCACATTCCATTCAAAGGATGACAAAGAACATTTTCAGCGCATGGTAAAATGTGATCATACTAAGTGATACTAGCAAAAATTCGTGAAGTGGTGAAGTATTTTTATGTAAATTTAATACGTTGGGAATTGGGACTTTGAATTTATGATATACTACATACTGTGATATGATATTCTATATACTGTGTTATGAAGAATATGTCAAATTTATAAATAAATATGTAGGCCTAATACAAATCTGTAGATATGCAAATTTATTAGTACCATTCTTTGTTGAATTGCTAATTTTATAATAATTGTCTAATTCCTTTGTAAGGTTTAGAGAAATTGCATTCTGTTATACACCTTAGTATCAGGTTTATATCTGGGAGCAACCATTGCCAGAGCACATTCCTCTTTATTTAACAACAATCAGTGGAAAACATTTTACTTTTTTATTTTGGTGAGATTGTATAAACTGTTCATGGGTTGATTTTATTGCATGAATTAAAAGTAGTAAAATTTCACAATTCTGGATTAATTGTAGTGGCTTCTTTCTAAAACTTTCTTGAATGGAGTGCGACTTATGTTGAGCTGATATTCTATGTTTGTAGTGCTCTATCATACTCCTAAGCATTGGACAGCATTTACAACATTCCAGAAAGTTATTTCTTAGCATCCTTTAATGCCAATTGAAGTGTATAGTCAAAGCATGTCAAATGGTTAACATTGTTGTTCTTTAGAAAACCCAATGCACTTGCAATTTTTTTTTTTTTTGCATTGTCTGTAACATAAGAAATTGGCTATTTTCCTTGACTTTTCATTCTGAAGGCAAAAAGGCAACTTTTTCTGAAATTGCTTTGCAGTATGTTTCAGTGGAAAAGGACGGTTTCTAAACAAAAATGTTTCATTTCAAAGTCATTACCATGTCAAAGCAATAAATGGATCATTTGCCTTTGATGTCCATAAACCTGTAGTAATGACAAAGAGGTTAGCCCATTTTCAATGTCATTTTGCACTGTATATGAAATTTTTTGTCTTACATTTTCATAAAGTTTTGGAATAACTCAACAGGAAAATGTTGTTCTAGAAGGAATGTTGTTTTGGGGTTGGAGATGATTAATCAGTTTAACAAAAACCATTTTCTGCTATACTGGTGGGATAAAGGCTTCCTGCAAAGCATTCAATGGGATCATTCTGTGATTACATATATAATTTCTGCTCTTCATTTTCCTTCAAAAATGCTAAACCTGTAAATGATGCTTCATGTTGATGTATTACCGGATGGCGCTTTTAATGTTTTAAGTAGTAGTTACAAACCCCTTTGGTGTTTTTCTTTTTTTTCTTTTTTTTTTTTTTTTCTTTGGTGAAGTATTTCCAAATAACAGCTGTGTTTCAACCAAGTGTCAACTTTAAGACATTGTTTCTCCAAAACCCGTCACGTGATCAATCCAAATTTTAACATAATTTACAATGGGATATTTTAAATATAGTTCATAAATTTCAGAATTTTGTATTTCCAAGAAAAAGTTATCATTTTTCTAAGATAACTTTTACTTGGCTCGGGCTGGTTGAAAAATTGCGTTCTTGGCCACGTTATAATCTTTATGTATCCAATAGTTATGCTATATGACTATGAAATACATAAAGGATTTCACTTTTTTATATCAATTTGTATTTGTTGTGGCCAGGCTGCCATGGATGCGTAGCTGGCCCCTGCTACGTTGCCGCGATAGTGCCAGACACCGCCCCATGTCATGCCATGCTTGAAGTTGAGTCTACTGGTTACAGTTGCATGTACAGTGGCATTTGCTTCACTGTATGCTTAAGGCGTTCCTCCGGTATTTAATAATTACCTGGAATCATGATGGAAGCAAATGGCATTATGAGGTAATGAAAAACATTTCCCATCAGCTTTTCTCATGAGGGCTTTGGACCTCCAATGGTAGTTCTAAAATGCTTTTTTTCATACGTTTTATGTTATTTGCTTTTTATATTTTATTTTTAATAGTTTTTATCTGCGTATGTCTAATTATTTACAATATATACACTGGTTTGATTTAGCTCACAGTTTATCTGTAGAAACATCGTCATGAATTTATTATTCACACTAATCACTTTCAGTATCAGAACTTTCAAGACTGACTAGAACTGGCTGTATTTGAATCTTGTCAGGAAGGTGGTCTTTTCCCCAATAATATTTATCTATTTCTATGGCATGTTTTATAAATTTTTTCCAGAGCTCACGCGTTACAGAACGTAAGGTTTCTTGGCATAGGTCTCTTGTCACATTTATGCTTCGTCCCTTGTCTTGAACGTTTGCAAGGTTTATTTTTGCAATTTTGTTCTTCACAAAGGCCCAAATCAATTCTATAGTGTTCATTTCACAGTGAGCTACTGGCAGCCAGATAAGTTCAACATCATTTCTTAATTCTTTAGTGATTCATTCAATTTTCTTTTGAGACGTTCTGAAGTAGGGTTCGGCATGATGGAGGTCATAAACGAGATGAAGATGGTTTTCCGTGGTTTCCCATTTTCAAACCAGGCAAATGCTGGGGCTGTACCTTAATTAAGGCCACGGCCGCTTCCTTCCCATTCCTAGGCCTTTCCTGACCCATCGTCGCTATAAGACCTATCTGTGTCGGTGCGACGTAAAGCAACTAGCATAAATGAGAAATTCCTGCATAGTGGAGAATCATTTTCAGTAAATTTTTTCTTTAAAAATGAAATAGTTTTTGCCAACATACTCCTGCTTAAATATTCATATTCATCATCATTTCCCTTTATCCAGCTGGAGCCGGGTCGCATAAATATTATACGAAGATTGGGGCAAAAGTCATGGCAACTATTTTTTTTTTCTTGTAGATATGTGAACGGATCATAAACGTATATGTGTTGTGTGGAAGTTCTGCAGGCATAGTGTGTATGCAGAACAACAGATGGCTCTGTGACAGCTGGTAGTAGCGCAGCGAGGGCTGTGAAATCAGTCAGCTGGTGAGTGTCGTGCGAGATGGAAGTAACCTGTGTTGAGCAGAAACACTTTCATCAAAATAGCCGTTCTCCGAGGGAGAAATGCGATGGAATGTCACAGTGAGTTAGTGGAAGCCCTTTGGAATAATGCCCTACCATACCGTACAGTAGCACGGTGGGTAGGAAAGTTTCAGCAAGGACGTGTGTCAACCAGTGATGAGCAACGTTCGGGATGACCTGTCAGTGTGCGGACCGACGTGGCATGTTCCGTCGCTGAGCAGCTCCTGGATGAAGACAGACGATGGATGGTACTGGAGTTAGAGAGGGCAAGTGGCATCGAGAATCTCACCACCCACAGGATATTGCGTAATGAGCTGCAACTGCGCAGTCGCATCGCGGTGTGTACCGCATGCACAGACGAAAGTTCAAAGGTGGGTGCGCTATGCAATATGCTCCGACCACCTTGCACGCTGGCAACAGGACAGAGATCAATTCTTGTCACGAATAATCACCATCGGTGAATTTTGGGCCAGGGCATACGAACCAGAACTGAAACGTCAGTCCGCGGAGTGGCAACATGCTGGATCACCAAGGAGGCAGAAGGTCCATCAGAATCCTTCCCCAGTAAAATTGATGGTGATCGTCGCATATGATGTCAGGGGTGTCACTGTTTGCCACTTTGTTCCACATGGCAGAACAGTGACCGCACAGTACTACAGGGACTTCCTGGTGCGACAGGTACGACGTGGCACTTGGGAGAAACATCCAGATCTTGTGGACAGTGCAATAATTCTGCACGACAATGCAAAACCACATAAAGCAGAGAGTGTAGGGCAGCTACTGCGACGTTGGGGATGGGAAGAATTGGAGCACCCACCGTACTCTCCCGACATTTCGCCCTGTGACTTTGATCTCATTCGAAAGATTAAGGAACCACTATGTGGTAGGCGGTTTGCAACACGAAAGGACATTGCTAATGCTGTGCGCCAACAGGTGACCCCATTCATACATGGTGTGGCAAATGCTGAAGCAGATGGTATTCAACGCCTCCCACATCATTCGCAGCATGTAGTGTCAGTAGCAGGGGACTACTTTGAGGGTCTTTAGGCCCAGGTTTTTCATGTCAACTTTATGTATACTGTGTTGTCATTCTTTTGCACCGGGAAGGCAATATTGCCCTGTATAGTACCGTAATAAATTAGTGTGTTACGATATTTCAGTGCTATTCATTGTCCATACATGTAGTTAACACCTTGTCCTTTTGTCTGTATGTCACATTTTCCAACCGGGCTGGTATCTTCAAGAAAAAAAATAGTTGGCATGACTTTTGCCCCAACCCTCGTATTATGTTAAACTTTGCATAAAATGATACACAGCAGTGTAAACTGCATTATTATTATTAACAAATAAAGCAATTTTTCAATTCATCCAATGTCAGTGGAAAAACTGCATATGTGCCATTTCAAATTTACTGATTCGGAGTATTATTTGTGTTGCTTATATTAATTGATCATTGAAATGCGTAACACACAAATGAAAAATTATCAAACACTCCAAATAATAGAGACACATTCACTCAAATATCACATTTTCCTTAAACAAAATAGAGAAATGTACTCACCACATAGGCCTATAACTTGCCATTGTAGAGGGCAGCGAGTAGTTCACGAGTTCATTCATCAAAATTTTGTCACCACATTATACAAAATTACACTACACTGCTTAACACTATTTACACTAATTATTTACACTCAATAGCTATCACAAATGACTGGAGAAAAAATGTAAAATCTCTTTCAGGATGGTCAGTGATACTTGCCGGCACTCAGATTGAACAGCGGTCACCGAGTGTACGCTACAAGATTCTGAAATTCCCTGAGCATAGAACCTGAGACTGCATATTTGCAATGCTTATACTTCAGCTGTATGGTAAAGCCTGAAGAAAGGAGAGGAGCACAAAACGACATTGCATACTACACAACAATACTGAGTGTCCCGCAACTAGCCTTTCGCCACGCAAACAATGCATATCTTATTTGCATGGAGTCTTGATTTTGAGGCTGGATTGAAATCTGGAAAATGCCTTCCCAAGAATCGAGTTGACAAGTCAACAGGTGTGGGGCTCGCTGATCGAATTGACAAGGCTGCATTAGGAGCAGGGTTTGGATACTTAAGAAATAGTTTCTGCACAATTTCAATACGAAACTCCAGCTGAGCGAATTTGCCTCCGTGTTTCTTGTATATCACGAAAGCATTGAACATTGTTATGTCCAGTAGATGTCTGAAAATCTTGTGGTAATACTTCTTCATTCTTTCTCTTGCCGTACTGTATGGCACGATACAATGGTCCGATAAGTCCATCCCTCCCACTGAGTCACTGCACTCAATACATACGACCGGCTTCTCTTTGGTTTCTCCTTTCTTGTTTAGATCAGTGCGCATTTCTGCATCATGAATGCAACTCAGCATGCAGACATCTCTCTTTCACCTTCAAGGCCATGAGTTTGTTTTTATAGGCAAAAGCCACCTCCTGTTTTTTTCAACTTTTTCCCTGTGACGACCTTAGGAAGATTTTTTTCTGTTAGATTTTACAGTACCGACAGCGTCTGTCAGAAACTCATTGAGCTGATCGAAGAGTTCCACGCTACCATAATAATTATCTAGAACTATGAGGTATACCTTATTTAGAAGAGGTTCGGCTAGAGCAAACACAACTTTCGAGGGCTTGGTATAGTGAGAAATATTTACCCCACAAACCTCATTTACTAGCTCAGTTTCCTTGCCTGTGCACCACAGGATATTCCACATATATCCTGTTTTAACCTCACATAATTTAAAGGATTCTATCCCAAAACAAGCTTTCTTCTTATTATTTATAAATTTCATTTTCCATATTGACAGATTCAAAGTATAGATAAGAAATGTGTTTTTCCACCATTCAATACACAATTTATTTTAATAGATTAGGCTAGTACCGGTTTCGGCTCTTTAACGGCCATCATCAGCTAGTACATGTTTTGTTTTAGCCATTAGACAATTCACAAGTTGTTATTGTATTAGGCATCCGGATGTCTAATGGGGGATGGAAATGTATACAATAGCATATAATTAAAATATCAGTAGTCAGGGTAAAAAGTTACAAATAGAACATGAGTATGTAAAACATATTAAAAACACACAGGCCACAATATATAACATTTAAAAAGTTTCAACACATTAAAATGGTACGTATAGGTAGACACTTGTTAAAATTTTTCAATTCATGCTATATAGATTCCATTCTTCTGTCCTCTGTGCAGTTCCTTTGCTTCTAAGTTATTTTACGCCACTAAAATCAACATAACTTAGAAGCAAAGGAACTGCACAGAGGACAGAAGAATTGAATCTATATAGCATGAATTGAAAAATTTTAACAAGTGTCTACCTATACGTACCATTTTAATGTGTTGAAACTTTTTAAATGTTATATATTGTGGCCTGTGTGTTTTTAATATGTTTTACATACTCATGTTCTATTTGTAACTTTTTACCCTGACTACTGATATTTTAATTATATGCTATTGTATACATTTCCATCCCCCATTAGACATCCGGATGCCTAATACAATAACAACTTGTGAATTGTCTAATGGCTAAAACAAAACATGTACTAGCTGATGATGGCCGTTAAAGAGCCGAAACCGGTACTAGCCTAATCTATTAAAATAAATTGTGTACTGAATGGTGGAAAATCACATTTCTTATCTATACAAGCTTTCTTCCTCAGAATGTGCATTTTCCATCCCAAGCGACCTTTCCATAGAGTAAACTTTCGTCAATAGATAGACGATCATCTGGCAAATAGGAAGTTTTAAATTTTGATACAAGAATGTCTAGAGTTGTAGAGTTTCAGGGATACTTGCCAATCGTAAGTCTCCCTATCGGAGAAAATGTAAAAATTTCAGAAGAAGGAAAAAACGTTTCTTTGACATGGCCTCGCAAAACACAGGCACAGCAAACAACCTATTACGTGAAAAATAATTAGACAGCTTCAGATTTTGTATTATACTCTGAAGAAAAAAGATCCCAAATAAAAGTTTTATTTCTTCCTAACCTGAGAGAATGAGGTTACTTTTGTTCTTGTTTTAAAAGAATGTGTGATATTTTACAAGTAGCTTTGACGCACTATCTCATATAAGTTTGCAGTAACGACAGGATAGCTAAAAAAACAAAACTAGCTGGTGTAAAAATGGGAAACCATCCTCAGGGCTGATGATGGTGAAGTTCAAATGCAAGCTTATAGGTACACAACCCATACTGCGAATCAAACTCAGTCACTTGATTTGAATCCATTAGAAAATTTGTGGGAAAATTAGAAATAGCTAGTGAAATGAATAAAGAGATATTCAAGTACTTGGATTGAACGTCAGGACCTTCTAGTGTGCGAGAGGCTGCAAACTTATGTTGCAATCTCCACCTCATGGAGTCCCAACCATCCAGAATTCAGGCAGATTATCCACGACAAAGACAATGTTGCATGTTATTAAGTAAGGTCTGCAAAGTGTGACTGATATATTGTACCGGTTACGACCTGCACATGCGTATTTTTTGATAATTAATTGTATTCAATCATCACGCAAGATATTCAGAGCGACCTTGGTTTGTTTACGTTCGAAGGGACGAGCAGGCGAGCCGAGGACAGCTGTGTGTGTGATGTAGCTGCAGGGGCAAGATAGACTACCCGCCTGACGCACCACGTGTAGCCTGCCTGACCTGGTATGTTCTGGATAAGAACGTCACACCTTCGCGAACATTCGATTGAAAAATTTTTAAAACTTCTCTAATAATTAGCGCAGCGACTTGAGCGTTACGTCATTTTGAAGAGAATAACGTAAACATCTCGAATTGTGAATCTCAAGGAAATCCGTCGAGGGATTCGTAAGATAACCAGCCTCAAGGGATCACATTATATGATGACGTAGGAGCCCCCAAACCGAATATAAGGAGAGCTCACTTTACCCAGATCAGACAGTCATAGCTGAGTGTTCAGCCTGACTCTCCACACTGCAGTGTTCATCGAAGTGCTGACAGAGGCTATCTTCGAATATTTAAAGTCTTCATGTGGAACTTAAACTCTGACAGTCGTGTTGAACTTATCAATTGTGCGCGTGTGAACTCTAATGTATAACAAAGTCTTTATAATGAACATTGAGTCTATCAGTCAAGTTGAACTTGTAATTTTTGCCAGTGATGAAGAACTAATTATTCAAAGTCTTTATTTGAACTAATAAAATTTGTGTGTGTTGGAACTCTGATTATGACAAGTCATGTATTGGACTTAAGTGACAACAGTTCAGTTGAACTTATGTTCTGTGCGCTTGTAGAAACTTCTCGATATAACTTACTTTCGTTCTTGTAGAACTGAGTTATTACCACGTTGCCTGTGAAACTTAATCTCCGAACCAATATTAATTTAAATGTGACACTACTGCAATATTCTAGGAACTGTGATATTTTTTCTTTACATCTCAGTCAGCATAATTTCTTTAATAGACACGAGTATTTATGAAAGTGTTCGAACTTTCCCATGAATATTACTGCAACTGATTACCATGATAAAAGTATAATCGTGTGCTGCGACACAAGTGTTTCACTATGAATCCAAACTGTGGTTTTTTTATCCAATTCAAACAGAACTGTGTATTATTCTTCTGAACAGTGTGGAAATTATTTGTGTGTGACTGACAGCAGTATCTGTGATAAACTCTCGAACAGTCACCTATTTTATTCAATGTCAAGTGAGCCTAACAACGAACTGTGCTTTTCATTTCAACCTTATTTCTTCATCAAAGTGTTTAGTATTATTGCATGACTGACAGCAGTGTCTCTGATAAACTCTAGAGCAGTCATACATTTCTTTCAATGTCAAGTGCTAATTTATTTAGTGGAAAATCACCACGAACTGTGCCAAGTGCGTGAACAATTTTAGTTTCATTATTTCTATTCATGAACTGTGCTTTATTTTCTTCCAATTTCGATGCGTCTACATCTTTAGTGAAGTTTTAAATTATATCTACAAGATTAAGAGTGAATTCGACGGCAAATCCCAACCATATTAAATGAAACAGTGCTGTTAAACCAAAGTGTCGGGGGACTGTGTAATTCTGAACACTCGTATAAGTTATGTGACGAGTGATTACCCCGTTACATCGTCGGAGATCGTCGGAGAACGTCGTAGAACGCCCGAGATCGTCGAGAACGTCGAAAGTTCGAGACTCAAGCCCATATCAAACCGACTTGGGTGTTCCAGCCTCATCTCAACGAAGTATTGGCAACTTCCAGAACGTGTTCCAGCCCCGTTCAACCTGGTGAACTGGGAACACGGATCATTAAAAGGCGATGTTGAAGACAGCAACTATCAACAGTAAGGTGATGTGCACTTTGATTTGCATTTCTTGAATTAAAAAAACTATTATTCAATCTAATTAAAATTTTTCTTGTAGATACCCTGCTTCCTGTACCAAGCCCTAGCTAGTAACCACCCAGTATTGCCCTGAGGACTACTTCATGCTAACTTTAAAATTAAATCATAAGGTCGGGCTCTTTTACTGGTACAATATTGTCTGGGAGTTTAAATTAATTCTACAGAAATTTTGTATAGGGAATACTTACAATCCAAGCCCCATCAAAGGCAACTTGTGAATGAAACCTCTGCAGCTCATTGACCCAGTAATCGACAGTTCGAGGATGAGTGAAGTCAGGCCATACTGTGGAGATTCTGTTCCATACCTAGCAGAGATAAATTAATATATACATATGTGAAATATACAATAATGTTATAGATGTATAAATGGTGCAAACATTAAACAAATAGTGAAAATTCCACTAATACTCATATAAAATATTGGGATCAGAAATTTTAGCAATAATTTAATGTTATCAGCCCTAAATCTCTAGTAAAGAAATTTGAACACAATTCCGTAAGAGATCAATAAATTTTAATAACATATACCTACGGTGAGTACAATCTATTCAGCATACGACTGATTATAAAGAGCGCAAAGTTTGTAAATAAATGAGGAATTAATAAGGGATTAAAAGGTCAACTGGCAAAGTCCGAAAATTACAGAGACAGAATAATTTTGATAAAGAAAAATAGTAGGAGCTGGTGTCTTGATTACAAAAATGGCTTCTCTCCCACAGCTTATCATTATCAGAGAGCAGCCATGATTGAAGTCCACCATGACTGATATGAAAATGGGAAAATGGGAAATGAGTCAAGCCACAAGAATTTCAAGAATGGCTCTGCACAACATGCTCACACATGTGAGCTATGGCACCTGACACCAACCACAACACCCTCTTTAAATAAAGACTTATTGACATAAACAATTCACCTAGTGAAACAAGAGAACTGAATGAGGCATGCTGGTCTGTCGTGTCATGTTTCTCATTCTATTTATAGGAAGGTAGTGGATGCATTTAAGTAAACAACACAAGATTCTGGATCCATTATACATGGTTTGAAGAGTACAGGCAAATGAAGGTAAATGTATCAGGTAGAGGATGATCAACTCATATTACTGGATAGTTCACCAGCAACTTGCAATTTCGTTTTATGCATCCCACCGCTTTTACTACAATTCCGAAATACATTGGTCCCTCTCCCTGAACCGGGGTAATATAACGAGATGTGTGTTTATGGGTAGAAGACAGCAGGAATCATGAGCGCCACTATTAATTCATTATGGGTACCTCGAATGAATCCGTAAAATGATCACAGATATGAAGAACACATATCTTACAACAGCAGGCGCACACATAGACCAGGAGCAGGTACTGTATAGGCTGGAAAATGCAAAGTCTCATAATAGCTCTCTTGGCAGGGCGGGGTGGAAGTTGTGATAGTGGATGGTGCTCGTTGGTTCGAATCCCACGCAGTATTTTTATTTTTTATTCCTATTTTGCCGCCAATTGCCTGGAATGTGGTAAGGTTGCATTCTTGATAGCTTCCACAGACTGATTTGTATCATGACATTATTGAGCTAGGTTGGATGAAGAATGAAGATGAGGAGGTGATAGTCTGTGGATAGGACACAGGCAACCAATTAGCTATATCGTACATGTTAAAAGCTTCGTAGACCACAGGTAGGGCAAAGTTTGCCCCACTGGAATGATAACAACATGCGATGGCAGGTAGGTATGTAGCTGAGTGAACTTCATTCCTTCGAGGCAAGTCACAACACAACACAAAGCATATTCACCACCTCGTGATGTATTCCAGCAGCGAGTATGTGGATATGTTACTCATCAATTGAGAAGCTAAAAAGATTGCATACTAGGCACAATGCCTGTATCGCGAACACTATAAAGATAGACAACAACTGACAGGCATGACATTTCAAAGTGTGGAAAGACATCTGCGGGCTGCTGCGTTTCTGGGAAGGACATGGCCTCTTCGAGATCATCCCTTGAAGTTTGCTCTCAATGAACAGGTTGTGTTGGGATGCTGTCCGGTATTATCTTCACACGTGTACATGGGCTATTGCACAGGAGACAAACATCCGCTGGGCATCTGTTATGCAAATATTAAATACCCAGCAGTTTCACCGTAACGTCTGTACTTACACCAGGAGCTCCATGGTCACGATTTTGAGGCACGGGTGGCGTTCTGTCAATGGATCCTACAGCATGTGGACTCGGATCCTGCCTTCTTGGCAACCATCTTATTTATTTAAGTGAGGCTCCACAACAACGGAACTGTTAATCGCCATAATATGCATTACTGGAGTGTGGATAATCCCCATTGGGTACGAGAGGCAGCTTTTCAGATACAGTGGGGAGTGAACATATTGGTATGGCATCACGCGTGATCACCTCATTGGTCCCCATTTCATTGAGGGAGAAAGCTACCTGCAGTTTCTCCAAGATGACCTGCCACCGTTCTTGGAACGTGTGCCATTGCTTGACTGTTGCAAGATGTAGTTTGAACATCAAGAACCTCCACCGCACGCAGCAGTGGTCGTCCGGAACGATCTCCATGTGATGTATCCTGATAAATGGATAGGAAGGAGAAGACACGCCCCCTACAACATTATATTATCCAATCTTTATGCTCCTGGAACTTTTTCTGCTGGACCATGTAAAACAACTAGTGTATGCACAGCAGCTGAGCAGTTCTGGACACCTTAGACAGCTCATCACTGAGGCATGCCGATCCGTTACACTGGAGATGTTGTAACGTGCCACACGGTCCTTACAACATTGTGCGCGGCTCTGTATCGACCACGAAGGTCGTCAGTTCGAGCAGGTGCTGAGTTAAAGGACGTAGGTAACTGAAATCCTTCCAACCCAGCTCCATACCATATGCCAATATACAAATGACCCTTTTCAGGGCCAAATAAACAAATCAAGTCTGTGGAAATGATTAAGTATGCAACCTTGCCACATCCCAGTCAACTAGCTGTTTAAAAAAGCAAAGAAAACACCCTGCATGGGATTCAAACCATATAGCACTGTCCACTATCACAACTCCCATCACACCCTTGCCAAGTGAGTTATTCCAAGGTTTGACGTGCAGCACACAGTTTCCAGCCTATACAATACCTGTTCCTGGTCTGTGTGTGCACCTCCAGTTGTAAGGTACACATATTCTGTATCTGTGCTTGTTTTAGGGGTTCATTTGCAGTGCTCACAATGAATTAACAGTGGCGCTCACAATTCCGCTGGTTTTTAACCCATAACCACCCACATCGTTATAATACTATGCTTCAGGGAGAGTGACTGATGTATTTCAGAATTGTAGTAAATGCAGCGGGATGCATAAAACTAGATCGCAAGGGACTGGAGAATCACCCAGTATGTGGACAAATGTACAACTGGTATCCAGGACCAAGGCCAACTCGACTGTGTACACCCGCCATACTGCAATTTTCTTTCCATGTGGAGATATCTTTCAGGACAATAATGTGCCATGCTTCAAGGCATGACATTCACAGGAATAGTTAATTGAAACTTCCTAAATATTGAATGGCCCCCATACTACCCTAATATCAACCACACATAACACATGTGGATCTGCATAAAAAGCCTTAGCACAGATATGAAGAGATCACTCAATTTAATATTTGCATTGAAGGCCACATTACAGAGACTGGCTGGTTACATTTCTTGATTACGACCAACATCTCAATCCTGAATATGGGGAATGAGGCCTGTGTGACGTTAGTAGAAAAATAAACAAGCACTGCTTTTCACTTACAGTATAACCAGAGTTGGGTCGTTCATGAATGAACTAGTTCATTTGAACGATTTGTTTATTTGAGCTGGTACAAGGTCATTCAAATATTTTGAACTGGTCCTTCATGCAAGCACACACAGTAACTGCACGAGTGAAATATGAAAACAGCACAAATGAATGACAAACTTAGTTTGCACAAAAGTGGCCAATAGCGTGCCTTATATTGGTCACATGATATCCCATTTTCTATCACGCTTCACAACTGTTTGAGGAGAAGCTGTTGGATGTTTGAAAGCTTGCATGTCTCTTGTAGCGTAGGTATATACCATTTATCCATTGCGGCGAGCTGTCAGCGGCAGTGCGCTTTGGACAGTTGTTTTCTGCTCATGCTAGGCGCTCCCAGAGGGAATAAGTTCACAGAATGTCATACTGGCCACCTAGCTTTGTAACTGAGCACATGTTTGATTGCTGGTTCGAGTCCGGTCCTATGCAAGATATGGTCCACGATACACACAACGGGGTGGTAATGGCGCTCGTTTAACTCTTAAAACAATAATCACCACATATAATGTAGGTGACTGTATAGCCATTATTTGGAATCCATTACAAAAAATTATTTCAGAGTCTGGCACCTCTGTATGCGTTCCATCATATACGGTAGGACAGTAGTGGGAATAATACGATGACACTGTTAAATAAATACTATACACTCGAAATAAACAATGTCAGTAGTACGGTACAACAAGCTCACATGCACTTGGAGGGGAGTAGCAAGACCATATTGTGATTATATGGTAATAGGCACAAAACTGTAGTATTATATTCTATACACACAGATAGTATTATGATGAGAGTGTTGGCACAATAAATATAACAAATAAATACAATATAATAAATACAATTTGCTTTATGTTGCACCAACTAAGGTCTCAGGGTAGTAATAATAATAATAATAATAATAATAATAATAATAATAATAATAATAATAATAATAATAATAATAAAATCATATAATAATTGTATGGCCTCAGCTACCGTTTGATGCAATCTAGGCTGCTTGCACTTTAATTTCGATTTCGAACCGGATCTCTCTTGGGCGATCTTTGGTGGAGTTTATTTAACTTACTTGGTTAAATACCAAATGTTTCACCAGAGATCTTTAATATGCCAACATCGTATGACATAGTGTTGAACTGACTTTTTCTGTTCTTCAAAAATCTTACTATGTGGGTTTGAACCTGCGATCTTCGGATTTCTCAATAGTCCGCAGAAGCAGCGTTCAAGTACCGATTTCTCATGTATTTTTTTTTCATATCTTTGTTGTATACAAAATACTCCAATTCCATTAAACTTGAACATTTCAAAACATTAAAAATTACCATGTATTCTTTTGATCATGTGAATGATAATACACTGTTTTTTTTTTTTTGCTATTTGCTTTACGTCGCACCGACATAGATACGTCTTATGGCGACGATGGGATAGGAAAGGCCTAGGAAGTGGAAGGAAGCGGCCGTGGCCTTAATTAAGGTACAGCCCCGGCATTTGCCTGGTGTGAAAATGGGAAACCACGGAAAACCATCTTCAGGGCTGCCGACAGTGGGGCTCGAACCCACTATCTCCCGATTACTGGATACTGGCCGCGCTTAAGCGACTGCAGCTATCGAGCTCGGTAATACACTGTTTTGCATCTTAAAATATCAAAGAACTACTTTTTTCAAACTTTGTGATGAAGACAAAATTCAAAACTCGTACTTCCTATGTTTCTTACCAGACGATAAAACTAAGAGTAACATGCGATAAGGATAAAAGTAAAAAACTGTTTGACCAATATTCTTAAAATTCTGTTCAAGGAGTTCTATGATGATTTCTAATGAGACTACTTATTAGTGATTAATATTTGGTGGTGATGGCTAGAAAACTGTAAGTCATAATTTCAGTCATGATTCCCCAAAATACACAGTAATATTAGTTACAGTAGGTATTCAGGAACATCACTTTATTCCCTATTAAGAGGACATTCCCATTAGCTCCGCCTTCTGTTTGTCTTTAACAGTTAAAAAGGACAACTATCATCTTAGAGCAATGATTTCCCATGCAAAAAGCCAATAAACAGCTGATTCATACGTCCCTCGAACGCTAGAGCTTTAAACATTATAAGAGGATGGTCTGACATTCATATTAAAGGAGGGTGAAGACGCAAGCAAGCACAACCTATTGTGAAATGTACATACTGGCTCACGAGTGGCAGGGAAAACTACCACTCCTTGACCAGATGCCGCCATGATAGCTCATAAACTGAGGGCCCATTTCCCTTCTATAAGGACTCATCTCATTGAACGAGATGAGGTGAGATTTCGTTCGTTTGAATGAAGTGCAGCGAGAGCTCTATCCATGACATCGGCTCATGAACTACCTCATTCATCTGAACTAATTCATTTGATCGACACAAAATGATGAATGGTATTGAATGAACTAGTTCGTACAAATGAACAGATTGGACCCATGACTAATTATAGCAGTGTGTGTTTATTTAGAGCCTGTATGACTGCATGACCAGGATCTGTAACAGTCAGTCAGTTATTTTGTTATAGTGGAAGCCACTTCTTTTCAGTTACAACTTAGTTAATCTATAACTGAGAATCTTCAGTCTGTCAAAACCAATTCAGAAAAAAATAAAATTGGAAAATACCTGGGAAATAAAGAAAACATTTAATAACAGATTATACCATAAAATAAAAAAAAACAGGATTATATGTTTTGTTCTCGAAACAACATCATCAGATTCTGCCAAATCACACATATTATTATTATTATTATTGTTATTATTATTATTATTGTTATTGTTATTATTATTATTCATCCTCCTTTCCCCTTATCCAGCTCCTGCCAGGTCAGGGCATTTATGGCACTTCTCTACCTTCCTCTCTCCTTCCACCATTCCTCTACCACCATTTTGTCCCAGTCCAAGTTTCTTCTTCTTGCACATTTCTTTAAATCGATCCACCATGGTCTAGCTCTCCCTCTCACTTTCTTTCCCTCAAACTTCATCTCTATCATCCATTGTGGTAATCCTTACGCCTCCATCCTCTTTACATGTCCAAACCATCTTAGTTCACTCCTATCAATTCTCTCATTTAGGTTTTCCATTCTGACCTCTTTGCTCATATATTTGTTTCGCAATCTGCTTTCCTTATCTTTCCTCTCATACTTCTTAGGTATTTAAATTCGACGGCCTGAATTCTACTCTCCTCCCTACTTGTTCAGGTCTCAGCGCATAAGTCATAATGGGTGCATAATACATTTGGTACACTATTTCTTCACACATCCTTGGTACTTCCTTACGCTAGACAAGGGTTCTAACACTCCAGAGGAATGCATTGACCTGTTGCACCCTCTTGCTAATCTCCATGTCCAGCCTTGTATTCTGCATTAATTCATTCCCTAGATTTTGAAACTCTTAACAATTTTGAGGCTTTGACCACTTATCATCATCATCATCATCATTATTAATTGATTAACATTATTAACAAGTGTAAAAAATTACGTTAAATTTATGTGTATACCAACATAATAATTTTTAAATATTTGAATTTACATTCATACTAGTCCAGCTACAGTACACTTGTCATCACTTGTCATCATATAGGCTTTTATTACGATGGGTTCGCCACTCCCAAAGGCATTTTAGAGCTACTGTCAGCCGAAACTTGTAGGCCGCTCCTAACATGGAGAACAGACACCTTTTGTAGCCACTCCTCTGGAGTACAGACGCAACAGTTGACATAGGGTTTCAATGGCATTTCCTCCACTGAGGGCCTATTTCCCTTCTATAAGGACTCCTTCGCCCTTAGCCGTTGGTCCTATAGTGGAACAGGCTATTTATCACCGCCCCACACTCGGTGTGGAGACACTGGCTGAATGGTTTACTCCATTACCATAGCAGATTTAACTGGCCAGACTGGGAGTGCTTATACTTTAAGAAGAGATTGATATAGCAAAGCTCAAATGGTTTGGACACATGATGAGAATGCCAGGAGAGAGAATATCAAAGAGAACATTCATGGATAAAGAGACTGCAAAGAGGCCTAGGGGATGGCCTAGAAAGAGATGGAGGAGCTCTGTTGTGGACTGTATTGCAAATACAGGAGTCGATAGAAATAAAGTACTAGAAGAGGAATGGTGGAAAGATCGAGTAAGGTGGAGGGCATTGGTACACTACCCTACCAAAGAGAATCTAGAAAAGGGAATGGATGAAGAAGAAGAAAAAGACTAGTCCAGCTAGGAGTGCACTGCTTCATCCTTGTCTTCATGTCAGCTGGCTTGTTTACCGGTAACATTCAGTTACGCAAGGCTCTGGTGATGTCACTGGCTTTTGTGGAACTGTACTTGTAGTCTATTTTTTATTTTATTTTTTACAGTCTGGTCTTATGGTCAAATAGGTTTTATGATGACAATGGGATATGAAAGGGTTAGGAGTTGGAAGGAAGTGACCATGTCCTTAATAAGGTACAGCCCGAGCATTTGCCTGATGTGAAAATGGGAAACCACAAAAAAACCGAGAGCTGCCAACAGTGGGGTTCGAACCCACTATCTCCCGAATACAAGCTTACAGCTGCGCGCCCCTAACTGCACGGCCAACTCGCTCAGTCATCACATATTATAATGAATAATGAAGCGAGAGCAGCTTGTAAAAGTAAAAAAAAAAAAAAAAAAAGGAGGCGCATCAGAAATGGTTTGGAACAAGGACTCATGAAGACACAGCACTGTACGAAGATGAAAGAAACAGAACCCAGGAAAAGAATGAACTCTGTTATGGAGGGGAAAATAAGTAGAGGGAGACAAAGACGATGATGGTTAGACTAAGTTTCTAACGATTTAAAGATAAGGGGTATAGAACTAAATGATGCCATAGAGCTATTTAAAATAGAGGATTGTAGAGGTGGTTAATAAATTCACAGAGGCTTACAGAGTGAATGCTGAAAGGCATGACAGTCTATTAATGAAGATGTATGCAGATTTTTTATTAATATTATTATTATTTTGGAAATCATTTAAGGGATATTTAATGAGCACTAATGAATTATATTATAATTTAATGGAGTTTGGATTGTGTTTTATAGTTATGTTATTTAATTTAATATAGTGAACAGTAGGGAATCATTAACGTGTGTGTGATCATTTAGGTTATTCTGGTTGCAAAAGCCACTGATATTATCCACATAAACATACGAACAGAAGGAAAAAGATTTTTATAATAGGATGGTTTTTGAGAGAATAATATGGAGTTGTGCAACAGTAAATGAAATGTTTGTTCACATGTTCTTATCTCCAACAAAAGACCTTTTCAACCCATAGTAACTTTAATGAACAAAATTACAAGTACAGTGGAACCTAGGATGAGATCGTGGGTTCGAGCCCCACTGTCGGCAGCCCTGAAGATGGTTTTCCGTGGTTTCCCATTTTCACACCAGGCAAATTCCGGGGCTGTACCTTAATGAAGGCCACAGCCGCTTCCTTCCACTTCCTAGGCCTTTCCCATCCCATCATTGCCATAAGACCTATCTGTGTCGGTGTGACGTAAAGCAAATAAAAAAAATAAAAAAAACCTAGGATTGCGAGCATAATTCGTTCCGGCAACATGCTTGTAATCCAAAGGGCTCGTATATCAAAGCAAGTTTTCACATAAGAAACAATTGAAATGCGGATGATTTGTCCACAACACAAAAATACTTATTCGCATACCGTTTCTAAAACAAAATATACCGTAAAAAAAATGAAAGTGCACTTTTCCTTACAATAGAATCATTGTTGGTGTGGAGACGAGAGATGACATGAGAAGAGTTACTGTGTAGCACGAATTTCACTAACGGAATCACTGCTATCCGTTAGCTCACTGGAATTGTTTTCTTTTCGTGCAACTTTAACGAGGGACCTGTCCAATGACTTGACAGAGATTCCATTGACTTTTCCTCCTTCTCTAGCCCGGACGAGATCTCCGTAACTTCCTCCTGTTGTTCGCTATACAGGTCCATCTGTTAGTTGGTGGTCAGTTCCTGGCTATGTTCTTCCACCAGCTCTAGAATGTCCACGTCATTCACCTCCAGCCCCATAGTCTTCCCTAAGGACACAATTTCATCGACAATCGGCGGCTCATTGTCGCCAACAATCCCCTCAAATTCACATCCAAGAACACAGTCAGGCCACAGCTTTCCCCAAGCGGAAGTGAGAGTTCTCTTGGTGACTCCATCCCAGGCGTTATCGATGATCTTGAGGCAGTTCACGATGGGGAAATGATTTCTTCCAAAGTCTCTGAGGGTAAGGTTTGTTCCTTCGGTCACTTCAAAGCATCGCCGAAATAGTGCTTTGGTGTATAGCTTCTTGAAGTTCGAAATGACTTACTGATCCATAGGCTGGAGTAATGGAGTAGTGCTGGGAAGAAGGAACTTAACCTTAACGAACTTGAATTCCTCCAGTAATTCGTCCTCAAGGCCTCAAAGCCTGGAGGATGAGCAGGAGCATTGTCCACAACCAGCAAGACTTAGAGCAGCAGATTATGTTCTGAAAGGTATTTCTTCACTACAGGACCAAAGACCCCGTTCATCCATTCAACTAACGAACAGGGGAGGGGAAAACGTAGGCACACGTGACGCTTGTACTGCAGAACCTCGCTCGCTTATCGAGTTACAATTTATTTGAAATATTTGCTCGTCTTGCAAAACACTTGTAGACCAAGTTACTCGCATTCCAAGGTTTCACTGTACTGGGATACAGTCAATAATCACTTCATAGTCCCAGTGAACAGCTAATAAAGGAAAGCCATCAGTGTTTGGGTTGGGATTTTAGGTAATCAGATTATTCATCCATATTTTATTGATAGCGCCCTCAGTGAATACAAATACAGGCAAACCTGCCCTAATGGACACCTTTATTCAGCGGGCACCTCCCTATATGGAAATTTTTCTATGGAACCACTTTTATTTTACATAAGACACGTGTTAAATAAGCCTCATTTAAGGGGACACCTCGAATTCTGGACAGCGGATATAACCATTAGTCTCGTCCACTTGTCTTAAGTGGACACTTTACTGTACATGTTCTAGGACAATTTCTTTACACAAGGCTGCTATTCTTTCTCTTAATATCATTCTGCAGACATACGGAAATTCCTTTTGAATATTTTCACTATTTCAAGTCCAAGGAAAAGAGAGATGACATGTACATAGGAATGCTGAAGTAGCCATGAAGTTAATTGCTCTGTACAGAGCTCTTTCCAAACTTTTTGCTAGGGTCATTGTGTATTCTAATTAGCGTATCCATATATTCTGAGAATTCTAGTTGCCCAGGAATGCTACCAGTGACTGATAAGGTTGAGGTCAGGTAGTTCATTTAAACTTCACAAGGTAGAGACTTTCATGTGCTGATTGTTGAGGCAGAAATACCATAGCATTTCAATCGCCCAGTAAACATAAGTAGTATGGACGAGCGTGTTTAGATCTTGAGACAAGAAAACATGTAGTGCAAAAGGACTTTTAGTAAGAAAAGCTCCCTGAAAAATTAACCTGGGAGACAACATAATTATGAAGAACAGGAATGACATTTTAAGCGAGTTGGAGGAAAGTAGGAAATGCGGAATGAAAGTAAAGTGGGAGTCAATTTTTGCAAAAGTGAATATTGTGGTATATGAATGGTTCAAATTTGTTTGAACCAAGAAACTGTGAGTGACTGGACCAATGTTACGAAAAAATGCATGAGAAATCGCATATAACCTGAAAGGTGAGGTTAACTGAATAAAGAATTTGTGTGTTACACTGAATTGTTATTCCCTTTTCGAGAATATTGCAGTAAAGAAAAATGAGCTAAATTTGTACACTCAGCTGAATGATTACTTCCGAAACTGTAATGAATGTAAAGGCTTTAAAATCACTTCTAGTGTCTACCAGGCAAATATTTAGTTAGAAACTATTTAGAATAAACAAAATAAAGAATTACGCTTATATATTTTTTTGTTATTTGCTTTACGTCGCAACGACACAGATAGGTCTTATGGCGACGACGGAGCAGGAAGGGGCTAGGAGTGGGAAGGAATCGGCCGTGGCCTTAATTAAGGTACAGCCCCAGCATTTGCCTGGTGTGAAAATGGGAAACCACGGAAAACCATCTTCAGGGCTGCCGACAGTTGGGTTTGAACCCACGATCTCCCGAATACTGGATACTGGCCGCACTTAAACGACTGCAGCTATCGAGCTCAGTATGCATATATTTAAGGTGGATGTCGTTTGCTGTTAAAATGTTCAATTAATTTTTAAAACCTTGGTTTAGCAGCCCCTCTCATAATGGACAATTTTCCAAGGAACCGGCGGTGTCTGCAAAAAAGATGTTCGACTGTATCTTGAATTGCTTCAAGAGTCAGTTGGCCCACTTACTGACAATATGATGGCTGCCCTGCACACATTAGTGTTTAGGTTCAGGAATATTTAAATGAAGTATTTCCAAGGTGGTGGTGTTCCGTGGCCTTCTGGTTTACCAGACTTTTCGCCTAATGACTTTTTCTTATGAAGTTATTTACAATCATGACAAAACCTACAGAAGTATTTATGATCTGAACAATGCTTTAACAAGGGAATACCCATTACAAACTGGTGTCTGAGATGAATTTTTTAACCAACTGTGCCATAGGAGAGAAACTACAGTAGAACCTCGATAACTCGAAATCGGTTAATTCAAAATCCTGCCTAATTCGAAGAAGCTCTCGTTCCCGTAAACATGAGGTACGGCTTTGCATGTTATTTGAATTGTTTAATTCAAAATACGGATAATTCATAATTCGAAGAACAATGTCGGTTCCATTAGGTACCGAAATTCACACTTTTAATTCAAAACTGCCTTTACATTAAAAAAAAGTATTTTACAGAGTAATTTAAATTCAAAATTTATCCGCATCATGACAGAACGTATCTTCCGTGTTGGGGTAACTTTCCGTACTTTCACTCACTTCAGTGTGTCTACACTTCAAGTAAAATCGTAATTCTTTTGTATTCAGCGTTCGGAATGCCACAATATCACGTAACGTGCAGTTTGCGGAGAAGCAGAATCTGCAAACACTGGCGATGCCGACAGTTAGAGAAAAAGGGTGGCTCATATAATCAATTCATATGCACCGAACAATATTGTCAATGCAGATGAAACTGCATTGTTTTTTCTTTAATGCAGAGCCCAATGGTTTTGAAGGAGAGAAGGTGCTGTGATTCAAGGTGATTGCATTCATTAATGGGTCTTATAATACTTTGTGACTCAGCAAAGGTTGACATTTCTGAACTAAGAGAGAAGTGCCATGGCGGGAAATCATACAAGGATAGTCACTCTACTGTGTTGCAATGCACATAGAAGCGAGAGACTTCCTCCCCTTGTCATAGCAAAGTTTGATAAGTCACAATGTTTTAAGGGCGTCAGGCACTTTCTATGCAAGTACAAGGCATCTAAAAAATGCAAACAGTACAGTAATCCAAAACATAAAGCATTTGCGCAAGGGAGCCAGCATAATTTGTTCCTCGTCTTTGAATCGTGTGTTTTTCCTTTCGTTGCTTGAGGTTATGTTTGCCAGTGATTTATCTAAGTGCATTATTTGCATAATATAAATGCACCTTGTTGGATGCATTTTGTAAATAATTTTTCCATGGCATTTGAAAGGTTTAATCTGTGATTCAAGGTGATTGCATGCATTAATGGGTCTTAGAATACTTTGTGACTCAGCAAAGTTTGACATTTCTGAACTAAGAGAGAAGTGCCATGGCGGGAAATCATACAAGGATAGTCACTCTACTGTGTTGTAATGCAGACGGAAGCAAGAGACTTTCTCCTCTCGTCATAAGAAAGTTCGATAAGCCACGATGTTTTAAGGGCGTCGGGTACTTTCCGTGCAAATACAGGACATCTAAAATGCATACAGTACAGTAATCCAATGCATAAAAGACTTGTAGAGGGGAGTCAATATAGATTTCTCCTCGTCTTTGAATCATGTTTTTTCTTTCGTTTGCAAGAGGTTATGTTTGTCGGCCAGTTATCCAAGTGGATTATTTGAATACTGTAAATGCACCTTGTTGGATACTTTTTTTTTTTTGCCATCAAGGGTTATGAATTTCATGTTGTTGGTCCGTACTGAAGTGAGAGTAACATATGAATAGTAACACAGTAAAGGTTTCCACCTATTCAGTACTAATATGTATTTACAATGTTATAAATTACATGGAACTAGTTTCGACCCACCTAGGGGTCATCATCAGCCATATTAAAGCATACATAAGTTTTTGTCGAATCCTAAAACATGTTATTTTTTACTGCAATATCGTATGGATTTATAATTTATAAAGTGAAGTGTGGTAATGAGATGAGAAATGTTAGTATGGTACAGGTGAGTAGTAAATAATAATATATATACAAAGAAGTTTGGAACAAAGTACAAGTGGGGTGCTTAGAGTTGTAAAAATATAACCTCGTGGATGTCAGTAGTCCTCGTACTAAAGAATCAATGTAAAATAACACATATAAACATATATACAAGTATGTACAAAGTCTGGAGAGTAAAGAGTGATACTCTTTTAATGTCGAGTCGGCTTGACACTGATCACTTAAGCGGAGAAATTAGGCATATGGTGTATTAAAGCTGTGTTGATCGGTTGCGTTGTTGATTGTTGGACGTGAAGTTATTTTTGAATTTCTGGTTGAGAAGAAAGTGGAAACTGCGCGTGGATATATTGATTCTCAGTTCTCAGCGAAAACCAAATTGGACCTGTTTAAATGGAGAAAGTCGGTAAAAACAAAAAATGGAGATAGGAAAAGGTTAACATAAAGTGAAAGGACGCTTACCTCGCGCTGCGGTGTGTGTATCCGCCCAATTATCAACTATAGACCAAGCCCCTTATACAAACTATCACAATTCATCCAACGTTTCTTAAGAAAAAATTATCAATTTTTATCCAAAAAGTCCATTAAAACACATCAGACCTAGTAGAAAAACTTAACAATTTCAATTTGCAACCGGATTACTCCATCCACTCTTTCGATATTGTGAACATGTACCCAAGCATACAAGTATCAAGATTAATTCCAATAATTAAAAACAATTTAAACAAAAACAGCCACTTAAGCAAACTAGAGACACAAGACTTTATCACAATATTAAAACTAATCATCAACAACAACTTCTTCACTTTCGACAATGTTATATATCAACAAGATGGTTTGGCAATGGGGTCACCGGCCTCAGACATCTTGGCAGAAATATACCTGGACTTCCTCGAACACACCAAAATTGACAATGAATTTGGAAACATTCTCTTTTGGGCCAGATATGTTGACGATGTCTTCGTAATCATGAATGAGTAATCAATTAATGCCTCCACCACCCTCTTAAAACTCAACACTATTGATTCTCATATCAAATTCACACTAGAATCCGAATCAAATCAAAAAATCAACTTCCTAGATTTAACTATCACTAGAGACTCAGATTCTTTCAGTTATAAAATATTCAGAAAACCTACTCAAACAGCCTCCACCATTCGCCAAGATTCAGTGCACCCCCAGTCCCACAAACGAGCCACATACAACAACCTAGTTCACCGAGCCTTCAGCATACCTATGTCCAAGAAAGATCTAAAGAACAAACTTAACACAATTCGCAGAATTGCAAAATTCAACGGCTTCAGCAATCATTTTATAGAAAGGATAATCAATAAACACAAACATCGCCCTAAAACTACCCTCAAAAAAGAAGTGACCAAACCTCTAACATTTTCCACCGTTCAACAATGATATCTACAAGTTAACCAATATCTTCAAGAAACAAGGCGTTAAAATAGCCTTCAAATCCAACAATAAGAACACAAACGTCTTACACAATACTTCACACATCAACAAGACCAGCAGTTTTTTAAAATCAGGAGTTTACAGGATAAAATGCAACACCTGTGAAAAATCCTACATCGGACAAACCGGTAGAAACTTCAATACCAGATACCACGAACACACTAATGCAATAAAATACAACAGGTTTTCAGCCATCGGCCAACACATGCATGATTATAACCATAATTTTACCAATATCGAACAGGACATGGACATCCTCGAATTAGCAAACAAGGGCCCTTTACTCAACATAATGGAAAATTACTACATACACCTAGACCAATACTTCAACGCCAGTCACAATCTCAATGAAATCTCAGAGAAACCCAACATACTCTTCAATCTATTCATCACTTTCCTCAGAAACAATAATGCAGCCAACCAAAACTCAATCATAAGTCTAATCAAAGGTACTTTTCCGAGACAATTACCCTTTCTCCCGCACCCTTCAGCCCCGCCTTAAAAGCTTCCCACCCCCACTTCACCCCAAGCCACCGCCACTCTTCCTAACCCCCTCCTAACCCACACGCGCCTGCCCTCCCCTCTGCCCACACTTCTCTCCCCGCCACCAATCGCACACCATCAGCTATACTACACACACCGCACCGCGAGGTAAGCGTCCTTTCACATTATGTTAACCTTTTCCTATCTCCATTTTTTGTTTTTACCGACTTTCTCCATTTAAACAGGTCCAATTTGGTTTTCGCTAAGAACTGAGAATCAATATATCCACGCGCAGTTTCCACCTTCTTCTCAACCAGAAATTCAAAAATAACTTCACGTCCAACAATCAACAACGCAACCGATCAACACAGCTTTAATACACCATATGCCTAATTTCTCCGCTTAAGTGATCAGTGTCAAGCCGACTCGACATTAAAAGAGTATCACTCTTTACTCTCCAGACTTTGTACATACTTGTATATATGTTTATATGTGTTATTTTACATTGATTCTTTAGTACGAGGACTACTGACATCCACGAGGTTATATTTTTACAACTCTAAGCACCCCACTTGTACTTTGTTCCAAACTTCTTTGTATATATATTATTATTTACTACTCACCTGTACCATACTAACATTTCTCATCTCATTACCACACTTCACTTTATAAATTATAAATCCATACGTTATTACAGTCAAAAATAACATGTTTTAGGATTCGACAAAAACTTATGTATGCTTTAATATGGCTGATGATGACCCCTAGGTGGGTCGAAACTAGTTCCATGTAATTTATAACATTGTAAATACATATTAGTACTGAATAGGTGGAAACCTTTACTGTGTTACTATTCATATGTTAGTTGCTTTACGTCGCACCGACACAGATAGGTCTTATGGCGACGAAGGGACAGGGAAGGGCCAGGAGTGGGAAGGAAGCGGCCGTGGCCTTAATTAAGGTACAGCCCCAGCATTTGCATGGTGTGAAAATGGGAAACCACGGAAAACCATTTTCAGGGCTGCCGACAGTGGGGCTCCCGAATACTGGATACTGGCCGCACTTAAGCAACTGCAGCTATCGAGCTCAGTAGGATACATTTTGGAAATAGATTTTTTTTCCATGGCATTTTCATTTTCAATCTGTGAATCAAGGTTAACTGCATGCAGTAACAGCTCGTAGAATATTTTCTGAATTACTAATTGGCGGTTAATTCAAAACCACGTAATTCGAAGTCCGATTTTTGCGTCCCAACGACTTCGAATTAACAAGGTTTTACTGTAATCAACTTTCCTCAGGGATTTAATTTCCAGCCTACCAGGTCAGTCTCGGTGATCCGCAGTCGTGGCTGCTGCGGAAGGGGTTGTGGATCTCAGGGGATGAGAGACAACCAGGTACAACAGCAGCAGGAATTTAGTCCAGGGCCGGCATCGTCCCCTCAGCCAGTGTTGTCCCAGCAGTCAACCAGGCTCAGCATGTCCACTCATGCAACGTCTCCACAACGGGCTGAAGCAGACACTAAATTTTGCCAGCAGAGCACACGACTGATACTTTGTGCATATACTGCACTAGTGTTATTCATTGCTAATGTATGTTCTCACCCTTCGCAGTGTTTCTTCTTTACACTGTGTTCTGGCACCAGTTCTATGTGTGCATAACAGGGGTCTTGAACCCCTTCATTATCCTGCTTTATTATATACTTTCTTTATTAAAGTACTTGATTATCCCATCCATATGGAGGGATGCGCACCTGCTCCTCTTGCTCTGTGCATGGCTGCGTGGGGGAGACCAGAGCTCCAAACCAGTCATTGAGCAGAGCAGGAGGACTGGCAATAAGGATATTGTTTGGCTTCAGAAGGAGGCTTGAAAAATGAAAACCTACAACCTGTTTTCCAGTCTCTGACCGGGTCAGGGATATGATGAATGAAGCATATATAGGCTATTGGTACGGTGGGGTCGCCACTCCCAAAGTGATTTATGAATGACTGATAAATGCTATGAAATGATAATGGAGAGTGTGGCTGGAATGAAAGATGACAGGGAAAACCGGAGTACCTGGAGAAAAACCTGTCCCGCCTCCGCTTTGTCCAGCACAAATCTCACATGGAGTGACCAGGATTTGAACCACGGTATCCAGCGGTGAGAGGCTGACGCGCTGCCGTCTGAGCCACGGAGGCTCAGAAGGAGGCTTATTCGAACATAAATTATCAAACCATAGCTAACAATGTTCCTCAAGTGGAACTGAACTTTTGTTGCAGTGCTGAGTTTAGATTACATGCCTACCTGTCACAGAAAATTATTAAAGTTGAAGCATTTCTATTTTTCACTAATAATAAATAAATATATTTGTAATTGTTGTATTCTGATTCATTTTTTCAATGTCAAAATAATGGATGTGTAAAATATTTGTAAATGTATATTTACAAATTTACAAATACAACCATGAGGAAAGCCACAGAAGTATTGCATACATACATCTTAATTAATGTAATGCCTTTCAGCATTCAGTCTGCAAGCCTCTGTGAATTTACTAAATGCCTCCATGATCGCCTATTTTTAACTAGCTTTGCGGCCTCGTTTAGTTCCGTACCTCTTATTTTAAAAATAATATTTGTTATTGTTGTATTCTGATTAATTTTTTAACTCACAAAACAATGGACTAGTAAATTAAATGAAATGAAATTACCAGGGAGATAACACCAAACTGAACGCAGCAGAAGCTGTACAGAGGCAACTTCAGTGCTGGGGATGAGAAGTACTGGAACACCATCCATACTCACCAGACATGTCTCCATGCGATTATGACCTCATCCCTTAAGTGAAAGAACCATAGCATTGGAGATGGTTTCGGATACAAGAGGACAATGCCAATGCTGTGAAACATGAGACTGCAAACTTGACACACGGTAAGAGAACTGGTATCCAATGTCTTCCTTATTGGCAATGTGTTGCAGACAATCTACGGGACTACACTGAAGGTTCACAATACTCTCTAAAAATAAACATTATGTAGCACAACGATTTCATGGCAGACAGTTTCTTTTCTTTATATTCTACACCTGGTAAACCCAATCGGCATTTCCACAGCACCTTACACTCCCCTCTCCTATCTGTATATCTCCATTTATCTGGCAGATCCTGCATTCATGCAATAAAAATAGTTGCCATAGATGGAAATGCAAAATAATGATAATGTTAATGGCTTTACATCCCACTAACTACTTTTATGGTTTTCCGAGACTCCAAGGTGCCAGAATTTAGTCCCACAGGAGTTCTTTTCCATGCCAGTAAATCTACCAACACAAGCTTGACATATTTGAGCATCTACAAATACCACCGGACTGAGCCAGGATCGAACCTGCCAAGTTGGGATCAGAAGACCAGTGCCTCAACCCTGAAATGCAAAATGAAGTGGACAATATAGAATTATCTGATGTGCATACCTATGTCTACTCTGGACTGAACGTATTACTGTACTTCCTTGGACTTCCCAAGTATAGAAGGAAATTATACATATCTATGAAACAGTAAAATACTCATCAAGGTAGCATTGTGAAAACAGCAAGTAAGGAATGGGATTGCATTAATTGCGTTATATCCATATGTTTCCATACGTATTCATCCAAGACAGCAGAGACATAAGCAAGGGTCCAATGAGAAATATATCCAGTAATTTGCACTAGTCCCTGCAGCCAATGTTGAGGTAGGTATTACCATGTGAGGCAAAATAAATGTAGTGGTGCATATACGAATTCGTGTATACACAGTACTGCCTTATGTTCTGTCAGTATAATCTAAACGCGCTGTATTATGGTAAAAGTGAATGAAGAAGCATGGCAACGCTGTATGTCGTCATCCAGAAGGTCACCATCACAACTCTGCCAGTAACCGGCTTGCAGTGTGCCAACAGCAGGCAGCAGTGAAAGATGGAGTGGGGAGAGTATGAGTATTGTATCACCGAATTGGTGTTATTTTGTTGCTGAAAGCGAGATAAGGACGCTTTTTTCTATGCTGAAACTTCTCGGATTCATTTAACAATTTTTATTTCAGACAACAGCACGGCTTAAACAAACGGGTGCAACTGCTGATCGCGTCAGATCGGGCCATCCTAGGTGTCTATGCAGAAAAGAAGTTGTGAATACTGTTTATGCAAGGATTCAACGCAATCCTTTGTGTAAACAAACAATCTTATCTAGTGAAATGAATACATCTCCACAAACTATGTCATGTATTTTGAATGATGATTTATGCGTTGATTCATATAAAAGATACACACGGCATTCACTAACCGAAAAATTAAAGGAGACATGCCAGCTTCGATCTTAGGCTTTGTTAATGATGTATTGGGGGGGGGCAGGATCGCGACATTCTATTCACAGATGAAAAAATATTCACTGTGGAAGAGTTGTTTAGCAAGCAAAGCGATCGTATATAGGCATGGTCCTCCAAGAAAGCAAGAGAGAAAGTTCCATGTGTGTAGCGCGGATATCACCCTGCTTTTATCATGGTATGGTGGGCAGTTTTACTGGCGGGGAGCTTCGGAGATGCATTTTTGCGAAGGTGGAGTAAAGGCTTCTGCAGCTGTCTACCAGACAATGTTGGAAAAAGTTATACCACTTATCAGTACAAAGCTGTTTGAAGGGAAATTGTGGATTTTTCAGCAGGATAGCGCTCCTGCACACAAAGCAAAAAACGCAGCAGTGGTTGGCAACCACTGCCCCACGTTCATTGCTGCTGCTGACTGGCCTAGCGGAAGCCCAGACCTCAATCCATTGGATTATTCTCTGTGGCAGAAGCTCGAGGCAATAGCATGTCAAAAACGGCACCACAATACTGAGATGTTAAAGAAATCAATCATGTCAGCTGTCAAAAAAATTCCACTAGACACGATTTGTGCAGCTATTGATGAGTGGCCTCAACGTCTTCACCACTGTGTTGCTGCACATGGTGTTCATTTCGAATAATAGTATGTTCATTCTATAGCATTTCTTGTGTTTTTTCAGAATATATATATATGATAATGGGTTTGCGTAGTTTTATTTAGCAGTACAGGCTAGAAACGCAGGTAAATAATAACAGACTAGATAGTAAGATCCAAGCAGTAGAAATGAAATTTTTAAGAACATTGGTAAAAAAGACAGGAAGAGATAGAATTCAAAATATTAAAATCAGAGAAGAGGTAAATATAGAACTATTAGTACAGAACGTACAGAAAGCAAGAATGAGATGGTTTGGACATGTAAAAAGAATGGGAAAGGAACGGGTAGCAAGAAGGGAATTGGAAAGAGAAGTTAAGGGAAAGAGACCAGTTGGAAGACCGACAAGAAGGTGGATGGATCAGATTTGGAAGGAGATTAGAGAAGCTGAATTGGATGTGGTGGAAGTAATGAAGCAGGAAAAGTGGAAGAACAGAAAGGAGTGGAGAATGCTTGTTAACCATACCCGGGCGACTGGAGTGGGACAGTGATGATGATGATGATGAGTTATATGCAATGAAAGTACTGAGAGAACTTATGGCAGTGTAGTGCACATTGTTCCACAGTGTTTGAGGAACTGGTAAGTCTGAAAGGGAAATCACAATCATTGATACGTGAAGATGATCTGAAGTCCACAAATAAAACATAAAAGATCACATTAACACGAGTGAGATAATTTTTTCCAAGTGTCAGCCTCTTCAATAAAATTATATGGTACAGAAATAACACCCATGTCCTCCTACACACATCATCAATAGTTGTAACATCTAAAACAGCTATAACACATGATTCATTTTTCTAGCAAAATATTTACCTTTCCAATGAATGGCTGTCCAGTTGAATTCTTTATGAATATATCCATTGCAATGCCTTCATCGTAAGGTGGATATGATCCAGGTTTCTCACCAGCACTAACACCAGGATCAATCAATGGAACATAATGCATACCCAACTGCAATAAAATAGATACACGTGTTAAAAAAATTTCCCCTCACGCACTCAGTTCATCACTGTCTAAGCCCCACTCCATCATTCTTCCATGGATCCAACTACCTCACCACAGTAAATAAAACTGTAAAGCTGTTCCTCAATACACTTATGAAAAATAAGATCAACTAGCAAGCAAATCAGCACACTCAACAGTAAAGAATATCAAAATTGGACAACCAACCAACAAATTAGAGAAGATGTACATTTGTAATTTAACCACTGCAACGGAATTTTTAACACGAAAAGTCATATCTAGTGATTTGGATTCTACATAAAACTAACTGTTCTATGGCTATGATCAAGATACCAACAGGCAAATAAAACTACAAGCTTACTATTTTTTTCATTTGTAACACGGTAGTGTCAACTTAAATTAATCTGAAATATACATGATGACGAGAAAAAAATTTCAACTAGGAGTGTGGCTCATAATGACAACCATGGTAGTAGGGAAACAGTTCCACCCTAGATTCTTAACATGTAATGTGATTGAGTAACTTTAAAGAAATGTCAGGCTGAAAAGGCAAAAAACCAAGGTTTCTAGTACAGAATAAATCAAATAATTTCATAGGAAACCACAGTTTCATTTCAGTCCCTGGACATCACCATCAACTTAAAAATATTATATTCACTCAATATTCTTACCTGAATTAGAGTGCTAACAGAAGCACAAGCAAGGTTTAATTGTAATATATATATAAAAAACACACACACACACACACACACACACACACACACACACACACACACACACACACACACACCCCACACACACACACACACACACACACGCGCCTTTCAGCATTCTGTCTACAAACCTCAATGAATTTTCTAACCATCGCCACAATCCTCTCATTCTAACTAGCTCTGTGGCCTTGTTTACTTCTATACCTCTTTATCTTTAAACTGTTAGAAACTGAAACTAACCATCGTCATCTCTGCTACTGGCTTTACGTCGCACCGACACAGATAGGTCTTATGGCGACGATGGGACAGGAAAGGGCCAGGAGTGGGAAGGAAGTGGCCGTGGCCTTAATTAAGGTACAGCCCCAGCATTTGCTTGGTGTGAAAATGGGAAACCATGGAAAACTATCTTCAGGGCTGTCGACAGTGGGGTTCGAACCCACTATCTTTCGAATACTGGATACTGGCCGCACTTAAGCGACTGCAGCTATCGAGCTCGGTCGTCATCTTAATCTCAATCTACCTCTCTTACCTCTCTTAATTGTAATTAAAATCATTCATATATACACACGTAAATGCATTATTCTCCTAGCTAACCAATTCTCCTTCATTCGCCTCGCACGAACCCAACACCGAAGCCAATTTGTGTGTACAACTTTATCAATTAAGTTCATTCCTAACTTAGCCTTCACCTCCTCATTTTGAGTACCCTCTTGCCATTGTTCCTGCCTGTTTGCATGAACGATTATTCTTCACGGAAATTCCTAGCAACCTTCTTTCCATTCTTCTGTGGCAGACACTCAGTTTGAAAGTAGTGAGAATAATCGCTCATACAATCACCCAGAATACACCAAGTTGCTTTCCTTTGAATTTTTTCTCGTTCTCGAATCAAGTAATCCTGGTGAGAGTATCATACATAGGAACCATACTCTGGCTGGGTCTTACCAAAGACATAAATTCCCTCTCCTTCACATCCTTACTACAACCCCTAAATACTCTCATAACTATGTACAGAGATCTGTACCCTTTACATAAGATTTATGTGATTTCCCCAATGAAGATCTTTCCGTATATTAACACTTAGGTACTTACAGTGATCCCCATTAGGAACATTTACCCCAACAATGGAGTAATTAAAACTGAGAGGACTCTATTAGTGAAACTCACGCCCTGACTTTTAAGCCCGTTTATCATCATACCATTGCCTGCTCTCCATCTCACAACATTATTGACATCCTTTTGCAGTTGCTCACAAGCTTGTAACTTATTTATTACTTTACCAGAATAACATCGTCCGCAGAAAGCCTTATCCCCAATTATAGTTCTTTACTCATATCACTTCTATATATAAGAAAACATAAAGTTCTAATAATACTGTGTGGAGGAATTTCCCTCTTAATGATTACAGGATCATATAATGGTTCACCTACTCTAATTCTTGGAGTTCTATTTTCTAGAAATATAGCACTAATTCAGTCACTCCTTTGTCTAGTCTAACTGCACTCATTTTTGCCAGTAGTCTCCCATGATCTACTCTATCAAATGCCTTAGATAGGTCAATAACGATACAGTCCATTTGACCTCCTGAATCCAAGATATCAGCTACAACGTGCTGGAATCCTACAAGTTGAGCTTTAGTGGAATAACCTTTCCTAAACCCGAAATATCTTCTATCGAACCAGTTATTAATTTCACAAACATATGTAATATAACCAGAAAGAATGCTTTCCCAAAGCTTGCACGCAACGAATACCAAACTGACTGGCCTGTAATTTTCAGCTTTATGTCTATCACCCTTTCTTTTGTACACAGGGGCTGCTATAGCAACTCTCCATTCATTTGGTACAGCTCCTTCGTCCAAACAGTAATCAAATTAGTACTTCAGATATGATACCACATCCAAACCCATTGTCTTTAGTATATCCCCAGAAATCTATGAATTCCAACTGCTTTTCTGGTTTTCATATTTTGTATCTTATTGTGTATTTTTTAACACACAATTGACTTTATGTCGCACTGACACAGATAGGTCTTACGGCCATGATGGGACAAGACAGGGCTTGGAGTGGGAAGGAAGCAGCCATGATCTTAAGGTACAGCCGCAGCATTTGCCAGGTATGAAAATGGGAAACCATGAAAAACCATCTTCAGGGCTGCCGACAATGGGGTTCGAACCCACAATCTCCGAATGCAAGCTCATAGCCGCACATCCCTAACCGTACGGCCAATTCACTCGGTACCCTATTGTAAATGTTTTTTGTTTTCAGAGGTAAATTTCAATACTTCATTAGTATTGACCACTTCATCTATCTGGAAATTTTTCTTGTATCCAACAATCTTTACATACTGCTGACTGAATACTTAGGCCTTCTGAAGATCCTTGCATACACACTCCCCTTGTTCATTAATGATTCCTGGAATACCCTTCTTGGAATCTGTTTCTGTCCTAAAATTACCTCTAGATAACCTTTCATTTTTCACTAAAATTTGTATAACTGTCAATTGTGCCTGCCATCATGTTATCCTTAGATGAATTCTTTGCTAGATTCAATTTCCTAGTAAGTTCCTTCAATTTCTCCTTACTTCTACAGCCATTTCTAACTATTTCTTTCCAATCTGCACCTCCTTCTTAGTCTTTTTATTTCTCTCTTATAATAAAGTGGGTCTTTTACCACCTTTAAAGGTACAAACCTGTTTTCACATTCCTCAACAATTCCTATAAACCCATCCCAGTCTGTTTTAATTTTTATTCACCATTTTCCACCAATCATAATTACTTTTGAAAACTCTCTCATGCCTGTTTTATCAGCCATATGGTGCTGTCTAACAGTCCTACTTTTACAACCTTTCTATCACATTTATTTTTAACTAAGACATAAAAAGCTTTGTGATCACTAATACCGTTCATTACTTCAGATTCTCTATAGAGCTTATCTGATTTTACCAGCATCACATCTGGAATATTCTCCCCTTTAGTTAGTTCCATCACTTTCTGATTCAGCTGTCTGCCCAGATTAACTTATTTACCGTTTGTTGGCCATGCTTCTTGTTATTCACATTACCTTCCCATTTGACATTTAATAAATTGAGATCACCCATTCTAACCACGCTCCTTTCCATATCGCTTCCCACATAGCTGACTACTTTAGAAAATAATTTCAAATCAGCATCTGCGCCACCCTTTCGAGGTCTGTACACTACAAAAACATCAAGTTGCCTATTATCTTTGGAGATGAGCCTTACACCTAGAATTTCATGTTTGTCATCTTTAAGTTTTTAGTAGTTTACAAATTTCTCTTTCACCATTCCTATCCTATCTCTACGATAAACACTCCAGTTCTGTGAGAAAATTTCTACATGCATTATAACATTTCCCAGCGATGATTCAACTACTATTACAATATCTGCTAAGTATATATCTATTAAATTACTTAATTCTATTCCTTTCTTTGCATATTATCACCTCAACTCTACATCATCTATGCAGAGTGTGTCTTCGAGTGAGCTCTCGATGGCTGGAATGGTGGAATCTCGATTGGCAGTAGATAAATTAGCATCCTACGTTTTACAGATGATACTTTCCTTATAGCTGGAAGTGAAGAGGAACTCAATGACCTGTTCCCAAGAGTGAAGAACATTAGATTTCACTATGGTCTAGAGATAAACATGAAAAAGACCAAACTAATGGTAATTGATCGGCAAGGTCAAATCCAATGTACAGTACAGGATGTCTAAAGGACCTGGAGATAGTAAAGGAACTTGTGTACATTGGGTCAGTCATCAATGACACAGGAAGCTGTGAATTAGAGATCAAAAGACTTATTGTTCTAGGTTGTGCTGCAATGATTAAACTCAGTAAGATCTGGCAGAACTGGACAATATCAAAAGCTACAAAGATGCGCTTGGTGGAATCACTAATGTTCGCAGTGTTTTTGTATGGCTGTAAGACCTGGGATGTGAATACTAGAGACTAAAGTCGAATTGATGCCTTTCAGATGTGGTGTTGGCAGAGAATGCTGCATGTACCCTGGACAGAAAGAAGAACCAATGTTTCCATTCGGAATGAACTGACCATCCAGAAACATCTATATTCCCGTGTGAGTGAGTGTTAGCTCCAGTTCCTCGGCCACATTTTCAGAAGAAAAGGAGAGAACTCAGAAAAGACCATTTTGCAAGCCAGCAGACCACGGGGAAGAACAGCAAGTAGATGGTTAGATCAGGCGAAGAAGATCACTGGCCTACCTCTTCAGATCATGCTAAGGAAAGATAAAAACCGTTCTTGATGGGGGCATCTCATCAAGGCTGCAATGCAGGAATGAGAGAATTATGAGGTCTTGACACTCAGCAATGAGCAAAATGCGTAATTACGATGATGATGATGATGATGATGATGATTCCTTTATTTTACAATAGTTCTACAGTTCAACACTAACATTTTTATGTCATCCCTAATTGACTTCCAGATCCCTGTACCCATATCACCGCTTCATAGTCCGCTCTGTTTTCCCAAATGTACCTCCCTATAACCCTGTCAAACAAACTTCCTAACATATGTACGACTGCAGTTCAAGTGAAGGCCATCTGAGTGCAGATCCCTACCTCCTACCCACCCATTAGGATCTAGAAATCTCACTCCCAGTTTCCCACATACCCATTCCATAGTCTCATTCAAATCCCCGATCACCTTCCAGTCAGTATCCCTCCTACACAGTATTCCACTGATAACAATATCTGTTTCCTCAAACTCACCCGTGCTGCATTTACCAGATCCCACACATCCCTAACAATGCTGGTACTTATACCTGCTTGCCTTACATTTTTTGCACTAACAAGAAACACTACCACCTTCTCCTTTCCCCCCTCCTTCTCTTCTACTTTCCTCAACATCTTCCCTAACATAATTCCTGGATAACAATCAACCCTGGTTCCCTTTTGTCCACATACTTTCCCTCACATGTCTAACAATGTTATTACCCCATGACCAGAGCTTCAACCCTACCCACCTCATTTGATCCCCTCCCCTCCCCTCCTGGTCTCTCCTATCTTTTCTGACAGCTGAAAAAGCTACTTCCTCCTCCATTTTCTCCCTCCCATGACCCTGTTTTACCTTCCTTTTACTATCCTGTACTCTACATTTCCCTTTACTACCTTTTCCTTTCCTCTTACTTCCACACTCATAAGGAACTATTCCCTGTTCCTCATCTTCCCTCTGTTGTTCTACCTGCAATGATTCACACCGATTTCTCATAGAACCTAAATTCTGCTCCAGAATAGGGGCCATAGCTTGCAACTTCCTTCCCCTTAAAACATCAGATCACCATTCGTCTACAATTCACTCCTTTCCTTCCAATCCCTCTTTTACTCCTATCATATCCCGTTCATTGTTTCAGGGAGCACTACATTCCTTCCTGCCCTTTGAGAAAAACCTAATTATCTCCCTCAAACTCTCCAACTCCTCCCTCACACTCCTTAATGCACAGCCATGCACACAGTTACTACATCTGCATTACTTAGCCATTCTTAATGGAATAATGAAGAAAGAAAACTTATTCTGTGCAAAAAGAAAATCAAAGGATAGAAATGGGTTGTCCATTATTGGAAAATGCAAACAGTGTTTGGGATCCTCACCAGAAATATCTAATAAAAGAAATAGAGGGTGTGCAGAGGAGAGCAGCAAGATTTGTAAAGGGAGATTTCAGGAGAAAGAGTAGTATATCAGAAATGTTACAGAAACTCGGGTGGGAAGCTTTAAGTAAGAGAAGGGAGAAAACTAGACTTATAGGATTATATAGAGCCTATATAGGAGAGGAAGCATGGGGAGAAATCCGTGAGAGGCTTCAGTTGGAAAATAATTATATTGGCAGGGCTGTTCACAAGTATAAAATTAGACGGGATTTTAGCAGAAATGATTGGGGTACATTTTCATTCATTGGGAAGGGCATGGAGGAGTGGAACAGTTTACCTGGAGAAGTGTTTGATTCTTTGCCAAAATCTGTACAGATATTCAAGGAAAGAATAAATGGCAACAGAGAACAGAAATGTTAGAGGGCATTCATCCTGTGTAGGTTATTATAATAAAGAATTTTTATGAATAAATTAATCCCATTCCCTTGTCTATGGAGACTGGACAGCTGAAGGAGCGGACTGCCTGTAGGGGTGAAGTACAGTGGGAACATCGAGGGCCCTGGGACCGCTACGGTAGCTGTGAAGGCCCTTTAGGAACTCTGAAAAGCAGTGGCAAAAGGGGCTCTGGTTAAGACGCAGCAGGTCGTTATGCACATTAGGTACCAAAATGGGTTTTAAAAAAAAGCAATGTACATTTAAATCTTATAGCAATATTGTATAGTATTTTTTGAAGTGATTCCACATACTGTATACTATATGAGTTGATTATGTGTGTAAGTACAGAAGATATTATGAGTAGAATTTTGTAAATAATATAAATTTATTAAGAATGAGCTGTGTGTTTAATAGAAAAAAAATGTTAATGTAAATTGTATAATACTGTATTTTAGGAAAAATACCTTCTTTTCTTTTTAACTTAACATGTAGTTGAGAATAATGTATTTTTGTCATCATTTACCACCAAGGTAGAGACCGCATTTGCAAAGAAAGTGTTTTGATTTGATTTGAAATATTGTCTAGGATAATACACAAAGATTTTTTTTTTTTTTTTTTTTTTTGGCAAGTTGCTTTACGTCGCACCGACACAGATAGGTCTTATGGCGACGATGGGACAGGAAGGGGCTAGGAGTGGGAAGGAAATGGCCATGGCCTTAATTAAGGTACAGCCCCAGCATTTGCCTGGTGTGAAAATGGGAAACCACGGAAAACCATCTTCAGGGCTGCCGACAGTGGGGTTCAAACCTACTCTCTCCCGAATACTGGATACTGACCGCACTTAAGCGACTGCAGCTATCGAGCTCGGTACACAAGATCACATGACAATAAGGTAATTAATGACGCTACAATTCTACTTAGGGCCGGTTCTACCACCTACTGGTAAAGTAGCGTGTACATTGCCCTCCGTGTAAAAGGATGTTTCCGTCTGACCACCCCCAAATAGCGCTATCGGCAGCATAAAACGTAGTTACCCGGCGCGTAATTTATCGGCCACTTCAAGGGCTCGATAAGACTTTACCTGCCGGGCAAGTTTTCAGAGTTGAACATTATTAGCTGTATTTCTGGTTACATACAACTTAAATTAGCTTAGTATACTGAAAAAAGCATGATACTGTAACAGTGGCCGATATTGTATTGCAGGATCTTGAACATTAATGCTTCCCTTGAGTTGCAACGGTCACACCAGCCTCTCGCATCAGTAGCTTAGGGAATCCATTTTATATGTCCAGCTTTCGTAAAGAAACTTTAAAAGGATATAAAATCAAAATCTATTTGGAAATCATTTCAAATGGGCTTTAATTTTCTACTTTTTCAGTTTTCAGACACGAGGTATAACTTAATGTATGTATCCTCACTACCTCCAGCGTTCTCGTAGCATAATGGCTAACACGCTCACTTCATAATACAAGGTATGCAGGTTCGAGTCTTTACTATGACGAATCTTTTTTTATTCCCATTATTAGCGTTGTGGTAATCTGTATGTCTCTTTTCATACGTTCTTTTGTTAATAATATGTTTCATTGAAACATTTAATCACAATATTATGTTTACTAGGAAATTGCTTTATAAGTATGCTACTTATAGAAAGTGATGTTATGATTAATAGCACATAGGACTGTCGCCCAGGTAGCAGATTCCCTATTAGTTGTTTACATGGTCTTCTTGTAAATTATTTCGAAGAAATTGGAAACTCTTCCATTCCCGAATTCCTCTTCCTATGAATGGATATTTATCCCGATTAGTTCTTTACATTTACAGTACCCTCCAACTTTATCTTCATAAAGTTAAACATTAGAATGAAATGCTTTATCAATAAATGGAAGCATGTGGAACTAAACGAGGTTACAGAAATAGTTGCAAATAGAGCATCGTGGAGATACTTAATCAATTCACAGAAGCCTGCAGATAGAATGCTCAAAGGCAATAAGTCCGTAAAGAAGATGTGTGTGTATATATACGTATATGGAAGCGCATAAAAGAGAGTTAAGAACAATGGCAGGGAACAAAAATACATTTTAAAATGTAAATTAGAAATACGATGAAAACCTGTGTACCTTCTATTACGGAGCGAGAGACTTGACCAATCTACTACGAGAATACTTTACAAAAACGCTGCCTTACATGACAGGTTATAACTGGTGTAAGAAAATGTAATCTCGAGATTTTAATCCCAATTAGGTATTGATATTGAAGATCATACATTAAAATCGCGAAAGCTTGGCATAAATCGTTGTCCATTAACTCTTATTAGGCTTTTTGGTGATAATAAGCAGACGCAAGCACAGGGAAATAAGACAATCGAAATGAGTTTCATGCATCTGACGATAGATAGCACCACACTCGAAAGCGAGAAGTCGCTGAAAATCAGTCTAGCCAACTTCGTATATCGGTGTCTAGCTCCGGGTAGCTACCTAGCGCTTGCGCGGAGGTGGTTGGATGCAAACCAAAGTACCAGCAGATTTACACCTCCAGGTATTTTACCTCCCGGGCAGCTGCCAGCCACTTTACCAGCAGATGGTAGAACCGGCCCTATGTCGTACAATTTTAAAAAAATATATCTTTATCCTACTGACAGAATGAAAACTGACGTTAATTACTGAATATCGAAAGGAATGTACAAGAATTACACAATACTATACTGCAGTTGAGCGTATCCTAATTTCAACAGAAGTTTCTAGAGAGATATTTCTCCTACTACACAAATATTTCACAATTATAAAATAAGCACAGTAATTTCTAATAAAATAACTTCACTACAATAATTTTAAAATGTGTTCAGACGTATCCTAATTACAATAGGTTAATACTTGGGCTCAGAAGTTGAGGAAAAACCTTTTTATTCTCGAGTGTCCGATGACAAGGCCCAATATAAGAAAATTTTTATTCTGGGTCATTGTAGGCCAGGTGGGTTTTATTTGTCCTTTCTTGCCTTTTTGGGTATTTTTGGCCAATTGTCCTTTTTAGCCTTTCCTTAGGTCCTAATGGCTTCTTTTTTTGCAACTTCACCTCCTTTTGACTACATCTTTACTTGCCCATTCTCAATTCGAATCATCATTAGTTCATCCATCACCTCTTAAACATTTTTTCTCTAGTAAATACATATATTGGAACTGTATCTGAAAAGAGAGAAAATAAAATGAAAGAGAAATGAAAAAATGAAAGTGGTGCTTGAAAAATACTGTATCAGGGATATCAAATTATGTGTAAGATAAGTGAAATATTGAGAGGAGAAAATTTTTATGTATTTTCAAAGAGGAAGATCTCATTTGATTCAAGTATGAATCCTTAACATCCATTGATGTAAAAAGAAGTTTCTTGATGTTTTGCAATATTCTGTCTGAAAACCAATGATCTTTTACACCTAAGAACCTGGAAATGACTATTGTGATACACTGCAATGCCAACTGAGATAAGGTTTCTGAATTCCAATTCCTGTAACCCTAGTGTGGTTACAACAACTATGATTCAAGCTATACTAATTTCTATTTCTTTCTTCAGGATGTCCACAGTGGGTTCTCTGAATTCATTCTAGGTACAAAAAATATTTCATTCTAAGTTTTGCAAGTAGTTATTTTTAAAAAACAAAGAATTACTTTTTAAAATATGTTAATCTAAAAATATATACTTTCTGAAAGAAGTATTTCACTCATATATTTTTGTACTGTGTGTGTTGCATACCACCAAACTTTTGCATTTTTAAACATTATACTCAGTCATTAATTATGTAATTAAAACTAAAATTATGTACGAATTTGGATAATTTTTTACGTCCTTTTTGCCAGTTTTTAGGTCCTCTTTTTTAATTTTAAAGCCTTTTTATCGATCCTTTTTTTAGGCAATTTATAGGTCTTCAACTTCTGAGCCCTAGTTACTACTAAGCAAAAACAGAAATGAGAATTGCAATTAAAATTTGAATTTCACAAGAACTACTCAAGGATTATCAACAAACCTAAACACATAGACAGATTATTACTACTACTAGTTTACCCTACTATACTCTAATAGAAATGAAAACTGCTGTTTCTTCTTCTTCCTCTTTTCTTCATGAGACCTCTAAATATTAGTTCCTACTTAGTGTCGACCTCTAAGATCTTTTGCTACCATGTTTTTCCTTCATTCCCACCTAGATATACCTGCTCCCTTCACAAAGCTGCAGGTTGTTCTTATTGGGTCTTCTTTACCTGGTAGTCCTAGAGTGGAGAGTCTGATTCTACCCAGCGCCTCACATTCGAAAAGTATGTGTTCAGCTGATTCCTCTCCTTCATTGCATTTCCTACATATATTTTCTACTATTACTCCCATTCTATGTAGGTGTTTTTTCAGATGGCAGTGTCCTGTCAACAGTCTTACTACCCATCTTATATTTTTTCTGCTGAGTTTCAACAGTTCTTTAGTATGCTTCTTGTTTGGTCCTTTTATCAGTTCCTTTGCAAGCCTGCATCCTGGAGTATTTTTCCAGTTCTCCATTTGTTTCTTTTGTACCCATTTTCCTATGTAGTGTCGGGCTTGTCCATAAGAAATCCCGCATACAGGTTCTGGGCCTACAAAATGTGTTTCTGCCCCTTTCCTGGGCAGTTTATCTGACTTTTCATTTCCTTCTATACCTGCATGCCCTGGTACCCATATTATTTTGACAATGTTGTACTTTGAGAGCTTCTTTCTTTTTCTTTGCTAGTTGCTTTACGTCGCACCGACACAGATAGGTCTTACGGCGACGATGGGATGGGAAAGGACTAGGAGTTGGAAGGAAGCGGCCGTGGCCTTAATTAAGGTACAGCCCCAGCATTTGCCTGGTGTGAAAATGGGAAACCACGGAAAACCATCTTCAGGGCTGCCGATAGTGGGATTCGAACCTACTATCTCCCGGATGCAAGCTCACAGCCGCGCGCCTCTACGCGCACGGCCAACTCGCCCGGTACTTTGAGAGCTTCAGGAGAAGTGAATGGCAATACCAGAAAATTCTGGATATTATCCGGACTGCTTCTAGTGCTTTAATGGCCACTTGGCATTCCGTAAAAATGAAAATGCTTTTATTCCTATAGTTCATTTTCAGATTTTCTTCAAGACATGTTGTGATAGCTATCACTTCCGCTTGAAAGACTGTAGTGTGTTTGCCCAGGCTCATCTGGATTGATCTCTCAGGTCTTCCCTCGTTGATCCCTCCTCCTGTGCCATCACCAGTCTTTGAGTCATCAGTCCACCACACTAAACTGCTGTTTAGTTAAATGCAGAAATATCGAAAGTTTCACCATACAGAAGTATACACACGAATATAGCAGGCAAGATACTATCTAATATAATATCTACACTACAATTATCAACTGAAATGTGGTTATGTAATAATTACAGCTGGTAGATTACTATTATTTTCCCTACTATATGGGACAGAGATTAAAAACTGTCCTTAAATGCTGAAAAATACGAGTATGTCTACAATAATTTCTCACAAACTTCTGTCAAAAATACACCTACGACTTGAAGTGCAATCGTCGGGATATAGGAATTTGATTATTAATTTTTACTTGATGAATAATTGAAGGTGTAAAGTACAAAGTACACCAGAGATTTGGAACCACAAATAATTGGAATACAGTAATCGGCTGATTTTTTTCTCAACTACCCTATACCCTTTGTTCTCGTCGCAATGCAGGAAGCAATCGTCAACAATCCAAAGACTGTTAAGTAGTTCTCCAGTGAAATACCGTATATTCTTTTTTAAATGAATGTTTCCAGGCATGTCGTGTTATTTAATTAAATCAATTATCACCTTTGTGATAGTTTGAACGGATATCTATACAAAATACTGTGTCTATTGATGCACGAATAAGATGCAGAAGATACAACTCCGTACTATAACCTATGTTTGTAAGTATTACACCAACAGCAAAAAACAGATATTTATAAATTTTTTATAAGTTAATATTCCCTAAACCTAAATTCGAAACAAAGTACACCTAGCTAGCCTACTTAACCCTAGAACACGTAATCTACCGAACACCAACTGAACTACTTAACAATTTTTATTTACTACATGAAGCAAAGGAAAAATTAATATTTGTATTGTTAATTTAGAAATTGATTGTAATTTTAATCTCCTTATATGTTATCGGTACTTTACTGTTTTTCTACTGCATAAATATTGCTACTCTTAATTTCTACCAATAAGCACTAGACACCAATATATAATTAGCACTAAATGGATCACACCCACACAATATTAATCAATTTCAATAGGGTTTAACTACTTTATCACTAAAATAAATATTGCTACTCAACAGCCGACCATTTCACAAGCATGTCCTCTGACATCTTCGTTATTGCTTCACAAATTACACTGGGTTGTATTCCACCCTACGGATACAAGTTTTCTTACAAGATCCACCTCGCATTCATGCACTCGGAAAACTGGAGATACTCAAATACATAGCCACAAGCAATGTCCATCAATGAAGACTAAGACCTGTTATATCAACAGATCACCTTTTAATGCAGCAGCCTGCGCATACCTGTGATTACAGCTGACCATCTACTCGTAACTTTGCCTGTCCCAACTACCTGGCACTGCAATACGTAGGTGGCTTGAAAAGTTCTCAGAATGTACTAGAATTAAGTATCTTACCTCGGTGGAACTGCTTTTATTTTTCAACATAGTCTCCCTATAGACTAATGCATTTGGTCCAGCGATGTTCCAATGCCTTGATCCCATCTCGAAAATGAGATTCCTCCAGGCCTGCAAAATACCTCTCCAATTCGGCTGTCAGTTCTTCCCTTGTAGAAAATCTCCATCCAGCTTGGGGAATAGATGAAAGTCTGATGATGCCAAATCAGGTGAATAAGGTGGATGTGGCAACAATTCGTAACCCAGTTCATGAAGTTTTGCCATGGCAATAACACTTGTGTGCGGCGGAGCGTTGTCCAGATGAATGATGACCTTTTTCCTTGCCAAACCAGGCCTTGTTTTGCGTATCTTTTCCTGTACTTGGTCTAGGAGGTTTGCATAGTATTGCCCCGTAATTGTTTGGCCAGTAGGAAGATAATCTATCAGCAGAATGCCTTTTGCATCCCAGAAAACTGAGGCCATGAGCCTTCTGGCCTAACGCACTGCCTTTGCTTTCTTTGGTGGTGGTGAATCAGCATGTTTCCACTGCTTTGACTGCTGTTTTGTCTCGGGGTATAGTAGTGGACCCAAGTTTCATCTGTAGTCACAAACCGGTGCAAAAAATCTTGTTGGCTGCACTGAAAACAGGCCAGACTTTGTTCGGACATTTCCAATCTGGTGCGTTTATTGTCCAATGTCACGACAATCCATCTTGCGGATAATTTTTTCATACCAAATTCTCAGTTAAAATATAATATACCCGTTCAGAAGACATCCCTACAGCTTCAGCAATCTCCCGCACTTTCAGTCGACGATCCTCCATGACCATTTTATGCACTTTTGCGATGAATTCTGGGGTCATAACACTTTTTGGCCGTCCACTACGCGGATCATCATCCAAGCTCTCCCAACCAAATTTAAACTCGCTGGTCCATTTGGCAACAGTTGAAAATGAAGGAGCAGAGCCCCCAGTGTGTTCTGAAAGTCAGCATGAATTTCCTTTGCTTTCATACCTTTCTTTACAAAGTATTTAATCACTGCCCGAATCTCAGTTTTTTCAACTGTCACAAATCACTACGCGGGAACAACAACAAAGAGTCGTCACTACCACACTCCTGCAGGTAGAGCACTGACGCACCACGTGTTCACTCACAAAGGATGTGTGATTATTGTGCGGGAACCTCGTTGCTCTAGCACTGACATCTAGCGGTGATTCCGAGAACTTTTCAAACCGTCCTCGTAATATCAATATCTCATCATTTGTATAACAATGACATGAATTAAGACAATGCGATGATATTTACTAGCAACCCTGTCTGTATTGAAGTATCACTGAGTCTTGTAGCTTGAGACATGTGTAGAATCTCTTGGAGGTGGAAAGTGTTTGTAGAAGATTTTATTTGTAAATCTTTTTATGTAATACTTACTGTATCATCTGGAGTGTTGTGCTAGAATATTTTATTCGTATTTCATGTAGCTACCTAACCTGTACAGTGTAAAATATTGTTGTAGCATATTTTATTTGTAACTACTAGATTATTGTTTTATATTTACTGGAACAGTCCAGAAAGGTTGTGATGCAAACTTTTAGAACAGGGTGTGTCGGCCTTGTCAGTTATGGATTCTAGAAATATGTCCATTCTATTCTGGAAAATGGAGGGTTCGCGATTGGTGTCTGTATACGTGTTCGGAAATGTTGTTTAAATGTCGCGACCGGAGAAAGAGTTGTGATTGGTGAATCTGGGTGGCGATGGGCAGGCTCGTGCGTTCTGATTGGCTACTCCAAGGAAAGACTTCGCTGTTTAAAGGGAACGAGGCAGCATTTCATGGTCTGTCTTAAGTCTGTGTTTGGTCTGTCTGTCGTCTGCCGAAGTTTTGACAGTCGTCGGCGCCTCCTCGCTGCCAGGATGCGCTGCCTTAGGAAAAGCATGTTTGTTTTCAGTCCCGTTTTTAATTTGCATTTAATTTTTGTCGGTGTATCCCGCAGGAGATTACCCTAGTCGCCACTCTATTGATCAGATGTTTTGAAAGGTACGTTTAAATGTTTAAATTCATTCTAAAATTGTAATAGCATTTTGTGTTTCCGCTTACCTTCTAGAATGTATCGTAGAACTTGTTTTGTGTTGAGATTTATTTGCTTAACTCGTTGGACTTAAGGCAAAGCTCTTGTCAAGGAACATCTAATTTGTATTTGTCAAGGAACGTCTATTCGTGTGTCCCAAACGGTGTATCTAGATTTTGTGTACAGCTGAATTTGTTCGGAAGTTAATTTGTATTGGAAGATAGGAAAAACTAGAAAGGTTCCACCTTTTCAATACAAAAATGTTATAGGTTTATTTATAACATGTATTTGCACTTGGGACTAGTTTCGACGCTGTGTTGGGAAAATAGGCCAGTGTGTAGGCCTATTTTCCCATTTTTTGGCTGATGATGACGCCAACACAGCGTCGAAACTAGTCCCAAGTGCAAATACATGTTATAAATAAACCTATAACATTTTTGTATTGAAAAGGTGGAACCTTTCTAGTTTTTCCTATCTTCCATTCTCAGTTCAATACGGACCAAAAATGAAACTCTTATGTTTAAATTAATTTGTATTGTCGATTTTTTAAAATAATATTTTGAAAACAAGAGATCACTGTTGGCTTTTTGGAAAACCGCAACCTTCGCATCTCCATGCCTTTGGTAGGTTCCCAGCCCCCGTTCAACGTTCCTGGTTTATTATCGTGAAGTTGCCCTCAATGATATTTACTTCTGTTGTTTTCTGCGCAGTTCATCAAATATTTATTGTGTGTGTAGTGTTTATGGTACCGTGTAACTGCATTTATTTTCCTCCCTTTTAAGTGTGTTTTGTGTAGCTGCTGAAGTAACGATTACATATTGGTAGCAGAGCGTGGTTGCGATCCACGGACCTCTGGGTTATGGGCCCAGCACGCTTCCACATCCATGGACCTCTGGGTTATGGGCCCAGCGAGCAATCGCGTGGTTGCGGACGGAAGAAAAGTGAACGTTGATCGTGCCTAACCTAAAACTATGTAAAGTTCGACATTCGTATATCGCTTTGAAATATTGTTTCTACCCGTCAGGATGGCTTGTGCTGTTCCTAATCCTTTCCATTTGAGAAAATCAGAACTTGTTTATGAACTTCGTATCCAAAAAATTAATTCAACAGGCAATGTCAGAGATGACACTAGCCTATTGAAACAGTCCCTTAATTTACCTGTAACCATACCCGAGTTAACTACGAACGAGTTGCGTGAGCCTTTGGCCGTGGTTAAAGATAAGTTAGCAGAATTTAATGCCATTCCTGTGTCCTTTTGTGCTTCTGAGCCCTCACATGACCAATTAGCGTGGGTTAGGCACAGTTACTATATTACCTGGACAGAATTAGGGATTTGTTGTCTCTCAAATTGCCAACAAATGAGCGCAGGTGTGTGAATCCTTGCTAATACAGTTTTCGAGAATATTAGGGAATGAGTTGACTAACACTAGTTCGGAGGTTCAAGTATCTACCCCATCTGAAACGTGTGAAAGTGTTAACTCTGTAGCTGCTCAAGTACTCTGACATCTAGTGCTAGTAATGTAGAGTTTGAGGGATGTTCCACCATTCAACACAATGCAACAATTTATTCAATTATAAGAAGACCGGTTTCGACTCCATGGAGTCATCATCAGTTCTTGGTGAAAATTAAATTAAGGGGAAACTGATAACAATCATTGTGATGAAAAATCCATGCACCTATAGGTGGTTGCTTGGAAATACATCATTAAGTTGATAGATTACCTGGTAATGTAACATACACTTGGAAAGGAGAACTTGGAGCTTAGAAAGTTCCCAGTTCTGGCTCTAACAGTCTTGTGTTCATAGAACATGGAACACTGGAATTACATGTAGTGGATTGAAAATATATACAAAACACAATAAGGACACTTATAATGGTGTGTAAGTGTCATTGTTGGCTTTTTGGAAAACTGCAACCTTCGCATCTCCATGCCTTTGGTAGGTTCCCAGCCCCCGTTCCACGTTCCCGGTTTATTATCGTCAAGTTGACCTCACTGATATTTACTTGTGTTGTTTTTGTTTTCAGCGCAGTTCTGCGAAGTTCATCAAATGTTTATTGTGTGTGTAGTGTTTAAGGTACTGTGTAATTGCATTTATTTCCCTCCCTTTTAACGGTGTTTTGTGTAGCTGCTGAAGTAAAGGTTACAAGCTTGATCTGGAAATTTGCTAAATTAATTATGTTTCCACTTGGATTGAAAAGTTTAAGTTTTGAAAACGAGACATAAATATTTAGAATTCCAAATTCAAATATAGTTACAGTCCTTACTCTCACATGGAGAAAAATATCTAAGAATAGAAAACGACATGAGATCTTCTATGTCCTTGAATTTAACTTGTACAGAAAATTTTAGAGTTCACACACTGTTACTTGAAAAAATACTGTTGCCTCGTAGGCAGAATCTGAAACAGAGCAATGAGCAAACACCCTTTGCTCTCCATAATAAACAATGACTGACCATCTCAGCGACTCTCTTTTACAGTCAGAATTGTTCCCACTGAAAACAGTGGTGCAACGCCATGCCATGGCTTATATTTCCCTCTTCTGCTGAACTTCATACCAGACTTATGCTCATAATATTCCCAAAATTGTCACCATCCTAGACTGAATAATCACATAATTTTAAGGACATCGTTTCATGTAGTAATGCCAGCCAACCTGTCCTAACTCGCACCTCATGACGACCAAAGCAATCCCATGATCTCCATAGTGTGAGTCCGCTTGACATTTCTTAAGCTTGAGATGCAAGTGCAATTCCAAATTGAAAAATTCACCTATTTTCTTGGCTTCCTGCCTTTCCACTTGGGACTTTATATATATGACACAATGGCTTAAATATCCTTGAAAAGAGTCCTCCAAACGGTTCCGAATAACGACATGTAATAAGCATTCCTAACTTGCTTTCAGACAAGGTGATTGCAGTTCTGGAAATGATCATTTCCCCAAAGAGATTGATACATTCATGAAATCCATATGCCACAAAGGTCAACAGGATTATTGATCGCTTTCTCACACCTCCAGGCTCGCATGAACAAAATGGCACACTATTTAAAAGTCTGAGCATAATTGGTTCACTCACTAAATGACTCAGTCATACTTCAATTGTGACATGCAAGACTGAAGAATAGAGCTGGTCAGGCACATAAATGCCTCAACTCAGTTGAAATCACCCATCAGAGTTTTGACAACTGGTGAGAGATATCTGCAAGACGCAATCCATGGCTAGACAGAGTGAGAACAAACTACACAAATTCTATCACTCTTGCTATTCGTCCTTATTTCTCATTTCCACCCAAACATATTTTTAGAATATGCAATATATTCATATGAATATATTCACCACAGTTCTGTGGATGCTCACAGTCCTGTAGTACACTGCAAGCACTTCTCATGTAACTCACAACTTATAACACAAAGGTATACTGCAATTCACTAATCATACATACACTAACCTCATGTAGCTCTTCTACAAACTGTGGCAATCCCTCGTACTTCACTTTATCATACGTAAAGTCATTATTTGAGTCCATGTAGTCCAAATCATTCCACTGCACATCCTACAAAACAAAAATATATAATTGCATTAAGAAAGTAATACAGTACAGTACTGAATTAACAGGGGCCATAAATTTCACAAGAAATTAAATCTCCAAAAGTATTATTTTTCTTATGTGAAGTAAAAAGTGAAAAGTATTATGATACAAGTGGTTCCGTTTTCATACTCTCCTGAGATTCAAACATAAGCTGTACCAGACACATTTTTGCAGATTATACCCTCATATTTCCGGGATAAGGAAATCACACTGACATTAAAACTGTGCAATAGTAATTATATCATTTTGAGGAAGGCAGCATGGATGACCAGGTTTAGCTAGTTCAAACTGTTTATTGCAAAAGGGAGGATGATAGTTTTGTTGACATTTTATAACTCATGTATTGATATTAACTACACAGTAATGACATTGGATAAAAGGAAGACCAGAAAGCAGCAGAAATTTCATAAGGCATAACTTTACTAGTATAACAACACTTCTTCTGTACATTATTCAAAATGTTTAAAATACAACAAGCTATTTGCAAAATCATGAATTTGGTATTGTATGAAAAGTGGTTCATAGTACTGGCAATAATATCATGGGCATGACAAATTGTGCACCTTTATTTCAAGAAATACAAGACGAGATATTTGATATAGCTACAGAACATGGTTTTAATCATAACATGCAGTGTATTCATAAAAATTAACACTGATACCTTGATGAAGATGTTACTGGTTGTACGTCCCTTCAACTACGACAGAATTTATTTAGGAGATGACAAGATGTCCCATGGGAATTCTTAGATGCATCAGAAGCAAAGACACAGAGTTATTGCATTTAAACACCATCAAATGAAAACAATCTCAGCCAGATCTCAAGCTGTAATCTTCGGAACAGAAAGACAATGACTAACCAACTACACTACAGAGCTTACTATTCCTCATTCCATTACAAAAGTTGAAAGTAAGTCACTGTTGGTTATGTATCCACAACTACAGAACACACTAAAAATTCACACTGTTACAAATAAAACACAGACTGATTTAATGAAGTAATTTAATTGAGAATGACCCACCCACTCAACCACACACACACACACATACAATTATATCTGACAAGGAATGGCAACACTTCACTAATTACTGGCTATTTAAAAAAGTCTCTTGTTCTCACAGCTAATGTTCAGGTTTATCTGGAATGGACGATCCTTCTGTAAACTTGTCTGACAGATTTAAACTTTTACTTGGCTTTGTACACACCAATTCACACAGCAACTCCATGCCATACAGTGTGAATACATGAACGTTGGCTACCACGACGCACGACCACTGTTCACTTGACTCAACTCCAGACAAGACCGAGAACTCAACACAATCAATTCCGTGACTGCTCCATACATTGAACGGGCTACTCAACACATATCACTCGACAAGACAACAATAGAACTCCTTGTTCGCAGTGAACTTGCTTTTATATACCAGGGAATGATGTTCTAGTACCTTCGGCATGCAGCCAGAATACGTGTGTTCTCCTTTCATCTTCCAGAAAGTCCACTGAGACACCAGATGAAAGGCACAATAGAAGCAGAGGCTGCCACATGCCCTCAGGCTGGCCAATAGCTTCCCAGGACAACTCAATCATCTCTTCCAGGAAATACCGAACGGGGCTTCAAGGGGACTGACTGTTGCAAGACCATGTAACAAATTCATTAACTCGGTAGTAATACATCAGTGTTCTTGTCACACATAGGCCAAAAACATTTTGAAGTAATTCATCTCGCCGTGCACCTTGCTGTGTGGCGATGAGAGAACAAACCAATAGTAGCAAATGAGTCAAAACATATTGGAGCTGCACACCTCGCCATTCACCAAGAATCAAATTGGTTTGATATTTCAGGATGCAGATGCCTGGAAATTGCATTGTGATTAGTTGTAATAAGGTCACTTCAATGCCCCCTCTATACGATGACACATTGCTGTCATATTGTCATAACACTGTACCTGTGGATAAGAGGCGATAAATAAGTGATACTTTTCGCAGAACTGCTAAATGGAATTAGCATTACAATTCGCACCATAACAGATGCGTTCAAGATAAATGTTGAAAAGGGTAACAGTGATGAACAATTCTCTATATTGGCTTGCATTTATTTAGTTCTGTTCACTCATGCATAAAATCAGTAACAAATGAAACAAGAAACTGAGTGAAAACGTAAATTTAACGTACTATACCTAGGTAATTATCAGCTGTAATAATATTACCTATTACACCCTATAAGTTTTACAATAAATACATCAAACTTTTTCAAAATAATGGAATAATTAATGATTACCTATTTGACCTTAGTGATAATGCCAAACACAGAAACTTTTAAATGCCTGAGAAAGTACTGTATATTTAGAACTTCATGAAAATTGCACCTGATTATTATAACCTTTACTTAAAATGAAACAATAAAATAATGAACTGAAACATTCTAACTCAAGATATCACTCTGGAGGATGGGATCTCAACAATGTCATTTGTTTATTTTCTCTGTCAATTACTGTATTATAGAGAAATCAAATGACTTTAACAATAGCTTCTGCAGTTCCAGAACGGTTCTGTTCCTTTGTACAGTATTCTCATTTAGCGGATACAAATCTAAAGTTGACTTCCACCATTTTTTTTGCGCCACTGACAGTTTCTTATTAAATAGCTCCTTCTCTTCATCTAGATGTTTGGGATCATATGGTTTCAACAAATTCTCATATTTGAACTCGGGAGAAATTCTTCAGCAGGGATATTTAATGCAAGCTTTTCCATTAATTTGTAAATTACTGAGCTCCAGAAAGTTCCACCATAACTCTGTTTTGTATATGCTCCTACTTCAAAAAAAATAATTACAGTTGACATCATTAACAGCCGGCAGAACAACAGAAATGGTTTGTATACCGGTATTATTAAAAGAAATTGTTCCCGACCAAAACAGGCACTTAAATTGAGCATGCCCTTTGTCAGTTGCACCTAGAGAGTTCAAAAACTTATAAAATGATTTTGCTAGGCTGAGTAGCTCAGATGGTTGAAGCACTGGCCTTCTGACCCCAGCTTGGCAGGTTCGATCCTAGCTCGGTCCGATGATATTTGATGGTGTTCAAACACATCAGCATCAAGTTGATAGATTTACTGGCACGTAAAAGAACTCCTGCGGGACTAAATTCCGGCACCTCCACGTCTCTGAAAACCGTAAAAGTAGTTAGTGAGTCGTAAAGCCAATAACATTATTATTACTTTTTTTAAAAATAATTCCGCACTCTCCTTGAATTTCTTGCCAGTGGATGGTTTCATATGACATATGCCTTAGCAAATATATTCCACAATACCCCAGCCACCCCCAGCAGCATATCAGGTTACATCAGAAGGAAATGAATCATACGAAAACTTAACGATCACTAATACAAATGAAATTAATAATGACTATCAGTTAATTTCGACATAGTTTGTATTTTTAATTTCATAAACCAAGCTCATTTTATACCTATTATTATTATTATTATTATTATTATTATTACTATTATTATATATAATTTGCTGGGGCCATCAAGGACCACGTTAAACCTTCTTGCATTTGACACTGAACTTGGCCTTCATTAGAGCCCAAATCTCCCTCATTCTTTGTGAGTGGGCCTGCTTACGCTCCTCTGTCCAAGGGGCAAAGTGTCTTCTCTTCGGTTGCTCGTCTCGGTTTAGCCCGTTCGTCAATATTTTCTTGCAGAAGCAATCTCTGTTAAGGGCATCTTCTGCTGAGATATGTAGCATTTGCAGGTCTTCTTTGGTATTTCTAAACCAGGGAATTGTGGCTTTGGGATTTGAATCAAAAAAGTGAAGGATCTCTTTAGTTAACTTTCTTCCGTCCATTCTTTTCAGATGAGCGTAAAATCGTGCCCGCCTTTTTCAGATTGTGTCAGCAATTTTCTCTATTTTGCTGTAGACTTCTTCGTTGGATCTCTTTTGATGGATTCCATTTCTGTACTTTGATCCCAAGATTCCTCTCACAATTTTGCACTCTTCTTTCTCCAGTTCTTCAAGGAGTCCTTTGTTGGCATTTACACACAGGGTTTCAGCTGCATATAGAACTACTGGCTTCAGAACTGTTTCATAGTGACGTATCTTGGTGGTTTGGGAAAGGCATTTTTTGTTGTAGATTGCGCGGGATGTTTGGTAGGCTATTTCCAGTTTGCGTACTCGCTCCTGAAGTGCTTTTTTGTCCAGTCCAGTTTTCATGATGATCTCACCCAGATATTTGAAATTGTCTACTCGGGTGATGTCCCCGTATTTTGTATGGAGTTTTGGTGGGGCATCTTTGATGTTAGTCATTACGTCTGTTTTTTCAAACGATATCTGCAGACCAGTTTGTTTGGCAATCTCCTTTAACATTTCAACTTGAGCTCTAGCGGTTTCTACTTCGTTTGAGAGAACGGCAATATCATCGGCAAGTATTAAGCACTCTGTTGCGATCCCCTTGGATTTGGTTCCTATTCTTAGTGGACTGTAGTTGGTTTCCTGTGATCTCGCCCGCCACGTTCTGATGATCTTTTCAAGAACGCAGTTGAAGAGTATCGGGGATAGCCCATCACCTTGTCGGACTCCTGTTTTGTTGTCAAAGGAATGCAAGAGACATCCGTGGATTTATTATTATTATTATTATTATATATAATTTGCTGGGGCCATCAAGGACCACGTTAAGTCTTCTTGCATTTGACACTGAACTTGGCCTTCATTAGAGCCCAAATCTCCCTCATTCTTTGTGAGTGGGCCTGCTTACGCTCCTCTGTCCAAGGGGCACCGTGTCTTCTCTTCGGTTGCTCGTCTCGGTTTAGCCCGTTCGTCAATATTTTCTAGCAGAAGCAATCTCTGTTAAGGGCATCTTCTGCTGAGATATGTAGCATTTGCAGGTCTTCTTTGGTATTTCTAAACCAGGGAATTGCGGTTTTTGGGTTTGAATCAAAAAAGTGAAAGATTTCTTTAGTTAACTTTCTTCCGTCCATTCTTTTCAGATGACCATAAAATCATGCCTGTCTTTTTCTGATTGTGTTGGTAATTTTCTCTATTTTGCTGTAGACTTCTTCATTGGATCTCTTTTGATGGATTCCATTTCTGTACTTTGATCCCAAGATTCCTCTCACAATTTTGCGTTCTCTTTTCTCCAGTTCTTCAAGGAGTCCTTTGTTGGCATTTAAGGACAGGGTTTCGGCTGCATATAGAACTCCTGGCTTCAGAACTGTTTCATAGTGACGTATCTTTTTGTTTTGGGAAAGGCATTTTTTGTTGTAGATTGTGCGGGATGTTTGGTAGGCTATTTCCAGTTTGCGTACTCGCTCCTGAAGTGCTTCTTTGTCCAGTCCATTTTTCATGATGATCTCACCCAGGTATTTGAATTTGTCTACTCGGGTGATGTCCCCGTATTTTGTATGGAGTTTTGGTGGAGCCTCTTTGATGTTAGTCATTACTTCTGTTTTCTCAAACGATATCTGCAAACCAGTTTGTTCTGTAATTTCCTTTAAAATTTCAACTTGAGCTCTAGCGGTTTCTATGTCGTTTGAGAGAACAGCAATATCATCGGCAAATGCTAAGCAGTCTGTTGCGATCCCCTTGGATTTGGTTCCTATTCTCAATGGACTGTAGTTGGTTTCCTGTAATCTCACCCGCCAGGTTCTGATGATCTTTTCAAGAACACAGTTGAAGAGTATCGGGGATAGCCCATCACCTTGTCGGACTCCTGTTTTGATGTCAAAGGAATGCGAGAGACATCCGTGGAACTTCACCTTGGATTTTGTATCGGTCAGGGTGGCTCTAATTAATGCCAGCAGTTTCAAATCAACTCCAAATTCATTTAAGATGTTTAGCAGGACTTCCCGGTCAATGGAGTCGTACGCTTTCTTAAAGTCCACAAAGACAGACACATACTGCTTGGACCTTAGTGTACAATATCTGATGATCGTTTTGAGATTTTGGATCTGTTCAGCTGTTGAGCGACCTTTTCTGAACCCTCCTTGGTATTCACCTATTTGACGTTCGACTTGTGCTTCCAAACGCTCCAGGATGGCAAGTGATAGAATTTTGTAAGTCACGAGTAGCAAAGATATTCCTCTGTAGTTGTTGATGTTCTTCATGCTGCCTTTTTTGTGTAGTGGATGGATAAAAGCTATTTTCCAATCTTCGGGTAGGGTCTCCTTGTTCCAAATTTCTTCTATTTGCTTTTGCAAGATATCAAGTGATTCCTCTGGGGCATATTTCCATAGTTCTGCTACTACTGAGTCTTCCCCCGGCGCTTTGTTATTTTTGAGATGGGCAATGTGGCGCTTGATTTCATCTCTGTCAGGTGGTCTGGAATCTGGGTACCTGAGTAAGGATTCCTTAGTCTCAATGGCGTTTTGCGGTTTAGAGCAATTAAGTAAATTCTTGAAGTAATCTGCCAGAATGCTGCAATTTTCTTCATTTGACGTCGCCAGTGTGCCATCCTTTCGCTCAAAGCATAGAGATGGTGGTTTATAGCCAGTGAGTTTGTGTTTGAAGGCTCTGTAGTACTCTCTGCTTTCATTCTTCCCAACGTTTTGTTCTATCTTTTCAATGAGAGATTTTTCGTATTTACGTTTCTCAGTTCTGAACACCCCAGCTGCTTGGGCACGTTGGGTTTTGTAGGTTTCCCAATCATTTTCTGATTTCGTAGAGTAGTACTGTTTCCACGCATTGAGTCTTTCTTGGAGGACTGATTCGCAGGTACTATTCCACCAGGCATGCTTTTTGCTTCTCTTGATTTCTGCAACGTCTTTGGCGGCCTCAACAAGGAGACTTTTGGCATTGTTAAAGTCACAGTCATTTGGTCTAGCCTTTCCCTGGAACTCCTCAACCCTTTGCCGAAGTTTATCATTGTCGAAGCGTGATCTGTTTGGTTGTCTTCCTTGTGTTTGCGGGAATTGGTTTGAATTTGATAAGAGACATATAGTGATCTGAGGCTACATTGATGCCTTTCTTTACCTTGACATTCATAATCTCAGGGCTGTCTCTCCTGGAGATTGCAACATGATCAATTTGGAACTCTCCGAGAGCTTGGACGGGAGAACGCCAAGTCGTTTGCTTTCTGGGTAGATGGCGAAAGTGGGTCGACATGACCTGCAGGTTGTGCTTTTCGCAAATGGACACCAGTCTTTTGCCGTTGGGATTGGTTCTTTTGTGAGCAGGGTAATTTCCTATAACTTTCTTGTACTTCTGTTCACGACCTAGTTGGGCATTGAAGTCACCCAAAAGAAGCTTGACATGGTGTTTGGGGATTTTGTTTAATTTTTCATCCAGTAGGTCCCAGAAATTATCAACTTCCTCTGGATCAGACTTGTTCTTATCGTTTGTAGGAGCATGTGCGTTAACTAGGGCGTAGGTTTTGTTCGCGCATTTAATTGTGAGTACAGACAATCTGTCATTCACAGGTTCGAAATTTGCAACCGATTTAAGGATCTTGGTTCTAATAGCAAACGCAGTTCCAAGCATCACAGCTCCATTGAGGATTCCTCTTTGCGCTTTGCTCTTGAAAAATCGGTAGCCTTCGGATTCAAAAACCTCTTCATCTGGGTACCTTGTTTCTTGTAGGGCCATTATGGATATCTGATTTTCGTGATTGATTTTGGTGAGTGTTTTCTGCTTGCCAGTTTGTGTAAGTGAATTTATGTTGAAAGTTGCTAGAAAGGTTTTAAATTTTGGCCTGAGTTTTTGACTCTTCGGGGTACACCGAGACGCTCCGACTCGTCTCTTGCATGATGTCGAGTCTCCCCCAGAATCCGAATGAGACTCGTGCGCCGTGGCGTTCACGATGAGGGATTTATCCGAAGATTTACCCCCTGGGGTATGTTTCTTGAAATGTTGTGCCATCATGCTTTTTGACTTGACTTTGCTTTGAGCGGGTACCCATCCTTTTACAACTATGGTTGTTAGCCCTAGAGGTCACCTCAAGATGTTTTCTGGCTTCTGGTCATTTACCAGTCTTCGCAGTAACCCTGGCAAGGAACCAGTTTTTTTTTTTTTCACGGTGGTATTTTATTTCCCTACTACCCTCTGACTCTGCTGGCGGCAGAGCCAGCGAGCTTCCCCAATTCCAATGGGATGCGCCCGATGGAGGTAACCGGTATATCCCCACATGGGATTATTATTATTATTATTATTATTATTATTATTATTATTATTATTATTATTATTAGCAGTTGCAGTATTTTTCGTGGAGCAAGAGCACGAGTGGAAGATTGTTGTTGTTGACAGATTTTATTTGTAGTATGTTATGTACATAAATTGTAGATAATTATTATCAATTATGTGAGAGTCACCAACAATCTTTCTTCGTAAGTGACTGGTTGCTTATGTATGTCAGTGTCCACTTTTTGGATTGTAGGTTCTAGTAGCTTTAATATATAATTAAACGTCGACTGAGACATGCTTATACAATATATAGAATTCTCCCTGTTCAGTTCGTTCCTCAGTGACTGGATGTACACTATATTTTCTTTTCATACTACAAAGTAACGATGACTCTGCTGAATTATTTGCAGATACAGTAAATCACTATCACTGTCAGAGTCTGTAAGCATGTCAGAATTACAGTCGTACAGTCTCCTTGAGTGTTCTCTGAAAGCAATTCGCTGTCTGACTAAATATTATTACTCAATGTATTAAACAGTGGTAAGAGTGAAGAGGTGAAATGCTTCAGTATGTTTGATGAGGCGAAGTATATAGCAAGATGCGCGGCAAGCTGAACAACTCCAACATGTTTTTGGCCTTAAGCTATTCAACTTTGTTATCTGAGTCACTCCTTTTACGATTAAGTAGAATTTCACTGGATTTGAAATCTTCTGTTTTCAATACACTTATTTCAAAGGTATTTTTACTCGCCCTTGCACCTGAAACTAGTCCGGCTCCGTAGCGTAACGGTTAGTGTTATTAGCTGCCATCCTCGGGGCCCGAGTTCGATTCCCGGTACTGCCAGAAATTTAAGAATGGCAGGAGGGCTGGTATGTGGTTGAAATGGTACATGCAGCTCACCTCCAATGGGGGTGTGCCTGAAAAGAGCTGCACCACCTCGGGATGAGGACACGAGATTACTTTTTTACCTGAAACTATGTGCTGCCTCTGTGATGGAACTAGTACATCTGGGAAATACTCAAGTTTTCTCTCTCTATATCTCCAAATGAGGTGTCATTATGTAGGTAAGAATGTCCTTGCTCAGCAAACTTGTGGATAAATTCTCTAATGCTTATCTCCGGAGAGTGGACCACAAACATCCAGAAATAAGCCACTTTGAAATTTCTATTCTGACCACCGGAGCATTATGACCATGCTATTAGCGTTTCTTTAGTTCTGTGACTCTTCAGGTATTTCAAGATGCAAGACCCTATCTCGTGTGCACCTCTGGATGTAACACTTTCAATCCATAGATGCACAATGTTCTTATTAGAGCAAAGGCCATGGACTCCTACATTGAAACAAGAAACCTGTCTTTTGTAGTAGACTTTGTCAGGGGTTAAGCAAGGTAAAGGCATTACCTTTTGCATATCGAATGATATCACGCTGGGTCCAATGTAAGATTTAGTCATCAATTCATCATTTCTCATACCATCTCTTGCACGCTCCACTTCACTGTGATGGAGTTCTAGCTTTCCTTTCAACTGTGCTACATCGTCAGGAAGATTACTGGCTTCAGCTGCCTGAATTTGAATTTTCTCATAATCACATGTGTGGTTTTTGAATAAGGAAAGCTTAAACTGAAGTCACATCTTAAGACTCTATCATAAAGTGATTGACAAGGCATCTTCTGAACACAATCTTGTTGTTTAATTTTTTCAACAAATAGCCTGTACATTAAACTCAAATTTAGATTAGCATTGAAGTACTTTTTATTTGAATTTTTTCTGGTATAGCGATTATAAACTGCAGGGAAGCTTTCAAGGTGTTCTCCAATAAGATGTTAACTACTGGACGATCTTTTATTCTGTGGTTTATGCACTCCTCACCGGCCTTTTATTGTACCTGTCCCAGCCTTCAGCAGTGCCCTATGAATTTTTGCACTGCTTACTTGCAATGTCTTCATAAACATGTCTTTGCATACCTCCATTCTGTAGATGACCATATGTAATATTTTCAGCTGAGATTTCTTGAAGGAATACTTATGTGCATTAGACGCCTGCAGCTGACACCTTGACATTTTAAAGAGCCAATAATCAGGGCTGTCTGTGTTGCCCAAGAATCAAAATTGTAAAACTGATCAAGAAATGCTTTCCTATCAACTTTTGGCACTTCAGTTTGACACTCCTTAAAACATTTGCACTCATAGTCTATAAAGAATTTTTTCAGGAATTAATCCTTTTACAGTTGTTTACGCATTTCTTCTGGTTCTGTTGACTTCGGTAATGGTTTCCTTCCCCTTTATATGCTCCAATTTTTCTTTTTAATGGGACTGAATGTGGCTGCACTCTTCTCTCCTATCTTTTCCCCTGTGTTTTATAGTCTATTTTCCTTTTTTTCTGGTTGTTAATTTCTTTTTCTTCTTAGTGCTCATTGTTGTTCTGCATCAATATTTGACACAGAAAAGTTATAGAAAATATCTGTAAGTGATACAAGTTTGCATTCAAAACATTTGCCAAAGCAGACCAACTGCAAAGACAACACAACAATTACCATTGGAAACGTATGCCAAACAGAATAAACTCTGAAAACAGCACCACAATGACCTCTACTCATGAGCTCGCAAAACTAATGCAGCTAAACTATTTATTTCTTGAATATAATGAATGGATACTGGCTCTCGGAACAAAAGAGCAGTTGTGACTCTCATGTATAAATGTGCCAGAATCATGGTCCACTTTGACAAAAGAACCTCAAAATAAAGCCTACATACTTACTTTCAAGTTTAAAAACTTCACATTGAATCCGTATTGAACCGAGAATCTGATGGGAACAAAAAAGTGGGGTCCACCTATTCAATACAATACAATGTTATACAATGGGTTTTTTTTTTGTTCTCATTACATATTTACTGTAAAATATATTGCAAAACTTGCCTCCACTAGTAGATTCTTCCCATTCTTTAGGATCCTACAGGTCTGAGGAGCCAGAACTGAAGTCACTCTAGACATACTCTGTTATGTCTGCAATGTTTCTGGATGGAATGAAATGCCTGGCTTGTGGACCACATAAATCGGAAGCCAATTTATTTCGGTGTTTGGTTCACTCTGGCGGAATGAAATCAGCATATCCAATTATACACCACAACAACTTTCTGAAGTCACTTCTGCTTGGCTTATAGTACTTAAGACTGCTTTGGCACAAGAGAGATGTTAGCATCCACATTCTTTTATACCAGTTAACAAAATATCTGATTTTGGCACTTGGGTTGATTTGGCATGAGACCATCCATTTGTGCTGCGCACATTGACCTTCAAGCACAAGGCAACAGGATGGAAACTGCTGCAGGTTTCACTGATGCATGCGACCGAGATCTATCTTTTCTGAGAACCATCATCATAGGTGACGAGAGCTGCTGCCACCCGTCTGATCCGGAGAAGAAGCAACAATCAACGGCGTGGGAATTATTATAAGTTCCCAACACAGAAAATACACTCCTCAACAAATGTTGGAATGCCATTAAAGAAAAGGATACATCTAATCAAGCCGAATTTTGTTTTTATACAGAATATTTCTTTTGAAATTTTAAATATAGAGAGAGGGCTAGATCTTACTCCTGAGAGTACAAATAAGTGTTTGGTCATTTATATGTTTACCCGCAACACATTTTCAGCAATATTCCAAACTTTTGCTGAGGTGTATACTTAACATCATCAACATGGAAATATTTACATGTCCTCCACGCGAAGATTATTACAAATCCTCAGCTTGGATATATTTACAATTCCACAACACAAGTCCTCAAGACAAAATTATTACAAGTATTTCACACAAAGATTATTACAAGTATTCTACATAGAATTAGTGTTACATGTCGTGAAGTGTTTAAGTTTGCAACTTAACAATGACGGTCCTTCACTTTGTATCTAGTGCTTGGTTATGTGCAACAGTGAGCACTGTACAGCCTAGCTTTCAGCGGCCTGGCTGACAAGCGAAGGGAGACCGCAGACTGCATACAGAGTACAGAATGAATGCTCTACCTTACCATGCTCATTTAGCCAGATAAGAAGTACTGTGACTCATAGCCCATCCACGTTGCATCAGCATTTATAATCCTTCATTTACAGGCCATTGGATTCTTATGACCATCTTGAATTGTAACCAGTCCTTTAGGTACTGTAATTATATATTTCGTGCCATTGTCAGTTTCATTTTATCTCAATTATTTTTGGAGATATGAAATTAAATGAAATAAGCTGCTTTCAGGTGATATGTAGGTCGGCGCAAGCCGGATATGATATGGCGTATGTAACTTGCTTCATGCTGGTAGTTTTATAGCTATTGTACTTGAATACACTGAGAATACTTCACAATTCCAACTTAGAATAACCACTGCACCGGCATTACTGACACAGTATTTTCTATTCCAGATTAACTTAAATATCCCTTGGGTTAACTTTCAACATTCTGTTATGTTCAAAAACACAATATCAAGGACAGCCTCTCATAGCCACTTACTACTCTATAGAATCTTCAATATACAAAGTTCAAAAAAATTAGGGGAACATGTTTTTTAACGTCCGGTAAGTAAATCTTAATTTGGTAGATGGAGTTCCAATGGTCGTACAGCATACCTTGAGACCTTAGCTACTCCATCTGAAGGCGAAGCTATGCATTAAACTCTCAGGTGACCACTCAAAACAAAGTGAATAGCAGAGCGTCTGTGTGTCGTCGTGAGGTACACACTCTACTGCGGTCATTTGAGTACACTGCACGTAAACCAGCACATCCATGAGACATCATAATGAGGTTCAAGTCTCAAGGGCCATCACTTTGATCCAGGAAGAATGGACATTTCATTGTGTTGCTGTGGATCTCAATGTCTATCCATCAGTTATTCAATGCTTGTGGAATCGCTACAATGAGACAGGCCAGTTCACAACGAGGGTTGGACAAGGTCGTGGACGCATGACAACCCCACAGGATGACCTATATCTGACCATCTGTGTGTTGCGGCGTCATTCAGCAACTGCCAGAGAACTCCAACAAGACCTCAGGAGGGTCACAGGAGTCACGGTGTCTGACCAGACAGTAACCCTTTCAAACCTGAAAGAAAACTGGCGGTGTGAATTTTTGTTTGTACGTCAAAAACTGACTAAAATGCTCTTAAATACATATATTTTTAGTTTATTCTACAAAATAAAAATTAACATCTGAAAAAAAAAAAAAGCACCCGCACAATTGTGCGAGTCAGGACTTACTTCACTACTTACAAAAAAGAAAAATTAGATCAATGCATGTGAATATACATATGTACATGATCAAATGTTCTATTTTACAGTGGGGAATAATTTAAAGCAATTAAATCATTGTTCATGGTTCATCTTTGTGGGTTACTGTAGTCACGTCCTAGATCGTGAACCATGAGCAAAGGCTGAGTGGCCTAGTAAGTGGTCCTGAGAGCCGGGATACCAGTTGCTATGGAATGGGAGTGGGCATCTCGGACATATTCTGAGTCATGGCCCTCATTGTACTCAGGCGGCTCGGACTATACAATTCACCGGTGGTCCATAACCCGTTAGAGGAGAGATCCTCACTTGGACTATGTGCAAGTAGGGTAGCATCCCATGAATTTACCGAGCTCAGAACATTTTAAGCAAGCCTCGGATCTATGGGAGTAATGGAGTCCCACTCCCATTTGACAGGCGAGGGACTCCTTGGAAACAACTTGGCGAACGAAATGGAATTCGATGGGGAGCTGTCAATAATAATGGGGCTTATGGAAGAAAGAAGGTAGAACTGGCTAAGTCAGCAAAGAGGATGCATCTGGATGTGCTAGGAGTAAGTGATATTCGGGTAAGGGGAGATAACGAGGAAGAGATAGGAGATTATAAAATGTACTTGACGGGTGTCAGAAAGGGAAGGGCAGAGTCTGGGGTAGGGCTCTTTATCAGGAATACCATTGCACGCAACATAGTTTCTGTTAGGCACGTAAATGAGCGAATGATGTGGGTAGATTTGTCAGTTGGAGGAATTAGGACAAGAACTGTGTCCGTGTATTCACCATGTGAGGGTGCAGATGAGGATGAAGTTGACAAGTTTTATAAAGCAATGAGTGACATCGTGGTCAGGGTCAACAGCAAGGATAGAATAGCACTAATGGGTGATTTCAATGCGAGAGTTGGGAATAGAACTGTAGGATACGAAAGGGTGATTGGTAAATGTGGGGAAGACATGGAGGCTAATGGGAACAGGAAGCGTTTGCTGGACTTCTGTGCTAGTATGGGTTTAGCTGTTATGAATACATTCTTCAAGCATAAGGCTATTCACCACTACACATGGGAGGCTAGGGGTACCAGATCCATAATAGACTATATCTTAACAGACTTTGAATTCAGGAAATCTGTTAGGAATGTAAGAGTTTTTCGTGGATTTTTCGATGATACAGACCACTATCTGATCTGTAGTCAACTAAGTATCTCTAGGCCTAGGGTAGAGAAAGTGAAATCTGTCTGCAAACGAATAAGGGTAGAAAATCTCCACGACGAGAAAATTAGACAGAAGTACATGGATATGATTAGTGAGAAGTTTTGAGCAGTAGACAGTAAGCAGGTTCAGGATATAGAAAGTGAATGGGTGGCATACAGGGATGCTGTAGTAGAAACAGAAAGGAAATGCCTAGGAACAACTGTGTGTAAAGATGGGAAAAGGCGAACATCTTGGTGGAAAGATGAAGTGAAAGCAGCTTGTAAACGTAAAAAGAAGGCTTATCAGAAATGGCTCCAAACAAGGGCCGAGGCAGACAGGGATTTGTACGTAGATGAAAGAAACAGAGCGAAACAAATAGTTGTTGAATCCAAAAAGAAGTCATGGGAAGATTTTGGTAATAACCTGGAAAGGCTAGGTCAAGCAGCAGGGAAACCTTTCTGGACATTAATAATCTTAGGAAGGGAGGGAAAAAGGAAATGAACAGTGTTTTGAGTAATTCAGGTGAACTCATAATAGATCCCAGGGAATCACTGGAGAGGTGGAGGGAATATTTTGAACATCTCAATGTAAAAGGAAATCATCCTCATCAAGTTCATGGGGAGGAGGAAAATGATGTTGGTGAAATTATGCTTGAGGAAGTGGAAAGGATGGTAATTAAACTCCATTGTCATAAGGCAGCAGGAATAGATGAAATTAGACCTGAAATGGTGAAGTATAGTGGGAAGGCAGGGATGAAATGGCTTCATAGAGTACCAAAATTAGCGTGGAGTGTTGGTAAGGTACCTTCAGATTGGACAAAAGCAGTAACTGCACCTATCTATAAGCAAGGGAACAGGAAGGATTGCAACAACTATCGAGGTATCTCATTGATTAGTATACCAGGCAAAGTATTCACTGGCATCTTGGAAGTGAGGGTGCGATCAGTCATTGAGAGGAAGTTGGATGAAAACCAGTGTGGTTTCAGACCACAGAGAGGCTGTCAGGATCAGATTTTCAGTATGCACCAGGTAATTGAAAAATGCTACGAGAGGAATAGGCAGTTGTGTTTATGTTTCGTAGATCTAGAGAAAGCATATGACAGGGTACCGAGGGAAAAGATGTTCGCCATACTAGGGGACTATGGAATTAAAGGTAGAGTATTAAAATCAATCCAAGGCATTTATGTTGATAATTGGGCTACAGTGAGAATTGATTGTAGAATGAATTCTTGGTTCAGGGTACTTACAGGGGTTAGACAAGGCTGTAATCTTTCACCTTTGCTGTTCGTAGTTTACATGGATCATCTGCTGAAAGGTATAAAATGGCAGGGAGGGATTCACTTAGGTGGAAATGTAGTAAGGAGTTTGGCCTATGCTGACAACTTGGTCTTAATGGCAGATTGTGCCGAAAGCCTGCAGTCTAATATCTTGGAACTTGAAAATAGGTGCAATGAGTATGGTATGAAAATTAGCCTCTCAAAGAATAAATTTATGTCAGTAGGTAAGAAATTCAACAGAACTGAATGCCAGATTGGTGATACAAAGCTAGAACAGGTCAATAATTTCAAGTATTTAGGTTGTGTGTTCTCCCAGGATGGTAATATAGTAAGTGAGATTGAATCAAGGTGTAGTAAAGCTAATGCAGTGAGCTCGCAGTTGCGATCAGCAATATTCTGTAAGAAGGAAGTCAGCTCCCAGACGAAACTATCTTTACATCGGTCTGTTTTCAGACCAACTTTGCTTTACGGGAGCGAAAGCTGGGTGGACTCAGGATATCTTATTCATAACTTGGAAGTAACAGACATGAAAGTAGCGAGAATGATTGCTGGTAAAAACAGATGGGAACAATGGCAGGAGGGTGCTCGGAATGAGGAAATAAAGGCTAATTTAGGAATGAACTCGATGGATGAAGCTGTACGCATAAACCGGCTTCGGTGGTGGGGTCATGTGAGGCGAATGGCGAATGGAGGAGGATAGGTTACCTAGGAGAATAATGGACTCTGCTATGGAGGGTAAGAGAAGTAGAGGGAGACCAAGACGACAATGGTTAGACTTGGCTTCTAACGATTTGAAGGTAAGAGGTATAGAACTAAATGAGGCCACAACACTAGTTGCAAATTGAGGATTGTGGCGACGTTTAGTAAATTCACAGAGACTTGCAGACTGAATGCTGAAAGGCATAACAGTCTATAATGATAATGTATGTATGTATGTATGTATGTATGTATGTACGTAAATCTTCGTTCAAACACAAGTAAACGTTACATAGCAGTTTTGCTATTACTGCCCTTTTGGCAGCAGCAGCTTGTCGTCAGACCTGAAAGAAATCTGTAGGTGTCAAAAACTTACTAAAATGCTCTCAAATACATGTTTTTACAGTTTATTTTACAAAATAAGAACTATCGGCTGAAAAACAGAACCCACACAATTGTGCATGTCAGGACTTCATTCAGTACTTGCAGAAAATAATTTTTTTTTTTAAATCAACTCAGAACATGTGAATATGCACATGTACATGATCAAATGTTCTATTTTACAGTGTGGAATGATTTCAAACAATTAAATCTTATACATTACATTTCTCATGTAGAGTACGAGTTTTGCTTTCACAGTCCTTTTTGTGACAGCACCCAGCACGCATTGCCTGTAAGGAAACCTAGCCCGCACATATGTGCGTATCAACATTCAAAACCTCATGGTATTACGTACGATGTTGTAAGATCACAATTTACGTTTGCTACACAATCTACACACTTCATTGATTATATTCTGATATTCAGTAAAGCTTGTACAATAATATGAATGCAATAAATAAATACTTACTTTAGGCATTACTGCTTCCCGCCATATTGCTAATGAACTGTATTTTTAAACTCTTCTTCCTGCCCCCCTAGTGGTCAAGTACTAAATAGAAACAGCTGAAGTACATGCCACGTGTCCCGCACAAGCACTGCAGTCCGGTCTAGTGCCAAGAAAATGTCAAATAAGCTCAGACATAAATAGAATACGAACCTGCACGATTGTGCGAACACGGTCTGAAAGGGGTAAGGAACAGGTTAAGAGAAGTGTCCTTACAACCCAGACATCCTATTTGAGTGCCCTGTTTAACGCAGCAACATAGCGCAGCTCACCTTCCGTTTGCCCATATAAACCTCAGCTGGCAACTTCGCCACTACATCTCGCCAGCAAAGGCATTGGTTTTCTACATAATGGTTTTATTAATTACATGATATAATCCAGATTTACTATCGACCAAGCCCGATGCTGAACTAATCTCAGAATGTGCTCGATTGTTGACAGTTGTTTCTGGTATATCTGCTGATCTGGACCTGTTGTTAGTCAGCAGGGATATTGAGAATTGGTCTATTTCGGAAAGACATAATACGGTTGTACCTACCTCCAATATTCCCTCAAACCATATTATGTCCTCTTCCCAGAGTCAAAGTTCATGCTGTGCAACAGCTCCTTTCTTAGGAAGTTTGATGTCCAGGTTAAATTCTGTTTCTTCTCCCAACTGCTGATAGGAAGTTTTCCGTGGAGTGAAAAGCTTTTCGGTTAATTCCATTGACGAAAGCATTAGGTTCCTTCGATTTCTTGTAGAGCTAACCGACACTGGAAACGTCTATTCTGTTGACGACTTGGGGATTTTCCGCGCCCACTTCCCTCATTGTGAAGGGATTTTAAAAAGGGACATTTTGGAGGCCATATCTAGAAACTTGACTATAAACGCTTTTCATGAACTTGTCTTAGCCAAATTCATCCCCTCAATTGCTCTACAAAGTTTGATTCCACAGCACTGCTTTAGGATGCAGTTCCTCCACGAAAACTTGCCTGCTTATGTTCTGGATTTAAGGTTCTACTGTAAGGTTTTTAAAATTTCTGTTCCTGAAGAGGAAATGGTAGCTCGGATTCTAAAGGGTATCTCCCCTTCATACCACTCCTAACTGTCATTATCCCGGTGTCCAACCAACTTCCAAGAATTAGAAGAAGCGTGCTCGTTTGCGGAGGACGTGAAACATGGAATGCTTCGAGCCTTGTCAACGTCCCCCTCCCACTATGCTTGCCTATCCTGTTGTTTCTCCAACCTCTAAAGAGGTGAATGGTCATAAATGCTTCAACTGTGGATCCAAGAATCATTTGAAAAACAATTACCCGACTTCCAGATGTAATTCTAGTGGTTGCTACACCTGTGAGTCGAAACAGCATCTTAACAAGAACTGCCCCTTGTCAATTCAAAGTAGTGGCCAATGACTACAAGCCAACAAGAGGGTGTTTGACCATCCTAATCCTGTCAATTCTGATAACTCTTAAAAGTCTAACTATCTGCTCCTGTGCAATAAGATTTCAGCTCATGCACCCTCCACTGGTTCTTGCACTTTTGTTGAGGTTAATAACGAACCGGTGGATGCTCTGCTTGATACTGGTAGTGTGATATGTTTAATTAATTCTGACTGGTACCATCAGATGAAAACCTCATGTAAGTGACCTGAATTGGAACCTACTAACGTCAAATGTGTTTCTGCCAATTGTCAGTTCTTGGAAATCTTGGGTTTGGTGAAGGTCAAGTTAAGAACAGGTAATTTTACTTGGAAAATCAAGTGCTTGGCAGCACCTAACCTTTAATGTAATTTGATTCTAGGTGCCAATTTTCTGTCTAGTGCTGGACTTGTCTTGGGTTTGCAAAGTCAAAATTTCTGTTTCAAATTTGCTCCTAGTCTTAAATTTGACTTAATTAATGTTCCATTGAAGGTCCCTATTGCTTCTTGTGTGGGTTACACTCAGTCTGATGATCCTAGCGACATTGATCACCTTGACCTAAACCATTTAGGGGATGCTGAAGCTAATCAAGTCCGCACCCTGTGTAAGGAGTTTCCAGAAGTTTTCAGTAGTAAAATACACTTGATCAATGTTCTGTAGTACGATACTGAGTTGTTGGACCACCAGCCTATTCGATCTCCCACTTTCCGTCTTTCCCCACCTCAAATGCTCGAATTGAGAAAGATTATTGAACAAATGGAAAGGGATGGTGTAATCAGACCCTCTACTTCACCATATGTTTCCCCAGTTTCCTTGGTGCCCAAGCCTTCTGGCGGCTGTAGAGCTGTTGTAGATTATCTTGCCCTGAACAGCAAGATTGTGCTTCAATCTATCCCGGTGCAGGACCTGCATACTTGTTTTGGATGGTTTTTGGGAGCAAAATTTTTCACTGTGTTAGACTTAAACCAAACATACTACCATGTACCATTTTCCAAGAAATCTATTCCCCTTACTGCTTTCATAATGGATTGGAACCTGTATGAGTTTTTGAGACTACCCTTTGGATTCTCTTGCGGTGCCGCAATGTTAACTACACTGTTAAATTCCATCCTCTCGGACATAAAATTCTAATTTGTGTTCAACTATTTAGATGATTTGGTAATCTTCTCCTATACCTTTGAGGAACATGTGGACCACGTTAGGGAAGTCTTGCAACGGCTAAAGAAGGCCGGACTGATGGTGAAGTTATCCAAGATTGCATTCGCCAGACCTAGCATATCCTTCCTAGGGCATGCAGTTTCCTCTGAAGGTGTATCAATTGATCATTCCAGAACACAGGCCATCAGGGATTTCCCAGCACCTAGGGATGTTAAAGGTGTCGCCTGCTTCATCGGTATGGTGAACTTTTTCAGAAAATTTATCCCCAACTTTGCTGAAATTGCAACTTCGTTGAACTATCTTAGGCAGAAAGATGTTAAGTTCACTTGGGATAGTGCCCAACAGGAAGCGTTCACATCGTTGAAAGTTGCCCTTACAAATGCCCCAGTGTTGGCAATCCCAGATTTTTGAGAAGCGTTTCATTGTTCAAACTGATGCCTCTGGGCGAGCTATTGCTGGTGTCATCGTACAGGAACATGAAGATGGGTGCAGACCTGTAGCTTATGTATCCAGGGTCCTCAACAATCTGGAGAGTAAATACTCCATCCACGAGCTGGAATTTCTAGCTGTGCTATTTGCACTAGAACGGTTTAGACCCTTTATCGAAGTTCCCTGGAGACTGACAATCAGGCTCTTTCTTTGGTGTTAAATCGGCCCAAAAGGATAACTAGATGGGCACTTTGAATCTCATCTTTTAATTTCAATGTTCGGCATATGCGTGGTTTCAAGAATGTCATTGGCGATAGCTTGAGTAAGATGTTTGACGGTAATTATAGTACTGGCATGAACCCTGATGTGGATGAAATGCACATCAATGCCGTTGGTGTTAGTACCATCCTTACTGACCTTTCACTGTTGTACCATGAATTTGGGGATCATAAAAAAACTGATCCAGAACTGAAAAGCATCATCGACACAATTAATAGTGGGACTGAAGTAAAACCTTACTCCTTATCTAAGGGTGTTCTCTGTTGTAGGGGTCAGAAGGACCATAACCTCAAAATCACTGTCCCAAAAGTTCGGGTACCAGTCATCATTAGATATTATCACTGCTCTCCCTTTTGAGGTCATTTAGGCAATTTCAAAACCAGACAGAAAATTAGGCAGTTCTTTGTCTGAAAGAAAATGGACAGTGACATCCGAAATATGATCAAATCCTGTAAATCTTGTGCCATTAGTACACCTAACTTAAATAACCATGTTGGACTGTTGTCATCGTCACAAGCCTCCCGTCCCATGGAAAGGCTGTTCATCAACTTCGTAGATCCCCTCCTGTGGTCTTCTCTACGAAACACTCAGATCTTTGTCTGTATATATGCATTCTCCCAGTTTTGTTGGATTTTTTCCACCAGACCCACTAACTCCTGTACTCCCATCACCTGTCTAAAATTCCATTTTCACATCCTTTGGTCCCCCCAAGTTCCTAGTATCTGACAACGCTAGTTCCTTCACTAGTAATTCTTTCAAAAGGTATCTGTTAGAGTTGTGCATCTCCCACATTACTATCACCCCGTACTATCCAAATCATTCATATGCTGAGAGGTTGAATAGGAACCTAAAGTCTGCACTGATTGCATATCATCATGATAATCAATCCAAATGGGATTCCTGTCTGCACTGGTTGGCCCATGCCTTTAACTCCATTACCCATGAATCACATGGGAAGATACCTATATCTCTCATGTTCAGCTAAGCCCCATACTCCCCCATGTCTAATGTTCTGTGTATCGAAGATCTTCTACCTGAATTGTCAAACCCTAATGACGTTCAAAAGGATCTGGTGTGAAGCCAAGAAGAATTTATCTCTGTCGTATGAGAAGGTCAAAAGGAAGTATGATAAAGGTAGAAAGTCATCTAAATTGAATGTTGGGGATCTCGTATAATTTAAATGTTATCCCATCAATAAGGACATGAATAAGTTTTCAGCAAAGCTTGCCCCTAGATATCAAGGCCCTTGTACTGTGTTGCAATTCTTATCTCCGGTTTCTGTTTTGGTGAGTGATCCGGTTGCAAAACGGATTAGGCACATTCATGTTTCCCAAATTAAACTTGGTTAACTGGTAATATTGCACTAAACCTCTCTGTTGGTTGAATGCACCTTTGATAATGGATCTGTGCCTTTAGTTGAACGTGGTACACATACTGCGGGTTGGTAAGCGAATCAATTTGGTCGCTGTTATGTCAAGTGTTTGTGGCTCTAACATTAGTGACCTTCTGTATATAACACTGTTTGATTTCTTGTAGCCTAAATTCAGTTTAACCTTGCCTGTCTTGGTGTAATGGTATTATTTCCTTAAAATATTATCTTGTGTATTTGAACCTTGTGCTTGTATGGTGCGCAACTAGATTACCACTTTGGGTGTTTAACCTCATCTCCCTTTAAATTGTGCTTTTGGATAGATTCCCTGTCTGCTAGGTGTTGTAATGTAAATTAATGGATTGTATCTTACCTGATTCTACATGTAATTCCTGGTGCTGAATCCATCTATGATCAAGTGGCTCAATCATTGCTGGACTATAGCATATTTGTGATGGAAGGAACGGGAGTGTGTTTGCTACTTGAATGGTTTACCATTTTACTGTATCATCCTTTCATTGTATGTGTATGGGTCTGTGAGGCGCTTAGTAATGATTTGAGTTGCTCTCTTTGTCATTTTATTATTGTGCGATTACTCGTTATGGTGTAGTACAATTGGTTGGTGTCGGAAATGGTTGCCTGCTTGCCTAGTGCATGGACTGTACGTCTTAAGGGTGTTTCATTTTCTGACTACTGATGTCTTGTATTCATCTATGACTAAGTGATCTAATACTCTCCTTTACAGTTATTTTGATCAACTGTTTCTGGTGCTTAATTCTATGTGTGAACCATTGCTTACCTATTTTTCCTGCAAATGTTTTGGTGTGGCATTTATTATCCTAACCTTTGATTTGAAGTTGTGTAGAAATTCTGGCCCTCCGTTCTTTATCTAATGGTGTTTGGTGGGTGTACTACTGCGAGCATTGTGGTTGAAGTCTGGCAACTTGGTAATATCTTAGTGGTTGGTTTTCATCCTTTGAGTTGTGGATTGTTAGTGACGAAGTGTGATTTACCTTAACCTAGATGGTATGGTTCTAGTCCTCGGATTGTGCTTTGTTTCTGCAGTGTAATTTCTATTTAGTATCGCTTTGAGCTTGTGTAATGGCTGGTAAGCACGTGTTGAGGATGGGTTCCTTTAACCTCTTATGAGTTGACTCGTGTATCTGGCTAGTCATTATGTGAACGGTGTTGTTGCGTCTGTTGTTAGGTTGCCAGGACACTTTGGTAGGGAAATGAACTGTCCTTTAATTTACCTCTGTGTTGCAGTAGATTGTTAGTTTGGTCTACAAATCTGGTTGAGTAACCTTCCTTGCTGGAAATATTTCTTGATTCTTAGTGGGCTCTGGTTTCTTCAACTTATGCTTTCCTGCTTGGTCTTTGGTCCGACATCATCATTTAATATATTGTAATTCTAGGTTCATCTTACGTACCCTGCCAGCCTGTGGCATTTTCCTTAGTGGATCCTTTGTATCGGTTGACTCTGTATACTAGTCATCTTACCATTCTGAGGTTTTTCTAGGTGAGTATGGGATCACCTAGGATCTCCATGTTGGTACCATTGCCACACTGCCAAAGAATTATGAGATCTTTCAGTTGTGTTATTTCCTTCCTCTTTCTTCTACCGAGCGTTCCCTATCAAACTGTTTCATTATCTACCATCTATACCTAATTGGCTTCCCCTCCTGTGATCCTTTCTGGACCATGTCTATCCTGTGTCTAATGGTGTTTAAGGTGAATGGTTCATAAGTTAATTTCTTTCCATTTGTGTGTTGTTCCTTGCACAGTACCTTTGATGTAGCTGTTATGGATGACCTACTAATCGCGAACCCTCCATCTTGTAAACTATAGGAGTCTCCTAACGTGTCTGTCAACCCTACCATTGCCCGAATTTATGCTAACCTTCTACCATGAGTTATTTTCAAGGTTTCTGGTCGTTTCAGTTGTATTCTTTTGGTCTGTTAGTAAGAGTAAGCTGAATCTCCTTGATTCTTTCCCTCGATTAAGTGGGTAACTATATGTATAAGTTGGTGATCCTATCCTAGTGAGTATGTTTGTTGACTAATTTCTGTTCTTGGGCAAACTAACGAGTTCACCACTCTGTAATTATGTGTGCAGTATTCATTAATACATATGTGCGATTTGATGTTTTTAGGCCTGCTTATCTTACTCCAATTATTCTGTGTACTATTAGCTGATCTTGTTGTCTTGCCCTGTGTGTTTCTGTTTGTCCTTTGGCGGAGTGGTTACACGACAATAACATCCTTGTAATGGACTGGCCTGCACAGAGTCTCGACCTGAATCCTACAGAAAACCTTTGGGATGTTCCAGAACGCCGACTTCATGCCAGGCCTCACCGACCGACAACGCTACCTTCGCTCAATGCAGCGCTCCTTGAAGAATGGGCTACCATTCCCCAAGCAAACTTCCAGCACCTGATTGAACGTATGCCTGCGAGAGTGGAAGCTGGCATCAAGGCTAAGGGTGGGCCAACACCATATTGAATTCCAGCATTACTGGTGGAGAGCGCCACAAACTTGTATGTCATGTTCAGCCAGGTGTCCGGATACTTTTGATCACATAGTGTATCATATGCCCTAATATGTTCTAGGTGATTAGTTTCTATGTGCCATTTTAGTTGGTACGTATTGTTGTAGATTAATCTAGTGTATTAGTTGTGGTCACTTTCCTTTGTATCTTAATTGTTGTTGCTTTGTTTCTCCTTTTCCTTTCTGGGTCTAACCCTGCCTGTGGAGTGCTCTGAGCCTCGGTTAGTTTATCATTAGCTAATGATATGTAAGGTTAATTTGTGGATCTGCTGATCCTTGCAACCATATACTCACCAACTTTATTTATCCCTGTTTTTTTAACTTGCCCTCTTTGCGATCTCTGCCCTCCCCTGGGCCCAATATTAAGTTAGGTTATCCTGTTTCAGCTGATTAACGACAAGAGATGATGCACATCCTTAAAACCTAAGGAGATTTGTAAAAAATATTAGCATTAGGTATCAATAGTGGTTCTTAAAACTTGAAAAAATGGTAAAAGGTAAAATGGTGTTATATGATTAGGAGAATGTTATGACCGTGCTTTTGGAAAATAATCAGGATGCATGAACTAGCAAAGAAAAAGACTTTATTTAGATCCTGCATTGGAATCTTTCAAACTTATGTAAGTGAACTTGGTATAATGTTTGAAAACTATATTATGGTGTGACATTTTGACTGAAAGTATACCGTGCGCAACCTGTGATTCAGAAAACTCTGGTGAAAATTCGCTTGACTTAGTGTGAAATTTTACAACTGCAACTCCTTGAGAGGTCGATTAATGTGACTGGTTGTCAAACTAATTTTGATCGCACACCGTCTACTGTATTGAAAAGCAACATTATGTGAAACTCGGATTGGTAGTACAAATTTCACCATGTGGGTCTTTGATAGGGACGAATTTTATCCCGGTGGTTGTTGTTCATCGGACTACTTCACCAAAATCTAGTTTATTTATGGACCACTGCATCGTTATAGAAACATGCATAAGAATATATTGTGCATCAGGGAGGGAGGACTGTAACAGTATTTAATGAATAAGCCCTCCCTGGTAAACCTTTTCAGACTGGTATTTTTACCACTGGAAATCATATCAACAGGCTTTGCCAATGAACACTGTTATTTTCAACTTAAAGTGCAATATCTTGCTATCTTTGTTTGGATCTGATTATCTTATTCATTTGGTCTATGAGGTAGTGCACTCTGGTGCCTAGCCTTTGAACTTTCGATGTTGCCTCAGGTATTCTACGCACGCACTAGGAGCAGCAGTGTAAGCCAAGCTTCTCTGCTTGGGGGACGCGAGCAGTCCTCGCCGAGCTGCCATGAAGAATAGGTGTGTTATGGAGCTTTGCTGCACAATAGTGTGGGTATGTAATGTAGACCCAGGTTGAAGCCGTTGTTCGTTGGGCATTGTGGCCCATTGAGTTTGTGGAGTTGTACTTTCTTTAATTTGTTTCATCAGTGCTAGTTTACCTGCAAATTTCTTCCGTTTTCATCAAGAGGAAAGTAGCATCCTCGGCCTCGTGTATGGGACACACCCTGCATACTGTAAGTTTATCTATTTCCTTGTGAAATCATTCAAGTAAGTGCTTTTCAAGAAGGAAAAGGGATTGATCGTTCTGCGTAACTCTAAATTGAACCTCTGATACATCGCGTCTCGACAATAATAATAATAATAATAATAATAATAATAATAATAATAATAATAATAATAATAATAATAATAATAATAATAATAATAATAATAATTTTGGTGTTGACATGAGTGTTTGTTCGGCTTTATCGATGGATTTTCTAAATCTTAACTTTGTTTTAGTATGATTATAATCCTTGTGCAAACTGTTTGTTAAAAATTGAGTTGTGAATCAAGGATGGTTCACGCAAGTACCCGTTTTAATCTGCTTAACCTTTTCTAAATTTTATTTTTCGTTGGGCTTTAGGTTTAATTTTTACCTTATTCTTTTCTGCTTATTTTTGGCACTTATTTTTAATTTTGGACCGGATCTGTGTCATATCGCATTGGGTGGACATGTTGTTTGTTGTTGTTGCCATAGCAACGTGTTGTTGATTGTATTGTTGTGGAAGATTGTTATGGCTTGGGTCCGGGCGTTGTAATTTTACCTTCTTGCCTGTGAATTTTTGGTGGAATTCTGGTTTTTCTGTTTTATTTGTTCTAATATTTTCCTTTTGCCCCCTACTCATCTTCGGTGTGAGTTTTTTGGGGGGGCATTTCTGTTCTTGTCTCATTAATTATTTTAAGTCCTTGAGGTGACCAGCTTGGTGGAATTAAGAGTCAAGCCACACAATGAATTAAAGAATCCGAATGGAAAGTTACTTTCCCAAATTTTATAGATTGTAACTAGTGCTAATTAGTAGTAAGTTTTTTTTAAATTTAATATTTTATGGTAGGTGACCGGTCACGTTTATGAGAGTAATGTAGGTTGAAACTTATAATTTCTTGGAGGACAACTCACTTAATATTTATTTGTTTCCCCTTTTTGTGAACCTAATTTATTGAATTAGTCCATTTATTAATTTATTTGTTCTCCTTTTTAGTTAACCTAATTAACTGAACATTTGTTTATTAATGTTTGCTAACTTCGGGCTACTGTAATTTGTTTGGGCAACATATTTAGCAACTTAGTTTATACCTTTGAGTTTCCCTAATTAGCTTGACAACTTAGAGTTTTTTAAATTTTTCCTTTCAGTTGTGCCAACCAATTTTTTCTTATGAATTAAAGTTACTTTGTGTTACTAGAATTATGTTGATTTTCATTTCACTGAATCAATGGAGCAATGTCACTGTTTTTTTATTTTGACCACGGCCTTAAGCTAATTCCTCCCATTTCCTAAAGGTAAGTGTGTGTTTTTCTTCTATTTGCTGCTTACTGTGTTCTGTTGCCATTGTTTACTTTTACCTTTGTGTCTTTTGTCACTCTCTTGTGTTCGCTTTAACTCCCTTCGGGGGCAAATACACTACCAACCTTCTCACCTGGTGGCCTCACCTCTAGGTGTGTAAGATTAATGCCCATCTTCCAAAGGGTTATTTGGGTTGCCCTGAGGACGGTGTCGGGCTGAACTGGTAATGATAATAATAGTGTTATTTGCTTCAAGTCCCACTAACTACTCGTTTACAGTTTTCGGAGACGCCGAGGTGCTGGAATGTAGTCCCGCAGGAGTTCTTTTACGTGCCAGTAAATCTACCAACACAAGGCTGACGTATTTGAGCACCTTCAAATACCACCGGACTGAGCCAGGATCGAACCCGCCAAGTGGGGGTCAGAAGGCCAGCGCATCAACCGCCTGAGCCACTCAGCCCGGCTAACTGGTAACGCTTGCTGGATTCTGTGTTGCCTATTGTTGTTAGTGATACTGCTTGAACTACGCAGTGCCCATGGTTATTGGTAACATTGACTGGACTATGTGCTGCCCTTGATGGAACGTGGTGAACGTGCCCAGGAGTGTCCATGTCCTCAAAGCCGTAGAATTTGAGGAGAAGGTTAATTGTACAGGTGATACTTAACAAACTTATTGGGAATAAATCAGCAATTAAAATAGAACTCAAATTTATTTGAAAGCTTCTCTCCGTAACCGCCCTGATTCGCCACATACAACCTTATACTCAATACATCATGCCGTTCAAGCCATTGTGACAGGATTTCCTGGTACGATATGTATTATTATCAAAGTCGCTCTTAATCTTGTGATATATTTCTCCAATGCTCTATAAGGAATGATCATTTTCAATGTTTTGTAAAGACTTTATTTTCCTCAAGACAAAATCCAGCAAAGTGCATGACTCAGCTGTTATCTTAAGCGGTATCTGCACTTTTTGTCATGACAAAGATGCATCGCGGTCTTTCCATCACAAACTTTTCATCACATGGATAGTTTGCCACGATGTCACAATGTCACACTGCCATAATATCTTTACATACTATGTGAACTTTAATCATGTAGGGCAATAACATATGGATATCAATAAGTTATACAAAACATGAAAGAACACACACAAAACATATTGAGGCATCAATTTTCGGTAGCGAGACAAAGTGCATTGGCACTGCCGGTGGCTACAATTAGCCTACGCAGTGGCCTCCTTGGTATACACTAGCCATGCGTCTTGGTAGGTGTGCTAGGTACCAACTGATGAGCCCAGCCTAGCACATGGGGGCAAAACGCTGGCAACCAGGAATGAGTTAGCTGGAAAATTTATAATGTCCAAATAACAGACCATTTTTATTGGTATTATAAATTTACTCATTCGGAACATATATTTCTGATTCCCTACGGGAATCAACAGCTCAAGACGGTTTGGGTGAAATTTATGTTCATGCAGTATCGCCAGACGGACGGCTGGTTGGTGTTCACGTGTTGTGCAATCGCCCTTGTACTAATGTGTGGATTATTACGAGCTGCCTCCAGAACGGCCTCTTCTGATCCACCCAATATAATGGGCGTATTGCGGACTGATGGCTGCTTGGAAATCACGCCTGTTGTCCTTAAGCATCTTTGAACACGGTGGAATGTTGTAACAGTCGCGTGTTGCCTGTTGGGAGATTGTTCCTGGTACAGGCGTAGTGCCTCGCATGAGTTTTGTGTTGCTACGCCATAAATGAGGACCATGTCAATATATTCCTCTGTGCAAAACATGCCGAATGACAGCAGAGATTACATTTAGGCCATAACCAGCAGAGTATGAGCAGGGCACAAGACGAGTAACAGTGTCATTCTACTGTTTGAATGAGGCAAACGTGGGCCTGAGTTTATATATTCAAACATCATACCAATGCAAAAATATTTGGACAATACAGGATTTGAACCGCCGATGGCACATTCCGTCGATTGCTAGGCTAACGCCTAACCACATCCACTATTCTACACTGCTGGGAACATGCTGGTAGAACGACGAGAGTAAAGTACATATGCCATCCGGTTCAGTGTTTAAGACAGTAACTACTGGACTGTTACCTAGTTTTATGCATTGATTCCCCTCTTCGTTGCACCCAGTCACAAGGCACGACACATTAACATTGTTACATCGTCAAAGGACATTGCTACATGATTTCAAGGCGAAATGTTTTGAGAGTGGATGACATAACCAGTCGGTAGGGTTCAGAATTGTGTGCAAAATATGCTCAATGGACATTAGTACCATACAGTACGCCTGCAGGGGAATAGCCACATTATAACCATGTTGCACGTTAGTTGGGTTGCATAAAACTATACTGGAAGGTGTGGCTGAAGCACATGGTATACAGTAGTGTTTAATTTTTTTCTATTAAATGTAATAAATACAATTTTAGTAAATATTTGAAGTCAGGTGTATACTGAGACTGTACATAACGTGCTCAATGATTAGAGTACAATCTAATTGAAATTAAATTGTATAAGAAATTAGGTCATGAATAAACTGTATGCAGAGAACATGGGTCCTTGGGGGTTAACAGGCTGCTACAACTAGGGGAAACTAGCAAATAACAGAACAGTGTAGGTTAGCCAACAATAAGGTCATAAATCTGCCGGCATGAGACTGACCCATCATTTAAAAAAAAGATGAAGTGGAAAGAAGGACAGGCATGATGTTTGAGTGAAGACAAAACCTTTGAGATAAAAAAAGATGACCCCGAAACGTCATGAAAAGTAAACATTACAGTGGAGATATTACGAACCATAAATGAAGTATGAGACAAGGCAAAGCAGACAACAGACTACAAAGGGTCTGGAAGGAGATTTCGAATTCACATGAAGAATATGGAAAGTTAGAGACGCCAGCTGTGGGATATCATGCGTGAACTTTGATAATCAATCATGAGGAGCATCAGTGTGAATTTTCAGCGGTGATTAGTGCGGAAGAGCCCCCGTGGCTCAGGTGGCAGTGTGCCGGCCTCTCACCGCTGGATACCATGGTTCAAATCCCAGTCACTCCATGTGAGATTTGTGCTGGACAAAGCGGAGGCAGGACAGGTTTCTCTCCGGGTACTCCGGTTTTCCCTGCCATCTTTCATTCCAGCAACACTCTCCCCTATCATTTCATTTCATTTCATCTGTCAGTCATTAATCACTGCTCCAGAGGAGTGCAACAGGCCTCGGCAACCGGCACAATTCCCAGCCTCGCCGCAAGTTCGGGGCTTCATTTATCCCATCTCTGACCCACTCACTGACTGGAAAACAGGCTGTAGGTTTTCATTCATTAGTGTGGAACCCGAAAACAAGGCGGGCGAAATTCGCAAGCGAGAAGTGAAGAAGTAATAAATAGACCAAAGACTGGCAGTAGAGGACACTTACTTACATTCATACACTTATATTCATTCACTTGGTCTTATGAGAGAATTGGTTAAGCATAGCTGTGAACTTTTGACTGATGAGTGAGGAGAATGAACTTAGTTAATATTACAGGAACGGATAACTGACAGAACTAAAGTTTGAATATATTAGAGAAAGGTTAGATACCGGGAAGGCGACAGGAACTTTGAAATGGAGAGAGTGAAACATGTCCACCTAAGTATCGTAATTTCTTACATATGGAAAACGGGACTTAGTCGTGGACAATTTGGGAATGGTTTCTGTCGTGTCAACCGTGTTGGGTTTCTAACCGCGGAACTATAAACTGGGACTTTTCTAAAGGTACTCAGTGAGCTTATAGGCGTGAGATAGGCCGAACGAAAATATAGAGCTAGAATACTGTGAGAAATCCAATGAGCTAAGTGACTTTATGAATGAAGTACTCATAAAACAAAGCCTATACTATATTAACTGTGTGGGTAATGTTTGACCATGTCATTTGTCTAGGCAATGAAAGTTGACAGCTTAACACATGAGGGGTTGTGTCACGATCCTTTAGACCGGGCGTGTACATTTTTTCTTATATAAAATCAACTTCATGGTCCGTATCACACTTTAACACATTTACAACTAAATATTTTTCATTATCCACTTTGTCGATACATTAGTTGCCTAAGGCAACTTATTAGTTAATAGTGGTGCACATTTCGTATTTTTGTAACATCTTCAGCCACATAATAACACTGTTTAGATGAAGAAATTAATACACTGACAAAGTTTATAATGCCTTGAGAGAAAGTGCCACCAAGGGTGGATAATAAAAAATATTTAGTTGTGAATCTACACTGTTTCTTTCAAAATAGTTTCACAGTATAAAGCTTCCTTCCTTCCTCTAAATTTCAATGGACTCGTTCACTACAAGTGTTTACGTTCGCCGTTCCCCCTTTCATCACCAGTCAGTCGGTGAAAAGCTTTTTCTGTAAGACTGGTCGTTTCCACCGTGCAGGACTCCTGGCATTGCCTTATTACCCGGTCCTTTACACCGTGTGCGAATCCCGACGTTCGCCGCCTGCAGTCTTTTTTCGGTATAGATGTGTGCTGTCAGATTCATAGATATATTTTTCTTCAATAACACAATGTGTTTTGCTACAAAACTGGTATTTAGTTTCATGGATATACTTTTCTTTACTTTTGCTAGAAGAAACTTGTATTTTGTATCATGGATTTATTTTTCTTTAATAATACAATGTGTTTTGCATTAAAAAAGGGTATTTTGTTCCAGGGATTTATAACACGTGTTTTGCCTTAAGAACTAGTACTTTGTTTCATGAACAAATTTTTATTCAACAATACATATATTTTGCAAGAAAAATGGTATTTTGTTTCATTGATATCTTTTTCATTAAGAATACAATGTGTTTTGCTATTAAAACTGGTATTTTGTTCCATGGATATACTTTTCCTTAATAATACAACTTGTTTTGCTATAAAAACTAGTATTTTGTATACTTTTCTTACATAAATTAATGTGTTTTGCAAGATAAATTGGTATTTTATTTCATGGACATGTTTTTCCTTAATAATACAACTTTTGCTACAAAAACTGGTATTTTAAACTTCCCAGTCAAATCGACTGTGCGTGAACCATGACACAACTCTTCTTTCTTTTTTTTTTTTTTTTTTTTTTGCTAGTTGATTTATGTCGCACCGACACAGATAGGTCTTATGGCGACGATGGAACAGGAAAGGGCTAGGAGTGGGAAGGAAGTGGCCGTGGCCTTAATTAAGGTACAGTCCCAGCATTTGCCTGGTGTGAAAATGGGAAACCACGGAAAACCATCTTCAGAGCTGCCGACAGTGGGATTCAAACCCACTATCTCCCGAATGCAAGCTCACAGCTGCACGCCCGTAACAGCATGGCCACCTTGCTCGGTTCATCACATTTCCACTTGTTATATTCATCCACTCCTATAACACACTTCTTACTTTACTATTACACAAATTGCACTGTACATTCTCCACTTGTTACCCAATAGTGTGTTTGCATTCAGCACACAAGCTCATGATATTGGTATGCTTCATGAAGAATAAATTACAGTTGTGATGTATGTTCGAACTCAAACAGTTCACCAATAACATTGTACATAATTATAGCTTGGAGTCAAACTTAATACATGCTTTAAAAAAAATACACTTTTTTCTGGAGCTTATTCAATGCATGCCACTCACTTTGCTGCCAGGTGCTTATTAATGTAACATTAAATTTATGGAAGAACCACAGATCAAGCCCAGGCCAGCCAGAAATTAATTTTCTACCCTAATTCCAAGACCATAGTAATAGGTAGCAGAAACCATAAAAATATCTCTTTCCTTTTGCAAAATTGATTTTGGAGATATGTGTGTGACAACTTACCAATGGAATGCCTGCCTCTCTAGTTCTACTCCAGACTTCTTTGGTATGGTTAAGGGACTTATAGCCAAACCTGTATCAATGAAAGAGAAATGAGCTCAATATTAATAAAACAAATAAGAAAATAAGTATAGTCCATAATTATATCATCATTCTGCCAAATTATCAACATTAGGCTAATTGCTATGGTGGTAGAGAGGTAGCCTTTTGAGTGCAAATTGGCAGGTTCAATCCAGGCTCAATCCAGTAGTATTTGAAGGTGCTCCAATACACCAGACTTGTGTCGGTACATTTACCGGCACTTATAGAACTGCTATAGAACAAAATTCCAGGACCTTTAAGTCTCCGAAAACCTTGAAAGTAGTTAGTGGGACATAAAACTAATAACATTTTTTCCATTTACATTACACCAACTCAGGCAGGTCTTATGGTGATGATGGGATAGCACAGAAAGGAAGCGATCATGACCTTAATTAGGTACAGCCCCTGGTGTGAAAATGTGAAACCAATGAAAACCATCTTCAGGGCTGCTGACAATGAGGTTCGAAACCAGCATCTTGTAAATACAAGTTCACAGCTATGTGAGTCAAAATTCCAGGACCTTTAAGTCTCCGAAAACCTTGAAAGTAGTTTTTTTTTTTTTTTTTTTTGCTAGGGGCTTTACGTCGCGCCGACACAGATAGGTCTTATGGTGACGATGGGATAGGAAAGGCCTAGGAGTTGGAAGGAAGCGGCCGTGGCCTTAATTAAGGTACAACCCCAGCATTTGCCTGGTGTGAAAATGGGAAACCTCGGAAAACCATTTTCACGGCTGCCGATAGTGGGATTCGAACCGACTATCTCCCGGATGCAAGCTCACAGTGGGACATAAAACTAATAACATTTTTTCCATTTACATTACACCAACTCAGGCAGGTCTTATGGTGATGATGGGATAGCACAGGAAGGAAGCGATCATGACCTTAATTAGGTACAGCCTCTGGTGTGAAAATGTGAAACCAATGAAAACCATCTTCAGGGCTGCTGACAGTGAGGTTCGAAACCATCATCTGGTAAATACAAGTTCACAGCTATGCGAGTCAACTCACGCAGCCAATTTGTTGTTGTTATTATTATTATTATTATTATTATTATTATTATTATTATTATTATTAGTAAATTATCAGCTCCTTTCCTTTTTAAGGGGTTTTAACAGACTGATTGGACACAAAAGAAATATCCAACCAAAATTTGTTTCAATTTGGCTTTATATCTTTTGTGTGCCAGAATTTTTAACTCTGTTGCAAAGTGGAATACTGAATAAAGAATGTGGATGGTACACTGTCATGAAATAAGCCCTTTCAACACCTCTCTAATAGATCCACAACTGGCAAAGGAAAAACAATCACAGTTTTCTAAGTCGAAAGTTTCATTTGTATGATTATGAAAAAATATGCAATACTTTGGCATTCTTTTGAATATTTTGGATTTTTTTAAATGTTTACTTCAATATAAGATTATAAACACAAAATTCTATAGTTTTTGTTAAAAATAAATCTGAAATATCTAAAGTCTATAGCGTCGATGCGCATCTACGATTGTTTGCCTGAGTGAGCACATATCTGTCAGTGGGAAACTCAGAGGCACGTAGGATTGAAGAGGGATGGATACCCCTAGTGACCTAGTTGATAGGGCTCTGGTAACCAGAATGACAACGGCTGCCACATCCTCGACTACGCAGAGGCGCAGAATCTCACATTACCAAAACCTCCTTCAAGAACTGGCCAACCCACCCTTATCAATTTTTATAGCGGAGGACGGTCGTCCCAGATTGACTACTGGCTGCTATGGCACAGTGACCTCAAACTGATCATGCATGCTAAAAGTCATCCCATCGGACAGCATAGCTCCCAACACCGCCTCCTGGACTTCGACCTCATGCTTGATCTTGGACAACAAACGAGGCTCCACATGACCCGGCCTGAACACATCAAGTGGTGGAAGCTACTCGAGTGCAAAAGCAAGCTGGCAGATGCTCTTTGGACATTGACCATCGACCCGAGTCAACTGGTAGAGGCCCTGTGAAATAGTATTAATGACCAAGTTCATGTTGTAGCAGCTCATACAGTCAGAAAGACGAAGCCAGGCAGGTGAAACCATGCAGGCAACAATCAGGTAGAAGAAGTTGGCCTACAAGGCCTGGCAAGCCTCATTACTAATCATATGCAGCACAAAAATCTTGATAAATAATAATGGTGTGTGCCCTCCAGAGAGGCCTGGTGCAGGTCTTTCGAGTTGACGCCTGATAGGCGACCTGCGCAACCTGTGAGAATGGGGCCCTACCTATGATGAATCCCAATGCTGAAGACGGCACATGCATCCAGCCTACAAACCATCAGACTTAACCAATGAAGGAAATAATACAGCTTGCATTAATTGATCTTGAAGATGTTATTCCTATTTTGATGCTACAATCTCTATCAGAAGGAACAGAAAAATGGTAGGGCAATGGAATTTCCACGTTTTAATATAGAAAACTTTTCTTCTGAGGATAGCTTGCTCAATTTTAGATCGGTTAAACTGTTGGTTGCTTTAAATATACCAAGAAGCATTACAGTAGAGAATCAAATTATAACATGTATATTTAAGAGCTCTGAATCTACTTAATTAGCATTTCACTTGTCTTGATATATTTATATCTAACAAATGTCGTTATTTTTCAGGTTTGGAAGCCCTATGTATGTATCTACCATGTCTAGACTATCCAAATAGGTTAACTGATTTGGAAAGAATATTTGGAGTCTCCACACCATATATTTCAATGATTTGTAGTTACATAATGAATTTTATTCACCAACTTGAATGATCTGAAGTGGTTAAGCAGGGAAAAGTTAAATAACTATTCTGCTGCTGTTGCATCTGAAAGTGTTCCAGTTAAAAATTGTTGGGGATTTATTGACGGAACAGCAGAATTCAAGAGAACTATTTTTCTGGACACAAGCGGTCAACCGCACCATTACAAGTAACTAATCTCATTTTGTTCCATATTGAAGATACAATAAATAAATTCTTTCTTGAATAAAATTACTGTGTCCATGTATTCAATACAATTCAATATATATAATTTTATGGTACGTTTGCCTTTTCTGATGTCTTCACGTTACTAGCGAACTCCTGTATCTATTGTGAACTGTTAACCTTTCCCATCATGTGTTGTTACCACTATGTAATCTTTCCTTATTCCGGTAGATGGCATCTCATACGTTAGCATAGGTCAAAGCATTTCTTTTCTGCCCTGTCTTGTTGGGTTATCTTTCTGGTTGGTTGTGGGGAGTTTTTGACTTGAGAAGATGGAAGGATTGGATTTCCAAGTCGCCTCTGTAGCATATAAAAGATATTTTAACAGATTCAAGATGTCTTTGTACATATCTCGGCCTTTCGAGAATGTGAATTGCTTATGTAATTGAGGTATTTATGTTTCATTAATCTTCTCTTGGTTTTATTGTTGCTTCCTTCTGTGCTCACCACCATGGTTGGGTTAGAAAGGTTTTCCTCATTATGTGTGTTTCTAATTTATTTGTGTGTTAACTTTGATTTGACACGCTTCTTTCGGTATTTTCCTTTACCGATTCGCTATGTTTGTTTAGAGAACAGAAGGTGATACGGATCCATGTGTGTGTGTATGTGCGTTTGCTGTGTGCCGTCCGAGACCTTCTACTCATGTCGCTTCATTAACATTCTGCTTGAGCTCATGTTGTATTATTTTATCTGTATAATTTAAAGTTAAAAACTTCATTATTGTTCCGTATTGAATAGAGAAAATAAGATGTACAATATTATAGGGAAGGATCCACCTTTCAATACTCCGTAGTAAAAAGTAGTTACAACCTGTTTAATGGGACCGGTTTCAACACATTTAGAGTGTCATCATCAGCCAAATAGCGAAGATCTTAACAATAACTAACATATTAAACATAGGCAAAATATTAACATTGTATCACATCGTGGCAATTCAGTTAATGTTCAAAACACAATAATCACAGTCAAGAGAGTAAACAGAACATCACTATCTTGCGCCGAAAACAAATATATTTGAAGTTCATAAGCAGATCAAGTATGCACTTATGTAAAGTTGTTGCTAGGCAGGTCTTGTAGGCATTTGTTTTCCGGCCGAAGGGTAAAAGGTGACGTGAATGAAGTCTTAGGGAAACAGTGTAGGATTTAATTTCGTCAAAATCAAAGTGGATATATAGGTTTTAAAATAATTTAAAACGTTAAAAAAGAATAAAGCCAAATAAAAATATATTAAAAATGGGAAGAAATAATGAAAGAAATACGAGGTTCAACTCGAAACAACTTGCCGTAGTAATTGATAAAGAAATGATAAATAGAGAAAGGGGGTGGGGGACGTTTATTAGAGGGTGGTGATGGTGGTTATTATTATTAGAGGAAATACAATTGGGCAACAATCCTTTATATAACACTTTATATAACGCTATTAGGTTTCCGAGTGCCAGGGAGTCTTTCATTTTCATGCCCTTCGTGGCCCTTGTCTTCCTTTAGCTGATATCTTCATTTTTCGAAGTATCGGATCCCTTCCATTTTTCTTTCCTTCCCACCCTCCATCCCCCAGGGGCTCTGAACTTCGGAGCGTGGGTTGGCGACCACGGGGCCGTTAGCTGAGTCCTGGCATTGCTTCCACTTACTTGTGCCAGGCTCCTCACTTTCATCTATCCTGTCCGACCTCCCTTGGTCAACTCTTGTTCTTTTCCGACCCCGATGCTATTAGGTTTGCGAGGGCTAGGGAGTCTTTCATTTTCACGCCCTTCATGGCCCTTGTCTTCCTTTAACCGATATCTTCATTTTTCGAAGTGTCGGTTCTCTTCCTCTTTTTTTTCCTCGAATTAGTGTTATATAAAGGATTGTTGCCCAATGACACTCTAAATGTGTTGAAACCGGTCCCATTAAACAGGTTGTAACTACTTTTTACTACGGAGTATTGAAAGGTGGATCCTTCCCTATAATATTGTACATCTTATGTTCTGTATAATTCATGTAAACTAAATAGGCATGGTATGAATACAAGCTAACAACGCGATTGGCTTGTTTCTGTGTGTTTTGGTGTTGGAGACACTCCGTCTCTTAGGGATTGACCACTTTCTGGAAAATATTGTCTGAGCTTGAGAGCGAGTGTTTATTTTGTTATGTGCTGTGCGTTGACGTTCTTACACGTCCCTTTATTCGGCGACCTAACCCCTTGGTCTCTGTGCGAGCGTGGGTGGTTCAAACGCTTGGATCCGTAATACCTTTCGTGTCTAGTTTACTTATTAATTATTCGTTTCACATTTTACAATGCTTAGTAAAGCTAAAGGTTCCACCTATTCAATACGTTATCGTAATGGTCTATTTAGAACATCACATATTTATTTAACTTATCATAAAATACATCTTTGGTACCGGTATTTTATGATAAGTTAAATAAATATGTGATGTTCTAAATAGACCATTACGATAACGTATTGAATAGGTGGAACCTTTAGCTTTACTAAGCATTGTAAAATCTTGAGTCAATACGGACAAAAAATGAAGTTTTTAATACTAAAAAAATCGTTTCACATTGCCGTCATTGGCTTTCTTTCACTATTTTCTGGTTTAATATGTTTTATTCTTTGCGGGATCGCTTTCATTTTATCTTAGTTGTTTTAAGTGAAACCATGGTAACTTCCCCTTTTCTCTTTGCTTTAATTTTATGAGCTCGGTGCACCCTTCCCTCTTTTCCCGTTTCTTTGCTAGTTGCTTTACGTAGCACCGACACAGATAGGTCTTATGGCAACGATGGGATAGGAAAGACCTAGGAGTTGGAAGGAAGCGGCCGTGGCCTTAATTAAGGTAGAGCCCCAGCATTTGCCTGGTGTGAAAATGGGAAACCACGGAAAACCATCTTCAGGGCTGCCGATAGTGGGATTCGAACCTACTATCTCCCGGATGCAAGCTCACAGCCGCGCGCCTCTATGCGCACGGCCAACTCGCCCTTTTTCCCGTTTTTAGGCTCTTTTACTTAATGTTATTGTATTCTCGGGGGATGTGGATTTTTATTGTTGAGAGCTTTATGTCTTACCTTAGGAATTGAAAGGGAGAATGTTATGATAAGACGCTGTTACTCCCTAAACTTATGTTTGTTTAGACCTTAAGTGCATAAAAGAAATACTTTGTACCCACCTAAATTCATATTCTCCATTTAGTGATGGTAGATGCCAAGCCCTTGTACCTAACTTTTCATCATGTCTTTTATCAAGGTAGGCGAGTGTGAAAGTGTGATAAACAGTGAAACTTGTGTATTTTGATTATGGGCCACATATGATTAATATTATCTATTTGATTTTGGCCCCTTTGTTTCGCCTATGCAACTTTTTTTTTTTCTCTCTTCATAATAAATTTATGTTCTTGCCCCTATTCCTGTTATATTTTTATTTCTTTGCATCTTATATGTGTGTTATCTGTAAGAGGCCCAAGTCCAGTTTCTGGCAGTCTTTGCTAGTTTTGACCAAATCCACTGTACTGGGTCTTCGTCGTGTTCTTAGTGTCAGTTCAGCGGGTACATTGTATCAAATATCAATATGTCTTGTGGTCTGATGGCATTGCCGTTAGTTTAAAAGGGTCATTTCCAGGAAGGTTGAATGATGCCGGAATATTACATGATTCTAACTTCTACAACGAACTTGAACAGTGTGTAGTTATTCCCCAATTGTGAGAAATTTGTGTTGTATGGAGATTCTGCATATCCACTTAGGGAGTTGCTCCTTAGACCATATTCAAGTCAACACTTAACTCCTGATCAAATGTTATTCAATAGTGTCATGAGTCATGTGAGACAAAGTGAGGAATGAGGTTTTGGGAAAATAATGAGAGAATTTGCATTCCTTGCTTTCAAGAAGAATCAAAAACTGTTACCCCAGGATCTTGAAAAAAAAAAGTATCAGAGTGCAGTTATTTTAACAAACTGTCATACATTTTTATATGGCAGAAAACCAGGACATTTGTCCCCCAAACATGACAGAATAACTGAGTTAACGAAACTATATTTCTTAATAATTAATATACTGTATGCTTAATTTTGTATTTAGTACAATCCAATAATAATACAAATAACAGTGGTAAAATCTATAATGGTAAATAATAATTGCACAGTATTTTATAGGAAATATTTTTTAAAGTGAATATGATACAATGTTTTATAGGAAGTTTTAATTACAGTGAATAATAAGATACGTATAGTGATAGTGTTGGCTGATTTAAGAATGGTATTTAGCAGAATTTGTGTGATACAATGAATAATTATAACCTTAAAAAGTGTTTATTAACTTCTAAAACGATCAGTTGGAGGCTTGCGTGTTCAAATGATCCTTAGAGCTATGCCGGCGGGAGCATATGCTCCTGGTAGGGCCACCCAAGCCGGACAGGTCTAAGGTGATGATCCAGACTAAGAGTGATACCCTGGTCCTCCAAGTTGGGGGTTGGTGCGCGGGGCTAACAACTCCACTACCACAAAACTACATATTGTTCAGAAACCAAATCGAGATAACCGGACAGTCCCAAACTTATGGCAACTAAAGCGTGCTAACTGGCAACGATACGGATATATTGGAACATGGAATGTGAGAAGCATCTTTCAGGCTGGGGCTAGTAGAAAATTGGAGGAGGAATTACTTAAATATCAGATAGATGTGGCACCATTACAGGAGATAAGATGGAAGACAATCGAGGTGGTAGATCTACAGCACTACATTTTGTTCAATAGTGGGGAGGAAGAAAATAGAATAGGAACAGGGTTTATGGTCAAGAAATCGGTCAGTCATAATGTGATTGAATATGAAGCAATAAGCCCCAGACTATGCCGTTTAAGATTTAAAGGGAGATTTGCCAACATATCACTTATTAGTGTCCATGCCCCAACAGAGGATGCGAAGAGGAAGAGAAATAACAGGTCTATGAAAAAATGGAGCAAGTATATGACAAGTTGCCCAAGTATGATGTTAAAGTTGTCCTAGGGGATTATAATGCCAAAGTAGGCAAAGAGAAAGAAAACCACCCAGTGGCAGGATATCACAGTAAACACCAAGAATCCAATGAAAACGGGTGGAAATTGATTGACTTTGCCTTTAGCAAGGAGCTGGTGATTAAGAGCACATGTTTTCCACATAAGGAGATCCATAAAGAGACATGGATATCACCGGATGGTCTGACAAAGAACCAGATAGACCATGTGCTGATAGATGCGCGACATGCCTCCTATAAAATGGATGTGAGAAGCATGCGTGGTGCAGACAGTGATTCAGATCACATACTGGTGAGGATCAAGTTTCAAGAAAGACTGGCAATTAAACCCAGGGACAGAGCTGAGCAGAGCAAGATCTATAATGTAGAACTGTTAAGGGATGAGAAGAAGGAGGAAGAGTAGAGAGACCAGCTGCAAAGAAAGCTACAAATGGGCATAAACAGAGATGTGGATATCAATGCAATGTGGGAGGAAACCAAGCTAGCAATAAATACAACAGTGCAGAAAGTACTTGGAGAGAGAAGGAAACAATAGAAATACAGATAATTTGAAACTCAAGGGACCAGAGAAAAAGTTCAATTTACCGAGAGTTCAAAATAATAGGAGTTCAAGTAACCAAGAGGGAGGGAGGGAAAAATTCAAATAAACAAGAGTTTCACTTATACTTACTCATTTCTTTCACAACATTTGTACAATTATGAAATGTTCATACAGAAATGTTCATTTGAATGTTCACAGAGAAATGTTCATTTTGAAAAAAAAGTCCGTAATTTTCTTTTGATTGAGCGATTTCAATCTATCATGGTCCAATGAATTTTCGATAGTGGTGAGAGCTGAGAAGAAATCGTCACTTGTGTCCGTTCTGAGGGCGTAGGAGCGTAGGGTAGTAAGAGCTGTCCTTGCCTCGCTCAATGTGACTGGAATTGGCGGTTGTTCTTCGTTTTCTTCCTCGTCCTCATCCAGAGAGGCTAAATCCAACAGTTCAGCATCGGTTAGGGCACCGTGGACACCGTGGACACCGATGTCATCGCCAACTTGAACGTAATCCTCAAACGTTAACTCTCCACAGTTAGGTAGAAGTCCCCAACCTGAGTCAAGATTAGTAAAGTTTGGCGGCTCTGATGACTGTTCCACGTTTTCGGTTTGCTTAAACCCGCACTTTTTGAAGCAGTTGTAAATGGTGATAGGGTTGACATTTTTCCAGACCTTATCAATCATGATTATAGTGGTCAAAACTGTTATGTTCGCCTTCTCACCTTTTTCGATGCTATCCAGCACAAGAGAAACAATTTCTTTGCGGTAGAGAGTTTTTAAATTTTGAATAATGCCTTGGTCTAATGGTTGCAATCTTGATGTCGTGTTGGGTGGAAAGAAAATCAATTTTACATGGTCTAATGGTGGTGGGTTATTATACACGGTGCAGTGGTCCAAAAACAGCAAGATTTTGCGTTTTTCTTTTTTCATGTCACTGTTAACCGAGATCAGGCTTTCATTAAACAACTCTGTCGTCATCCATGCTTTTTTGTTTGACCGATAAGCTGTGGGCAACGATTTTATTCCTTTGAAGCAGCGTGGTTTGGCAGATTTCCCTATAATGAGTGTTTTCAACTTTTGAGATCCGTCCATGTTACATGCTAGAAGGACAGTTATTCTTTGGTTGCTCAGTTTCCCTCCATGACACTTCTCGTCTTTGAACATCAGGGTGTGATCAGGAAGACATTTATAAAAAAGCCCGGTTTCGTCTGTGTTGAATATGTTCCTTGGGTCATAGCCATTCAAAAGTTCATTTAGTTCGTCAATCCATTCGGAACAAATGGAACTATCCACGCTGGCGTTCTCTCCGCAGATCTTTTTAAATGTGATGGCGTGTAGGTTTTTGAAATTTGAAAGCCACCCCTCACTTGCTGCAAATCCTTTAATCCCGAGAGACTGCGCAAAAGACTTGGCTTTTCCTTCAACATGAAACCGCCCAGGGGAACGTTTTGTCCTCTACACTGATGAATCCACTTAAGCAAGCACTCTTCAAGACGGGGAAATTCACCCTGACGTGACCTTTTTCTACTCGCACTTAAGGCACTTTCGGTGACGCGATCTTTCTTTTTCTAAATCATCGACAATGTTGATGGTAAAATACCGAACTGTTTGGCGAGATGTTTTTTAATTGTCCATCCTCCACAGCTTGAACCACATGCTTTTTTTCACTTATGGAAAGACACTTGTTCTTTCTTGAACTCGCTGTGATGCTTAAAAATTACACAAATCAAACATTAACATACTGTACCACACTTTAACGTTCGAAAGAAGACTCACGACTGCAAACTCACTCATACATCTCATTATTGATGTAAACAAACGACAGGTTTGTGCACGATAACAATACATACTGTAATCACCGACTTCAAATTATGGAGAGTAGGGAAGCCCGACTTCAAATTATAGAGTGTCGGCGAGCAAGATGCCATTCCTACAACTTCAAATTACCGAAAGGACCAAATAACATTGATTTTTTTCAATTTATCAAGTATTTTTCAAGGGACAAGGAGAAAACTTCAAATTATTGAGAGATTCAAATTAACGAGTGTCAAATTATCGGGAGTCAACTGTAAATGGTATGACGAAGAAGTGGGTAAGGTTCTGGAAGAGAGAAATCTGGCCCGACAAAGAATGCTACAGAGACCCACTCGAAATAATACGGCAATTTTTAAAGAGAAACGGAGAATAGCACTGATAAGGAACAAGAAAAGAATAGAGAAGAAAGGGAGAGAGTGGATGAAATGCAGAAGAATTTTGAAAACAAACAAGGTGGAAAATTCTTCCATGGGGTTGGACAAGTAAAGAAGGGATATCAACCTAGAGTGAATATCTTAAGGATGAGACTGATAGACTGATTGTTGGGAAAGAACGAATTCTGGAAAAATGGGCAAAACATTTTGAAACATTACTTTCTATCAGACCAGTAAATGAAGAAAGAGAAGGATCAGGACGTATGGAAACTTCAGAGAGAGATGAGGAGGGTGAATATGGAGATGAGTGTGAGGGGAAGAGAGGAATGAGGAGAATGGAGATGAGGATGAAGATGATATGGGATCACCATCGACTGAAGAAATAAGAGAAATTATAAAACAATTGAAGAACAATAAAGCCCCAAGGAATGACCTCATAACGGCAGAAATGGTAAAACATGGAGGAGAAGTGTTGGTGAGGAAAATACATGAGATAATTAAAAAGGTATGGGAAACAGATAAAATGCCGGAGGACTGGACACTAGCAAATATATGCCCTATACATAAGAAGGGGTCACGCATGCAATGCAAGAATTATCGAGCTATATCCTTACTGAATATAGTATACAAAATCCCCTCTACAGCCATAACAAAGAGAGTTAGTAGTAGAGCAGAAGGAATTATAGGGGAGTACCAAGCTGGTTTCAGACTTGGAAGATCGACGATGGACCATATTTTCACCATGAGAATGACTTTGGAAAAGATATATGAATACAACGTTCGACTAGGACATCTTTTTATAGATTTTAAACAGGCCTATGGCAAAGTAAAGAGATCGACATTGTGGGAAACAATGAAGGAGTTTAAATTCCCACAGAAGCTAATAAAATTGACTAAGGTGGCCATGGAGAACAGCAGAAGTCAAGTAAAAGTGCAGGGAAGTCTGTCAAGATCTTTCAGAACCGAAGAAGGTCTAAGGCAAGGAGACCCCTTATCACCAGTGTTATTTAATCTAGTGTTGGAGAAAGCTGTAAGATCAATAACTACTAACCCGGGTGGTAATATTTACAATAGACTGATCCAAATTTTGGCTTATGCAGATGATGTGGTGATATCTGCTAGAAGTAACGAGGCACTTACAACTGCCTTGAGGGAGCTGAAAGATGCGGCTGGGTCTTTGGGTTTGGAGATAAGTGAGGCTAAATCTGAATATATGGTAACGGAGTGAAGTGGAAGGAACACTGAAAAACTCCAAGTGGATGGTTACACCCTTGAAGCAGTAGATAGCTTTACATATCTTGGCTCAGTGATAACATCAGAAAATAAAGGTGAGACAGATATTGTAAATCGTATTAAGGCTGCCAACAGATCCTACAGGGCACTGTACCCCCTTCTGAGAAGTAAAAACTTAAGCAGGATATTAAAACTGACTCTCTACAAAACAATAATTAAACCAGTACTTATGTATGGGAGTGACGCATGGGTATTTACTGAGGCCATAGAGAGGAGATTAAATGTGTGGGAAAGGAAAGTACAGAGAAAGATATTTGGACCGGTGAAGGAGGGAAATTTATGGAGAATCAGAACAAATGAAGAAATAAGATTACTGTATAAGGAGCCGGACTTGGTGACCTCAATCAAAATGAGACAAATTGGATGGCTGGGGCATGTAAAATGGATGGAGGAGGGAAGACTTCCAAGGAAAGTACTGACAGGACACCCTGGGGGCAGGAGAAAGAGAGGTCGGCCCTGGATGAGATGGGTGGAGCATGTGGAGTCTGATTTGAGGACCGCTGGAGTCAGGAGATGGCGTAAGCGTGCTGAAGACCGGGATGACTGGAGAGCTGTGGTCAAGGAGGCCAAGGTCCTTAAAGGACCGGAGTGAGTGAGTGAGTGAGTGAGTGAGTGAGTGAGTGAGTGAGTGAGTGAGTGAGTAAAAAGATCAGTTATCATGCTCATCAGGGCCTATTGATTATCTGAGACAGTAAAATAAGAACATTATCTACATGTTTATTTAATGTTAATAATTATAACCTTCAGTACGCTTACTTGTGTTTATATACCCTAGAGGGGGAGTAACCCTGCCAATTAGGGCCTGTTATATGTTAAAATGGTATTTAGCAGAATTTGTGTATTACAATAAATAATTACAACTTCAAATAGCCTTAATTTTGCTTATTAGTTCCTAAAAATATCAGTTACAATGCTCATTAGGGCCTGCTGATTATTAGTGAAATGAAATATTAACAAAATGTGAATCTAATGTGAATAATTTTGATCTGTAAAAACAAAATAATTTTATTTATTCCCTAGAGGTTATTGGCATCTCGAAATTCATAGCTGATGGGCTTAAATACAGTTGTTTTTCCGTTTGTTTAAAGAAACTGTTATATCACAAAACATGTTCTAATTTCTAATCTAAGTTTTCTAAGGCTGATGACTAGCAACAAGTACAAATTTATCTGTAAAAGTTGCTTAACAGAGATATATAAGAAAAACTCACATGGTATTACAAATAATAGATTTAAACAAGATAACCAAAACCAAACCAAACCAAACCTCACGGCACTTAATGCCCTTAACGCCCAGCGACCGCTGCTCAGCCCGAAGGGCTGAAGATTACGAGGGGCCGTGTGGTCAGCACGACGCATCCTCTCGGCCGTTATTCTGGGCTTTAGAGACCGGGGCCGCCATCTCACCGTCAGATAGCTCCTCAATTCTAATCACGTAGGCTGAGTGGACCTCGAACCAGCCCTCGGGTCGAGAGAGAAATCCCTGACCTGGCCGGGAATTGAACCCGGGTCCTCCGGGCAAGAGGTAGGCACGCTACCCATACACCACGGGGCCGGCATTTAAACAAGATACCTTCTGTAATATAATTCCCTATCTCAGGGGCATGGCTAGTGGTGTACCTTCTTCTTTCTCATCAGAATCACTGTCTTTCTCATCATCCGTATCACTATCAATGTTGTCTACTAAGTTAATTAGAATGGGTTCCAGAATTTCAGGTTGACCTGTTTCCTTCACAAAATCATCATCTTGCAATTTATCTGTGTGTTTTACAGAAGAAATCCAGTTTTCCCTAGTTATGTTATTAACTTCATCGTTAGCAACCTTTTCAATGTCTGAAAGTAGTGTTTTTCTTAGCGACTTTTTTTTTTTTATTTCTGTCCAGACAAGTTCTACAGGATTATACTGGCAATGATAAGGTGGAATTCGTACAACTTCGTGCCCCATTTCATGGGCCATTTGATTGTGTTCGTACACTTTCTCACTTCCTTTGAAAGGCTTTCCTTTGCAAAAACTCGAGTTTTGTTTCTGAGGGAGAACAATTAATGGCCTTGCATTCAAACCATTGTATGGCATCGAATTTTCGTGTAGCAAGGTTGGGTATTTTATTCAAGTGGGCTGAATGGTATGGTGCATTATCCTTATAATTATATTACCTTCCACTAAATAATTTAAAATTTTGTTCAGAAACAATTCTCGAAATGACTCTAGACGTCATTTCCTCATTTTTTTTATCTAAACACCCACTTTCTCTCGGGAATGAAACCTGTTTTACCTGATCTTCCATGACAAATAATTACTCTGCTCCCCTTCCCCACAGGCACTTTCAGAGCCCAATTTCTAGCCAGATCCTGCCAGATATACTTCACGAGATGGATCTTATTGAACCACATTTCATCTATATAAAATATAGGACAAGCGTCAGCTGATTGAGTGATGGTGTGCACAGTGTGCAAACTTCAATCTTGCACAGCAGCTATATCACTTTGTTCCATAAGGAATTTTCGTCCGTCTTAGGTTTTTCTGTACCTGAATCACAGCTGTTTCAGTATTCCTTTAGTCGACGAAACATAACCACCGTATACTCATTTTCCCTAGAGCGAAGACAATTTCTTAGCTGTCGGGAAATCTCTATTATCATAAAACTCAAAAATCGTACGTCGCACAATGTCTTTTTCAAAATTATCTTCGTCACCCTTTTAGGAACATTTATGTGTTTCTGAGGCAAGACAAACAATTTCTGGGCACTTTACATTTTCAGCTCCTCTCCATATACACGACACAGTTGACACACTTATCAAACACACTTGGCAGATAAGTCTTAGCTCTTAGAAAAGTGTGGTTTTTTTCACGCGTGATTTTTTTTTTTGGAAAAGAACCGTAAACATTATACACCATCTTCCGGACTTTACTACTATATCCAGTGTATCTATCACTTCCACTAGTACTGGGCTTGGTGAACGACATAATTGTTTTCAGTGCTCTAAACTGACGATAAAAACAATTTAATTCTTTCACTTGACTCACTCATCAACATGACAGTTCACAGGCCAGACAGAAAGCGGACTAATATTCCTCACATTTGACATGTCTTGGTAATCTGGGTTACGGCCATCTGTTTATAATTGCTTATCGATATTGCAGCTGAATAAACATTCTATGCCTCACTTACGATACTATCCCCTTCGAAGCAATGAGTCAGTGGTCAGTGGATCAATTTATGATTTTAAGACACTGGTGCCAATGTATGTACTGTTATATAAACATTACTATAATGATAGAAAATGATAGAGCTAAGTCCATAACATTGTAATATATTACCCTACCACCTTATTGTAATAACTCATCCTGGAAGATCTTCGGTAGCAGCACGTACTTGCTACTTCATTTAGGGAATTAGGATGTTGTGGTCATCATGCGAGCACACGTAATTTCTGCTGGTTTACATAACAAAATGTCTATGCAACATGAGTACCCCCACTAACATATGAAAGGAAGTATTCTTGGAGCTATGAAAAATTTCTTCGCAATATTTGCCTGGAGTCAAAATGAAAAACCATGCAAAATTATTTTAGTCATTTCATGTGTGTTTGTTTCCAGTTTGTTGCTGCACGAATTCTGTGCATAATCCTGGAGATTGATACAGCTATTTTGTTTAACAAACAATAAAATGTGAACCACTCAGCATAATAATACCATTTTCATTTCTATATACTGAAAAAAATTGTCCCCATCCATGTCAGTAGCATTTGAAGTCCCAAAAATTAAACATTTCTCCGAGTGCCTGTGGTATTTGATTTTAGTTTTAGAAGAGGCGAGATAGCCTGTCTGTATGAGGCAATGCAGCTCTCTTACTGGATGCTGCTACTTGCCAGTGCTGGGCAGGCTAACACGCCTCAAATGTCAAGAGATTTAAGTTCCGCTGGTAGATCACATCACATTAACTGCCTGGTGATAACCGAGTTGCTTATTTCAATAACGTAAGATGAATGGCTCCAATTGGCTCTTTCATCAATGACGTCAACCATTTTTTTTTTTTTGCTAGGGGCTTTACGTCGCACCGACACAGATAGGTCTTATGGCGACGATGGGATAGGAAAGGCCTAGGAGTTGGAAGAAAGCGGCCGTGGCCTTAATTAAGGTACAGCCCCCGCATTTGACTGGTGTGAAAATGGGAAACCACAGAAAACCATCTTCAGGGCTGCCGATAGTGGGATTCGAACCTACTATCTCCCGGATGCAAGCTCACAGCCGCGCACCTCTACGCGCACGGCCAACTTGCCCGGTCGTCACCATTTAGTGGATGGCTTGGATGTGAAAACTATCTATTATTATTTTCATTTATTTATTTATTTATTCACTATTTTAAACTTTAATTCATTGGAAGTCGCGAAGTGATGGTTACATTCAATTAAAGTACGAAAATTAATATCTTTTTTTTAAATGTTACACTTAACGCCCAAGCGTGAGGCAAAGTATTTAACTAGATTACAATATTGTCACCCAACAGTGGTGCAATGGCTAGTAGTATATTACAATTGGATATTACAACTGGAACCCAACATGGGGCAGAATAAAACTGGTAAACTGCTGATGGATTGTATGCATAAGTTCATAGGATATCAAGAAGAATAGAGGACTGGTCCTTCTGAGTCTCTTCAAACAACATAGAAAGTGAAGAGTGTATTTTAATGTATGTGTTCAAACAGCATTGAAAGTGAAGAGTATATTTTAACATACATGTTCAAACAGCATTGCTAGTGAAGAAAGTATTTGATGTATGTGTTCAAACCACTTTGAATGTGAAGGGTACATTTCAATCTACGTGCTCAAATAACGTTGAAAATTAAGAGAGTATTTCGATGTATTAGGTTAAGCAACGTTAAATGAGAATTGTACTTCTTATGTAGCAAATCTGAAAGTTTAAAGCTACAAACAGAATTGTAGTTCGAGTTTCTTGCAATATGACAAGTGAACCAAATGGGGATTTGTTAAGGTTTGACAACGAGAAGAATAGTGGAAATTTAACAATGGATTATAACACTAACTCAGAGCATGACTCAGAGAGTAACAATCAGGAGAGCATAATAAAGAAATAGCTCACCTAGTGGGAACCCAGTATTGGTTACTTCGAGTGCAACAAGGGGTAACAAGGATGTGTCAAATATTCTTTTGGAATTAAGTAGGAAAACTGATGATGTTAATCAGAAATTAGTGGAGAGATTAAGTAAGAAAACTGAGGATCAAAGTAGGAAAACTGATGATGTTAAATTTAGTAGTGAGAAATTAGATGAGAGCTTAAGTAAGAAAATTAAGAATGTTAAATTTAGTAGCGAGAAATTAGGTAGGAAAATTGATCATCAAGGGCACGAATTAGGTAAGAAGATGGACAATCAAGGGAAACAATTCAAGGATCAGATAAGAGAAATGAATAGAGAAATAAGTCAGCATGGTAGTCAGATAGTACAAATAGAGCTGAATATTGACAAGCAGAAAGTACAACTTGTTAAAAAACGGATGAGAATTTCCATACTGTGGATAAGGAAATGAAGGATTGCCAGAGTGAAATAGCACAAGATTTGAGGATACTGAAGGTGAAATTAAGGAGATAAGCGAGTTAAGGTTAAACATAAAGGGAAAATAGAAGATTGTTTTCTGTCATTTAGAAGCAACATACAGTAGTAGAAGAGAGTAAGAAAATGGAAGAGGAAATAATTTGGGTAGTGAAAGAGAGGATTAAGATTAAACAATGTAATTATAATCCTGCATCAAGCTCGATAGGTGCAGTCGCTTAAGTGCGGCCAGTATCCAGTACTGCAAATGATAAATATCATTATGGATCCGTACTGAAGATACTATATGTAGGATGCTAATTAGTTTATAATATCACTTATTCAAAACATTAAAATTTTAAACAATTAGGAATTTATCTTTATTTCCATATGAGACATGTTTCGCCTTTCACTGAAGGCATCATCAGTCACAGTACTACCTCAAGGCACAAATCAGGTACCTGATTTGTATTTAAATTGTAATTACTAAGAAATAATTTTGACATATTACAGTAGGGATAGTAATGAGAAAAACAATGTTCAGTGATAATATGTATACTAACATATCAGCCGTTGGCTGTAAATTACCAGTCACCACAGGGTATTTAACAGTGTCCAGGAGCAGTGGTCCATATGAAATATTGACGTTACACTATCAGAAATGTTAGGAAAATATTACTAAATTTCCATGAGAAAAACAATGTTCATTAATAAAATATGGAGTTAAAAAGGATTATATTAATATATTTATATGGGGGCAGTCTAAGGTAAAAGATACAAGTATTATTATTTATAAATTTCATTTTCCGTATTGACAGACTCAAAGTATAGATAAGAAATGTGTTTTTCCACCATTCAATACAAAATTTATTTTAATAGATTAAGCTAGTACCGGTTTCGGCTCTTTAACGGCCATCATCAGCTAGTACATGTTTTGTTTTAGCCATTAGACTATACACAAGTTGTTATTGTATTAGGCATCCGGATGTCTAATGGGGGATGGAATAATAGCATATAATTAAAATATCAGTGGTCAGGTTAAAAAGTTATAAATAGAGCATGAGTATGTAAAACACATTAAAAACACACAGGTCACAATATATAACATTTAAAAAGTTTCAACACATTAAAATTGTACGTATAGGTAGACACTTGTTAAAATGTTCAATTTATGTTATATGGATTCCATTCTTCTGTCTTCTGTGCAGATCCTTCTAAGTAATGTTGATTTTAGTTGCGTAGGGTAATCTTCGAGGACATTTTGAAACTAGTGTACGTCTTATTGATGTGGGCTTTGTCATGATGAAATTTCGTTATGTTATATATCCCAACTTGTGATATACTATGGCAAGTTTCAATACAGTAAACAGCAGGTCTCGAGCATGTATTTAGAAGTAGTCGGTGGTAACACTTCTCTCGTCTATGTTTGTTCTTGTAGTCTGTAAAGATAAAGTGATATAAGTATGCCGATAGTGTGTGCATGAAGGAATGCCTAGTATGTGTATGGAAAGAGTACTTACTATAGTTGTTGTGGAAGTCTTGTGCTGATGTGTTTGAAAGCTTGTTGTGTTCTACTGCGAGTGAGTCTGGGGCTCATATTAGCTGTGGAGGGGAATGTAGGTGGAGGGGAAGAAGGAGTGGCTGTTGGAGAAGTAGGCGCGGGGTCAGGCTTGTGATTCGTTAGTTTGTTAGAGCGTGTGTTTACTATTTTGAGATAATCATTCTTTAATATCGGAATGGCTTTGTCAAAAATAATGCTGGTTTTTTCATTAATATCATTAATGTTATGATTGGGGTTGGCGTATTGGTCTAAAGAAATGTAGAAATCTTCGGTTATGTTGAGCAGGGGGCCCTTGGAGTTTATATTTAGTATTGTCATGTCGTTATTGATGTTTGTGAAACTATGCTTGGATTCTTCTACATGTTGGCCTATTGATGAGAAATGGTTATGTTTTACTGCATTTATATGTTCATTGTAGCGGATGGTGAAGTTTCTGCCTGTACGTCCTATGTAACTTATGTCACAGTTGTTACATTTGATACGGTAGACACCTGATTGGTTGTATTTATTGTTATTATTGACTGTTTTAGTGTTATGTATAATGTTGGTACTATTGTGTGTAGTTTTGAATACTGTTTTTATGTTGTGCTTCTTGAAAATATTAGTTATAGTATATATGTGGGTGTTGTTGAAGGTAAATAGAGCATAGTCTTTTTTGGGTTTGGCTGTTTTTGCTAATTTAGTTTTAGGTTGTGATTTTATTTTGTGAATGATTTTGTTGACCATTTCTTTGCTGTATCCGTTGTGTTTAGCTATGTCGTGGATTAACTTCAATTCATTATTTTGGTCTTCTGTTGTCATCGGGATGTTAAAAGCTCTATAAATCATACTATAATAGGCTGCTCTTTTATGTGTATTGGGATGAATGGAATCATTTTTTATGGTATTTGAGGTGTGTGTGGGTTTCCTGTAGATCTTGTAAGATAAGTGGTTGTCGTGTCTGGTTATTGTTAAGTCTAGGTAATTTAGTGCACGGTTATTTTCGGTTTCTTTGGTGAATTTAATTTGGGGATCTAGAGTGTTAAGCTTATCTAGTATAGTTTGTGCGTCAGTGGATCTATTATCTAAAACTACGAAGACATCGTCAACAAATCTGCACCAAAAATGTATATTCTCTATTTCTTTGATTGACGTGTATTCTAGGTTATCTATGTATATTTCTGCTAATATTCCGGAGGCAGGAGACCCCATAGGTAGGCCTTGTTGCTGATAAATGGTATCGTGAAATCTGAAATAGTTATTGTTTATGGCGAATTCAAGTAAGTTTATGAATTCGTTTATTTCTAAGGTGCTCAAGTTGCTATTGTTTTTTAGGTTAGATTCTATTATTTTGATTGTTTGTTTAACAGGAATGTTAGGGTACATATTTATTATGTCAAATGAAGCAAGGGTATGGTGTTGTTCGATCTTTAGCTCTTTGGTTCTGTTGCAAAAATCTATTGAGTTTAGTATTGTTTTGTTTGCTAAAAATGTATAGTGCTTTTTCAAAAATTTTTGGATGAATTGCGATAATTTGTAGGTTGGACTGGCTCTATAGTTTATAATAGGTCTCATAGGTACGTCTTCTTTATGTATTTTTGGGTAGGCTTTCGTGGTCGGTAATTGAGGGTTCATTGTTATGAGTTTAGCAGATTCAGTTTCGGTGAGAAGAAAATGTGTGTTTTTAAGTAAAATTTTTAAATTCCTTTGTATGTTATTGGTTGGATCTCGGCGTTTAATAGAAAAAGTATTGTCTTGGAAACATTTTTTAGTCTTTGTTATGTATTCATTTTTATCCATAATGACCGTAGTGTTGCCTTTGTCGGCCTTCGTTACTAGTAGATTGTTCTGTTTTATTTTATTTTTAAGTTTGTTTAAGTTCGACCTATTGGTGGTATTCATGTTTGGGTTATTATTGTGGACGCTATTGATGTATTGCGGGATCTTTCTACTGATTTCGTGTCTTGCTTCGTCTCGTATGTCATATGGGATCTTTTGTAAAGCAAGTTCTGTTTCGGTAATGGTAGTTATAATATTCTGGTAGGATGATGCATTACCCCAGTTGTGTTTGGGTCCCCTGTTCAATATATCCGTTTCTACGTCGTTAAAAACGGTTTGCGTAAGATTTTTTATAGGCGGATGGAATTTATGTTGGGAATTCTTGTTAGGAAGAGAGGGATCTTTGTTTTGGATTATGGTTAGTGGCTTTGGTTTACTTTGTTGTTGTTTCAGTGTTTCCAGTTTTTTGTTTAGTGTGTTTTGTTTCTTTATGGCTAAGTCTTCTATTTTTTCTCTGGAAATTCGTTGAAAGTAATTCCAATAGCTGTGTGGGAGTTCATGGGATGCTTTCAGGTGTGTTGAGTAAAGTTCATTATTAAGGTGTTGTTTCTTCCGATATAGGAATTTTATTTCTTCTTTTAACCAAATTTCATTAGTCCTGTTTTGTGTTTTGCGTGTCTGAGCGGTTCGTCTGTGTTTATTATTGTATTTCTGGAGAAATTTCGGTGTTAAGTTGTTTGAAAGGCATTCCTTCAAAAAGGCAATGCTTTTGGTTGTGTTCATTAGTTTAATTTTCAAGTTCTGATATTTAAATGCTTTACGTTTTGCCTGGTTGGCTTCCGTATTATTATTTATAAATTTCATTTTCCGTATTGACAGACTCAAAGTATAGATAAGAAATGTGTTTTTCCACCATTCAATACAAAATTTATTTTAATAGATTAAGCTAGTACCGGTTTCGGCTCTTTAACGGCCATCATCAGCTAGTACATGTTTTGTTTTAGCCATTAGACTATACACAAGTTGTTATTGTATTAGGCATCCGGATGTCTAATGGGGGATGGAATAATAGCATATGATTAAAATATCAGTGGTCAGGTTAAAAAGTTATAAATAGAGCATGAGTATGTAAAACACATTAAAAACACACAGGTCACAATATATAACATTTAAAAAGTTTCAACACATTAAAATTGTACGTATAGGTAGACACTTGTTAAAATGTTCAATTTATGTTATATGGATTCCATTCTTCTGTCTTCTGTGCAGATCCTTCTAAGTAATGTTGATTTTAGTTGCGTAGGGTAATCTTCGAGGACATTTTGAAACTAGTGTACGTCTTATTGATGTGGGCCTTTGTCATGATGAAATTTCGTTATGTTATATATCCCAACTTGTGATATACTATGGCAAGTTTCAATACAGTAAACAGCAGGTCTCGAGCATGTATTTAGAAGTAGTCGGTGGTAACACTTCTCTCGTCTATGTTTGTTCTTGTAGTCTGTAAAGATAAAGTGATATAAGTATGCCGATAGTGTGTGCATGAAGGAATGCCTAGTATGTGTATGGAAAGAGTACTTACTATAGTTGTTGTGGAAGTCTTGTGCTGATGTGTTTGAAAGCTTGTTGTGTTCTACTGCGAGTGAGTCTGGGGCTCATATTAGCTGTGGAGGGGAATGTAGGTGGAGGGGAAGAAGGAGTGGCTGTTGGAGAAGTAGGGGCGGGGTCAGGCTTGTGATTCGTTAGTTTGTTAGAGCGTGTGTTTACTATTTTGAGATAATCGTTCTTTAATATCGGAATGGCTTTGTCAAAAATAATGCTGGTTTTTTCATTAATATCATTAATGTTATGATTGGGGTTGGCGTATTGGTCTAAAGAAATGTAGAAATCTTCGGTTATGTTGAGCAGGGGGCCCTTGGAGTTTATATTTAGTATTGTCATGTCGTTATTGATGTTTGTGAAACTATGCTTGGATTCTTCTACATGTTGGCCTATTGATGAGAAATGGTTATGTTTTACTGCATTTATATGTTCATTGTAGCGGATGGTGAAGTTTCTGCCTGTACGTCCTATGTAACTTATGTCACAGTTGTTACATTTGATACGGTAGACACCTGATTGGTTGTATTTATTGTTATTATTGACTGTTTTAGTGTTATGTATAATGTTGGTACTATTGTGTGTAGTTTTGAATACTGTTTTTATGTTGTGCTTCTTGAAAATATTAGTTATAGTATATATGTGGGTGTTGTTGAAGGTAAATAGAGCATAGTCTTTTTTGGGTTTGGCTGTTTTTGCTAATTTAGTTTTAGGTTGTGATTTTATTTTGTGAATGATTTTGTTGACCATTTCTTTGCTGTATCCGTTGTGTTTAGCTATGTCGTGGATTAACTTCAATTCATTATTTTGGTCTTCTGTTGTCATCGGGATGTTAAAAGCTCTATAAATCATACTATAATAGGCTGCTCTTTTATGTGTATTGGGATGAATGGAATCATTTTTTATGGTATTTGAGGTGTGTGTGGGTTTCCTGTAGATCTTGTAAGATAAGTGGTTGTCGTGTCTGGTTATTGTTAAGTCTAGGTAATTTAGTGCACGGTTATTTTCGGTTTCTTTGGTGAATTTAATTTGGGGATCTAGAGTGTTAAGCTTATCTAGTATAGTTTGTGCGTCAGTGGATCTATTATCTAAAACTACGAAGACATCGTCAACAAATCTGCACCAAAAATGTATATTCTCTATTTCTTTGATTGACGTGTATTCTAGGTTATCTATGTATATTTCTGCTAATATTCCGGAGGCAGGAGACCCCATAGGTAGGCCTTGTTGCTGATAAATGGTATCGTGAAATCTGAAATAGTTATTGTTTATGGCGAATTCAAGTAAGTTTATGAATTCGTTTATTTCTAAGGTGCTCAAGTTGCTATTGTTTTTTAGGTTAGATTCTATTATTTTGATTGTTTGTTTAACAGGAATGTTAGGGTACATATTTATTATGTCAAATGAAGCAAGGGTACGGTGTTGTTCGATCTTTAGCTCTTTGGTTCTGTTGCAAAAATCTATTGAGTTTAGTATTGTTTTGTTTGCTAAAAATGTATAGTGCTTTTTCAAAAATTTTTGGATGAATTGCGATAATTTGTAGGTTGGACTGGCTCTATAGTTTATAATAGGTCTCATAGGTACGTCTTCTTTATGTATTTTTGGGTAGGCTTTCGCGGTCGGTAATTGAGGGTTCATTGTTATGAGTTTAGCAGATTCAGTTTCGGTGAGAAGAAAATGTGTGTTTTTAAGTAAAATTTTTAAATTCCTTTGTATGTTATTGGTTGGATCTCGGCGTTTAATAGAAAAAGTATTGTCTTGGAAACATTTTTTAGTCTTTGTTATGTATTCATTTTTATCCATAATGACCGTAGTGTTGCCTTTGTCGGCCTTCGTTACTAGTAGATTGTTCTGTTTTATTTTATTTTTAAGTTTGTTTAAGTTCGACCTATTGGTGGTATTCATGTTTGGGTTATTATTGTGGACGCTATTGATGTATTGCGGGATCTTTCTACTGATTTCGTGTCTTGCTTCGTCTCGTATGTCATATGGGATCTTTTGTAAAGCAAGTTCTGTTTCGGTAATGGTAGTTATAATATTCTGGTAGGATGATGCATTACCCCAGTTGTGTTTGGGTCCCCTGTTCAATATATCCGTTTCTACGTCGTTAAAAACGGTTTGCGTAAGATTTTTTATAGGCGGATGGAATTTATGTTGGGAATTCTTGTTAGGAAGAGAGGGATCTTTGTTTTGGATTATGGTTAGTGGCTTTGGTTTACTTTGTTGTTGTTTCAGTGTTTCCAGTTTTTTGTTTAGTGTGTTTTGTTTCTTTATGGCTAAGTCTTCTATTTTTTCTCTGGAAATTCGTTGAAAGTAATTCCAATAGCTGTGTGGGAGTTCATGGGATGCTTTCAGGTGTGTTGAGTAAAGTTCATTATTAAGGTGTTGTTTCTTCCGATATAGGAATTTTATTTCTTCTTTTAACCAAATTTCATTAGTCCTGTTTTGTGTTTTGCGTGTCTGAGCGGTTCGTCTGTGTTTATTATTGTATTTCTGGAGAAATTTCGGTGTTAAGTTGTTTGAAAGGCATTCCTTCAAAAAGGCAATGCTTTTGGTTGTGTTCATTAGTTTAATTTTCAAGTTCTGATATTTAAATGCTTTACGTTTTGCCTGGTTGGCTTCCGTATTATTATTTATAAATTTCATTTTCCGTATTGACAGACTCAAAGTATAGATAAGAAATGTGTTTTTCCACCATTCAATACAAAATTTATTTTAATAGATTAAGCTAGTACCGGTTTCCGCTCTTTAACGGCCATCATCAGCTAGTACATGTTTTGTTTTAGCCATTAGACTATACACAAGTTGTTATTGTATTAGGCATCCGGATGTCTAATGGGGGATGGAATAATAGCATATAATTAAAATATCAGTCGTCAGGTTAAAAAGTTATACATAGAGCATGAGTATGTAAAACACATTAAAAACACACAGGTCACAATATATAACATTTAAAAAGTTTCAACACATTAAAATTGTACGTATAGGTAGACACTTGTTAAAATGTTCAATTTATGTTATATGGATTCCATTCTTCTGTCTTCTGTGCAGATCCTTCTAAGTAATGTTGATTTTAGTTGCGTAGGGTAATCTTCGAGGACATTTTGAAACTAGTGTACGTCTATTATAGTATGATTTATAGAGCTTTTAACATCCCGATGACAACAGAAGACCAAAATAATGAATTGAAATTAATCCACGACATAGCTAAACACAACGGATACAGCAAAGAAATGGTCAACAAAATCATTCACAAAATAAAATCACAACCTAAAACTAAATTAGCAAAAACAGCCAAACCCAAAAAAGACTATGCTCTATTTACCTTCAACAACACCCACATATATACTATAACTAATATTTTCAAGAAGCACAACATAAAAACAGTATTCAAAACTACACACAATAGTACCAACATTATACATAACACTAAAACAGTCAATAATAACAATAAATACAACCAATCAGGTGTCTACCGTATCAAATGTAACAACTGTGACATAAGTTACATAGGACGTACAGGCAGAAACTTCACCATCCGCTACAATGAACATATAAATGCAGTAAAACATAACCATTTCTCATCAATAGGCCAACATGTAGAAGAATCCAAGCATAGTTTCACAAACATCAATAACGACATGACAATACTAAATATAAACTCCAAGGGCCCCCTGCTCAACATAACCGAAGATTTCTACATTTCTTTAGACCAATACGCCAACCCCAATCATAACATTAATGATATTAATGAAAAAACCAGCATTATTTTTGACAAAGCCATTCCGATATTAAAGAATGATTATCTCAAAATAGTAAACACACGCTCTAACAAACTAACGAATCACAAGCCTGACCCCGCCCCTACTTCTCCAACAGCCACTCCTTCTTCCCCTCCACCTACATTCCCCTCCACAGCTAATATGAGCCCCAGACTCACTCGCAGTAGAACACAACAAGCTTTCAAACACATCAGCACAAGACTTCCACAACAACTATAGTAAGTACTCTTTCCATACACATACTAGGCATTCCTTCATGCACACACTATCGGCATACTTATATCACTTTATCTTTACAGACTACAAGAACAAACATAGACGAGAGAAGTGTTACCACCGACTACTTCTAAATACATGCTCGAGACCTACTGTTTACTGTATTGAAACTTGCCATAGTATATCACAAGTTGGGATATATAACATAACGAAATTTCATCATGACAAAGGCCCACATCAATAAGACGTACACTAGTTTCAAAATGTCCTCGAAGATTACCCTACGCAACTAAAATCAACATTACTTAGAAGGATCTGCACAGAAGACAGAAGAATGGAATCCATATAACATAAATTGAACATTTTAACAAGTGTCTACCTATACGTACAATTTTAATGTGTTGAAACTTTTTAAATGTTATATATTGTGACCTGTGTGTTTTTAATGTGTTTTACATACTCATGCTCTATTTATAACTTTTTAACCTGACCACTGATATTTTAATCATATGCTATTATTCCATCCCCCATTAGACATCCGGATGCCTAATACAATAACAACTTGTGTATAGTCTAATGGCTAAAACAAAACATGTACTAGCTGATGATGGCCGTTAAAGAGCCGAAACCGGTACTAGCTTAATCTATTAAAATAAATTTTGTATTGAATGGTGGAAAAACACATTTCTTATCTATACTTTGAGTCTGTCAATACGGAAAATGAAATTTATAAATAATAATACGGAAGCCAACCAGGCAAAACGTAAAGCATTTAAATATCAGAACTTGAAAATTAAACTAATGAACACAACCAAAAGCATTGCCTTTTTGAAGGAATGCCTTTCAAACAACTTAACACCGAAATTTCTCCAGAAATACAATAATAAACACAGACGAACCGCTCAGACACGCAAAACACAAAACAGGACTAATGAAATTTGGTTAAAAGAAGAAATAAAATTCCTATATCGGAAGAAACAACACCTTAATAATGAACTTTACTCAACACACCTGAAAGCATCCCATGAACTCCCACACAGCTATTGGAATTACTTTCAACGAATTTCCAGAGAAAAAATAGAAGACTTAGCCATAAAGAAACAAAACACACTAAACAAAAAACTGGAAACACTGAAACAACAACAAAGTAAACCAAAGCCACTAACCATAATCCAAAACAAAGATCCCTCTCTTCCTAACAAGAATTCCCAACATAAATTCCATCCGCCTATAAAAAATCTTACGCAAACCGTTTTTAACGACGTAGAAACGGATATATTGAACAGGGGACCCAAACACAACTGGGGTAATGCATCATCCTACCAGAATATTATAACTACCATTACCGAAACAGAACTTGCTTTACAAAAGATCCCATATGACATACGAGACGAAGCAAGACACGAAATCAGTAGAAAGATCCCGCAATACATCAATAGCGTCCACAATAATAACCCAAACATGAATACCACCAATAGGTCGAACTTAAACAAACTTAAAAATAAAATAAAACAGAACAATCTACTAGTAACGAAGGCCGACAAAGGCAACACTACGGTCATTATGGATAAAAATGAATACATAACAAAGACTAAAAAATGTTTCCAAGACAATACTTTTTCTATTAAACGCCGAGATCCAACCAATAACATACAAAGGAATTTAAAAATTTTACTTAAAAACACACATTTTCTTCTCACCGAAACTGAATCTGCTAAACTCATAACAATGAACCCTCAATTACCGACCGCGAAAGCCTACCCAAAAATACATAAAGAAGACGTACCTATGAGACCTATTATAAACTATAGAGCCAGTCCAACCTACAAATTATCGCAATTCATCCAAAAATTTTTAAAAAAGCACTATACATTTTTAGCAAACAAAACAATACTAAACTCAATAGATTTTTGCAACAGAACCAAAGAGCTAAAGATCGAACAACACCATACCCTTGCTTCATTTGACATAATAAATATGTACCCTAACATTCCTGTTAAACAAACAATCAAAATAATAGAATCTAACCTAAAAAACAATAGCAACTTGAGCACCTTAGAAATAAACTAATTCATAAACTTACTTGAATTCGCCATAAACAATAACTATTTCAGATTTCACGATACCATTTATCAGCAACAAGGCCTACCTATGGGGTCTCCTGCCTCCGGAATATTAGCAGAAATATACATAGATAACCTAGAATACACGTCAATCAAAGAAATAGAGAATATACATTTTTGGTGCAGATTTGTTGACGATGTCTTCGTAGTTTTAGATAATAGATCCACTGACGCACAAACTATACTAGATAAGCTTAACACTCTAGATCCCCAAATTAAATTCACCAAAGAAACCGAAAATAACCGTGCACTAAATTACCTAGACTTAACAATAACCAGACACGACAACCACTTATCTTACAAGATCTACAGGAAACCCACACACACCTCAAATACCATAAAAAATGATTCCATTCATCCCAATACACATAAAAGAGCAGCCTATTATAGTATGATTTATAGAGCTTTTAACATCCCGATGACAACAGAAGACCAAAATAATGAATTGAAGTTAATCCACGACATAGCTAAACACAACGGATACAGCAAAGAAATGGTCAACAAAATCATTCACAAAATAAAATCACAACCTAAAACTAAATTAGCAAAAACAGCCAAACCCAAAAAAGACTATGCTCTATTTACCTTCAACAACACCCACATATATACTATAACTAATATTTTCAAGAAGCACAACATAAAAACAGTATTCAAAACTACACACAATAGTACCAACATTATACATAACACTAAAACAGTCAATAATAACAATAAATACAACCAATCAGGTGTCTACCGTATCAAATGTAACAACTGTGACATAAGTTACATAGGACGTACAGGCAGAAACTTCACCATCCGCTACAATGAACATATAAATGCAGTAAAACATAACCATTTCTCATCAATAGGCCAACATGTAGAAGAATCCAAGCATAGTTTCACAAACATCAATAACGACATGACAATACTAAATATAAACTCCAAGGGCCCCCTGCTCAACATAACCGAAGATTTCTACATTTCTTTAGACCAATACGCCAACCCCAATCATAACATTAATGATATTAATGAAAAAACCAGCATTATTTTTGACAAAGCCATTCCGATATTAAAGAATGATTATCTCAAAATAGTAAACACACGCTCTAACAAACTAACGAATCACAAGCCTGACCCCGCCCCTACTTCTCCAACAGCCACTCCTTCTTCCCCTCCACCTACATTCCCCTCCACAGCTAATATGAGCCCCAGACTCACTCGCAGTAGAACACAACAAGCTTTCAAACACATCAGCACAAGACTTCCACAACAACTATAGTAAGTACTCTTTCCATACACATACTAGGCATTCCTTCATGCACACACTATCGGCATACTTATATCACTTTATCTTTACAGACTACAAGAACAAACATAGACGAGAGAAGTGTTACCACCGACTACTTCTAAATACATGCTCGAGACCTGCTGTTTACTGTATTGAAACTTGCCATAGTATATCACAAGTTGGGATATATAACATAACGAAATTTCATCATGACAAAGGCCCACATCAATAAGACGTACACTAGTTTCAAAATGTCCTCGAAGATTACCCTACGCAACTAAAATCAACATTACTTAGAAGGATCTGCACAGAAGACAGAAGAATGGAATCCATATAACATAAATTGAACATTTTAACAAGTGTCTACCTATACGTACAATTTTAATGTGTTGAAACTTTTTAAATGTTATATATTGTGACCTGTGTGTTTTTAATGTGTTTTACATACTCATGCTCTATTTATAACTTTTTAACCTGACCACTGATATTTTAATCATATGCTATTATTCCATCCCCCATTAGACATCCGGATGCCTAATACAATAACAACTTGTGTATAGTCTAATGGCTAAAACAAAACATGTACTAGCTGATGATGGCCGTTAAAGAGCCGAAACCGGTACTAGCTTAATCTATTAAAATAAATTTTGTATTGAATGGTGGAAAAACACATTAAAGATACAAGTAGTCGGCACCAATGCGTAAAACCACAGGGCATTTTAACAGTGTCCAGCAGTGGTGATTTGACGTGAAACATTGACGCTACTCTATTAGAAAAGTTCTAATAACATGTTTACATGGGAGCAGTTTGGGGAGGAAGGATACAAAATGTCTGGCACCAATGTGCATAACTATAATTTCTGCCACTGGTTGATGATCACAGTATTGACAAGGCAACTACACAGCAATATGCAGCAGTGGTTTGACCTCAGTTCATATTATTTGGAATGCTAGGAAAAATACAAGTGACTGGCACCTATACGTAAGACCACAGGGTATTTAACAGTGTCCAGCAGCAGTGGTCCATATGAAACATTGACGTTACACTATTAGGAATGTTAGGAAAATAATTACTAAATATCAATGAGAAAAACAATGTTCATTAATAATATGGAGTTAAAAAGGATTATATTAACATATTTACATGGGGGCAGTCTAAGGTAAAAGATACAAGTAGTCGGCCCATTGCGTAAAACCGCAGGGCATTTTTACAGTGTCCAGCAGTGGTGGTCTGACATGAAACATTGATGCTACTCTATTAGCAAAGTTAGGAAATTACAAAGCTTATATTAACATATTTACATAGGAGCAGTTTGGGGAGAAAGGATACAAGATGTCTGGCACCAATGTGCATAACTATAATTTCTGCCGTTGGTTGATGATCACAGTACTGACAAGGCAACTACACAGTAATATGTAGCAGTGGTTTGACCTCAGTTCATATTATTTGGAATGCTAGGAAAAATATTCCAACGTTTCTTGAGATTGCGAAATGAGGCTCCATTAAGAGAGTAGTCATACTGAAAGCTGTCTGGTTGAAGTCCCGGGTTCGTGAATATGGTTCCAATAAGCAACAGTGAATTTGGCTGGCATGGAAGGAAATTTGATTGGGTGTCATAATGTTTAGGCTTAATTTCGGTGTAGTTGAAAAGAAAGGTCGTCAAGTACATGCTGCATTGTGAATGGCAACAATGATGGCCGTTATCTGTTGATAATAGTTGTTTCAGGGAACATGTTGAGGGGTTAGAATCACTCGCTTAAATTGAGTTTTGTTAACTTCTTTGATCCCTCCACTGCGGATTAGCAAAATATAAACTCCATTCTATTTCACAAGGCAAGCATCACAAACCAAAACTTCGTCCCGATGTTCTTCACGTTTTCAATTACGACAATACCTCTGTTTAAGGTCTCATCAACCATTCTCAAGCTGGTATATTTCACATACCATTCAAAAAGTTATCAATAATAATAATAATAATAATAATAATAATAATAATAATAATAATAATAATAATAATAATGAGCAAGCTGGTCATGCAATTAGATGCGCACAGCTGTGACCTTGCATTCGAAAGATGGTGGGTTTGAACCCCAATGTCATGTCAGCAGCCCTGAAGAGAGTCTTTTGCGGTTCCTCATTTTCACACCAGGAAAATGCTGGGACTGTACCTTAATTAAGGCCACAGCCACTTCCTTCCCACCCCTAGCCCTTTCCTATCACATTGTCGCCTATCTGTGTCAGTGCAACGTAAAGCAACTTGTTAAAAAAGTCTTTACAACCCACTAACTACTTTTTGATGGTTTTTGGAGATGCCTAGGTGCCAGAATTTTGTCTGCCTGGAAATCTTTCACATTTTGAGCACCTTCAAATACCACCAAACTAAGCCAGGATAGAGCCTGCCTGATTTGTTCTGTATTGACAAGGAGGATTTTATAAATACTTTTTATTGTAAAGTGATAACCGTCAATATGGAATGAGATTTATAACTTGCAATTATTGTAATCTTCTATAAAAGATTTTGGCTTAGAATTAGTTTTACAAATTCTGACATAGAGATGCATTTCCTTTAACAAATTATGGCATAATTACCAACCTGAGTCAATTCTATCGTATTAGTAACACAAAAGCCAGCAAAGTACGAAAGACCATCTTCATACAGTCCGTAATGGTCCTTGGAGAAGTGGTAGGTAAAGGCCTCCACTATCTATGACGAAAATGAAAATCCACAGCCTGTTTCCAGTCATTCGACCAGGTCAGGAATGGAATGAATGAAGCGGAGAGGATAGGAAATGTGCCGGCTGCCGAATCCTGTCGCACTCCTCTGGGGCAATGATAAATGACTGATAGATGAAACGAAATGTTAATGGAGAGTGTTGCTGGAATGAAAGATGACAGGGAAAACCGGAGTACCCGGAGAAAAACCTGTCCTGCGTCCGCTTTGTCCAGCACAAATCTCACATGGAGTGACCGGGATTTGAACCACGGTATCCAGTGGTGAGAGGCCGGCGCGCTGCCACCTGAGCCACAGAGGCATGACTATCTATGACACTGGCACTAAATAGGGTGGAGTGGTTAGCTCTATGCCTTACCACCATTGCCTCCAGGAATTAACCTGGTACTCATTTTTTGTGCAGGCTAAGCGAATCTAAGGGCCATGCGCGCATCCAAAAGTGGACATACTGTTTCTTAAAATTGTTATTTTCTGATGGGAAATTTACCACATCCATCAAGCAGTCCCTACATTAATAACACTGGCCTGCAAAATTAAGTTCTTATTTTGAAACATAAGTTTCAAAAGGTGCACAAACCGAAATTTAACAGGCTTAATTCAAATCTGCATACCCATTTTATATATTGCATAAGGTTTTCTAATCACATGGAAACAGAATATTTAATGATTTTGTGACTTCTAAATAACACTTCAGGGATACAGACCATATAAATAACTCATTACCAGCTGAATGAAGAATTGGAAGAAAATGTTACATTACGTTCCAAAAATCCCTGCAATTACAATGTCCTCAGACCTTTTTTTTTAAGCATTTAAATACTCAAATATAATATTCAGTCTTTTTGTGTTTTATTATTGATGGAGTTGAATTTTTTAATATACATATCATTTTACAGTAGATTTAGGTAGGCAAAAACATTAAAATTTCTTTATAATTATATTGTCCTTGTGATCTCTAACCACCAATAATTTCGAACCAGATGGAACTGCTTCTTCATAATCTTCTTTATCATCATCAATTGTCCGATCGCCCCTTAGAACATCTTCAACAAACTCCTTCAGGCTTAGAATTTGGTAGCCTGTGGCACCTTCATCAATGTCTAGCTATTGTTCACTGTCATTCTCACTGCTATCATCACTAATCTGCTTCAAAGTTTTACAAAAGTCAGAGGTTTCAAATCCTCTAAAATAGTACTCTGGTTCATATTTTTCAATAATTATTTTCATTATCAGTATATTTATTTCCATATTTTCCTAACATTTCCCTACCCTTACAGCTTCCCTCTATGACCAGCTTAAAGTAAATCCCAAGAAAAAAATAAACAAATAAATGAAGGTATATTCAAAGTGTTATGAAGATGGGGTAAGATATAGCCTCCTTTAACACACTGAACACGGACGCTCAGGGCTCCCCTATTTACTGCCATATATGGTGCCCGAACACCACTCAGGCTTGATGCTTAAAGGTGTCAATAGCAGGTAAGTATTTTTGAAATTCAAAATACATTTGTACGCTGGATTAGCTGCCTATAGGTGTCTGAGTATTTTTGATTGTTTCTGTCATCTATTGGTACAGTTTTGAAACTCTTTACTGTATATTAGGTTGGAGTACTGCCTGGCCTTTCTTAGATCTCTGACTCCACAGCAGGTGAGCAGTGCATGCCAATACCGCAGCCATGTGGTCCATATGACATGGACTCGCGGAGTTCACACTAGGTGTTCTGTGTATCCTCGTGCGTGCCAGCACTGTTTGTTTAAGACAGTATTACACACTGTAATCATTTATAGAAACTGCAGTTATAATAGTTCTGTTTATGCGATATTCTTCTGTTATCGTTTTAGCAGATTGTCCTCTTAAAACAATAATCACTACCACCACCACCACCACCATCATTTAGCAGATTGAATAGCAAATACAGTTTCTAACGGTTATGATTTTATAAATGTATTTTGCCGTATATTATGTTAAAAAACTGATAAACTGTTAAGAGTGACATAAACATCGTTTTGAACAATACTGTTATATAGGTAATATCCTTTACATTGGACTTCATTACTGATCTTTTTTTTTTTTGTAGATTCTCTGAGTCACGCCAGCTGAGTAATTCACAGCAACAGTATGTGCTGCTTTGTATGCACCCATGCTACTTTTTTCATGAAGCTGGCCGTTTTCTGTACATATTGTCTTGTCTGTATATACATACACCCTGTTTTATTATTCATATTATTATATCATCGCAAAGAAACTTATAATTTAATTATTAATTCATATTAATTAATTAAAATCAATCAAATAAAATAATAATTAAAATTACATCCTCTGTCAGTTTGTTACATCTGCTGCAAGCCAATGTGCACAACAGCACAACTCCCAGTTGCGCTGAATAAGGTAATTACCCACTGGCTTTTTGGTGAAGGAGTCTATTCGTCCAGTCAAGGGGTTAACTAATAAATCATCACAATGCTGGAGATACGTCTGTGTCTCTTCTGGTAAACATGAATGACAGCATTGCGCTGACCCTTGCCAGATAGAATACGAGCAGTTGTTTGGAGTATGTGTTCCACGCACATTGTTTTCCCGCTCGTTTCTACAGTGGCATCATGGTGTCTTGATTCTGTAAGTGATAGCACAATAGAAACACTGATAAACAGAACATAAGGCAAAGCCTACAAGAGTGTACAAAGTCTGCTCAGAAAAGTCACCAAAAGAGACTGGAAGACAATCGAGGAAACAGACACAATGGTATTGAGAAAGCTGTAATACGCCTCTCTGTTTTCCCAATGTTTTGAACTTTCTCAGTCAAAATTTTCTTAATTGGGACTGTAGTAAAAGTATTACCTTTACCAATCACATTTTTTTCCTTTTAGATAGCATATTAATACTAACATAAATATGAAAAAAATTGATTTGAAATGAAAAATAAAAACTGAAAAACATGATAAAATATTGCCCCCCTTTCATATTTCAATATCGTAAGTGAAAGAACTAAATTATTTCAGTGCTATCCAGCTCCATGGCTAAATGGTTAGCGTGCTGGCCTTTGGTCACAGGGGTCCCGGGTTCAATTCCCGGCTGGGTCGGAGATTTTAACCTTAAATGATCAATTCCCTTGGCTCGGGGACTGGGCGTTTGTGCTGTCCCCAACATCCCTGCAACTCATGCACCACACATAACACTATCCTCCACCACAATAACACGCAGTTACCTACACATGGCAGATGCCGCCCACCCTCATCGGAGGCTCTGCCTTACAAGGGCTGCACCCAGCTAGAATTAGCCAAACAAAATTATTATTTTATTTCAGTGCTGAGACATATAATTATACTTTTGGATACGTAAAAAACAAAATTCATTTGGCTCAGAAAGTTTCAAAGTTATAAAGCCTCAAAAAAAAAGACTACAATGCTCATTATACAGCAGTTAACCCAGTACAAATATGTGAGTGTTCAATGTGTTAATGAAATTTGCTATGATTGGAGTAAATACAGAGAGATGGCATCGCCCAATCTAATGTTACTATTCTCCGGACCACCTTTTGAGCAGACTAAAGCGGAAGCGACGTCATTGTCTCATCACACTCGCCGTGGTTGCCAAATGAGCCGGCACGCGATCCAAAGTTGTACTCCACCACTATAATACAGCACAGCTCACGGATTGAACATCGAATGAATTAAAAATAATTTATACATTAACGTATGCGTGTTAGAATCCCATACAGTTTTTTAACGGCTTACATCTTTAAACAATTAATTTACTGAATTACATTTTAATGTGAAAACCTACAATCTGCTTTCCAGCCAATGACCGGGTCAGGGATGGAGTAAATAAAGCCCCATCTTGCAGCGAAGACAGGAATTGAGCCAGCTGCCGAAGCCTGTTTCACTCCTCTGGGGCAATGATTAATGAATGACAGATGAAATTAAATGATACTGGAGAGTGATGCTGGAATGAAAGATGACAGGGAAAACCGGAGTACCCGGAGAAAAACCTGTCCCGCCTCCGTTTTGTCCAGCACAAATCTCACATGGAGTGACCGGGATTTGAACCACGGAACCCAGCATTGAGAGGCCGACGCGCTGCCACCTGAGCCACAGAGGCTTTTAATATACTAACTACAATTTCACAGTACAATTTCAATAAATTAGTTATTACAAATATATTTTTATAAAAATATTCTTTTTCTTCTTAATCTGTTTACCCTCCAGGGTTCGCTTTTCCCTTGGACTCAGCGAGGGATCTCACCTCTACCGCCTCAAGGGCAGTGTTCTGGAGTTTCAGACTTTGAGTCGGGGGATACAACAGGGGAGAATGACCAGTACCTCGCCCAGGCGGCCTCTCCTGCTATGCTGAACAGGGGCCTTGTGGAGGGATGGGAAGATTGGATGGGACAGACAAGGAAGAGGGAAGGAAGCTGCCGTGGCCTTAAGTGAGGTACTATCCCGGCATTTGCCTGGAGGAGAAGTGGGAAACCACGGAAAACCACTTCGAGGATGGCTGAGGTGGGAATCGAACCCAACTCTACTCAGTTGACCTTCCGAGGTTGAGTGGACCCCGTTCCAGCCCTTGTACCATTTTTCAAATTTCGTGACAGAGCCGGTAATCGAACCCGGACCTCCGGGGGTGGCAGCTAATCACGCTAACCACTACACCACAGAGGCGGACTATAAAAATATTATTATTATTATTATTATTATTATTATTATTATTATTATTATTATTAATATACAGTATATATAATATTTTATTATTTATTATAGACTATTATTATCTAAATATATGACCTGATTTCTTATTGAAATGAGCTGCTACTCACGGGCGATTTATGAAAAAAGGAGAAAAGTGAGGATTATATATGGGCCTACTCGTACTGGAATTAACTTGGAACTGACATATGAAGTTGAGGATCCAGGCGAAAACCTGTCCCACCTCTACTTTGTCCAGTACAATTGCAATAAATTAGTTATTACAAATATATTTTTATAAAAATGTTATTACATAATATTATTATTATTATTATTATTATTATTATTATTATTATTATTATTCAGGAGGTTTCAGCGTCAGCTTAGCTTGTGCCGCAGTAATTAATCTGTGTCACTATCGAGTGGCTGCACACCCAAGTCGGAATCAGAACCGGGGTCAGCACACGAGGTAAACTAATCCCGCCGTCAATACTATTCGCTCGGAAATGCTTATAAACAGACAGAATCATATTTCTCTCGCCGGAAGTAAAAATCTTGCGTTTCTTCTTCAACTGATAACAGTCTGGTGAATTTTTGTTAGGATCCATTGCACAATAATATCCAATAACGAGTAAGAAGAAACCTACAAACGTACAAAAGACTACAAGAATTATGAATTAGCACACAATACGCACATACACTGTTTTTGTAAAAGCGAAGCACACTGATAAAATTCTCTCACTGCTTTTTTAAATAGACTGTGACTGAAACTGCACCCACGTGTTCTTACTGAGTGAGTAAGTACGGCAGCTCCGCATTGACTGCACGATTGCCGAAACTCGCCTTGAGTAGCGCACCCCCCTTGCCCCCTCACCTACCGTGTGACAACACCGAAGGCGCTGCCCCTGTCGCCCGCGCCATCCCCTGGTCTATACACTCACTTCTGCTTTAGTCTGCTCAAAAGGTGGTCCGGAGAATAGAGACTCAACCATGAGGGGGAAGTAAGTAACTTGTGAATGATGTTGCTAGAAGTATGCAAGAGGGGTAAGGAAATTGACGCTGGAGAGGACAGCTTCATTAGTCATTTCATTTCCACCTTAAATCAACATTTCTATATGGGCCACATTTTTCTGCATGGCAGTGTATATCAGTCATCAGTCAAAGCATAACTGAATCACTTATACCTCCATAAAATATGTAGATTCATTTATACAATATTACTTGATTTACACAGACATACACGATTACCGAGAGAGTATAAAGTTACCAAGAGAAATCGTCCTTCGTAAATAGAAAATAGCAAGTGTCAATTTTAAAGGGCTGTCAACAGAATAACTCAAATGATGATGTATTTATGGTAAATGATTGCAGGCAGGAGTAAGATAGTTTCCAAATAGGAAGTTTGAGTAAAGTTTTGAATGTAAACTAAGAGAGCATAGATTTAAGCAATGAAGGTGAAAGAAATGTACTGAATGCAAATACACAGAAAGATACAGAAAAGAAGGGATTGAAAGAGAAGATGAAAATATGATGGTTGTAATAAAACAGCACTTATTCCTTTAATGTGTTTAAGTGATTATTTTTCATATTGCAAAAATAAGAAATAAACTTTATTTACTACAGTTTGAAACATTTTACTAATGTGTTATGCAAAATTTGAATTTTATGCAAATTTTTGTGAAATGCAAAACTACAATACATGCTAACTTCAATTACTTTGCATGCCTCAAACCAATTTGATAAGGACATCCTTGCATCATTATAGATGATGATGATGATGATGCTTGTTGTTTTGTTGTTTAAAGGGGCCTAACATCTAGTTCACTGGCCCACACCATTATACACCTTTAAAAGAGTGGCTCAAGTATCCGCAGAATACCAAGTTATCTGAGCTGCAAACATATTTATAAAAATGAGCTTAGGCAAACAAACTATTACATATCAAGACTCATAGTATAAATTAGGAACAGAATCTAGAAACTGAAAAATATTTTAGATATTGCACCTGATATAACAAACAAAAAAAAAACCACCCTGTAAAGGAATCAAAGAAAAATATGTGCCATATTGGCCCAAATATAAGACGACCTTGAATGTTTGGAAGGTACTTGCAAAAAAAAAAAAAATATGTAATAACAACATACTCAAGCTTTCTTATACCCAAAATAACTTAGACCGGGCGAGTTGGCCGTGCGCGTAGAGGCGCGCGGCTGTGAGCTTGCATCCGGGAGATAGTAGGTTCGAATCCCACTATCGGCAGCCCTGAAGATGGTTTTCCGTGGTTTCCCATTTTCACACCAGGCAAATGCTGGGGCTGTACCTTAATTAAGGCCACGGCCGCTTCCTTCCAACTCCTAGGCCTTTCCTATCCCATCGTCGCCATAAGACCTATCTGAGTCGGTGCGACGTAAAGCCCCTAGCAAAAAAAAAAAAAAAAAAAAAAAAAAAAAAAAAAACTTAGTAAGCCCTACAGTTCAGATAATTAAGAAACAAAATGTTATTTTTAATAAAATAATTAAGGGGTACAAAAAGTAAAGTAAGCTCGTGTCCTCATCCTGAGGTGGTGCAGCTCTTTTCAGGCAAACCCCCAATGGAGGTGAGCTGCATGTAAAATTTCAACCACAAACCAAACCTCCTGCCGTTCTTAAATTTCTGGCAGTACCAGGAATCGAACCCGGACCCCTGAGGATGGCAGATAATAACACTAACCGTTACGCTACAGAGGCGGACATTAAGGGGTACACTTTGTTTTTGCTACTGGTGCTGGAGTCTTCTCACATTATGCTTTCTTTGCTCTCATCCATCTTCACTTCTTGAATGCATTTATGACAATTTCACAATTGGATTTCCCCCCAGGCTGTAGTTACCTATTTGGCCAAAAAATGAATGCTTTGGTTCTTCAGCTTTGCAGTTGGATCCCCATATAGCAATCAAAGATGATACTTAAATGGTTCATTGACAGAAACTTCAAGAACTTGAACCTGCATAAGCATTCTCCCACAGATTACAACAAGGTCTGCATTCATTTCTGTAACCTGCTTCCTTACTTACTGGGCGAGTTGGCTGTGCGGTTAGGGGCATGCAGCTGTGAGCTTGCATCTGGGAGACAGTGGGTTCGAGCCCCACTGTCGGCAGCGCTGAAGATGGTTTTCTGTGGTTTCCCAATTTTGCACCAGGCGAATGCTGGGGCTGTACGTTAATTAAGACCACGGTCGCTTCCTTCCCACACCTACTTTCCAACCCTGTTGTCGCCAAAAGACCTATCTGTGTCGGTGCGACGTAAAACAAATTGTAAAAAAAAAAAAAAAAAAAAAAAAAAAAAAAAAAAAAAAAAAAAAAAAAAAAAAGCTTCTTTATGTTTTCAATAGTGTGTCCAAAAAATGCATCAAGAATTAGCAAACCCCTCTGCCATTATAAAGCACCTTGTCGATGACCCCAAACAACTTTATGTCAATCTCCCATCACTTTTTCCATCATCTAGCCATTTTCTTGCACTCTAAAAATAACTCCCAGTTGTAACTGTTCCTTTGGTAGCTCCTTTCTTTTCAAAATAACATATTATGATACATTCACCATTTTGTACTGCAAGACCGGAGGGAGTGTGATCCAGTCTGGCCATGTAAGGCCAGACCACTCGCTTCCGCTGCAACCAGTCAGAGTTAAGTTCAGCATGCACTGATCAGCCTCTTCTACCAATACCAATGCGGCTATGTGATCCCAGCGTGGGCCCCACTGGACAACGTGACAGGGGACTAGAGCCTTCCATCTACAGAGGTTTCCACGGGTTTCTACCATTCGAAGTATCTCAAAGGGCCAGCCCGGTTATATAAGGAATGTGAGACTTCCCCGAATGGTTCAGTTGAGTTCTGTCGGTCAGCGAGTGCAGTCTGTCTGAGTGTGACTGCCTGAGTTTGAGGAGGTAGTCTGTGGATTGTTCTGTCTGTGGAACTAAGTGTTTGTTCTGCCTGTATGTTACCATGGAGTCGAATCTCTCAGGCCAGCTGCTATGTAGTGGACGTTGTGTCTGGAGTGCAGTGGGAGAGATTACTGAGTATCGGCACGGGACAGTGTATATCAAACGGGACTGTGAGACTGTTGTGCACAGGCTGTGAACTGTGTCACTGTATAGTAACACTGAGAATATAGTCACATTGAGAATAACTGTGGACTGATTGCAAGAGAGAGAGAGAGAGAGAATGTGTGTGTGTGTGGGGGGGGGGGTTAGCCTACAAGTGTCCTAGTGAGATATTAGTGTGACCGAACAGTGAGAGTAGAGAGAGCACAAGCAAGAGTAATTATATGTATGGTACCGTTTAAGTGGTAGTCCTCATGTGGCTGTGTAGTTGTATGTAAGCAGTTGCTAGTAGTTAGTTACTAAATCTTAGAAGTAAATGCTACCAGTTATTATTGTGCTTATTTATCTATCCCTCGAACACATTGCAATATGGTGGATGTTTCCTACCATCTGCAATAACCGATAACATAACGGTATTATGCGATTTTTCATTACCAGAGGATTTAGTCGTCACTGTTTTGTGCCCTTCTTCCCCACAGTATCAATTATTGTTGACATGTCACTAAGTACTGGAGTTTGATTCGCATTTCCCATCCGATGAAGGATACAACTGCAGACTTTGTTCAGTTTTATTATGTAACACTGAGAGGTAATCAATTTGTCAGTATAATCTACTGATAGGGGTTGTGCAATAGTAGTGTGACATCTTGAACACAGCCTGGAACACTGCATCATTTGCTTACACCACCCCAGCCTCGACTTAAATCCACTTATTAAAACTTTTAACTCATGTGCCACCTCCAGAGTCTTAATTCTAATAACTTCACAACATAAGATATCTCTAGTTTCATTTCTCCTTCACAAATTCAGAAACAAGTCCATTAATTTTGTTGGTCTGGTGAATGCTTTTCCTGATGTGCCGGCATTCTTCATCTTTTCTTTGTCTTTCCGTTACACTCAGAAACACAGAATTTTTCTGCAGCCTGTACATTACCAAGTATGCTTTGCCTCCCATAAAACTTGCAATTTGAAGTTTGTATCATAATTTCTCCTCTCTCCTTTATTTAACTGAAATAATGAAGATATTCTCCTTTCCACAAATCTGCCATGGCTGGAATAGTGACCAGAACCAACCAAAACTGAGAGGATTATAGCAATCACTCCAGCAGAGGGCTGGACTTCTCTAAGACACTTATTATAAAGTGAGATAAATGATATCAATTTAAAACACAGGGAACCCTAGCAGGAGTTTTCATGAACAGCAAAATAGGAGATCCAACCAAGAGCAGCTCCAGTATTTGTCATGTGTGGTATTGTAGGGTACACCAGCACGCTCAGCAATTGCGGGTCTGAAGCAGTCAGTCCGAGTTCAGCTGGCAGAAGCTAAGAGACCCCCTGATCACAATGATGCCACGCAAAGCAACAATCAATCATGAGTAGCTTCTCAGTTCTTTAATATATTAAAATAAAGCACATCTGATACAAAAGCACTCAAGGCAATGCCAAAACCCCTTCTATTTTTTATCTTCTCTTGTCATTTGGTTAATGGTATATGCGTACTCTAGTTTTAAAGGTTACTTTGTACTCGAGAACACAGTTCTGAATGCAAAGCATCGGTTCTGAAAAGTTCTTGAATGCACTGAATTTAGTTCTGCCAGTCACTAACCATAAGCCACAAACTGAAAAAGAAAATCATCAAAACTTAAGAAATGTTGGTTTATTCATGACCTTGAGCTCAGCTTTGAAGCATGTGGTAGCACTCATTCCACAAGCCAGTACAGCTGGAGAATGATACAAAATTTGAAGTATTAGGATGCGTGTGTAAGATCGCTGCAGATTTTATAAAGACATTTAAATGCCAAAAAAACCTTGTCCTATATTTGGCCCATTACAGTATTTTTAATTTAAGTTAATCTTATTGGTTTTGTATTCCACCAAATCATTTAACAATTTTTGGAGACATCAAGGTGCTGGAAGTTTTGTCACTAAATCTACCAACACCTAGCTGGGGTATCCGAGCACTATGAAATACCACAGGATTAAGTGAGGATCAAACCCACCATTTTGGGCTCAGCAAGCTAGCCTTCTTCCAATAGAATTACTCAATCCAGCATAAATATGTTTACTTCATGCACTCAACAAAACAACAATCAAACCTACCTGCACAAATGAAAACCTAGTCCCCAGTATGGAGGCATATATGGTCTTCCAATTAAATCAGTATACTGATGAATTACATCTGCTGGTGTTGGACCCAGAAAGAAATAAAAGTTCAATATGCCCCCGATTGAACGGAATGTAATGGCTGGTGCTGGCTGCAATATTATCTCTGCACAGTAGAAAAATAGAATTAAGCTCTTTAGTTAAAAAGAGCATTTCACATGGTTTTTTCTTTAATGTAGATTCATTCTTTGCAAAAAATACAAATTATACTGCACTAATTCACAAGAACCTTCAATGCCTTCAACTTTCCAATAACCAAACAGGATTAAACAAGTTGTCAAAGAGAGATATTTCAACAATAAGAATGCACTGGGAGATGTTTGATAAATTTCCAACTTCTTTGAAATTATACGAGAAAAGACTAGATAAAAAACTGATAGGGAAAATGCTATGTGGTCAACTGCTCTAAATGCAGATCAGTGGTGAATGATTGACTAATTTGTTATACCTACTGGGCAGCACATGAACATGATCTATCATTGTTGGATTTCCTAGTATATCCGGTAGCTGCTCACAAGTACTATTTTGTTTTTCCAGAAGAACAGCCAGTACTACAAACAGAATTTCACTGAGAACATTTCAAAGTACCTGTGCAGGAGCATTTCAGGATGTTCTCCTGTAGTCCTCTACAGAATAACTATGAACTTACAAATAAATTGGAGTGCTGTTTTTAAAAGTAGGAATGGTCACAATATGAAGATAAACTTGGAATTTAAGACGACAAATTAGGCTAAATATTTGTTTACAGGGAGAGGAGTTAGGGACTGGGATAATTTAACACAGGAAATATTCAATACATTTCCAAATTCTTTGAAATTATTTAAGAAAATGATAGGTAAACAACAGATAGGGAATCTGCCACCTAGCCGGCTGCCCTAAATCCAGATCAGCAGAGATTGATTGGTTGACTGACTGACTGACTGACTGATTGATTGGTTGATTGATTATGAGAATTTAATCAGAGATGTAATTCTACATAACATATCAAAGTTCTTGGTGATGCTGTTACTAATTTTTACAGTATACACTGCTCACATTATATATTAGTAGATATATTTGTGGGTCATGAAATGCCATCTTAAGTTGAAGAAATTGAAGAAAGGAAAGAATGCAAAAAGATGGGATCTAGACAAGTTGAAAGAAAAGAGTGTGAGGGATTGTTTCAAGGAACATGTTGCACAAGGGCTAAATGAAAAGGCTGAAGGAAACACAATAGAGGAAGAGTGAATAGTCATGAAAAATAAAGTCAGTAGGGCTGCTGAAGAAATGTTAGGAAGGAAGAAAATATCAACTAAGAATAAGTGGATAACTCAGGAGATACTAGACCTGATTGATGAACGACGAAAATACAAGAATGCTAGAAATGAAGAGGGCAGAAAAGAATACAGGTGTTTAAAGAATGAAGTAGATAGAAAGTGCAAGGTAGCCAAAGAAGAATGACTGAAGGAGAAGTGCAAGGATGTCGAAAGTTGTATGGTTCTAGGAAAGGTAGATGCTGCATACAGGAAAATCAAGGAAACCTTTGGAGAGAGGAAATCTAGGTGTATGAATCTTAAGAGCTCAGATGGAAAGCCACTTCTAGGAAAAGAAGACAAAGCAGAAAGGTGGCAGGAACATATCCAACAGTTGTATCAAGGTAAAGATGTAGATAATTTGGTTCTGGAACAAGAAGAGGCTGTTGATGCTGATGAAATGGGAGACCCAATTTTGAGGTCAGAGTTTGACAGAGCAGTGAGTGACCTAAATAGGAACAAGGCACCTGGAATTGATGACATTCCCTCTGAATTACTGACTGCCTTAGGAGAAACCAGCATGGCAAGGTTATTCCATTTAGTGAGTAAGATGTACGAGACAGGAGAAGTCCCATCCGATTTTCAGCAGAATGTTGTTATACCTATTCCCAAAAAAGCCAGTGCTGACAGGTGTGAAAACTACTGCACCATTAGTTTAGTATCTCATGCCTGCAAAATTTTAACATGTATTATTTACAGAAGGATGGAAAAACAAGTTGAAGCTGAGTTGGGAGAAGATCAATTTGGCTTCAGAAGAAATGTAGGAACACGTGAAGCAATCCTGACTTTACGTCTGATCTTAGAGGATCGAATCAAGAAGGACAAGCCCACGTACATGGCATTCATAGATCTAGAAAAGGCATTCGATAATGTTGACTGGACCAAACGATTTAAGATTATGAAGGAGATTGAGATCAGACACCGAGAACGAAGAATTATCTACAATCTGTATAAAAATCAGTCTGCAGTGATAAGAATCGAGGGCTTTGAAAAAGAAGCAGCAATCCAGAAAGGAGTGAGGCAAGGCTGCAGTTTGTCCCCCCTCCTTTTCAATGTTTACATAGAACAGGCAGTAAAAGAAATCAAAGAGGAATTTGGAAAGGGAATCACAATCCAAGGAGAGGAAATCAAAACCTTGAGATTTGGCGATGATATTGTTATTTTATTTGAGACTGCAGAGGATCTCGAGAAGCTGCTGAATGGTATGGACGAAGTCTTGGGTAAGGAGTACAAGATGAAAATAAATAAGTCGAAAACAAAAGTAATGGAGTGCAGTCGAACGAAGGCAGGTTATGCAGGAAATATTAGATTAGGAAATGAAATCTTTAAAAAAGTGGATGAATATTGTTACTTGGGTAGTAAAATAACTAACGATGGCAGAAGTAAGGAGGACATAAGATGCAGACTAGCACAAGCAAGGAAGAACTTTCTTAAGAAAAGAAATTTGCTCACTTCAAACATTGATATAGGAATTAGAAAGATGTTTTTGAAGACTTTTGTGTGGAGCGTGGCATTGTATGGATGTGAAACATGGATAACTAGCTCAGAAAGAAAGAGAATAGAAGCTTTTGAAATGTGGTGTTATAGAAGAATGCTGAAGGTGAGATGGATAGATCGAATCACGAATGAAGAGATACTGAATCGAATTGGTGAGAGGAGATCGATTTGGCTAAATTTGACGAGAAGAAGAGACAGAATGATAGGACACATCTTAAGACACCCAGGACTTGCTCAGTTGGTTTTTGAAGGAAGTGTAGGTGGTAAGAACGGTAGGGGCAGACCAAAATATGAACATGACAAGCAGATTAGAGCAGATGCAGGATGCAATAGTTACGTAGAAATGAAAAAGGTTAGCACAGGATAGGGTGGCATGGAGTGCTGCATCAAACCAGTCTTTGGACTGATAATTCAAACAAGAACAACAACAACAGATATACTGTGTTGTTAAGTTCTTCCCTTGTTAGGGGGTAACAAGAAAAATTAGGTCTATTGAACAAACACTATGTAATCATAGAAGTGGGGAAATAGAGTGTACAGAAAAAAGCAAATAATTCATATGTTATCTGTAACACCTAGTTAACAGAGGAGGAAAATGCTCTCCGGTCTCAAAAGCCCAGAATAACGAACGAGAGGATGCGTCATGCTGACCACACGACACCTCATAATTTGTAGGCCTTCGGGCTGAGCAGCGGTCACTGGGCAGGCCAGAGCCTTTTCAAGGGCGTTAAGTGCCATGAGGTTTGGTTTGGTAGGAAAATGCTCTCAAAACTCATAACAGTTTTGAACTTTCTAAATTTAAACATATTGATCAACTGTTTTTCAATCATGAGTTGAAAGAACAGAATAATTTTATCATCATTAAACTATGTAATTTATGGTACAGTGAAAATGATGAAGTTGATCGAACAGTATAATAATTTATTTCTTATTCATTTCTTACTCTACGTCAATGCTGGAAGCTATACTCTACAACTTATTTTTAGTTATCTGTAAGTTATGAAATAAAATGTCGCCTTTAATATTGATCATTTTGATGGATGATATCATAAAGGGCATTAAAACCAGCTCACTATGGTACAAGAATGAACACAATACTGATTTGGGAAAAAGACGAGGGAGGAGAAGAAATGTACAGTTCACATGTCGTTACAAAACAGATTTGCAATTGTCCAGATTACAAGCATTTGAGTTTCCAATCCTAAGGCTGGCTTTCATTTCTACTTATTGTTCTTTACAGATGTTTTGTACTTGTGCGCACAAGACAATTTAAGGCTATATTGTTTTTCACTACACCAAAATTAATAAGCAGATTAAATATTTCTCAATTCATTTTTACAACAGTGTTCAAACAGATCTCGTGCACCACATGGTAAAGAAGGACAATATTTTACATAAATATGGCCTCAAGCAAATTAACAAGTCTCTTCAAAAATCCATTGATCATCAAAATAAGACAAATATCCATTACATACTTCGCATCTCCTAACCTCAAGAACTCTAATTTAAGAAAGAAAGAAAGAAAGAAAGAAAGAAAGAAAGAAAGAAACAAACAAACAAACAAACAAACAAACAAACAAACAAAGAAAGAAAAAGAAAGAAAAGGAACACAAAACTTTTACTGCAGCTAATTTCAACATTCTGAATAATGCTTATTCTGTTTTGTTTAAACAATCCTAAAATAAAAATGGTGATACATTCATACAAAAATCATTTAGGTAGCCTGCAATGTTATATTCTGTTAAGGCAATGACATCTGAAAAAGTGAATGAGCTTCTGCTCCAAATCAATTTCAATTATTATTATCATTATCCCCATAGGAGTTTACAATACCATATTATTGACGGTTTACTTCATTACATTTGGTGTGATGAACTTACTCACAACTAAGAACTATCAACATCGCCAGAGGGATTATGAACAAATGAGCAAAAATGAAAGAGATTATTTCCCTTGGAGAGAAGAATGTTGATAATTTTCATCAAATCAGTTACCATTTTACCTTCCTGATCTAGTTACAAGATGATGGTAGCAGCAGAAACGAATGAGAATATTGCCCCACGGTACAGCTTTCTAAAGCAGTGAGCTTTGATATTAACACAAATCAAGGAAGAAGAAGAAGAGAAGGCAGTGCTGATTGCCTACAATTGGTCCCGCGGTCTAGGAGTTGCGAGTCTGCCTCTTACCAGGAAGCCCTGGGTTTTATGACCAGCTAGGTCAGGGATTTCTACCTGGATGTGGGAGCTGATTAGAGGACCGCTCATCCTGCGTGAGACCAATGAGCTAACTCAAGGCGAGATAGTGGACCCAGACTAGAAAGCCAAGAGGATTAGACGCACTGACATGCATTACCCCATGATCTGCAGGCCTTCGAGCTGAGCAGTGGTCCCTTGGTAGGCCAATGATCACCAGAGCTGTCGTGCCATGGGGTTTGGTTTGGGATTTTATTGCCTTTGAGGTCATGCTGCTTTGTAGCTCAGTTAAGAAAACTACCCAAGCAATACCACTTCTCTTTCCATTGAAATATTCCCTCCTCCCTCTCTCCCATTCAAATTAATTCCTCAAATTAAAAAATCACTCTACAGTATAAATATGATAAAAAATATCATTTCTACACCCCTTTATCCCAAAGTTGTGAGGGGAATCGCTTAACTACGTACAACCATATCACACAATGAATATCAATGATTCTCTGAAAGAATAAGATAATAAGATAAAATAATTACTAAAAGATTACTAACATTTGCAACTGACTATAGATAAATCATTCCCATTACTAGATACTCAAGAGAACAATGTGTTCTGCACTTGCAAAGAACAGGAATAGAATACATCTAAAAGAACCATACAAATCAAAAGTAAACGTGAGCCATCAGTGACGTCATATTATTCAAAGTTTTTACCCAAATTGAAGCCTAATCTGGCAATTATAAAATAGGTAAATGGAAATAACTTAGGATTCTAATAATCCAGAGAGAATTGTAACCAACTATGGGATACCGGGCAGTTAGCCATTAAGAAGTCTGAGGTGTCAGGTTCATCCATTATATAACTTTTTATTCATTTTTAATGTCTGCCTTTTATTTTCAGGCTTCACACAGGAGCATGTATGACAGAAACAATGATTTGGGATCCCTGTTCAACTTTTTGATGATGATGATGATGATGATGATGATGATGATGATGATGATGATGATGCTTGTTGTTTAAAGAGGCCTAACACCTAGGCCATCAGCCCCTGTTCAAGAGATGCATCTGAACAATGTAAAGAGAATGAAAAGGAAAAAATAACATATAGCAAAGTCTTCAAGAGGTGCTTTTATATTCTATTATTTGTTCTGTGAGGTAGGAGAGTCACCAGTTGCATCCAGTTTAATTCCTTCGATCAGAACCAGTGATGCTATTTAATCACCAAAGAATGATGTTAACCCGCGAGTGGTTGCTATATGAGATTTTCTCTCACATTATTTTTTTATTGTGGTATTACTTCACAGTGATGAAAGAGAGGTGACTGTTCCCTCTTCTAGCTGAGTTTATAACTGTTGTGAGTAGAGCGATTCACATTTGAAGGGTAAGCACCTCCTCCCCTAGTCAGAACAAAGGTTCCTATGTGTCTGTGCACGCTGCATGAGAGTTTCTCTCATCGCGCGACCAATGACGGTGTTATGTTGAACTGGAGTGGGAAACTTACTCCTGTTGTTCGCGTTAGTATTTGTATTATGAGCACTTCTTGTTTTTGAAAATACTAGTGTGTTCAGAAACCTTGCTTTGTATGTAAATATTACTACATATGATGCATGTGCGAGATTTTATTTTTTACAACTTCAGGACGGAAGTTATTTTTATGTACATTGCATATGTTATTTTAAGTAGTAATTTGTGTCTTTAATAAACAGATAACCACTTCATTTTTATCTAAAATATGTCCGGCTCCATGGTTAAATGGTTAGCGTGCTCGCCTTTGGTCACAGGGGTCCCGGGTTCGATTCCTGGCAGGGTCGGGAATTTTAACCTTAATTGGTTAATTTTGCTGGCGCAGGGGCTGGGTGTATGTGTCCTCTTCATCATCATCATCACGACGCGCAGGTCGCCTACGGGGTCAAATTGAAAGACCTGCATCTTACAAGTAACTATTCTCATTTTGGTTCCGTATTGAAGTTGACGTGTATTGTATTGAACAGGTGGACCTATAAATATTATAATAATATTTGAGATAGACCTGCATCTGGTGAGCCAAACTTGTCCTCGGACACTCCCGGCACGAAAAGCCATACGCCATTTCATTTCATTTATCTAAAGTATATAAGGTAGAACTTGCGTTTCATTTCAGTAGTAAATTTCAGCCTTATGCTCCATAAAACTGTGAAAAATGTCATATTTACTTTAATGTGAGAGAAAGTCTCACGCGCGACTACTCACGTTACATTTCGGCTAGCGACCACTCGCGGGTTAAAGATCATTCAAGAGACAATCATTCAGGATATAGCAGAAGAACACTTCAATCCTTTAAAGTACCACAAAATTTTACCAAAAAACACATTAAAGAAAGGCAAGCAAGCTTGCAATTTTATATACAGTGTTCAATCTGACTGACTAGTTTGCGGTGATGGTTCCTGTAGTCACATCCTACCTCATCAACTCTAGGCAACGACTGAGTTACCTGGTAAGTGATCCTAGGTGTCAGGATACCATTTGCAATGGAATAGGAGTGGGCTCTTAAGACATATTTTGCACTGAAGCCCTCCTCATGCTCAGGCAGTTAAGACTATCCAATCCAATGTGTCCCTAAACCATAGGATGACTACATGAAAGGTCAGCACTCTGAATTTCAGAAAATATACAGTCGCTCAAAAAAGGGACGAACACACACTCTTTGATAACTGTTCAGGCCAAGTCCCAACCTTTACAGCAGTGTCAGGGATTGTGTATATATCACAAGGTTACTCAACTCATTACTTTGAGTTTTTGCTCTGGGCTCAAGAACTAAACAATAAAGAAAGTAAAATATGTACCTTGAGACTTAACTTCAGTTTCTATAAATAAAAACAGATGGGAATACATCAGAGAGAAACAAAGCAAGTCAGGGACCCCTGTGTGTAAACTGTGCAAGTAGAGGCATTTGGTTGAACTGACACTGTGGCAACTGGGAGTTGGCATAGGTTCAAATCCTCCTAGCAAGCTGGTTTTTCTTTATCAATTTCACTATACTGATTACTTGTTGCTAGGGAAGATATGGACGTTACCATTCATAGACAGTAATATTCATTATGAGTATATTTTTGTTCATTCCCTGGAGTTTTGTCCTTGCAGTCGAGGACTAAAGAAGAATGAAAATAAAATTGTGCCTTGAGAATTAATGTTTAGGCTCTACAAGTAAAAAAAAAACTAGAAACAAACACAAATCGGTCTGCTGTCCTTTATGCTATATGACTGCTCGAAATTGATCGGGCATAGAAGTAGCTAGGGTCTGAAAGAACCCCTCCTTAAGGACCAGTTCTTCCCAAGGTTGAGCATCATTGTCCACAGCTCTTTCTTTGAGCTCAAGTGACAATGGTGTTCCTGCAGAGTCCCCTTAATTAGATCCCAGACAACATTTTCAATGGGATTCAAGTCAGGACTATTCAGAGGCCAAGGTATCATCCTGGTGACTGCTTGTGAAGCAAAGCATCACTGAACGGTCTTTGTGTCCTTGAAGTATGAACTGGGTGATTATTTTGCTGGAGGGCAACACAATGCCTTTCATGATGAATTATGTTCAATATTGGAATCAACCAGAGACTCAAAAGAAGTTCATAAATCTTGGCTCTTTTTTTTTTTTTTTTTTTTTTTTTTTTTTTTTTTTTTTTTTTTTTTTTTTTTTTTTTTGCAAGTTGCTTTACATCGCACCAAAACAGATAGGTCTTATGGTCATGATGGGATAGGAAAGGCCTAGGAGTTGGAAGGAAGCAGCCGTGGCATTGATTAAGGGGATTGGTACAGTAAACAACATTCAAAATCTGGACTACTTAAATATTTTTTATATCAGCTTCTACTGTATGTACAACAACGAAACTTTCTAAATGAAGCATACTACATGTTTACTATGCAAGCACATATCTCAGAATTGACTTTGGCATTATCAAACTCGCCAATTTATTATTCAAAATGGCGGCTCTTTGTGTGTCTGTGCTCACTGTTTCCTTCATAGCTGGGCCATTTATCAATATATGCTTTTTTAAATGTACTGATTGAAGTTACAGCTACAAAACTGACCACTTCCGAAACTATATTTGCAAAATTAGTATTTTTAATTTTGTGTTACTTAAATATTGCATATTTTGGTCATTTTTCTTGCATGTAGATATTTTTTTTCCAAACAATTATCAACCCTAAGCACATGAGTTTGGTCAGTTTTGTAGACAATATCACTGAGATCATGAGAGAAAAGTGGCATTGTAATACACCACATCATTTAGGAGTTAGAAGAGAAACGGTTTAAAAAAATATAGTTTTGAGAAAATAAGCTGCAAAGATATATGACCCCTGTAAAAACATAGTAGCCTTCCAGTGGCTGCTAATATGCTCCTGGGGCATAGGATGTCCCCTCCAAAGCAGTTTTCTCAGCTTCACTTTCCAGTCTTAATCTTCTTCTGCTTTTTCTGGCCTCTTTTGTGGCTTTTCGTGCCCTTTTTTCAGCAGACATAATACGCATCACGTCCTCTTGTAGCATTGCACGTTCACAAAAGACACCAGGATTTATGCCCATTTTTTGCAGCACAGCCAACCTACTCTTCACTCCATCATTAAATCTCATACCTGCATCATTTGAGGCAATCTTCACAATTGTCTTTCCACATATTCCAGTATCTGGGCACACTTTCCAAATCATAGCATTGAGAGACTCATTAGCATTCTGTGTATAACCGCCTAAACACTTTTTCAACACTTCAGTAGCAACTAAATCCTTGAAAACAGGCTTAATCACATCCATAACAGCTGAAGGTAATGCGCTTTTGTGTATGTACTCTTGAACTGTGCCTGCAGTGACAGCTCGCTGGTACGGGCACCAGGAATTATCTCCTTTTGGGCAGAAGTAATGAAGGGATTTTCATCTGATGAGCTTTTATGGTACCAACTAGCCCAGATAGCAGTTCTCATATCATTTACTGATGTTGAATTACTTCTTATGGCATTTCCACAGTAGGTCATCAGAGTATTTATTCAGAATCTGTCAGTATGTTTTTTCCAGACAGTAATTTGCCATCTGAAAATTTTTCTCCTTGAATTTTTTCTTCAGATTTCTCAGTCGTGTGCCCATACGTTTCTGAACATGACCAACACATTCAGCTTTGGTGATTGATACACTAGGACCATACAGTTGCATATCCGACACAGCTCTGAATGACTGTGTATGTATGTTATGTACCGTACGCCACATCTTATCTCAGAACGTTCAGAGTTCTCTAAATAGCCTATGCAATGTCTACTATTTTAAATCATAATTCCTAAACTAATGCAGACATTTAAATAAATCTTTCACCAAAATGAAGTAGAGGAGTGCAGTTAAACTTTAAAAAATACTTTGAAAAATCAAATTTTTGAAGGTTGTTTACTGTACAGATCCCCAGGTACAGCCCCAGCATTTGCCTGGTGTGAAAATGGGAAACCACAGAAAACTATCTTCAGGGCTGCCCCTGAACGCACGGCCAACTTGAATCTTGGCATTCAGAGTTCCTGGAATTCTCAACAGCATCCCTACACAGTATGAGGTGAACCAACTCCAGCAATGAGCGCTAAAACGACCAATTCTGTGAGAGGTGACAATGAGTTTAGCATAATACCTGACACAGTACATACGGATCTGCCACGGATCTCCACAGGAAAACAAGACTTCATCACTGAAAAGTAAATCTTCGCATGCAACGTTCAGCATTTCCATGGCATCTGAGAGGTGATCAAATGGAACTCATAGCAGCGACGTAATTCTGGAGTTCGGCTTTCTTAATTTGAGCAGCATTACCCGCAGCTCATTTTTGAGCTCGTGCAACAATGGCGTTCCTGCAGAGTCCCCTCAATGGGGTTCAAGACCATCTGCACCGCACCAAGATAGGAAGACAAAGCCCTCAGTTAAACAAATGAGAGGAAGGGGTTATCCTCTAGCGCTGCCAGGACAGCCTCATCTTACTCTAGCACAGACGCGTGGGCAGCCAGTAAAATGTCTCTTTGCATCTAGAGCAGGCTCCCAATACAGCTTAGCCCATCGCCTAGCAGTAGAAATGAGAATGTTATCTGTTGCTAGAATACAACACCAACATGGCTGAACTATACTCCTTTTTTTCCAGAGCTGGAGTCTGACAGCCAAGTGGCAAAACGCTGAAATACAGAAGGTAAACAAACACAAACAAACAATGTTGCCAAGAGTAGGCAGTGCCACTCCCCTCTCAGACACTCTCATTGTTTTAAAAGTCACAACTGATTTTCTAAAAATTCATATATTTTCAATAATACACTATTCACACTAAATCCACCAGTTATTTATTATTTAGCGTATGATGCTACAGTTGACAATCGACTATGTACAAGTTCTTAACAGGCACAAAAATAATTGACTCTCTATATATAATATATACATACATACATATATGCAGGATGTTTCAAAATTCCCGTTACAGACTTTGAAGGCTTGCAGTGGGGACCAAGATGGTTAAGTTTATCATAGGAATTTGTGTCTGGAAACGTACCATCTCCCCGCTACCCACAAAAAATCACCACAGCAAACTTTCACAGCTCCTGCATTTTCGGCGCTCTGTCCGACTTCTGCTGCTTGTCGTCTGGGTCCAACTACAGGCAGGGCTCGATGTGACGACCATCAACGTCAACACAGTCACAGGCGGTACCTATGTTTCATGTTCTCATACATATGATCATCAGTACCTGATCCTCCAACATCTGCCGCAGCCATAACCTGTGCCAGTAGATCTTCATCAGATTCCACAGGGGTCTCGTAAATCAAGTTTTCATACGACCCCACAGGTAGTAGTCTAGCGGTATCAAGTAGGGTGAACGTGCAGGACAAGCAATTGGACCACTACGACCTATCCACTATTGCCCAAATCTTTGGTGCAGATGAACTACTATATGTACAGCTTACTGCTGTCTACGAAGTAAAGAATTACTGCTGTACTGTAGTATGAACAAAAATCACAAGTACAACAGCAGGTGCAACACGTCTCTGTGCCGATCACACACTCAACTGAATGGTATGGAATGTCAACACACTTGTAGGGGTATGGGGCATCATGTGATCGTTCAATGACGTACGTACTCTAGTCAGTGGCGCCGAAAATGCGGGAGATTTGAATGTGTGTTGTGGTGGAATTTTACGGGAGCGGGAAGACAGTACGTTTCCTGACACAAGTTCCTACGCTAAACTTAACCGTCTTGGTCCCCACTGCAAGCCCTCGAAGTCTGTAATGGGAATATAGAAGCTATTTTTTTTTTCTATTTGCTTTTACGTCGCAATGACACAGATATGTCTTATGGCAACGATGGGATGGGAAAGGCCTAGGAATGGGAAGGAAGCGACTGTGGCCTTAATTAAGGTACAGCCCCAGCATTTGCCTGGTGTGAAAATGGGAAACCACGGAAAACCATATTCAGGGCTGCCGACAGTGGGGTTCGAACCCACTATCTCCCGATTACTGGATACTGGCCGCACTTAAGCGACTGCAGCTATTGAGCTCGGTGAATATAGAAGCACCCTTATATACAAACTCCACATTAAAAAGGTTAATGTGGGGGTCTTTCAGTCTCTTTATAGACAAATGTCCAGCTCTTCCAGCCAAGAGAGTGCCTCAGGGGTCACTCGATGAACGTCCTTGATGGAACCAGCAAAAGCTTGCAGAGGGCAGTCCTTGAGAATGTGCAGGATAGTTTGCACTTCAACACCACAGTCACAAGCTGGAGAGTCTTTCCAGCCCCACTGATGTAGAGCAGAAGCACTTCTTCCGACTCCACAGCGTATCATGTTGAGTGTGGTCCAGGTGGAGCGAGGAAGGTTGAACCCAGGCAACTTTGTAGATGGATCCCTGATGTTGATAATGCCATGAGGGTGTGATTGAGACCATTCATGTTTCCATATTTTATCAGGCTTGAAATGTGAATTAACTAATTTCTCTGCCGTCTTCCAGGCAGGTTTCCGTGACTTGAGTCTCATTACAGCATTTTCATCTGTATCCTGATGTATTGGGAGGTAACTGTTCTTCGCTATCCTGGTCCACAGTCTAACAAGGGCGCTTTGCCGTCTGATGTGAGGTGGCTGAATGTTGCTCAGTAATGGTAACCATTGAATAGGAGTAGAGCGCAAGGTACCATAGATAATTCTCATTGTGTCGTGCAGTTGGTCATCAACCAGACTAGTGTGGGAGCTATTGAACCATAATACAGAGGAGCAATATTCAGCTGGTGTATATACTACTGTTACAGCAGTTGTTTGTATTGCAAATGTATCAATACCAATATAAATGGTCCGTTACTGGACATTATAAGTTTTCCAGCTAACTCATTCCTGGTTGCCAGCGTTTCGCCCCAGTGTGCTAAGTTGGGCTCATCAGTTGGTAAATAAAACACCCACCAAGACGCATGGCTAGTGCATGCCGTGGAGGCCCCTGCGTAGGCTACTTGGAGCCACCGGCAGTGCCAGTGCACTATGAGAGACTTTGTCTCATTACCAAAAATTGATGCCTGCCTGGCCATCAGATGATATAGATGTTGATTCCCATAGGGAACCTGAAATACTTGTCCCAAATGAGTAAATTTACAATACCAATATAAATGGTACATTACTGGACATAATAAATTTTCCAGCTAACGCATTCCTGGTTGCCAGCGTTTCGCCCCAGTGTGCTAAGTTGGCCCCATGAAGTACCAGCTAGTCTACCCAGCAAGTTGTTACGGCTTTTAAGCTTAGCAGGCAGTTTCTCAAGATGGCGTTGATAGGTTAAGGACCTGTCTTAAGTTACACCAAGATATTTGGGTTGGTATTGCACTGCAGTGTGTGGATTCTGAAACTGAACGTAGGTTGATAGTTTGCCAGCCTGTTATTCAGATGGAACGTAGCTACGTCTGTCTTTAGTGGACTAGGTTTCAGGTGCTATTTTTTTAAATAATCGCCCATCTTGTCAAGGTCTTGGGATAGAATGTCTTCTGCCTCATTGAAGTTTGTTGTTTGTATGGTGAGGTTGATATCATCTGCATAGATGAACTTGCGAGATACGGTTTATGGGAGATCATGGATGTATAAGTTGAAGAGAATGGAAGACAAGACTGATCCCTATGGCAAGCCATTATTAAGTTTATGGAATCTGCTATGGACACGTTCCGTATGAATTTGGAAAAAACCATTACTAAGCATATTTTTTATCAGGCTGAATTTTTTTTTTTTTTTTTTTTTTTTTTTTTTGCTAGTTGCTTTACGTCGCACCGACACAGATAGGTCTTATGGCGACGATGGGACAGGGAAGGGCTAGGAATGGGAAGGAAGCGGCCGTGGCCTTAATTAAGGTACAGCCCCAGCATTTGCCTGGTGTGAAAATGGGAAACCACGGAAAACCATCTTCAGGGCTGCCGACAGTGGGGTTCGAACCTACTATCTCCCGAATACTGGATACTGGCCGCACTTAAGTGACTGCAGCTATATAGCTCGGTGCTGAAAATTTTAAGACATGGTATAGCCCTGATGAGTTTCAGGAGAAGGCCTTCTTTCCAAACGGTGTCATAAGCAGCCGTGAGATCAAGGAACACAGAGAGATTTTTTCATTTTTCTCTCGAATCATGCTTTGAGGAAGGAAGTCAAAGCGAGAAACTGATCACCGCAGTCTCGACCATGCCGGAAACCAGCTTGCTCACGTGGAATAAGGTGTTCAATTGCAGGAAATATTCTACTGAAGATCAGTCTTTCTAGAAGCTTATATGTAACACTTAGTAGAGCTATGGGTCTATAGCTTTGAGGTGATTTGGGATCCTTGCCTGGTTTCAAGATAGCAATAATTTTAGCTGTTTTGAATAGAGGAGGCAAGCAGCCCGACTGCAGAACATCACTGAAGAAACAAGCAAGCCAACATTTGGTTGCTGGAGCACAGTTCTTTATAAGTTCAGGGTATATGCCATCAAGTCCTGCAGTTGTACAATTTCTGAGTGTGTCCAAACCTTTTTGTACCTCTTCTGAAGAAAATGGACTTGTATACTGGTCATTTGGCAGGGTGTCTTGTTTTCTCTGCCTTAGTTCCGATTTAACCTGCTTGGTGAATTTCTTATCCCCTAAAATCCGCGATGTTGAAATGAGGTGATTAGCTATGGTTTACACATATATTGAGAAGTGATTTCTTGATGGTGTGAAAGTTGGATCAAACTTGCGGATGAGAGACCATGCTTTTCTGCTGGAATGTGTGAAGTTAAAATCGCTTACAGTTTTTATCCACTTCTCTCTTCTAGCATTATCTAAGGATTTGAGGAGTTTGATTGCTTTCTCTTGACCACATTCTTCCCTCATATTCATCAGACAAGCGACTGATTTCCTCATTCCAACCTGGAATGTAATCCTTCTGAAAGCCTCGAGGAATGGTTCTTTTTTGCGGCAGATTTTATTAGTCCAACAAACCTACTGTAATTTTCTGAAGTTGGAGCTATCCATCTAATATTGGCATCTATGTGCAATGCATAAGCATTCCGATCAGCTTTTTTGAAAGTTCCAGCGAGGTTTAGGTATAGACCTAATGACAGGTATCTGCAGGCCAATTTTATAAATTATGGGTCTATGTTGACTCCGAGGAAAATTGTTCAGTACCTGCCTGTGTAATGGGGAGGTTATAATGAGAATGGAAGAAACAAAACAGAGATCGGGTGAATAGTCTTTATTCCAATGGCCAGAGCAGAACATCCCTATGTCCTTAGCATCATAGACTAGCTTAAGGTCTCTCTTGTCCATCAATTCAAGCAGTCTGTCACCATTTTCATCACACTCATCATATCCCCATAAACTGTGGTGGCTGTTGAAGTCTCCAATGATTAGGTTATTTTCTGTAGGTACCAGCACAATGGGATCTAGCAAATTGACTGTAGGTGGCTTATATACATTGGTTATCACACCATTCTGCACTTGTATACATGAGGAGAAGAAAGTTTGATTCACAGCATTTTCAAGTACATCACAATTCACTATATATTTCCTGACCAAAGTGGCAATGCCATATTTCGGATGATTTACTGCTGCTGTTATTTGGTATCCAGGAATTTTACCCCTACAGTTCAGCTGAAGGTCATCTTCTGTATGAGTTTCCTGAAGCACAACTACATCCACGGAGTGATCCAGAAGAATTTTGGATAAGTATTCACTTTTTGCCTTACTGATTCCTTCAATGTTAAGTTGGCAGATTGTTAAATGAGAGCCAAAGGTTCAGGCCTGGAAATGCAAGTCCTCAAAAGGACTGTTTTTATTATTATTTAAGTTGATTTCTCGATTGTCATAACCGTGAGGCCCTGTAGGGCAGTACGGCGGCATCTTATTGTTGTTATTGCTCTATTAGCACCACCCAGAGAACACATGTTGGGTACTTTGAGATTAAACCTACGGACGTTGAGCAACATTGTTCCACAGGTGAAAACACACACATACGATCCTATCCTATCTTAAACTAACATAACCAAAAAGTATTCACATTAAATACACATGATCCTATCCTATCTTACCTAACATAAAAGTAACCTTGAACTACTCACTATGACCAAACGAATAGTAAGCTAATTATGAATAGAAAAAAGAATAACTGCACATGTGCAATGAAATAAAAACACCCTGACATCACAAATATTATACGCACACACAATGATGTAATAATGTAACACAAAACAGGTGCTAAATAAAATTTGTGGGGAAAGGACACCAAGTGACAAAGACATACACACAGTTTAGCCCAATAAACAGGTCAATGTTGCCCATGTTACCATGACAACACACCATTTTTCACAACACCAGCGCCAACGTCAAACTCCAACTCTCGGAAATAGACCTGTAAGGTCAAAAACTTCACCATTATAGGAATGAAGGTTGTAAACACAGTACGGAAGCCATGTACCAACAAGCAATGACATAATAAAATGCACCGCAATACAGCTGAGACTGCTTTATACATGACTCACTGCTGCATAATTATGTTTTATATGTAAATTTCTGTAGGTCTTGGCAAAATCTAATTTAAAAACATGTACGTACTTGGCTGTTATACGTACTAATTTTTGTGAAAAGCAGTTTGTACTTAACAAAGTTAAAATAATATTACACATATATACATTTCTTCTTATTAAAACGCAGGCAAGTTAGAATGCATTTAAGTTGGCATTGCTGGCAGTGGGACATAGGCTTCAGATGCCAGAGGGGTGCGTATAGTGGTATAACAAAGGTCCTGGAGAGTAACTATGTGGCATAAAGCAAAAGAAGAAATATTATGAGACACGTGTTCAGGACATAGGACAAGCTTCCATTTCAACTGTAAGCGGGATATGAAAAGTAGACACATTAAAACGATAGCGACAGCTGACAGTTTCCATATTCAGTGATAAAATCTGCAGTTCTATCAGCAGAAATTGTAAGTTTCTGTCAAGCGACCATAGACAGCAGAAAGAGGAAGAGTTACATGTTGGACAAGAAAGTAAAATTTATATGAGAAGTGGACAATAATTCACACAAAACTAAAATTGAATTAGCTGTAGATATAGGAATTGCTTATATCACACACTGCATAGTCATTAGCAAAACAAATGCTATTTCTGACCAATTTTTAAAATTGGCTGCAGAATCCAAAAAACTTAGCTGTCAACAACAGGGGAGATATGCAGATTTGGAAAAGACTCTCCTGACATGGTTTCGACAAAAACGCACTGCAGCTCTCGCCGTCTGTGGTGACATGTTGAAAACCATAGTGATAGATTTAGCTAAAATGATCGGACATACTGAAAATGTTAAGGCCTTGTCAGGATGGCTGCAAGGATTTAAGAGATCATAATGGAATCACCGGAAGAACAGTTTGCAATGAGTCCGAGTCTGTGCATGAAGCCACGGTGTAACACTGGAAAGAAGATATTCTAACAGATCGCAAGAGATTATCAGCCTCAAAACGTTTACAAGTGTGATGAAACTGGCCTATTCTACCATCTCTTCCAGTTAAAACACTAGCTGAGAAGGGTGACCCATAATATGAAGGGGGTGCGGGGGAGAAGCAAGATTTTCCAAAACAGACAGCTTGGACAAACTACCTCCGTTTGCAATAGGAAAATCTCAGAATGTGAGGTGCTTCAGAGGTGTCAAAACAAAACCCACTGATTATGTACTCGAAAATCCACATGGAAAAGAATGAAGACTACGGAATGGACAATTTGTGAATGATCATGGTTATAATGGAACAATGGCTAAAGGGATTGAACATTATGATGAAAAATGATAAGAAACAGATACTGCTTATGATTTACATACATACAAAATAGCCTTTGAAAATGTTCAAGAGGAATTCTTCCCCTCAAATTACACCAGTGTTCTTCAGCCACTTGACCTGGTTATCATTGTGAACTTCAAAGTGCACTACAAGAAAATGTTGGTACAATGTTCAGCAACACCCACAGCTGCAGGAAACGAACATTTCTCCATTGATGCACTCCAGGCCATGCAGTTTGTTTTGGCTGCCTGGGAGCACGTGTCATCCTCCACAATCAAAAACTGCTTCTATAAAGCTGGTCTTTTACAAGAAGATACTGAAGATGTGCCTGGCAGTGAGCCACTAGATTTACCAGAGGGGAGGTTAATTTTGATATCTTGTAAGAATCAGACAGCCATTTTCTGGCACATTGCAACTCAGCTCACTTGTGTACCACAGAGAGGTACTGATCTTGGGTAAAACCATAGCCAGGAATATCTTGGGAAGTTTTTTTTTTTTTACAAGTTGCTTAACGTCGCGCCGACACAGAGAGGTCTTATGGTGACGATGGGACAGGAAAGGGCTAGGAGTGGGAGGGAAGCGGCCGTGGCCTTAGTTAAGGTACAGCCCCAGCATTTGCCTGGTGTGAAAATGGGAAAGCACGGAAAACCATCTTCAGGGCTGCCGACAGTGGGGTTCGAACCCACTATCTCCCGAATATTGGATAATGGTCGCACTTCAACAACTGCAGCTATCGAGCTTGGTATACCCCGGGAAGCACACTCAAGTGTGTGTGCACTCAGATAAAAACCCATTACAAAAAGGTGAAGACTACATGGAACAGACGAATCAATAATTGCTCCAAACAAGAACTAATGTAGAAAAGGAAGAGGACAGAAATAGAACAAAATAAATCATTGTTAATATTGATGCATTCACAGCCCATACTTGAAGAAATGATACAGTCTTCTAGGCTTATGCCGTGTCAAGAAAACACGGTGAAATTCTTTACATTTTGCAGAGAACTTTGCTCAGTGTCTTCAGAAGAAAATCTTGACTGTTCATGAGGAAGATCTTTTTTTGCTAGTTGTTTTACGTCGCACCGACACAGATAGGTCTTACGGCGATGATGGGACAGGAAAGGGCTAGGAGTGGGAAGGAAGCGGCCGTGGCCTTAATTAAGGTACAGCCCCAGCATTTGCCTGGTGTGAAAATGGGAAACCACGGAAAACCATTTTCAGGGCTGTCGACAGTGGGGTTCGAACCTACTATCTCCCGAATACTGGATACTGGCCGCACTTAAGCGACTGCAGCTATCGAGGTCGGTGAGGAAGATCTCTCCAATAATTTTCTTCTAAGATGCGGAACGAAATTCTCTGCGAATCTCAAGGAATTTCACCTTTTTTTCGTGACATGGTACAAGCCCAAAAGCTTATATATGTCTACAAAATAAATCATTGCTTAATGTAAGAGGAAATCATGGGACTGCAATAAAGAATCTTAGAAAGAGGGAAAATGGAAATTAGTATTTTGGGTAATCAGAAGAATTCACTGTAGATCCTAGGGCATAGTTTCTCAACTTTTCAAACCCAAGGACCATTAAAATGTCTGAAATTATTCCAAGAAAAAGTAATCCAAATGGGCAACTTTTTTTAAAAATATATTTGTTTTAATTTTAGATATGTGAATATTCTTAATATTTGGGACATATTGTAGGCTAACAATGTAACATAATGAATATAAAAACATGTTCTAAATTCCTAAAGAAACACAGTTATTGAATTGGTAGCAGATCATCGAAACTGAAACTAAAACTGGAACAGACTTTTAGTATTTATTTACCAAATTAATAACGTAATTAGGTTATAACTCACTTTTAACGAGATGGTTGAGCATATCACCTCTGGATCTCTGGCTCCAAAAATATTCACCGGTGTCCACTGCGGCACTCAACGTGTTAAAACAGTTTTCAAAAATACATTAAAACTGGAATTAACTCACGGTGCACACAGAGCGAGTTGGCAATGCAGTTTGGATCACATAGCTGTGAGCTTGCATTTGGGAGAGAGTGGGTTCGAATCCCACTGTTGGAAGGCCTGAAGATGGTTTTCCGTAGTTTCCCATTTTCATGCCTGGTTGTACCTGAAACAAGGCCACGGCCAATTCCTTTCCGACCAGGCGAGTTTGCTGTGCGGTTAGGGGCACGCAGGTGTGAGCTTGTATCAGGGAGATAGTGGGTTCAAACCCCATTGTCGGCAGCCCTGAAGATGGTTTTCCGTGGTTTGCCATTTTCACATCAGCCAAATGTATCAGGCTGTACCTTGATTAAGGCCACGGCCCCTTCCTTCCCATTCCTAACCCTTTCCTATCCCATCATTGCCATGGTGACAAAGCAAGTTGTAAAAAAAAAAAATTCCTTCCCACTCCGAGTCCTTATCTGTCCCATCATTGTCATAAGACCTGTCTGTGTCAGTGCAACGTAAAGCAAATTGTAAAAAAAACTTACGACATACTTTGTTCAACTATAATTTAACCCTTCTAAAAATCTACTGAGCTTTGACTGATAGGAAATCTAACAATGTGTTGTTTGAGTCATCAGTCCATAGACTGGTTTGATGCAGCCCTCCATGCCACCCTATCCTGTGCTAACCTTTTTCATTTCTACATAACTGCTGCATCCTACATCTGCTATAAACTGCTTGTTACATTCACACCTTGGTCTACCCCTACCGGTCTTACCCCCTATAATTCCCTTGAAAACCAACTACAAAAGTCCTGGGTGTCTTAAGTTGTGTTCTATAATTCTATCTCTTTTTCTCGTCAAATTTAGCCACAACGATCTCCTCTCACAAATTCGATTCAGTATCTCTTCATTCGTGATTCGATCTATCCATCTCACCTTCAGCATTCTTCTGCAATACCAAATTTCAAAAGCATCTATTCCCTTTCTTTCTGAGCGAGTTATCATCCATGCTTCACTTCCATACAATGCCATGCTCCAAACAAAAGTCTTCAAAAACATTTTTCTAATTCCTATATCTATGTTCGAAGTGAGCACATTTCTTTTCTTAAAAAAGGCCTATGCTCTGCTTCCTCAGAAGAATTCTCGACTGTCCACGAGAAAGGCTTCTTAAACAATGACACTTTAGAATTTGGAACGTTATAATAGAAGTAGAAGTGGAAATGGTACGTTCATTCACCACCAGATGGCCCATAGGACGTGGCACAACGCTAGCGTTCGAAGCGGAAGCTGACCGAACCATCACAAGCAGACTAAGCGGTTCACATAGCGTGTTTGCGTAACATGACAGGTGTAAGACATAGACATAAGCCTGGAATGAAACATCTGGCGACGAGGAACGTACGAATTTGGAAAACACCAAGACGAAATAACAATAGTGAAGAGGCAGTGAACGGAACTACCTACGTAAATTCTTAATGGCTGACAACCGGGTATTACTTAATTGATACCTGGTATTACCCCACATCCAAATGCGGAGATCATCCATGGGCATTAAATAGAAAATCCTTCACCACGCGAGTTAAACATGTCCTCGGACACTCCCAGCACTAAAAGCCATATGATAAACAAACAAACAAACAAACAAACAAACAAACAAACAAATAACCAGACAGATAACAGGAATATTTTGAATTTTTTTTTAAATATAAAAGGAAATCTATCTTTTGAAATCAAGAACATCGTAATTCATGGGGACAAGAACAATAATGGCAGAGAAATTACAGTAAAGGAAGTGGAAAGGATGGTAAAAAAAACCACAGTGTCATAAAGCAGAAGGAATAGATGAAATCTGATTGTAAATGGTCAAATACAGCGACATTGCAGGGATGAAATGGCTTCAGAGATTAGCATGGAATTTGAATAAGGTTCTTTCTGATTGGACAAAAGCAGTAATTGTACCAAACTATAAGTGAACAACAGCTATCAGGGTATTTGCTTGGTCAATATACCACGCAAGGTAACGAAAGGCATTTTAGGGAAGAGGATGCTTTTCAATGAGGGACAGTAAGCTGGATGAATACCAGTGCGTTTTCAGACCAGATTCTTTCAGTATGCAGTAACAGAAAAATGTTAGGGGAGGGGAATAAACTGTTACACTTATGTAAAGCTAGAAAAGGCATATGACAGAGTACCAAAGGAAAAGATGTTGGCCTTTTTGAGGTATTAGGAGATCATAGTCATTTTATAGTGGGCAATCAACGGCATTTATGTTTACTATCAGGCTGCAGTGAGAATTGACAGTAGAATGAGTTGTTGGTTCTAAGTAGTTTCAGGCGTTAGACAAGGCTGTAAATTTTCACCTTTTAGTTCATAGTTAATATGGAGCATTTATTTAAAAAGATTCACTTGGGTAGAAATTTGGTAAGCAGTTTGGCCTATGCCCCATGACCTGGTCTTAACATAAGAATGTGTTGAAAGGTTGCAATCTCATAATATCTAGGAGCTTAAAAAGAGTTCATGTGAGTATAATGTGAACCTTAGAATTTCCAAAGCTAAACTGATGTCAGATGCGAAGAGACCTAAAAGGACTGAATGCCCAGTGGGGAATACAAAACTAGAACAGGTGGATCATTTCAAGTATTTGGGATGAGTATCCTCCCCGGGCAGACAGACAGGATGGATGTTATTCATTTTTTACATATTTCTGTTTTCTTTCTTTCTTTCTTTCTTTCTTTCTTTCTTTCTTTCTTTTTCTTTGTAGACTGGTTGCATCTAAAGTAATGGACTTCTCATTATTCGATCTGGCCTTGAGAAATGTACAGAGTTGATGAACTAATTCATATATTTTCACAATACTGGTTTTCTTCTCACTTCTCTCAACTTCATCAACAAGGATTCTCTTTCCACCAAGCAAGTGGCTGTACGGTTTGGGTCACGTAGCTATCAGCTTACATTAGGGAGACAGTGGGTTTGAACCCCACTGTCGGCAGCCCTGAAGATGTTTTTCCGTGTTTTCCCATTTTCACACCTGGCAAATGCTAGGGCTCTACCTTAATTAAGACCATGGTCGCTTCCTTCCCACTCCTAGGCCTTTCCAATCACATCGTCGACATAAGACCTATCTGTGTCGGTGAGACGTGAAGCAGATTTGAAAAAAAAATCTTCCTTCCTTCTAGTGAAAACTATTTCTATGCATCTTTCTCTTCACAGTTCATATTTACAACCAAAACAAAAGCAAGAAAAAAAATATTTATAAAGAATACACATTATTCCAGAGATTGAAGAAAATCAATATTAACATCTGACTTCTTGGTTGAATGGTCAAAGTCTAGTCTCTGGTTTAGAGAGCCCCATGTTTGATTCTTGGCCGGGTTGGTTATTTTAATCTTACTGTTAATTCCCCTGCTGCTCCCAACATCCCTGCAACACATACACCACACACAACATTATCCTCCACCATAATAACCCACAGTTTTCTACACAGAGCAGATGCCGTCTACCCTCATAGGAGAGTCTATTTTACAAGAACTGCACCAGGCTAGCAATAGTCAAACAATATTATCATTATACATTTTACTTTGTTAAAGTGTCATTTTCATTCTAAAACATATAAAATGCAGGTAAAACAGCAGGGACCAAAAAATAAGTTCATTGAGCCAGAAATTCTGCTACCTAGGCATTAGATATAACAACATTTCACTGTACACAAAAAATAATTAATCCATCCCTCATATTGGAATCTTCTTCTTCTTCCTCGTCTTCTTCTTCTTCTCCCTCTTCTTCTACTGCTTTTCCCACACCTTGGTGGGCACGTGAGGTGTGAACTGTGGATATGTTTTATGGCCAGATGCCCTTCCTGATGCCAACCCTACACGAAGAGATTAATTCACCATTGTATTTCTTGTGGTCACTGGTAGTGTGGTGTGTTGTGTGTATATGAAGAGGTGTGTACTGAGACAAACACAAATACCCAGTCCCCGAGCCAGAAAAATTAATCAGGCACGGCTAAAATCACCAACCAGTTGGAAATCGAAAACAGGATCCTCTGTACTGAAGGCACCAACACTAACCATTCAGCCAAAGAGCTGGATGTTGTTATGCTATAATTCCTATTTGCTAATATGTAAATTCTTTACTATGAAGATGCTTAAAGGATGTAAACTATCCTAATCCTAGCTGACAAGTTCTCTGTCACCATACTAGAGACCTGCACTTCAACAATTAATGGCTCAAGTATAGTCATGGAGCTTGATTTGTTTTTTGTTTTCTTACAATGTATTTCACTCTGCCATTGTATTTTTCTTCAATGATGTACACATACTAATACAATTTCTGGACCAAATATTATTTCCAATAAACAATGCCTCACACACCAGAGTATGTACTTCAGTATGCCTCCACTTCTGAGTAGCTAACTGTTGTCTCATTACTTAAAACTATGTCTGATGAAATATTAAATGCGAGGAACATACAATACCACGAGCTCATTCTCTTTTGAGCGACTATATGCTGTTTTCCACTTAAACACTCATCATTTACAGGAAAAGTGTAAGATAAAAAGGGATGATAAGTAACTGTTCATCTGTTTACAAGAAATAATATCCCAGTTTTTAATTCTCAATTAAAATATCTACAGTTTAGACCCATACCAAAATTCCATACATATCACTAAAAATATTCAGGATATTGGGTCAATAACTGTGCCTTTTTTGTATCTTAATAATCACGTGCCTACCATAGCTCAATCAACTTTAGAATATGGAGAAAATATTGAAGGAAGTTGTTAGCATGTGTCCATTTTCATTCAGTATGATATACAATAAGGCACATTTTAATAGTTATTTATAGAATTAGACATCATCTATATCATCTGATTTGGGCCAATGACCTTAGATGTTAGGCCCCTTTAAGCAACAAGCATCATCATATCATCTGATCTGGGAAGAACAGAAGTGGACACCAACTTCTCTTATGACCTTATCTAATTATTATTCATTTTACTACATTTCCATAATGGCAATAAACACTACAAAATTCTGAAAGTAATCACTAATCATTAAAAATAGGTACACAAAGTACCTCACATTACTATGATGAATCTTACTCATGGCATTAAGAACTCAAGGCAGAGGCTCATATATGTCTCCCCACCCTTTGCTCGGGTGCCAAGAGTAACAAGATCCTTATATTCCTTTATTTAATATCATTGTTGATTTACTGTTTTCACAGAGGTAAAGTTGCACAAGACAGACTCACCCACCCTCTGCTCAGGCACCAAGAGTAAGCAAGATCCTTCATTTTCTTTATTAGGTGTCATGGTTGATTTACAGTTATCTCAGAGGTACAGTTGCAGAGGACAGCCATTCCCTTACATGTGAAAGTGCTCCACACAGTACTTTCTTTGCTGCTAATAAGAAGGGAAGTCAGAATCATTAGACATCATCTATATCATCTGATTTGGGCCAATGGCCTTAGATGTTAGGTCCCTTTAAGCAACAAGCATCATCATATCATCTGATCTGGGAAGAACAGAAGTGGACACCAACTTCTCTTATGACCTTATCTAATTATTATTCATTTTACTACATTTCCATAATGGCAATAAACACTACAAAATTCTGAAAGTAATCACTAATCATTAAAAATAGGTACACAAAGTACCTCACATTACTATGATGAATCTTACTCATGGCATTAAGAACTCAAGGCAGAGGCTCATGTATGTCTCCCCACCCTTTGCTCGGGTGCCAAGAGTAGTAAGATCCTTATATTCCTTTATTTAATATCATTGTTGATTTACTGTTTTCACAGAGGTAAAGTTGCACAGGACAGACTCACCCACCCTCTGCTCAGGCACCAAGAGTAAGCAAGATCCTTCATTTTCTTTATTAGGTGTCATGGTTGATTTACAGTTATCACAGAGGTACAGTTGCAGAGGACAGCCATTCCCTTACATATGAAAGTGCTCCACACGGTAATTTCTTTGCTGCTAATAAGTAGGGAAGTCAGAATCATTCTGTATAGTTATATTAATTTTTTAAAATGCTATTTGTTTGGGGCGTCGACCTATAGAGATCTTTTGCCCCTATTATATTACTGTAATTACTATGTAATAGGCGTTTTCCTTCAAGAATTATAGTGATTTTTTTTTCCTTTTTTCAGCTTTCTTATTCTATTACGTGTATACATCACATCTGAGCCTCCAATCTACTGTCAACAAAATATTATGTGTACTCGAGTTTGGAGGTTGTTAATGAAATAACCAATAGGCCAACAGAAAATCCAATAACAATCATTTTCCCAGTTCCATTTCACATTGGCTTACGCAGCTTTCAAATTTTTAATGTATATTTTAATACTTTTTTTATTGCAGGTGGAACGCAAGAAGTGCCAGTTTTTAAATGTGTTTCAACCAAGCATCAACTTTAAGACATTGTTTCTCAGAAACCTGTCATTTGATCAAATACAAATTTTAGCACAATATACAGTGGTATATTCAATATATTTTTATAAATTTCAGAATGTTAAGTATCCAAGAAAAAGTTGTTATCAATTTTGTCAGATAACTTTTTCTTGGCTTGGGGTGGTTTAAAAATTGCGTTCTTGGTCACATTGTGATCTTTATATATCCAATGGTTAAGCTGTATGACTGTGAAATACATAAATTAACTCACTTTTTTAATATCAGTTTGTATTGGGTAATATATAGAACAGTAGCTGGCCAGTGCAGCGTAAGTCATGTGACATTGCCACAATAGCACGGAACACCACACCATGCCGCACCTCACTCGGAGCTGAAAATACCGGTTAGGAGTTGCATGTACAGTAACAGATGTTTCACCATTTGCTTAAAAGTTTCTCTCCGGTATTTAATAATTACCTGTGATTTCGCTCTTTCTTGATCTGTTTACCCTCCAGAGTTGGTTTTTCCCTCGGACTCAGCAAGGGATCCCACCTCTACCACCTCAAGGGCGGTGTCCTGGAGCGTGAGACTTTGGGTCGGGGGATACAACTGGGGAGAATGACCAGTACTTCGCCTAGGCGGCCTCACCTGCCATGCTGAACAGGGGCCTTGCGGGAGATGGGAAGATTGGAAGGGATAGACAAGGAAAAGGGAAGGAAGCAGCCATGGCCTTAAGTTAGGTACCATCCAGGTATTTGCCTGGAGGAGAAGTGGGAAACCACAGAAAACCACTTCGAGGAGGCTGAGGAGAGAATCGAATCCCCCGCTACTCAGTTGACCTCCCAAGGCTGAGTGGACCCCGTTTCAGCCCTCGTATCACCTTTCAAATTTCATGTCAGAGCCAGGAATCGAACCTGGGCCTCTGGGGGTGGCAGCTAATCACACAAACCACTACACCACAGAGTCAGACTACCTGTAATTAGCATTCAAATAAATGGTATTAAGAGGTAATGAAAAACACTTCCCATCAGTTTATCTCATGAGGGGATCTCCAATGGCAGCTTTAAAAATGTTTTTTGTTTGTTTATATTTCTCTTGTTTTATAAGATTTGATTTGTGTATATCTAACTATTTACAATATCTACATTGGTTTGACTCAGCTTACAGTTCATCATTAGAAATATCACCAACAATTTCTAATTTATGTCAATCGTATTCAGAATCAGAACTTTCAAGACAGACTACAACTGGCTGGACTTGAATCTCTTCAGGAAGGTGGTCTTTTTCCCAATGTTCTTTTTTAATTTTTTTGGCATGATTTATACATTTCTTCCAGAGCTCAGGCATTAGGGAACATAAGGTTTCTTGGTATAGGTCTCTTGTCACATTTATGCTGTTTCCTTTGTCTTCAAGTATTCGCCCATATCGGTTCTGTAGTGTTCATTTCCCAGTAAGCTACTGGCAGCCAGATAAGTTCAAGAGCTTGTTTTAATTCCTTAATGATTTGTACAATTTTCCTTTGAGGTGTGCTTAAACTCAACATCAGAATTCCATTGACCCATAGGTAAAAGGGCCAGGGTGAAAATTCAAGAGGCAATGTGGTAGGTAGCAGCAGAGAGGTCACGTAAATCCTATTTCAACTCTGAGTGAGGCACGGCATAGCGTCCCACGCTATCGCGGCAATGTCTCACAACTTACCCTGCACGGATGGGCCAGCTACTGATCATTATCATTCTACTCAATACAAATGCAAACATATAAAAAAAGATGAATTATGATTGCCTCTCAAAAATACACTTGTTAAACAATATTTATGAAAATTGGTGTGTACATAGTTCTTACATAATTTACTATAATCTGGAAAAGAGTTACAACTCAAAATGACCCTTTCGAATTAAGCAAAGCAACTAATGTCAGAACATTGAAAACCGTTAGAAGCGTTTCCTGAGATGAATACATTACATTTTTGTAGTAACAACTTCGGAGGTTGTAGAGGTCAAAATAATTGATGGCAAAATATCAAAACTGCATTTTTTGAGTTGTAAACCTTTCGTTCTCAGCCATCGATATACAGATCACAACACAACCAAGAATGCAATTTTCCAAGCACTCCGAGCCCAGAAAAAATTACCTTACAAAATTGATAATTTTTTTTTCTGGAAACAGAAATCTGAAATTTATAAGCAATGTGTAAAACATTCCAATGTGTATTGTGCAAAAATTTGGATTTGATCAGATAACAGGTATCTGAGATACCATGTCAAAGCTGACGCACTATTGAAACACGTTTAAAAACACGCACATTTTGCGTTCCATCTGCAATTTAAAATATTAAAATATACATTAAAAATTCCAAACCTACATGACCTACTCTGAAACAAAACAACAAAAATTGTGTTATTTAATTTTCTGTAGGTCTATTGGTTATTTCATACATAACCACCAAACTCAAGTACAAATAATATTTTTTTGACAGTTTACTTGGCACAGATTCATACAAACAAACAAAAAATTGTGCGATATTAATTAAGGAATGCTGTATTTGATATATGACTACCGTAAAATGGCGTGTAATTCATAACTATGAATGAATACATATACATGGCTTGAACTGAAATAGATAATGTGAAAAAAGATTACAAAATCTGAGATACAGCAGGTGAACACTGAAGCATTATAAAGAAGTTAAAATATGTTCAAAGTCGTTCAAAAGATTTTTTTATTATACTCTATCTGCATACTTACACACTTCGATTATTATTGTTAAATCTTCACTACCTCCAAACCACAACAGCTGCAGCAAGAATCATACATATAAGTAAAAACATACTAAGGTCATTAATGAAAGGTATACCGGGTGAGTTGGCCGTGCGGCTAGGGGCGCGAAACTGTGAGCTTGCATCCAGGAGATACTGTAGTGGGTTCAAACCCCATTGTTGGCAGCCCTGAAGATGGTTTTCTGTGGCTTTCCATTTTCACACCAGGCAAATTCTGGGGATGTACCTTAATTAAAGCCATGGCCGCTTCTTTCCAACTCCTAGGCCTTTCCTACCCCATCGTCACTATAAGACCTATCTGTGTTTGTGCGACGTAAATCAAATAACCAAAAAAAATTAAAGGTATATTATGAAGTCCTATCTATCATTTCAACAGCAATCAGCATATCATAAACAGGATAGTGGTAGTGCATGATCCTCGCCAACAAAACAAACACCTCCATTTTGCTTTGTTTTTATGTAGTCCCAAATTTCTATTAGGCTTGGGTTGATAGTTCCGAAAAGGATCATATGGATGAAGTCAGTATGAACACCAACTTACGTTGGTCTACAAGAATTTCCATGATTACTCATAAAAGCATAGAGGCCACCAGGCTAAGGAAATAGTGCTCCTCATTATCTGACACGTGATCCCATGAGTCAGATATGAGGTTATCCAGATGGTCTAGTGTTCATGGAGCCAGTTACGGACAATTTAACATATGGCAACTTACCAGAACCAGACATTTTCAATAAGATTTTTTATGTGTGAAATGTAAGCAAGCTAATCTGTAAGTGATTTGCGGACAGGTCCTGGAAAAACTAAGTAACCCCATAAGGAAAGTGCATTCTGCAATGTTGAGATAAACATAAGCTCATCCAAGAATACACATATGAGCAATTGCATATGAATTCTGGATCCTGTATGTATGCTCCTTTAGTAGACTAACAGTCAGTTTTCTTTGGATAAAACATGCACCAAAACACAGAAACGCATTTTTCCCATGGAAAACTGCTAGATACGAAGAAAATTTATACGACTTTTTCTAACCATAGTCTTCACTTAGCATACAAAGATGATAACACACATGGTCATAGAACAGGGCTCCATAGATAACTCAAATCTGTGACATTTAATGATAGATACATAGCAATGAAGTGCAGTACTATATTTCCATTGCAAATTTTGCTGGTACACACATTTATTTGATTTCTTCACTGGACTTCATCAAAAGTATGTTGCAATGTTCATGTTCACTCTTGCATACAACCAAAGGGACCTGATGCCAAAAACGATACGTAAAATATTATATTTCAATATATATAAAGTATAGGAAATCATACTAATCACTCACCCATAGCATTACTATTGAGTAGAAAGGTCCCATGGCTATTACCATCATCTTCCATGATCAGGTAAAAAGGATGGCTCCCATACAAGTTCATCTGTAAGAGTATTAAAAATTCTTAACCTTCTCAATATATACTGTACATACAAGTACAAAGGTAATCCAAAACTTCAAAATTTATCCACTGACAAAAATCTAAAACAAATGATGAAAAAAAAATGATAGTGAAACAAAAACAATCAGTGGATCCAATTTGCAAAGCCTGAATTACTGGGATGGTGCATTATTATCTAGAGGGGTCCAAAATCCAGGTAGCGGGCCCCTCATAATGGTACTAATCAGTGGGAGGTAGAACCATGGTGTTCTTCCCATAATGGTACTAATCACAGGTAATGTAGACTCATGGTGTTTCTCTAATGGTGGTACTAATCACAGGAAATGTAGACCTATCGTATGTCGCACAAAATGGCATCACTCACAGGTAACACAAACCCATGGTGTCTCGCACATAGGGGTACTACTCACAATCGACGCAGACCCATGGTGCTCTACACACAGTGGGACTAATCACGGGCACCGGTACCCCCATGGTGTCCCTCACTAAGTGGAACTTAAAAGAAATGAAATGACGTATGGCTTTTAGTGCCGGGAGTGTCCGAGGACAAGTTCGGCTCGCCACATTTAGGTCTTTTGATTTGACTCCCGTAGGCGACCTGCACACCGTGACGAGGATGAAATGAGACATACACCCAGCCCCCGTGTCGGCGAAATTAACTAATTATGGTTAAAATTCCCGACCTTGCCGGGAATCGAACCCAGGACCCCTGTGATCAAAGGCCAGCATGCTAACCATGTAGCCATGGAGCCAGACACTAAGTGGAACTAATCACAGGCAACGTATACTCATGGTGTTGCTCACATAGTGCTACTAATCATAGGCACTGTAGACCCACGGTGTATGACTCATTAAGGTAACAACCACAGGTAATAAAAACCCATGGTATTCATCACACAATGGAACTACTCTCAGGTAACACATACCCATGGTTTTTGCACATAGTGGTACTTACCACGGGCGCCAGCCAAACCTGCCTCTTTTTTTTTTCATATAGCAGTACTAATCACAAGCAATGTAAACCCAGTAGTTTCGTGTTTCTAATGTCATCATCCCTTGGTCGCCCTCTTTAGTCGCCTCTTAAGACAGGCAGGGGATACCATGGGTGTATTCTTAATCTACGTCCCCCACCCATGGGGGTAGACTGAGAGAAAAAAGGAGGGATCCGTCACTTTGAAAAATGAAGTAACAAACGAAGAAAGGCAAGGGCCACATAGGGCGTAAAAATGAAAAACTCCCTAGGCCTCGAATTCTCTAATACCATATCAGATGTAAGCTCTATTGGTGAAAAATATCTAATTCCCTCCATGGGAATTTAGAATTTTCCATTCTCTAATACCGTCGGGCTTGGAAAAGAACAAGAGTTGACCAAGGGAGGTCAGACAGGATAGATGAAAGTGAAGAATCTGGCACAAGTAAGTGGAAGCAATGCCAGTACTCAGCTATGGGCCCCATGGTCGCCAAGCCACGCTCCCAAGGTGAGAGACCCTGGGACCCCTTTTAGTCGTCTCTTACGACAGGCAGGGGATACCATGGTGTATTATTCATCTGCGTCCCCCACCCACATGGGGTCAGGCTACAATAAATCCAGTTTCAATTGTACTAAATGACTGCCATACAAATTATTAATTAGACATTTTTTTTAAATATGCAGTAAGCATATATTAAGAAAGTCTTTTAGTTACTTCACACGTTCAACACAGCGCAATGATTACATATACACATGGATATTACTGTTATGTTCAGAAATAGTGTTGGACACATTGTCCGGCCCCATGGTGTAGGGGGCAACGCATCCACCTGTCACCCGGCGGCCCCGGGTTTGATTCCCGGCCAGTTCAGGGGTTTTTAATAGTAATGATTAATATCCCTGGCCTGGGGATTGGGTGTTTGTGACGTCCTTAATCTTCCTTTCCTCACATAAAACATTCCACACTACTGCAATTCCAATTACATGCAGGTTCATACAATATGGTGACAGTAGGGGCAAAAGATCCACACGGGTCGATGCCCCGAACAAATAGTATTACTAAAAAAAAAAGTGTTGGACACATCATGACTTGGTGCATAGGCATGGTACAACGGGTGCATGGATGGTCGACTGTATAAATAGCAGAGTGAGTGGTCGCGCTCTCCCTATAGCGCGCCGTCAGCTGTATTGTGTGGATGTGCTTACAGAAACGTTGCAAGGTCTGCAAACGATAACTTCATTTTGTATGGTGCAAAGGTAGTTTATTCTTTGATTTTGTTATCCTTCCATTTGCATTCGTTCATACGCTACTAAAGTTATAGACTTGTATTTTAGTTTGATGAATTAATTTGTTTATACCAGGTGGTTCACCAGTCCCTTGCAACTTAAATTTATGCATCCCGCCACTTCTACTATAATTCTGAAATACATCAGTCCTTCTCCCTAAATATAAATAACGAGATATAACGGGATGTGTGTTGACGGGCTAGAAGACAGCAGGAATCGTGAGCGCCACTATTAATTCATTATGAGTACCTCAAATGAACCCGTAGAATGAGCACAGATAAGAAGAACACGTACTTAACAACATAAGATGCACACACAGACAGGAGCACGTGTTTTATAGGCTGGGAACTGCGAGTTGCCTGTCAAGCCTCGCAGAAGCTCACATGCCAAGAGCGCAGTGGGATATGTGATAGTGGACAGTGCTCAAAGGTTTGAATCCCACTCAAGCATATTTCTTTTTAACAGCCAGTTGCCTGGGATGTGGTAAGGGTGCATAGTTGACGGCTTCCAAAGACTGATTTGTTTATTTGGTCCTGTAAATGGCAGTATAAATCGTGGCATATGAAAATACAGTGTTGCAATGATAACTATCACACCAAGCTGAGATTTAGACTGAAGACTCATGCTCGCCAGGTCGAACATGTGCAGGTAGAGAACTATGCGCACGCCTCCCATGCTGCAGCTGCCGTAGCGCAGAGAACAAACACCGTGCATTTGGTCTGAGTTTGTATGAGGGACCCTGTATATGTCAACATATGGTAGCAGGTAGGGACCCACTTCGGAGGCAGCCCTAGCCAGAGAGTGGTGCCCCTGCCTATATGAGTTCTAGAGCACACTGACCCGATGAGTAACATCTGGTAAGGGTCTCAGCTCAGGGTTACAAGTGAAAACTTCAACGGTATCTGCGGCGGAAAAAGTGGACTTTGGTATGGTGGAGATGGCAGAAGAGGCAGCTTTGGACTCGGGGATAAATACGAGTACAATCTAAAGATGCCAATGGCTTCGGGCAGCTGAGTATCTTTACGAGAACTGATGGTCCCTTGGTGGAGGTAATACCAGAAAAATCAATCTAGCGGCGTCTGCAATCCATGTTATGGGCGGCTGCAAAAGGTGCCTGTTTCCCCATGTAAGGGGCAGCCAAAGAAAATCTTGGTAGTAGATATAAAATGCCTTTGGGTGTGGCGAGCCCATAGTACTAATAGCCTATAAAACGACTGAGAGTAAATCGAGGCCTCGGAAATGGTTAGGATGTCCCACAAAATCAACGTACAGTTCTTGGTTTCCTTATCCTGGGGGAACTGTGAAAAGTGGGCAACCAGCAATGAAGATGCCAACCATAACTGTCTTGACCGTTGATGATAAGACAGAAGAACTAATAAAATACATGAAAAAGAAGAACACTGCATTGTTGGGATTGAGTGAAACCAAGTGGAAAGGAAAAGGAGAGAAGAGCTTGAGGAAGGGGGTTCCAGTTGTTCTGGAGTGGAGGTGCAATCTGCATTTATAGATTAGGTTTTATTATGAGGTAAGTCCTGGTACAGTACATAGAGAAGGTTTACCAGGTAAATGACAGAATCATGAAAATCAGACTTGACTTGGAGAGTGGAGTGCAAGATTTTATCCTAGTATATGCACCTCAGACATGTAATGTCAAAGAGAGTCTAGAGGAGTTCTTAGAGGAACTAGAGAGGTGCATCGAAGATAAAAAATTGGTGATAATGGAAGACATGAATGCCCACATAGGAACAGAGAGGCAAGGTAAAGAATAAATAATTGGTCCTTTCAGTTACAGAAATAAAAATGCAGAAGCAGACTACTACTAGATTTTTGTGAAAGGAATGAATTAATAGTAGGCAATACTCCTTCAGAAAGAAGAACAGTCAAAAAAACAACTAGCTATGGGTGGGGATAAAGGAGAACAAAAACAAGGAATGATCTGATTTTAGTTGAGAGTGAAACAAAGACAATTGGAAGATGTGACAGCTATGCCAGGAGAAGATTTTGAAGGAGACCATAAAATTGTAGTAGCTAAATTAAGACTTGGTAAAATAGTGAAATTAAGAGAGATAAGGGAAAGAAATATAAAGGTATGAAAACTGAAGGAAAAGGTAGCACAAGAGAAGTTCCAGGAAGAACTGAAAAAACAAATTCCTAAAGGAGAGGTTAGCAGTGTTGAAGATGAACTGGCTAAGTTCAAACAAGGAATGTTGAAATATGCAGAAGATACATGTGGTAGAGTGCTTCTTTCTGAAGCAGTATTGCCTACTATTCCACCCTGGTTAAATAACAAAGTAAGGGATGCAGTGAAAGAAAAACAAAAAGCATGGAGGAGCTGGATAGGAGGCAGAAATATGGAGAGTAGGCAAAAGTATCATGAAGCAAAGAAGGCATGTGAGAAGAGTGTACAGAAAGAGAAACAGAAGTGCTGGAAAAACTTCACAGAAACCTTATGAGAGGATGTTGAAGGAAGTAAGGAAGTATTGAATGGATTGGTAAAAAGCAAGGTATAAAGGAGAGAAGACACAAAATTTGTAACAACAGATACAGGACAAATTTTTCCACAAAGAGAGAATATTCTCCAGTGAAAGTGGGGGAGTATCTTGCTAAATTGCTTAATATCAAATTCAAAGAACTGGAGGAAGAGGAGGAAAATGAAGAAATGCTGGAAGCAAACCAAAATGAAAATATAACAATGTTGGATATAAAATATGATGAAAAGTTGCAAAGCATCAAGTGTTGATGAGGTGGCTACAAAGATGATAAAGGCAGCAGGACCAGTAGGGTTACATTGGGATTATTTTGAGTGATATGAAAGAAAAAAGTAGTACCGGAAGATTAGAGGAAGGGTCTTACGATCCTAGGAGTCAAGAAGGGTGATAAGAAAAATTGCATCAACTAAGGGGAATCATCCTCATTTCACATGTAGCAAAGATCTTGGAGATGATATTAGAGGGATGACTGAGGATGAAAGTAAGAAAGGAAATGGAGGAACATCAATATTGATTAGGAAGAGATAGATCAACTTTTGGTCTAATTTCTGCATAAAGGAACATGGAGAAAAGATGGGAGTTCAGGAAGGATTTAGCGATGACATTTGCAGATATTAAGAAGGCACATGTCAATGTATCACGGCGACTGGTCTGGGATGCATTGATAAAAAAGAAGGTAGGGAGAACAGAAGTACAAATAATCAAAGCCATGTATGGAAAGTGTGTAAGTAGTGTAAAGACTAAGGTAGGACAAACAAACTGGTTCAATGTACAAACAGGACTTCGAAAAGGAAGAGTATTATGCCCTCTTCTACTCTTCAACACAGTCATGGATGAAATCCACAAGGGTGTACAACGACAAAAAAAGGGAAGCAAAGAGACAAAGGCTTTAGTCCTTTTTAGCCAACATAGTAATATGGAGAGAAAATGAAATGAAAGTACAAGAACAAGTTACTGTATGGAATCAGGAGATAGAGGAATATGGAATGAAAATAAGCCTGGAGAAGAATAAGACAGTAGTGATGATGAGAGGTAATAGAGAGGGAAGAGGGAATACTGAAGTATAGTCAAATAGGGCAATGTCGGACAGAGGGGTGGTTTTGAACAATATGGTAGATTTGTCTTTCTTGTTGCACAGCAATGAGTCGCTCGCTGTTTTGCAGTTCTGAGCGCATTTTAGTTTGAATTTGAGGTTATGTTTCCCGTGTTCCTCGCTTCTTATTATGAGTCAACTTCATTCCTTGGAAGTCCACTGGCATTGTTGAAAGTTCACGTATTATGCTTAAGTGGATACTTTTGATTGTCACGACCGGAAGGAATGCATTATAACTACAGTTCTTACTGAGATCAACTGACTGAAGTGTTCAAAAACGATTGCTGTGGAATTTTGGTATGATTTAAAAAAAAGTAGCATTTTACACACTTTTACTGAAAATTGAGATCAGTCTGGGTGATTTTGGACAACATCTAGAAATTATCAGAGGCAGAAAAGAGCTATTTTAAGATGTGATGACAAACCAAAACTATTAGAGAAAGCCGTACATGAGATTAAGTGGCAAGTTGTATTACAGGAAAGCATCTGATTTGTATGTTACACCTAGGTCCACCCTACAAAATAAAGTACAGAAAGTACATCTGAAAAAATTGGGAGGACAACCAGTGCTAAATGAGGAAGAAGAGGAAATGCGGAAACAGAGTGTTATCAATCAATCGCTACTGATCTGCATTCAGGGCAGTTGCCCAGGTGGCAGATTCCCTATCTGCTGTTTTCCTAGCCTTTTCTAAAATATCTGCGCAGAATTTGGAAATTTATTGAGCATCTCCCTTGATTAGTTATTCCACTTTCTAACTCCCTTCCTATAAACGAATATTTGCCCAAATTTGTCCTCTTGAATTCCAGCTTTATCTTCATATTGTGATCTTTTACCACTCAAACTTATTCGTCTACTAATGTCATCCCACGCCATCTCTCCACTGACAGCTCAGAACATCCTACTTATGATATAGATAATGATTCCTATACGGAGCATGAAATATTTGTCCTGAATGAGTAAATTTATAATACCAATATAATGGTCTGTTATTGGACATTATAAATTTTCCAGCTAACTCATTCTTTGTTGCCTGCGTTTTGCCCCCATGTGCTAAGTTGGGCTCATCAGTTGGTACTTAGCACACCCACCAAGACGCATGGCTAGTGCATACCGTGGACACCACTGCATAGGCTACTAGGGGAGGGGGGTGAAAAGGGGGTAGAATTGTTCAAATGAGTATATCTATATTTACAGATGTAAAAATTGGTATTTGGAATCTCCTTTAAAAATAAAGAAATACATATTTTTTGTTTTCGGAAAATCCCACTAAGGGGGATGAAAAATGGTGAGAAAGGGGTTGAATACCTTTTATGAGGATTTTTTTTAATGCTATTTGTTCGGCGCATCGACCTAGAAAGATCTTTTTTTTTTTTTTGCTTTACATTGCACCGACACAGATAGGTCTTATGGCGACAATGGGACAGGAAAGGTCTAGGACTGGGAAGGAAGCAGACGTGGCCTTAATTAAGGTACAGCCCCAGCATTTGCCTGGTGTGAAAATGGGAAACCATCGAAAACCATCTTCAGGGCTGCCGACAGTGGGGTTCAAACCCACTATCTCCCGGATACGAGCTCACAGCTGCGCGTCTCTAACCACACGGCCAACTCGCCTGGTAGAAAGATCTTTTGCCCCTACTTGCACCATATGTGAGGAACCTGCGTGTATTTTGTAAATGGCGGAAGTGTAAAGTGTTGAATATGAGGAAAGGAATGTTAAGGATGACACAAACACCCAGTCCCCAGGCCAGGGATATTAATCATTTACAATTAAAAACCCCTGACCTGGCCAGGAATCGAACCAGGGGCCGACAGGCGGACGCATTGCCCCCTAAACCGTGGGGCCTGGCTTTTATGAGGATACTTATATTTCAAAAACTGAAGATGTTACAGACATGAAAATTGGTATTTAGAATCTCCTTTTAAAACAAAGAAACACGTATATTTTGTTTCTGGAAAATCCAAATAATGGGACTGAACAGGAGTGACAAAGGAGGTGAATTTTTAAAAAGACTATACGTACAGTATATATCAGAAACGCAACGTGTTATGGACGTGAAAAATGGTATTTGGAATCTCCTGTAAAGGTAAAAAAACACAGATAATTTGTTTTTGGAAAATCCACTTAAGGGGGACTGAAAAAGGGGTTAATTTAAAAAACATATCTACAGTATTTCTCAAAAACTTAACATGTTACAAAATGAAGTTTGGTATTTTTAATCTCTTTTAAAAATAAACAAACATGTATCTTATACATTACATACATACATTATCATTATAGACTGTTATGCCTTTCAGCGATCAGTCTGCAAGCCTCTGAGAATTTACTAAACATCGCCACAATCCTCGATTTGCAACTAGTGTTGTGGCCTCATTTAGTTCTATACCTCTTATCTTTAAATCGTTAGAAACCGAGTCTAACCATCGGCGTCTTGGCCTCCCTCTACTTCTCTTACCCTCCATAACAGAGTCCATTATTCTCCTAGGTAACCTATCCTCCTCCATTCGCCTCACATGACCCCACCACCAAAGCCGGTTTATGCGTACAGCTTCATCCATCGAGTTCATTCCTAAATTAGCCTTTATCTCCTCATTCCGAGTACCCTCCTGCCATTGTTCCCACCTGTTTGTACCAGCAATCATTCTCGCTACTTTCATGTCTGTTACTTCTAACTTATGAATAAGATATCCTGAGTCCACCCAGCTTTCACTCCTGTAAAGCAAAGTTGGTCTGATTTCTTTTTTTTTTTTTTTTTTTTTTTTTTTTTTTTTTGCTATGGGCTTTACGTCGCACCGACACAGATAGGTCTTATGGCGACGATGGGAGGGGGAAAGGCCTAGGAGTTGGAAGGAAGCGGCCGTGGCCTTAATTAAGGTACAGCCCCAGCATTTGCCTGGTGTGAAAATGGGAAACCACGGAAAACCATCTTCAGGGCTGCCATTAGTGGGATTCGAACCTACTATCTCCCGGATGCAAAAGTTGGTCTGAAAACAGACCGATGTAAAGATAGTTTCGTCTGGGAGCTGACATTCTTCTTACAGAATACTGCTGATCGCAACTGTGAGCTCACTGCATTTGCTTTACTACACCTTGATACAATCTCTCTTACTATATTACCATCCTGGGAGAACACACAACCTAAATACTTGAAATTATCGACCTGTTCTAGCTTTGTGTCACCAATCTGACATTCGATTCTGTTGAATTTCTTACCTACTGACATCAATTTAGTCTTCGAGAGGCTAATTTTCATACCATACTCATTGCACCTATTTTCAAGTTCCAAGATATTAGACTGCAGACTTTCGGCACAGTCTGCCATTAAGACCAAGTCGTCAGCATAGGCCAAACTGCTTACTACATTTCCACCTAACTGAATCCCTCCCTGCCATTTTATACCTTTCAGCAGATGATCCATGTAAACTACAAGCAGCAAAGGTGAAAGATTACAGCTTTGTCTAACTCCTGTAAGTACCCTGAACCAAGAACTCATTTTACCATCAATTCTCACTAAAGCCCAATTGTCAACATAAATGCCTTTGATTGATTTTAATAATCTACCTTTAATTCCATAGTCCCCCAGTATGGCGAACATCTTTTCCCTCGGTACCCTGTCATATGCTTTCTCTAGATCTACGAAACATAAACACAACTGCCTATTCCTCTCGTAGCATTTTTCAATTACCTGGTGCATACTGAAAATCTGATCCTGACAGCCTCTCTGTGGTCTGAAACCACACTGGTTCTCATCCAACTTCCTCTCAACGACTGATCGCACCCTCACTTCCAGGATGCCAGTGAATACTTTGCCTGGTATACTAATCAATGAGATACCTCGATAGTTGTTGCAATCCTTCCTGTTCCCTTGCTTATAGATAGGTGCAATTACTGCTTTTGTCCAATCTGAAGGTACCTTACTAACACTCCACGCTAATTTTACTACTCTATGAAGCCATTTCATCCCTGCCTTCCCACTGTACTTCACCATTTCAGGTCTAATTTCATCTATTCCTGCTGCCTTATGACAATGGAGTTTATTTACTATCCTTTCCACTTCCTCAGGCATAATTTCACCAACATCGTTTTCCTCCTCCCCATGAGCATGGCTGTTTGCATCACCACCATGATGATTTCTTTTTACATTGAGAAGATGTTCAAAATATTCCCTCCACCTCTCCAGTGATTCCCTGGGATCAATTATGAGTTCACTTGAATTACTCAAAACACTGTTCATTTTCTTTTTCCCTCCCTTTCTAAGATTCTTTATTACTGTCCAGAAAATTTTCCCTGCTGCTTGACCTAGCCTTTCCAGGTTATTACCAAAATCTTCCCATGACTTTGTTTTGGATTCAACAACTATTTGTTTCGCTCTGTTTCTTTCATCTAAGTATCAATCCCTGTCTGCCTTGGCCCTTGTTTGGAGCCAATTCTGATAAGCCTTCTTTTTACGTTTACAGGCTGCTCTCACTTCATCATTCCACCAAGATGTTCGCCTCTTCCTATCTTTACACACAGTTGTTCCTAGGCATTCCCTTGCTGTTTCTATTACAGCATCCCTGTATGCCACCCATTCACTTTCTATATCCTGAACCTGCTTACTGTCTACTGTTCGAAACTTCTCACTAATCATATCCATGTACTTCTGTCTAATTTCCTCGTCCTGGAGATTTTCTACCCTTATTCGTTTGCAGACAGATTTCACTTTCTCTACCCTAGGCCTAGAGATACTTAGTTGACTACAGATCAGATAGTGGTCTGTATCATCGAAAAATCTGCAAAAAACTCTTACATTCCTAACAGATTTCCTGAATTCAAAGTCTGTTAAGATATAGTCTATTATGGATCTGGTACTCCTAGCCTCCCATGTGTAGCAGTGAATAGCCTTATGCTTTAAGAATGTATTCGTAACAGCCAAACCCATACTAGCACAGAAGTCCAGCAAACGCTTCCCATTCCCATTAGCTTCCATATCTTCCCCACATTTACCAATCACCCTTTCGTATCCTTCAGTTCTATTCCCAACTCTCGCATTGAAATCGCCCATTAGCACTATTCTATCTTTGCTGTTGACCCTGACCACGATGTCACTCAATGCTTCATAAAACTTGTCAACTTCATCCTCATCTGCACCCTCACATGGTGAATACACGGACACAATTCTTGTCCTAATTCCTCCCACTGACAAATCTACCCACATCATTCACTCATTTACGTGCCTAACAGAAACTATGTTCCGTGCAATGGTATTCCTGATAAAGAGCCCTTCCCTTTCTAACACCAGTCAAGTACACTTTATAATCTCCTATCTCTTCCTCATTATCTCCCCTTACCCGAATATCACTTACTCCTAGCACATCCAGATGCATCCTCTTTGCTGACTCAGCCAGTTCTACTTTCTTTCTTCCATAAGCCCCATTAATATTGATAGCTCCCCATCGAATTCCATTTCGTTCGCCAAGTTGTTTCCAAGGAGTCCCTCGCCTGTCAAATGGGAGTAGGACTCCATTACTCCCATAGGTCCGAGGCTTGCTTAAAGTGTTCTGAGCTCGGTAAATTCATGAAGCAGGATGCTGCCCTACTTGCACATAGTCCAAGTGAGGATCTCTCCTCTAACGGGTTATGGACCACTGGTGAATTTTATAGTCCTAGCCGCCTGAGCACAAGGAGGGCCACGACTCAGAATATGTCCGAGATGCCCACTCCCATTCCATAGCAACTGGTATCCCGGCTCTCAGGACCACTTACTAGGCCACTCAGCCATTGCCCATGGTTCACGAACTAAGTGGGGAGGGGAGGGCGTAAAAGGATTGAAAAGGGGGTTGAATTCTTTTTGTTAGGATACTGTATCTAAACTGAATATGTTACAGATGTGAAAATTGGTATTTAGAGTCTCCTTTAAAATTAAGAAACACTTTTTTTTTCTTTTCGTAAACCCACTTATGGGGCTGAAAAGAATTGAAAAAGTGGTTGAAATTTTAAAATGAGTACCGGTATATTTACAGTATACCATATGTCAAAAACTTAACATGTTACACACAAAAATATTTAGTATATGGAAAGTCCTTAAAATATACAGAAACATGTACGTTTGGTTTACGGAAAAGGCACTTTACCAGGGTGAAAAGAAGTGAAAAAGATTGTTGAATTATTTTTTATGTGGATACTTCTATCTCAAGAATTGAAATTGTTACAGACGTGAAAACTGGTATTTGGAGTCTCCTTTAAAAATAAAGAAAAATGCATTTTTTGTTTTTGGTAAAACCACTGAGGTGAGGGTAGGGCTGGAGGAAGTACTGATAAATGGGTTGAATTCTTTTTACGGGGATACTTATATCTCAAAAATTGAAGATGGTACAGATGGAGAAATTGGTATTTGCAATCTCCTTTCAAAAATAAACTCTTTTTTCCCCCTAGTTGATTGAAGACTGTTTCTCACATGTACAGTTCTATGTCGCATGGTTATCTTAGCCCTCAAAGGCCCCCTCGTGTGTGCTTCTACAATTGTAGGGGGCTAACCCTGGTTACCCTCTTCAATTGAAGATCCTCTTCGCGGTGAGGGGGACTAGTAGCTCCTTTCTTGCGATGCCGAATGGAGCCCTATTGGGTAACCATTCGGCATACAAGGAGGAGGAAGCTAAAGCACCGCCCAACCCTAAGGTGTAACGCGACCCGTGCCGATGGGGTGCATGGCACATGGGAGATGTGTCTTGAACGGAGCCTTCGAGATACTTGGCGACCTCTCGAAGTAAGTAGCCTTACCCAGGTATGCGGGGCTCTGCCTGGGCGGACATATATTTCCCTAGCTACTCGTGGGACCTACATGAGTTCCGTAGCCACCCATAAACCGGAGAGCTCTTCTGGGGCCTCCGAGAGAAATACCAGCACAACAACAACAACCGAAGGGGACTCTTCGGAGATACCCTCGGACAGTTCGACTTCAACAATTAGAGGGCTCACTCAAGAGGTGGGCAATCTGCAGGTGAAGAAGAAGAAGAAACAGCGCTCTGGCGCTGAAAAGAGGAGATACAAGAAGGCCTTAAAGGCCCGGGAGCAGGCCAAAGAAGGCCTAACTCCTGGGGCTGAGGGGACTTCTACTACCACAACAGCGACAACAGTGGAGGGATCCAATGGGCACAAGAGGCGGGACCCTGAAAAGGGCTCTGCTTCTAGGGCACAGAGGACCCCACCCACTAAGATGCCAGCGGGGAAACGACTTCTGTCGGGGGCAACCCCAGAAGAAGATCGGCAGACCCGCAAGAGACCCAAAGTGGAGTACGCCAGGATAGCTAAAGCTGGGATCAGGATGGCCATAGTACCTGTGGGATATCCTGACCAGCAGCTATCCGAGAAACAGGTGGAAGCTGTGGAAGAGGCTATCACCAATCTGATAGACGAGCTTCCGGAGCAGGGGCCCATTAAGCCTCAGTTCCTGGACTGCTATCTGTCAAGGGGTGCGGCCGTCATCATAGCGGAGAACAATGAAACTGTAGCATGGCTTTCTAGCCTTGTTACAGGTATACAACCGTGGGAAGGAGCCAGGCTCACAATTGTGGGCATGGACAAACTCCTTTCCTACAAGAGAGTCATGGTCTGGATACCAGGACAACCAAAGGACAATAACGTCCTTTTGGGAAGAATGGCACGCCAGAACCATGGCTTAAATCCCGCCAGCTGGAGGGTCTACGACCGCAAGGAGGAGAAGAGAGGCGTCCGCCTTGTGGTCAGCATGGACTCCAGGGATGTGGAGAAAGTGGTGGGGAAGAAGATCTTCTGCGGGGTGCATGTGGCTACCTTCACATTAGTGGAGGGCAAGCGTGACAAGCAGAGGACCAACCCCACCACAGATAAAACCGAGACCAGCAGGGGCGAAGAGCTGGAGCCCGGACAGGAACTGGGGCCAGCCAAACCCCAGGATCCATCGCGGGAGACGGAGCTGCAAGTTCCGGAGACCGCATAAGGTAAAGTATTCTATGAAAGTAAAGAATGATTACTTTCATACAAGCAAATATACAACATTGTATAGCGGCCTCTAGGGTACTTAATAGAAGTATCCAGAAAGGCGGGTTTTCGGTCGCCCTGATACAAGAACCCTGGCTTAGACAGGGACATATCATGGGACTAAATTGTGCAGGTTTCACTCTATTCAGTGGAATAGCAGAGGAGAAGCCTAGAGCATGTATACTAGTTAAGGATCATAACGCTTGGGCTATACCGGGTTTCATTACTAGAGACCTAGTAGCAGTCCTAATGAGATATGAAGAGGGCGGACAGCCAAGAGACTTGGTTGTCTGTTCTGCTTATTTCCCAGGAGACTCTGAATCTCCACCCCCGCCGGAGGAGTTCAAGAGACTGGTGATATACTGTAGGAAACAAGGATTAAACCTCGTAGTAGGATGTGATGCCAATGCTCATCATAGCATTTGGGGAAGTAAAAATACAAACCGAAGGGGAGAGCACCTCATAGAATTTCTATGTACAACTGATCTTGAGATCATGAATATTGGTGATACCCCTACCTTCATTAATAATAGGAGCGAAGGGATCATAGATCTTACCCTGGGTTCCATGGGAATCATGCAGGAATTTAAAGACTGGAAGGTCTCTCTGGAGCCTTCCTTGTCAGATCATAGACACATTGTGTTTTATATGGAGGGCTCCATCGAGATCCCGTCTTACAGAAACCCTAGACGAACCGATTGGATATCTTTTAGGGAGGACGTGAGGAGGGGACTGGAGGGAGGACCCTCAAATATAATTAAAAACAAAGAGGAGCTGGAGCTCAGTGTGAGTTTTCTCACACGGACACTGGTTACCTCTTATGAATTAAACTGCCCTATTGTTAAGGCAAAAAGAGTACCAGGAAGCTTCAAGTGGAATAGTTATCTTGAACACCTGAGGAGAAATACACGAAGGCTCTGGAATAAATACAGGGAACTTCAGGATCAAGAAAGCCTAGATTCTTACAAAGAATCACAAGAAGGTATAAGTCAGAAGTCAAGAAGGCTTCTAGGAAATCTTGGAGACAATTTTGTGACTCCATTGAAAGCCAACATGAAGCGGCAAGGCTTCATAAAATTTTAACCTTGGATAGAAGGGCAAGGCTGGGCTCATTGGAGACTCCTTCTGGTGGATACACATCCACAGAGGGGGAGACCCTGAGCTTACTGCTTGATGCCCACTTTCCAGGTTCGGTAATCACGAATAGTGAGGTAGAATCGAGCGGATCCTTCAGACCCGATAAAAGTGGCTGGAGGGAAGCCGCAGAGATTGTTACCCCAAGAAGGGTTAAGTGGGCATTAGAATCCTTTGCCCCTTACAAAAGCCCAGGTGTGGATGGGATCTTCCCGGCGCTTCTTCAGGAGGCGGGGGGGGGGGTCCTTATACCATACCTGGTCAGAATCTTTAGAGCCTGTCTCACTATGGGGTACGTGTACTCCTTGTGGCGTCAGGCGAAGGTGGTATTTATACCTAAACCCGGAAGGTCTTCATATACTAGACCTAAGGATTATAGACCCATTAGTCTAACGTCTTTTCTACTTAAGACCTTGGAAAGACTGGTGGATAGACATATCAGGGAGAAAGTATTAAGAGACTTTCCCCTGCATTCTCATCAACATGCATATCAACCAGGGAAGTCGGTTGAGACGGCACTACACCAGCTGGTTTCTAGGCTGGAGAGTGCCTTGGATCAGCAACAACTTGCTATGGTTGTATTCCTAGATATAGAAGGGGCCTTTAATTATACATCTTTGGGCTCCATAGAACGTAGTCTAGAGAGAAGAGGAGTGAGCAGTATGCTCATAAAATGGATTATGGCCTCACTGCAGGGCCGTCAAGTTCTGTTTACTCTCAACGCTGTAATGTTGAGAGCTAATATAGACAGGGGGTGTCCACAGGGAGGAGTATTATCACCAACATTATGGTGTCTGGTAGTGGACGAACTACTTACCAGGTTAAATGTTGGAGGAATATACGCCCAAGGCTATGCAGACGACATAAGCCTGATGGCGGTAGGAAATTTCCCCAGTACGGTTTCCGAACTCGTACAGAACTCTCTACGTAGGGTGGAAAGATGGTGTCACGAGACAGACTTGTCGGTTAATCCCGATAAGACGGAGCTCGTGGTATTTACCAGGAGGAGGAGGCTAGACGGACTGTCAGAGCCTTTCCTATTCGGAAAAAAATTAGTTAAGACAACCTCGGTTAAGTACCTAGGGGTAATCCTTGAGGCAAGACTGAGTTGGAAGAAACATATAGATCATAAGGTGGATAAGGCTCGCAAGATTATGTGGGCCTGTCGCAGGGCCGTCGGGAAGACTTGGGGCCTAAGACCTAGGGTGGTCCAGTGGCTCTATATCTCCATTGTACGGCCCACGATCACCTATGCATCTATAGTCTGGTGGCCCGGCTCAGAGAGTAAAACTGTGAGCACCAAGTTAAACAGTGTCCAAAGACTTGCGTGTCTAGGAATAACAGGGGCACTGGATACTACACCATTATGTGCAATGGAGGCCATCCTAGGTTTTCCCCCCTTACATTTATATGTTAAGGTAATAGCGGGAATGAGTGCCTATCGCCTTTGGTCACTCGGAGGATGGTCCTTCAAAAACCCGAATAGAGGTCATGCCTCTATTCTTACAAGGCTTCACCAGACTTGCCCTATGACAATGATGTTCGGGGATCTGATGAAGCCTAGCTTTAATTTGAATTATAAATTCACAGTGGTGATACCCACAAGGGAGGAGTGGGCCGCGGACGCTGGGGCCCGTCTTAAGTCTGGGAGCTGTACATGGTACACAGATGGCTCGCGGACGGAGGCGGGCACAGGCGCCGGGGTCTGGGGGCCTAAGACAAGGCTCTCCCTTCCTATGGGTAAATATGCTACTGTTTTCCAGGCTGAAGTATACGCAATACTAGCCTGTGCTTTAAATATATGGAAAATGCCTGGACACAGAAGACACATCACTATATGTAGTGATAGCCAGGCAGCGTTAAAAGCACTATGTGCAGTTAAAACAACATCAAAACTGGTATGGGAATGCCAAAGGATGTTAGATCAGCTGTGTGAGTTTAGCTCAGTTACCTTATTATGGGTTCCTGGGCACACAGGAATCAGTGGAAATGAAGAAGCTGACAAACTAGCGAAACAGGGCTCAATGGGTTCCTTCACAGGACCAGAGCCCTTCCTGGGAGTGTCACTCCGAAGTGTGAGACTGGCAATATCCCAATGGATAAACCAGTCTCACCTAGATATTTGGAAGAGGTTAACCATAGCAAGACAGGCACGTGAACTTATCAAAGGGCCTAGTCAAAGCTATAAAAAGGTCCTAATGAATTTGAATAGGACCAGAATGAGAATGGTAGTTGGACTGTTAACAGGCCACAATACCTTACAGAGACACCTACACATCATGAAAATCACCCAGGATCCGATGTGTAGAAGATGCGGCAAGGAGGAGGAGACCTCCGCGCATGTGTTATGTCAGTGCGAGGCTTTTGCAAGCACTAGACATCGATACCTGGGCTCACATTTTGTGAGCCTGGAGGACATCAGGAACGCCAAAATCCGGACACTAGTATCCTTTATAGGAGCACTAGGTCTGGACTAGGCAAACCCGTTCAAGGGGCACAAAGGGTCTTCATAGACCTACGTGTGGAGCTCTGCAAAAACAGGGCTCACCCATTTCTTATCTATCTATCTATCTAGCCCTCAAAGGCAATACCATAAATGCGGTTTACAAAGAGTTTCAGGGGTAAATGGAACTCAATTTTTCGGTGAGTTTTTTATGATGATGATTCTTGTTGTTTAAAGGGGCCTAACATCTAAGGCAGGACCTCTCAAACACCCTAAATCTCACGTGTGCAAACCGAGGCGCAGAAGTTCTGTGCACTGTGCATCGGTCCGACTCGACTCAACTCGGCCTGACTCGGATGGTGTAGTGTGCTGAGAGCAACGAAGCGTTTGGTGATAGATGGCTTGTTTATCAGTGAAATAGATAAGTAGAAGACAACAACATAATAATGGAGCAACCTGTTTCGAAGAAAGCAAAGACTTCCGAAAGTACATTTCAATCGAACTACGAACTTTCGTATTTTTTCTCAGTCGTGACGACAAAGCCAAATAATTACAATAATTACGCGATCATCAAAAAGATCTATTTTTTTTTATAAAGGCCTTGCTCGAATTATACGAGAATTTGTCGAAGGAAGGTTTTCCTAAGCTGCATCAAGAAGCAGCTAAGTTTATTTCAATGTTCGGTTCCACACGCATATGCGAAAGGTAATTTTTTCTGTTTTGACTTGTACGAAAACTAGATTGCCTGCGAGTATTTATGATTGTAATTTAAAGTACGCTCTCACAATTGCTGTCAGCCAGACACTACTGGTATAATTGCAAAGAAAAGGAAAAGAAGAACTAGAGAAGAAAAATTGTCTGCTCAAACCAAATTGAAAGAAGAGTATTTTAACACAGGTAATATTGTCCCATACAACAGTGTGCGTCCGCACACCGCACATAAACATTTCGCAGTAAGGGGAGAATCAGTTGGGAAGGTGAAGAAGGCAGAGACAGGCCGAACAGGTGAAACAGGTGTATGGAAAGAGGGTAGAGGTTTGCACTCTGGTCAACCAAATGAAGTCGTCTCCTGCACCTTGCGCCGTGCAATGCACTGACTCATGCACCCTGAGAGGCCCTGATCTAAGGTCATCGGCCCCAGGTGAGTTTTTTATACTTCGGGGATTTTCAGATAATGTCTTGGTTCAGTACCAAGGAACAATTACTTTTATCAAATTACGAAGTCCACGCAAGCGAAGCCGCGGGTAACTGCTAATATAATTCATATATATATAAGAAAACATAAAGGTCCAATAATACTGCCTTTAGGAATTCCCCTCTAATACCATTTGGGTCGGAAAAGAACAAGAGTTGACCAAGAGAGGTCAGACAGGATAGATGAAAGTAAGGAGCCTAACACAAGTAGTGGGAGCAATGCCAGGACTCGGCCAAGGGCCCAGTGGTCGCCAACCCACGCTCCCAAGTTGAGAGCCCCTGGGGCCACTTTTAGTCGCCTCTTATAACAGGCAGGGGATACCGTGGGTGTATTCTTCATATGTGTCCCCCACCCACAGGGGTAATGGAAATGAGAGTGATATGATCAGTACTATATAACAGGCCTTTAAACCCAGTGGAAATTCCTCCAATAATCATTCATTTTTACAAATCAAGGCAATGTGAAGCCACTAAGAAGGTAGGAGATGAGGTATATACAGTATATCCTTCCTGACACCATGATTCATAATAATAATAATAATAATAATAATAATAATAATAATAATAATAATAATAATAATGTTATTTGTTTTACGTCCCACTAACTACTCTTTTACGGTTTTCGGAGACACTGAGGTGCCAGAATTGAGTCCCGCAGGAGTTCTTTTACGTGCCAGTAAATCTACCGACACGAGGCTGACGTATTTGAGCACCTTCAAATACCACCAGACTGAGCCAGGATTGAACCTGCCAAGTTGGGGTCAGAAGGCCAGCGCCTTAACCGTCTGAGCCACTCAGCCCGGCACCATGATTCAAACATGCAACCTAACTCCATAACCAGAAAAAAAAATTTTAATTTTTTTTTTTTTTTTTTGCTAGGGGCTTTACGTCGCGCCGACACAGATAGGTCTTATGGCGACGATGGGATAGGAAAGGCCTAGGAGTTGGAAGGAAGCGGCCGTGGCCTTAATTAAGGTACAGCCCCAGCATTTGCCTGGTGTGAAAATGGGAAACCACGGAAAACCATTTTCAGGGCTGCCGATAGTGGGATTCGAACCTACTATCTCCCGGATGCAAGCTCACAGCCGCGCGCCTCTACGCGCACGGCCAACTCGCCCGGTATATTTTAAATTTCATCACTATACAAGGATATCAGATTGCATTTGAAAACACAGAAATTAAACAAGTTCTTTCAAATTCAAAGCATACTTACATTCTCAATGGGCACAGCATCATGGTTAAACAGGACAAAACGTTCCCACTGTGTGGATAAACGGAGAGAAGATTGGTGTTCTCCCAGACCATATATATTACTAGATGGCAAAAGAGAAGAGAGCTGAAGGAACTGGTTGGCAAAAATAAAACCACCCACATCCTGACAGTTGAAACTGAAAATAGAAAAAGAAATTCCGGAAGTGAAATAAACATATTTAACTCTCAATCAACTCCACTAATTACTGTAACCTCCCAATACAAAATAAAACAGAAAACACACTAATATATTTTCCACCACTCAACAATGTGTCAATGTACATGCATCTCTTCATCTAAATTTTGAAGGAGTAGTGAAAATAATGAATTCAGAATGTTATTTTCTAAATGGCTTTATTAATAAAACCTAATTAGATACTAATATTTGACTTATTTTTTTCTTCTTCTTTCGAATACCCCAATTTGGGACTACACCTGTTCAACCATTGGGCTTTGATTTTTGCCTAGTATTGTCGCAAATTCTACCGGGATAGCTCCTTTCATTCCTGACCAGGGGGTACCTTTCTTCTTTATTGCTTTTTCCAGACTTTCTTCATTATCTGTATCACAGCCTGTCTATTTTGTAAGTCTGCCAGCCTCAGTTCTTTTATATACATTTCAGTCCTGCATCAGCCATGTGATATGGACTTTCTTGTTTTGCCAGAAAGTGAATAGGAAGTTGATCAGTGTGTTGGGAAACAATCTTGCCACATGACCATAGAAAGCAACCCTCCTTTTCCTGGCATAGTCAGGGGGCCTCTCTACTGGGAAGAGATCTGAATTGTGATATCTCCAGTATTTCCAATCTTCCAGTACTGGGCCTAGTATCTTTCTGACAAGGGAGGGTCACGATATGTTGTCGCGCCAATTATATTAATGTATAGTGCAGTTAATCGTGAAACAGAATATACAGTGTATACACCATACAAATTTTAGCTGCTTGTAGACTATTACAACCAGAGATACCAGTCATCACAGTGACGATGAAAATACTATGACTATAGAAAGATAATATGAATTAGGGGCTGATGACATTAGATGTTAGGCCCCTTTAAACAACAAGCATCACCATCATCATCATCATAATATTATGAATTATTGTGAAACAAATGGATTATTTGCAATGAACAGTCAATAATATGACATCAAACACTCGACAACAGTTTTCTGATCTGACTAGATGATCAGATACAAAAAATACACAAAACAACAATAGAAGTTTGGTCCATGCATACCCATTACTCACAGTATGTAAATCTAATGAAAGCAAGTTGGTCACAGTGCTCAAGGAAACACTTCTCCGTTAAGCCTCCTTCAAAGTACTCCAAGGGTGTTTGAAATACGCCAGGAAAGTATTTAGTATAGCAGCAATGAAAAGAAAGCAAATTTGATAAAAGTTAGAGAATCATGCTGTCGTATGTTAATACGTATCATTGTCAGAAGATTCCATAACTGTATCTGTCATAAATTTCACAATATTGGATGGACGGAAGATTAAAAGTTCAGCAGTCTGTACAATGCCAGTACACTTTGCCGTAATTAGCTTCTTGATGAATTCAATGCCTCAGGAACTGTACAGTTGTACAGTTATCTCTATTGGCTGCCCAGGGGCGAACAACAAGAAGTACTCTCATATGTGACTCTATATTTGGCCATATTGCTTGTTCTAGGAAGGCCTTTAAATCCCGCTTGGTCACATTAGTAGATTTGCCTGCAAATGCCTTGATATTCAGTAAACTGTCATACCGTATTTGCGCGCATATAACTTGCCACTGCGTATATCTCGCACCCCATTTTTAACATTTGAAATTGCAGGGAAAGAATCCCCACACATAACTTGCATTAATTTCTGACATTGTCATAAAGACATATAGTACATACACGAAATAAAGTTGGGGTATTCTGTGGATGTGCCTAAATTAAATATCGAGACTGTACCAATTGCTGTTATGGTACTTTCTATGTGATAGTACAAGAAGAAGCTGCATTTCTTTCTACCTGCAAAATCAGTTGAGCCTAGCTGTTGTAACAAAAATATCTAACTTGCAAACCCTGCCCCAATGCCGCATACCTAGTCAGTCAGTCACACACTGCCATCCCTCTCACTCTTCCGTCTTTGTCAATATGCTTATTGCTACCCCTCCGGCAGAGCTGATCATATGAACTGGGAGTGTCTCCCTGTCAAGGCGGTCAAGTGATCACGATATTAGGTATCATCCATCTGCTGTATTGTCGACAAGTACCAGTATTCTGTCTTCACGTTTCATTGTTGTTTCTCAGTTAAGTTTTCTTGTGTGGTTGATCTTTAATTTATGGAGAAATGTGGGAGTTATGCGGCTGGGTTCAAACTCAAAGTGATAAAATATGCTGAAGAACATGGTAACAGAGCTGCCGGTCGAGAATTCAGTGTGACAGAGTTTAATGTTCGCTACTGGCGTAAACAGAAAGTAGCCCTAGAAACCACCAACCGAACACGTAAGGCATTCAGAGGGCCGAAAACTGGTAAGTTTTCTGAGCTGGAAGACAAGTTGCTTCATTACATTACAGAGTTGCAAAATGATGGCATTAGTATCTCGCACGAGATTCTACATTTCAATGCGAACTAGCGATTAAAGGAGGAATCAGCCGTTCGGATCTGAAAGTAAGCCGGGGTTGGATCCGTAGATTCATGATACGAAAGGAATTGTGTTTGCGAAGGCAAAGATCTCTTTGCTAGAGGATGCCAAGTGATTTCAGCGACAAAATCATAGATTTTCATCGCCATGTGATAGCAATGCGGAAGAAAAACAATTACCTTTTATCTCAAATTGGCAATGCAGATCAAACCCCGATAAACTTCGACATGCTATGCAAAACCACCATCAACAAGAAGGGAGAATATAGCGTGTTTGTATGTACAACTGGGTGTGAAAAAGACCATTGCACTGTCATACTAGCAATAACCGCAGACGGAAGAAAATTACAACTGTACGTTATTTTCAAAAGAAAAACAGTGCCTAAAGCAAAGTTTCCCAAAGGCATTCATGTATGGGTTCAAGAGAAATGATGGATGGATAGAGCTCTTGTCCAGGACTGGGTCCGTATGGTGTGGGGAGCACGGCTAGGGGCACTGCTTTGACGCCCAGCAATGCTAGTGTAGGACAGTTTACGCAGACATTTGATGGAAGACACGAAGAAACATCTTCAGGATTTTTTTTTTTTTAATTTGCTAGGGGCTTAACGTCGCACCGACACAATAGGTCTTACGGCGACGATGGGATAGGAAAGGCCTAGGAGTTGGAAGGAAGCGGCCGTGGCCTTAATTAAGGTACAGCCTGGTGTGAAAATGGGAAACCACGGAAAACCATCTTCAGGGCTGCCGACAGTGGGATTCGAACCCCCTTTCTCCCGGATGCGAGCTCACAGCCACGCGCACGGTCAACTCGCCCGGTCTTCAGGAAATTAAAACTGATCTTGTTGTAATTCCTGGTGGATTAATACATTGTCTAAAGCCCTTAGATGTTTCCATCAACAAGCCCTTCAAGGACAACATACCTAAAATGTACGCCGAATGGATGGCAGGAGGGGAGCATGAGCTGACAACAGCATGCAAAATAAAGACGCCGTCAGTTGAACTTGTGTGTTACTGGATTATGTGGGCATGGATTATGGTGTTGACAGACTTTATTGTGAAGAGTTTCTTGAAGACGGGCATCGCAAATGCGTTGGACGGAAGTCAGGATGATGCAGTATGGGATGGTGACCAGAATGAGGCATGCGAGAATAGCTCGGAGATTGAAGGCAGTGACAATGAATAGGGTAAGTACGCCAGTTGTATTGTTTCAATAGCCCTATGCAAATTTTACGTTTTTTCTGGAATACGTTCTTTTGCACAAAAATCCCTGCATATATCACACACCGAAAATGTTCACACTTATTTTTTGTCAAAACCGTGCAAGTTATATGCGAGCAAATACGGTATTTGCAGGCCAGTGGGCTCTGACATGAGGACATACAAATAGGTTAGTAGAGTACCATCCACCACAATCCCTGGCATTATCATATAACAGTGTGTGGTTGCCAAATATGAATTCAACTGCACCAAAGATGGGCTTGCTTCCTTTCATTGCAAGGGTTCATTCAGATCTAATCTTGATTGATCAGCATTAATTACTTGATCTGGTGACAGGCATTGCTTGTCTATGAAAGAGTGCATTTCTCTCACGAATTTATGAGCTATTTCTTCAATATCAGTACCACTTCAACCAACTGCTTGCTAAATTTGTGGGTTATTTTCCAGCAAACAATATTATTTTGTTTAAACTTTTTTTTACCCATAAGTTGGAAATTATCTTCTTAAATTGCATTCCCCAGAGTCACAACATATGGTCATATACTATTGCATATTCCTGTCTCCTTCTTATAAAATGTTCATGCATTTCACGGTTTATCACATCCTGCAGGCTGCTTTGGTCTGATGAGCGCCATGAGCATGTTTTTGAAGTTTTGTAACATGCTCCTAACACATCAAAGGTTTTCAATGTTGCAAGGATAGGAAAGGTCTAGGATTGGGAAGGTAGCAGCCATGGCCTTAATTAAGGTACACTCCCAACATTTTCCTGGTGTGAAAATGGAAAACCTCAATAACGAACTTCATGGCTGCCGATGGTAGGATTCAAACCCACCATCTCCTGAATGCAAGTCCACAGCTACGTGATCCTAACTGCATGGCGAACTCGCTCGGTAATCACAAGTGCACTAACCTCTGCTATTACAGCTTCTTCTTCTTCTGACAACTGTTTGTTTATTTGTGTACAAATAACAAGCTCTTCACCTGTAGGTGCATCTTCCAAAATACCAAAGTAATCCACGAACAGTTTCATAATTACCGCATGTCTCATTGTCAACGACGGCTGTACTGTACCAACTTGCTCACTCTGTAAACACACTTCCACACCATACAGATGGTGATCTACTCTATTTTGCGTCCAGAGTTAAGAGCATACTACGGGCTCTTGTGAGCTTTTACATTTAGTGGACTCACCCAGAACTGATGATTTCGAAGTCTTTAAAACTGGATCTTTACTGCCTTATTTAATAGGTTAATGGTCATAGGTGGAGAGTACATTCATTCATTTAGTGACAAGTAATTCATACATTCTCGATATGCAACGTGATTTTGTAATTTACCTGACAGCAGTGTCAGCGCGCTGGATGGAACTGCGCATGCGCTGTAGTTGGTGGTTTATGACTCCACTGAACACACGAGTCCAGATCTCTCCAGGATATTATAAACAGTGTTGGAGTGTAAGGATTGTTTTTTGTAATAGAGAAATAATAGTGACCTAGGTATAAGTAAGTGGCATTAAAGGTATGGCTGATGTTCCATTTGCGAAACGTAAACCCGGGGAAATTTTAAGGCACAGAGAACGATAGATAGCTTGTAACGTCTACAATTATATAAAGACCAAGAATCAGGAGAGAAGTGTGCATTAGACTGCAAGGGAAACCGCTGAAGCATGCAGCATTTCAAGAACCACAGTGTTTAAAGTTTGCACCGAGGCTACAAAGAGTCCCTTTGTGTCACCAGGTAAGAAGAGAACGCCGAAAACAACGAGGTGAAACAGCAGGGTATTGAAATACAATGACTTTGTACGGAGTGCAGTTAGACAGAAAGTGCACAAGTTTCTCATTAATAATCCACCACCAACACTAAATTCTATTCTGTCATCTGTCAATAGAGATCCAGATCTCCCGGATTTTAAAAGATATTTATGAACGGAGGGGAAACAAAGCCATGCTGATTGAAAGCGACAGTGTTGTGTCTTGGCGCCAGAGGTATTTATCACAAGTTAAGAAATTCCAAAATGTAAATAGAAACATTGCTTACACAGATGAATCATTTGTTAATACCGGGATAACAGTGCAAAAGACGTGGGTTGACAAGTCCATAAACAGTCTGCGGCATGCATTTTTAGCGGGACTTTCCAGTGGTTTGAGGGCGCCTACAGCTCGTGGGCCACAATTTGCGTTAGTGCATGCAGGTAATGAGCACGGATTTGTGCTGAATGCAAAGCTTTTATTTTTGTGTAAGAAAAACACTGCTGACGGTCATGATGAAAGGATGGTGATTGTTATGAAAAGTACTTTAAAGAACATATTCTCGCAAATCTCCCACCTCAATCTGTAGTAGTCACTGACAATGCTTCCTACCACAGCCGAAAGAAGAGAAATTGCCAACTAAGTCATGGAGGAGAGAGCGTACGCAGGAGTGGCTTCAATCACATTGTATTGCTTACAGTGAGGACATGCTGAAGATTGATCTGATGAACATCATCAGTAAAGAAAAATACAAATATGATGCTTACGTCATTGACAAAATGGCTAAGGAAATGGGACATACAGTTCTTCAACTGCCACCTTATCACAGCAAGTTAAATCCGATCGAACTTGGGTGGACTCAGGTGAAACATCACATTAGTATGAACAATACTACTTTCAAAACAAAGAACATTCAAGAAGGATTTGAAAGTGTGATTGTAGAAAATTGGAGTGCTTATGTTCAGCATGTGAATACAGTTGAGGCAGATATGTGGACTGCAGATAATCTCCAAGATGACACAGAGGTTCTCATAATAAAGTTGGGGGACAACTCTTCACAAGAAGAAATGTCCAGTGAACAAGATGACCAGCTTGATGATGACTAGCAGGGTACTGGACCACTGGAATAACGTTGTCTGGAGGTAAGATTGCAGTCTTATATGTGTGTTGTATTTCAACTCATGAATTTCTCAGTCTCTGTCTCTGATATGACAACTTACCATTCATGCTGTGTTACGTTTCTGAGAACTCGTGATATTATTATTATTATTATTATTATTATTATTATTATTATTATTATTATTATTTGCTACTCACCTGCAATAATGTGCATGACAGAACATTCATGCACTTAAATTACGCAGATTTGTGCCTAATGAGAAGCTTGTATTTTTGTATAACAAAAAATGCTGACGCTCATTATGAAATGGATAGTGATTGTTTTGAGAAATATTTTTAAGAACAGATTCTCGCAAATTTCCCACCTCAGTATGTATCATTTGCCTTTCATCGTCCAATATATGTTATGCGATTGAATATTTGTTTACTTTCTTTCATCTACTCATGTAATAATATCAGAAGTGCCATATGTTAAGAACAAAATTACTAGTTATTTCTACAGTCAGTGGGACGTAAAGCTAAGAACTTGTTATTTCTGGGTGCTATCTTCGCCTCTGCAAGTGAAAGAAACTCACCGTGATCTGTGCATATGTTGCTGCAACAGGTGATTTGTATCCTGTCACTGACCTAGGCTGATCTTGCAGCATATATTGCCAAATTACGTATTAAACTTGATCCATATCTAACGGATGACTCAGGTTAGCTTCCATGTCATTTGAATTGTTCTGACTTAGGCATACCAAACGTAACTAAAATTCCAAAGTAAATAAATAGTAAATTGTCGCAGTATTTATAATCCGTTCCAAGCATTGTTATGTAAATCAATTACTGTCCTCGGATTCCCCATTCCTTATGGAATAACATAGCCTTTATTAAAAATTGTTTACCCAAATTCTGTCATTTTTGCGAGAATTATAATAGATGGGTGGAGATTATAATGTCGCGAAGGATCAAAATTTCGTCCAGATGAGGAGCTGTCTGACAATGCCTCCAGCAGCAGGTTGTACTACTCGCGTTGAGTACTGTACAATAGCTGCCCTGCTACACTCGCTAGACGCAGCAACACTGGTGCTGTAAGAGCTATAGTACACTCCTAACTCTGGATGGACAATAGTAAGGGCAGCACAAACCCGTCTTGTGAATTGTGACCACTGCGCTGCTTGCAGGTAGATACGGGAAACCTACACTGTCTCACCTATAACTCCCTCTCCTCTCTATGCCATTGCACCATAGCGAGGTCTTGGCAAAGAAAAGAAAAATAAAGGCATACCTGCCAACTTTCAAAAAGAGAAATCCAGAAGATCCTAAAATGGAAAATTTTTAACAACACGCACATGCGTCACAAAGTCTTAAGACATAGTGAAAAAGGACAGCAATGGGGGAGATTACAAACAATACTAATACAAGTCAAATACATGTTATGATCACCCCCGAAATTAAATACTTACACAAAGTTACATCTTGATGAGTGCTCATCTGTTTTCACTTAACATTGGGAACAAATCACACAGTACACAAACAGTGCTTTTCTGCACTTTTATTTTATTTTTTATTTTTTTTGCTAGTTGCTTTACGTTGCACCGACACAGATAGGTCTTATGGCGACGATGGGACAAGGAAGGGCTAGGAGTGGGAAGGAAGCGGCTGTGGCCTTAATTAAGGTACAGCCCCGGCATTTGCCTGGTGTGAAAATGGGAAACCACGGAAAACCATTTTCAGGGCTGCCGACAGTGGGGTTCGAACCTACTACGTTCCGAATACTGGATAGTGGTCGCACTTAAGCGACTGCAGCTATCGAGCTCAGTTTTCTGCACTTTAAACTTGCGAGTCACAATATGAATGTCACCGTCAAAAATAAACTAAACATGTACACTTATTTACAAAATCTGTCAAGTTCACTGTATACAGGCTATTATCCATCACAGGTTGGAGAGGACAGATGGAGATGAGTTGCTTTCTTTGCTTTCTTCAGAAATTCTGGAGGTAAACTTCTCGAGTAACATGGACCAATACTTCTGGTTTTCAAAACAGAAATAGAATCCAGAATTACATTTGCCACTGAGGACCTAAACTCATTTCGGTTCTTTTTCACCAAGCTCAACACACATTCACACTCAGCACTGCTGTGCAGTAGAGTCAGAACAGAAAGCATTAGCCTGGATATCCTATCATACTTAGGAAGACCATCAGCTCCACGAATGTTCATCAAGCGAGCCCATTTGGTGTCAGCTGTCAGATTCTCACTCTCAACAGTAGCACTGTCATCAATCTGAAGAGCTACAAATTGGTTCTGAAGCACATTCATTGCATCCTCAACCGACTCACTGTCCTTCCTCGGCAGCAATGAACGAAACCATTCCATACAGAATTGTACAGAAGAAAACTGGGCATCTTCAATTTTTGAAACATCTGCAACCTTCGCATGTTTCAGTACTTCATCATTGAGAGGGAACTTGTTAATAATATAATCACATGCTGTGCAGAAGTAGCCCCTCGCAGATGAAAAGAACGTTGATTTATCTCTATCATTAAGTTTCTTCACCAAGTTCATTGTCTCAACACCAATGACTAGCTCATCATTGTCTCTCTGATTCTCAATAGAATGGTATGAAACTTTTAATCACTTTTGGTTTAACAAATCTGAAAGCAGCTACTTTAACAGGCTCATCATTAGTTCTAGTTTGAATGTGAGGGGAAGCACTATGAAGTGTAGAATTGAGATTCTCAAATAAAGGAATGACAGCATTCAGGAAGGCACAATATGCCTTATTTAAGCCTGATGACAGAACCATAAAAAAACTATTTTGAATAATATTCTTATTCTTCAGCACAGGAGTGTCAGCTTTTGAGACACATGCAAATCTTTTGACAGCAACCAATTCTGATGACTCAGTAGCTTTCCTCTTTTCATGGTCTTTGGAACTACCAGACTCAGCTTTTGGGATCGCAAATGATGTCAAGCTAGTAGTTGTTGCACACTGAGCATTAACGAGCAGCTCATCTTTAAAGAAACCAAGTAGAAACCATTGCTCTAACAGCCTCTGCAGACACCTTCCTAACTATAGCCATCTTGTGCAAACATGTTTCAGTATCTTCTTCGTTTCTTTGTCGTGAAGATCTTGGAATTTCTTAAGGCGTTCCTTCCTCTTACAACTCTTTTCTAAATAATAGAAGATGTCGACTAACTACCTGCACCATTCTCAGCAGCCAAGTTGATCAAATGGAATGAGCAATCCAGTAAGAAGACAGATAACTGTGCTTCCCTTAAAACAGCAGCAACTCCATTCTTCTTTCCAATCATGACTGGAGCATTGTCGGAACAGAACGCTACACAATTTTGAATTGCTATTTTGTAACACTCTAACTGTGAAATTACCAATTTACCACTATTATGTCCCATTGAAACACACACCAAAGCTGGGACAGACAACAATGAACTAATTATTTTTTCCTGCTTTGCCACAAAACAGGTGACGACAATAGGGTAAAGCTTAGCATTACTATTATTGCTCCTATCCGTAGGTAAAAAAACTGTTCACGTTGCATGTAACCAACGAGTTCACTTCTTGGATCTGTAGCCATTTCTTTCAAAATGTGTGAGGTTTTCGTATGACCTCAACCATATTTTGTTTGCAATTTCTGAACCTGGAAATAGTTTCCTAAACAGAGCACCAGCATGACTGACAGCAGCTAACGGTATATTATGTTCAATTAAAAATGAAATGAACAAGCATTCCGCTCTTACTATGTCAAGGTCAGCTCCAGAAGAGGTAAAAAGAAAAAAATTCCGACTGCCATCCTTAAATTTTATATTGAATACATGTTTAACAGATTTAATGTGATTTACTAATTCTGTTCTTCCTCCGTGAGAAACATTTATATCACACAAGCACATGGAACATAATGCGAATATTTCGCCTTTCTGTGATCGTATAAAACAAGGAAATTCAGCAGAATATACCTCCCTAAAAGATTGATAATATTGATTCTTAGTTGAACTCATTACGAACACCACTAAAAATACTAAATTGCTTACAAATTCGTCACACAATTCCACGAGTTTCAGAACTACCGCCAATGTTACTCACACCCACACACAAACAAAGCCTTCAGCTGCTACGAAGCACGATGCAGTTATTAAGTTATTATATATAAATTCACAGCCTGCTACTTTTCGTTGATTTCTTTTCTTCAAAATCACAGCCTGCTACTTGTTTGGGAACATCTAAGGCCGCTATTGGCTGTGGACGACTAGTGGCGCAACTTGTGAATAATTGCTCGGTTCATACCGGAAAATAGTCAGTTGAGAGAATGGCGTCCTACGAAGAACCTCTTCTTCCTGCCCTTCTATTAAAAAGTAAGAACCAAACGGTTACGAAAGTACGGAAACATCCTATATTTGTTTCTCGGCTGACTAGAGGATTATATTATACATTGCTTGACGATCTAAATGAGGATGACAGTAAACTTTTCAATTACCTGCGCATGTCAAAGTCCTCATTTTACGAATTGCTTGGCCACATAACAGAAGAAATGATTGAAAACGACGCAGGACTAAACAAGTGTTTCCCCGTTGAGCTGTAATTCACTAATATAGCCATATAATGGATCAATGGTACTTGTGAATGTAAACGATTATACAATTTTTATGGGTATTACATATTTCCGTATAAGAGTAGTAAACGTTTTATAATACTCACATACCGGACGAGTTGGCCATGGGGTTAGGAGCGCACAGCTGTGAGCTTGCATCTGGGAGATAGTGGGTTCGAATCCCACTTTCAGCAGCCCTGAAGATGGTATTCTGTGGTTTCCCATTTTCATACCAGGCAAATCCTGGGGCTGTACCTTAATTGAGGCCACGGCCGCTTCCTTCCAACTCCTGGCCCTTTCCTATCCCATCGTCGCCATAAAACCTATCTGTGTCGGTGCGACATAAAGCCACTAGCAAAAAAAGAATATAATACTCATCTAGAGTATTCTTCTCACCTACAGGTTTTGCTTCGAATTATGGAATAAAGTTCTTTAAAATGCTGTTCCAAGAATTCAGTGTTTCTATTTTGTTAGTGTAAGCTTCAGTTCTGGAATCCCAAGTGACCGGTTTTCATTCTACCTCAAAAATGGTCTTCAGTATTTATTTGACTTTCAAATAATTTTGCCATCTCCTTCATTTGCTGTTGTAGCTAATTTGATGTCTCCATGTTCAATACATAAACTATCACAATAAACAAAATATTCACTCTACCACAGCACGAGACCAAACAAGGTCATGAAGAAAGATAATGGTTAGGTGGATCGCTGACTCAATTGCGTTCTATTGTCCGCACTACGTCAAGCTGGTGTGAGAACACAAACTTGAGATGTTTCCGTACGTGCGGGGAGGTATATCGGGCGACTAGTTGCGCCACTAGTCGCCCACGGCTAATAGGCTACATTTACTGCAATGCCCCGTCACGCAGTTGAGCAACTAAAAGTCGCCAGAACAGCTGCCGGCTCAGATCACGGCTGGCAACTAGTTGCTCAGTTGCGCCATTAGTCGCCCGTGGCTAATAGGCTCCATTTGATCCAATGGTCCGTGACTCGCCAGAGCAACTAGTTGCGCCACTAGTCGCCCAGGTTAAGTGAATGAAGTAGCAGTTGAGGTCAAACAGGTGACAAAAGCACGGTGATAATCAACAATGTGATTATCGATACATTTACCGGTCAAATTTCAAACACTTGCATCTCCGATTACCAGCTACTATCGAAAGTCAAGCAAATCCGATTTGACCGCAGAAAGCGAAAACAAGCGCGGATATTCAAAATCGGTACAATAACGTTGTTCATCCGTACAACCGTAAAACACACTCGAAATCTGTACATTTTACAGAAAAACCGGAATATAGATGTTGATTTCCGTAGGGAACCTGGTATTATAAAACCGGAATACTTGGCAGGTACGTAAAGAATAGGTCTATTTTACAAAACTTCAAAAATCTGCTCAAACAACAGTGCTCATCAGACCCAAACAGCCTGCAGGAAATGATAAACCATGAAGTGCATAACCATTTTATAACAAAGAGACAGGAAAACACCATAATACATGATCATACATTGTGACTCTGGCCAGGTATCATATTGATTGCTAATACAGGACAACACAGATAGGGAGGATTAAAATTTCCATCCTTTTCCCTTGGTTGTTTTGTCTACATCTTGTATGCGTCAGCCAGATATTCTTCCAGAAACTTCTTTTTTTGTTACAGGGAAGGAGTGTGTGTTTCCGATCATAAAATGAAAATATTTTAAAACATTTAAGCTCTTTAGGCTTTTTCAATCGTGAAACTACCAGCGTTTTGCCCCAGTATAGCAGTGGGCTCATCAGTTGGATTGCTACACCTTTCCAAGATGCTCGCGGCTAGTGTTCCGTTGAGACACCACTTATGTAGGACAATGTAGTGACGGTGCACTAGGGGAAGCATGTGCTCCACTTGTATAAATGCCTGCCTTTGGCCTTTATATCAAAAATAAGGTTTCTTGATGGAAACCATAATTTAATTTCATCGACTGCAAATGTTAAAAATATTTAAGCTCTTTAGGCTTTGTTTTGTTCTATTCTCAGAAACAACTGCCGAGAACCCTCCTTGTGAGAATTCTTCTCTCTCTGACTTCCATCTTCTCAATCAGGCTTCTTCTATTTAGTGAGAGGTATTCCATGGCATACAGGGCTTCTGGGCAGATGACCCTTGTGTAGTGTTTCAGCTTCATATTTCACAACAAGCGATGTTCTAAGTCAGTCGACAGACGTTCAAGTTTGTTAACTCCTGTTGAGAAGGCAGCTTTCTCTGACAAGTTGAGTTCTTTTTTTGCTAGTTGCTTTACGTGGCACCAACACAGATAGGTCTTACGGCGACGGTGGGATAGGAAAGGACTAGGAGTGGGAAGGAAGCAGCCGTGGCTTTAATTAAGGTACAGCCTCAGCATTTGCCTGGAGTGAAAATGGGAAACCACAGAAAACCATCTTCAGGGCTGCCAACAGTGGTGCTCAAACCTACTATCTCCCGAGTGCAAGCTCACAGCTGCGCGCTCCTAACCGCACAGCCAACCCACCCGGTCAAGTTGGGTTCTATGCAGTTAAAAAGGTACTTCAATTTCTCCACTGACTTGATTTTAACCTTTTCTAGTGATATCCCTCTGTTAGCCTCTTTGATGCTGATGAAGTATTTGGTTCTCTCCAGTGACACTTGGAGTGCTTTGTAAGAGAGTTTGCCAACCATATTTCGGATTTCCAACATTCTTTTTCCTCAATAGATAAAGATCTTACTATTCTTCTCACAACCAGGAAAGGTTTTCTTTTGAATGTTTATGAGCCAATTGACCTGGATCGCCGCTATTTCTCGAGATTCAGCAATCAGTGCCACGCCATCTTTTTTTTTTGCTAGGGGCTTTACGTCGCACCGATACAGATAGGTCTTAAGGCGACGATGGGATAGGAAAGGCCGAGGAGTTGGAAGGAAGCGGCCGTGGCCTTAATTAAGGTACAGCCCCAGCATTTGCCTGGTATGAAAATGGGAAACCACGGAAAACCATCTTCAGGGCTCTACGCGCACGGCCAACTCGCCCGGTGCTCTTCCCTCTTGTGACCCAGGTAGAACCAAGGCCTACTAAATAGACAGGCCATAAGGCTCCACCTCCACTTTGGACACTACGTCACACAAGTGGCCGGCCGCTTCTATTCTCACGTAACTTGTAGGTTGAGATGAACCTTGCAGCAGTGAGGTACAAAACACGACGTGGGCATAATTCACATTATTCACACATTCGCGATATTCCACACATTATGGTACTACTTACAGGTAAAGAAATTCGCACATGTAACACAGACCTATGGAATTTCGCACACTGCGGCGCTATTTACAGGCAACGCAAACCTATGGCGTTCCTCACCACAGGGACCCGCACCATCCCGTGGTGTTCCTCACATAGTGGGTACTAAGCATAGGCAAGGCAGAACCATGGTGTTGTTCATCCCATGGTGTTGCTCATATAGGGGTACGAATCACAGGTACTGTAGAAGCCGGCAATGCACTCTATTGCTATTAATCACAAACCTATTTGGTACCTAACGTAGTGGTACTACGCGCAAGTAAAAGAGACCCATGGTGTTTCCCACGTGGTGGTACTAATCACAAGTAGTCTCATAGTTCTAATTTGATCATAACTTGGTCGTCCCTTTTAGTCGCCTCTTCTGACAGGCAGGGGATAACGTGGGTGTATTCTTCGTCTGCATCCCCCTTCCACAGTGGGTTCAATTTGAGCGACACGGACTAGACTTCAAGAAGGTTTCCAGAGAAAAAAACAAAATGACTATACAAAGAAAAGAAAAATTTATAGCCACAAATACTTTAAATTTTGTTCGTACATTTAAATTAAAGAATAACATTCCACAAGTTTCCAGAGTTTCTCTCTTCATTGCTTCCAGTATAACGCACCAAACAAACGTGACAGAATATTACTAACACCAATATTCAAAAAAATCTTTCATATTGGTGCCTCCCTTCACTCTTCCCACGAAACAACCTATAGGCATAAGACCTACCTGTGTTGATGCGACATAAAGCAACTTGTGAAGAAAAAAGAAAAAATCATCAACCGCTGTCCTCTGTAGCAAGTAGCAACTTTGCATGTGCGGATTACGGTTCATCAGCAGCAACTTCATGTTCACGATTACAATCTACATGTCTATACTCACTTTGTGGATCAGTAGTAGAGTTTCAGATAGTGGGTTCAAACCAGGCAGAGGTAGTCAGAATTGTGGAGGGGGGAAGAAAAGGCCATTCGATGCTCCATGTTGTATGATGTTGGAATGTAAAAGGTCTGCAGTATAATACATTAATTAATTAAAACTCAGCCACACGTGCCCAAGAGAAATTTGGAACGCCAAAATTGACAAGCAAGCAGCTAAATGGTGTCAAATAAAAATGCTAGCACACGGTAGCTAAGGCCATATTATTATTATTATTATTATTATTATTATTATTATTATTATTATTATTGTTATTGTTATTATTATTAAATGTCCATGATTAAGTGATTATCTCTTTTCCACTCACTGATGATACAATTCAGGCATGGTGAGTGGAGAACATATACCAAGTTTACAGTCTAAAAACTTTATATTTCAAATTTATATAATGAAAAATTACACCTCTTTGAAATCAGTTGTATTTTGCTGAAAATACAGGTTACTGCATAATGTCCACTTACAGCATTAATTTATAATAAGAGAACTGACCTTAAAGGTTTTCAATTATTAAAAGATGTAAAGGAAAGTGAAAAGAAACAACATAAAATTCATGCTTTTTATTTTCATCGCGTACATCACAGTTGCAATATTTTGAGGTTTACATAAAGAAAGATGTCCAAATACAGTTACCCATATTTTATTATTTCGCATTCCCCTATTTTTCATGTATCAATCATCAACCTTGTTATTGCAGTTTATGTCACGTAAGGATACACATGCTGGTTAATGCATTAAATCCGGGTGAGTCCCATATCATTTACTTCGCTTCCATGTGGCTTGCTTACGTAGATAATCGGCTTATTATTTTACTTACAGATAACTTTCTTGCTTTATTGTGGTCCGCATTGAAAATAAACTTGGATTGGATTCATGTACTTCGATGTATCACAGTGAGATGTTCCCCAGCCGATCATTGAGTATTTGGCACCTTCAAGGACATAAATTGCTTCACATTATATGATAAGCTATCATATAATGCATCTCTAGACGATTCTACTTTCATATGACAAACTACACGTGTTATCTTCAAGTTTTAACATAGAATTTTTGACATTTTATCACTTGTCAAGCGGTTTATATTTTTGGTTGTGAGCGTAATTAATTTCCATGATTTTATTTTTATAGTTAACAAACAAGAATACTCCAAAAATATAAGTTAAGTATAAATAATCCATTCATACCTAATTTCATAAGAATAGATTGCAGGTATCCATTTATACTGGAAGAAATAAATACCGGTACTCAACTGCTGTAGTTTTTGCTAACGTCACAAAACACTATATTTATTTTACATCCACAAAACTTTGTTGTAATTCACTTTCCTGCCTACTTCATAATTCATTATCACTGATACCACAGTATGATTATTGAAACTGAAAAATGTATTAATATATATACACAGTACAGTATGTGTGTCGAAATGGGAAGCAAGTTGAAACTTTATTTATGTTGTAAACCAGCATTGTTTGCAGTCCTGGATCCTGATTTGTGATCTCATACCATTCTATGCTTTCCTCCTGACTATTATTGACTTTCTGTCAAATTCTGATGATTAATCCCAGTGATAATACCAAGGTACTGGTTATTTGAATCTGTCCTGTCACTTACGTTGTTCTCACATTCACTTCCAACACTTTTACTTCTTTCCCTTTTTCACCCATTATCGCTTTCTTTAAAAGAGCTTCCAAACACCAATTATCACTTCTGTAACATCTTCAGTTCTTGAGATATATGTATCCTCGTAAAAGGAATTCATCTCCGTTTTCATCCCCCCCGCAAATGTGAGTTTCCTTATTTTTAAAGCAGATTCCATATACCAGTTTTCACGTTTTTAACATCTTTAGATTTTTTGGTATGTATATATACATTCTCATACAAATAAATCAACTAATTTTTCAATTCCTTCACCCCCCCGTTAAGGGTCTTTTTCAAAAACCAAAGAATACGTCTTTCCTTATTTTTAAAGGAGATTCCAAATACCAATTTTCACATCTGCAACATGTTAAGTTTTTGAGATATACTGTAGATACGCTAATTTTAAAAATTCACCCTCTTTTTCAGTTCCCCTTCCCAAGTGGATTTTCCGGAAAAAAAATATTCATGTTTCTTTACTTTTACAGGAAATTCCAAATACCAGTTTTCAAATCTGTAATATGTTACGTGTCTGAGATAATTTGCAGATATAGTTTTTTTTTAATTCACCTTGTTTGTCACTCCTGTTCCGGATTATCCTAAAACACAAAAATACGTGTTTCTTTATTTTCAAAGGAGATTCCAAATTTCAATTTTCATGCCTGTAACATCTTCAGTTTTTGAGATATAAGTCTCCTCATAAAAGGTGTTCAACCGCTTTTCCATCATTTTACACCCGCCTTAATGGGATTTTCCGAAAACAAAAAAATACACGTTTCTTTATTCTTAAAGGAGATTCCAAATACCAATTTTTACATCTGTAAACTTTTAAGTTTTTGAGATATAGACACCCTCATTTTAAATATTCACCCCCCCCTTTTCACCCCCTTAGCGATGGAATATCCAAAAATCCTCCCTTAGCGAGCAACTAGATGTTAATATGAATGTATCCCCAAAATTTCATTTCTTTATGTCCAGTAGTTTTGGCTCGGCGATGATGAATCAGTCAGTCGGTCAGTCAGTCAGAACAAGTTATTTTATATATATAGATAAGATGAATGGCGTTCTACATAATGTTTGTAAGAATGCTTTTAATGAAGAGCCTTGGCATTTCACATAAAAGGCTGCAAAGGATTTACTGGTTATTACTTTCAAATACAACTCCTAAAGACAAGAGAGGTCAGAACAGGAGTGGCAATGAGATTCCTGGAAGTGATTGTGTGCAAATGCAAGAGCAAATTTCAAAATACGAAGTTCAAGTGACCCACTATTTATTTATATATATATATATATATATAAAATTTGCTGGGGCCATCAAGGACCACGTTAAGTCTTGTTGCATTTGACACTGAACTTGGCCTTCTTTAGAGCCCAAATTTCCCTCATTCTTTGTGAGTGGGCCTGCTTACGCTCCTCTGTCCAAGGGGCACCGTGTCTTCTCTTCAGTTGCTCGTCTCGGTTTAGCCCGTTCGTCAATATTTTCTTGCGGAAGAGATCTCTGTTAAGGGCGTCTTCAGCTGAGATATGTAGCATTTGCAGGTCTTCTTTGGTATTTCTAAACCAGGGAATTATGGTTTTGGGGTTTGAATCAAAAAAGTGAAAGATTTCTTTAGTTAACTTTCTTCCGTCCATTCTTTTCAGATGACCGTAAAATCGTGCCCGTCTTTTTCTGATTGTGTCAGTAATTTTCTCTATTTTGCTGTAGACTACCTTGTTGGATCTCTTTTGATGGATTCTGGATTCCATTTCTATACTTTGATCCCAAAATTCCTCTCACAATTTTGCATTCTCTTTTCTCCAGTTCTTCAAGGAGTCCTTTGTTGGCATTTAGAGACAGGGTTTCGGCTGCATATAGAACTACTGGCTTCAGAACTGTTTCATAGTGACGTATCTTGGTGTTTTTGGGAAAGGCATTTTTTGTTGTAGATTATGCGGGATGTTTGGTAGGCTATTTCCAGTTTGCGTACTCGCTCCTGAAGTGCTTCCTTGTCCAGTCCATTTTTCATGATGATCTCACCCAGGTATTTGAATTTGTCTACTCGGGTGATGTCCCCGTATTTTGTATGGAGTTTTGGTGGAACCTCTTTGATGTTAGTCATTACTTCTGTTTTCTCAAACGATATCTGCAAACCAGTTTGTTCGGCAATTTCCTTTAAAATTTCAACTTGAGCTCTAGCGGTTTCTATGTCGTTTGAGAGAACAGCAATATCATCGGCAAATGCTAAGCAGTCTGTTGCGATCCCCTTGGATTTGGTTCCTATTCTAAATGGACTGTAGTTGGTTTCCTGTAATCTCACCCGCCAGGTTCTGATGATCTTATGATCTTTTCAAGACTCCTGTTTTCGGACTCCTGTTTTGATGTCCAAGGAATGCGAGAGACATCTGTGGAACTTCACCTTGGATTTTGTATCGGTCAGGGTGGCTCTAATTAATGCAAGCAGTTTCAAAACAACTCCAAATTCATTTAAGATGTTTAGCAGGACTTCCCGGTCAATGGAGTCGTACGCTTTCTTAAAGTCCACAAAGACAGACACATACTGCTTGGACCTTAGTGTACAATATCTGATGATCGTTTTGAGATTTTGGATCCGTTCAGCTGTTGAGCGACCTTTTCTGAACCCTCCTGGTATTCACCTATTTGATGTTCGACTTGTGCTTCCAAACGCTCCAGGATGGCAAGTGATAGAATTTTGTAAGTCACAGGTAGCAAAGATATTCCTCTGTAGTTGTTGATGTTCTTCATGCTGCCTTTTTTGTGTAATGGATGGATCAAAGCTATTTTCCAATCTTCGGGTCGGGTCTCCTTGTTCCAAATTTCTTCTATTTGCTTTTGCAAGATATCAAGTGATTCCTCTGGGGCATATTTCCATAGTTCTGCTACTACTGAGTCTTCCCCCGGCGCTTTGTTATTTTTGAGACAGGCAATGTGGCGCTTGATTTCATCTCTGTCGGGTGGTCTGGAATCTGGGTACCTGAGTAAGGGTTCCTTGGTCTCAATGGCGCTTTGCGGTTTAGAGCAATTAAGTAAATTCTTGAAGTAATCTGCCAGAATGCTGCAATTTTCTTCATTTGACGTCGCCAGTGTGCCGTCCTTTCGCTCAAAGCATAGAGATGGTGGTTTATAGCCAGTGAATTAGCGTTTGAAGGCTCTGTAGTACTCTCTGCTTTCATTCTTCCCAAAGTTTTGTTCTATCTTTTCAATGAGAGATTTTTCGTATTTACGTTTCTCAGTTCTGAACACCCTAGCTGCTTGGGCACGTTGGGTTTTGTAGGTTTCCCAATCAATTTCTGATTTCGTAGAGTAGTACTGTTTCCACGCATTGAGTCTTTCTTGGAGGACTAATTCGCAGGTAGCATTCCACCAGGCATGCTTTTTGCTTCTCTTGATTTCTGCAACGTCTTTGGCGGCCTCAACAAGGAGACTTTCGGGGTTGTTAAAGTCACAGTCATTTGGTCTAGCCTTCTCCTGGAACTCCTCGACCCTTTGCCGAAGTTTATCATTGTCGAAGCGTGTGATCTGTTTGGTTGTCTTCCTTGTGTTTGCGGGAATTGGTTTGAATTTGATAAGAGACATATAATGATCTGAGGCCACACTGATGCCTTTCTTTACCTTGACATTCATAATCTCAGGGCTGTTTCTCCTGGAGATTGCAACATGATCAATTTGGAACTCTCCGAGAGCTTGGACGGAAGAACGCCAAGTCATTTGGTTTCTGGATAGATGGTGAAAGTGGGTCGACATGACCTGCAGGTTGTGATTTTCGCAAATGGACACCAGTCTTTTGCCGTTGGGATTGGTTCTTTTGTGAGCAGGGTAATTTCCTATAATTTTCTTGTACTTCTGTTCACGACCTAGTTGGGCATTGAAGTCACCCAAAAGAAGCTTGACATGGTGTTTGGGGATTTTGTTTAATTTTTCATCCAGTAGGTCCCAGAAATTATCAACTTCGTCTGGATCAGACTTGTTCTTATCGTTTGTAGGAGCATGTGCGTTAACTAGGGTGTAGGTTTTGTTCGCGCATTTAATTGTGAGTATAGACAATCTGTCATTCACAGGTTCGAAATTTGCAACCGATTTAAGGATCTTGGTTCTAACAGCAAACGCGGTTCCAAGCATCACAGCTCCATTGAGGATTCCTCTTTGCGCTTTGCTCTTGAAAAATTGGTAGCCTTCGGATTCAAAATTCTCTTCATCTGGGTACCTTGTTTCCTGTAGGGCCATTATGGATATCTGATTTTCGTGAAGAGCTTTGGTGAGGGTTTTCAGCTTGCCAGTTTGTGTAAGTGAATTTATGTTAAAAGTTGCTAGAAAGGTTTTAGATTTTGGCCTGAGTTTTTGACTCTTCGGGGTATACCGAGACGCTCCGACTCGTCTCTTGCATGATGTCGAGTCTCCCCCAGAATCCGAACGAGACTCGTGCGCCGTAACGTTCACGACGAGGGATTTATCCGAAGATTTACCCCCTGGGGTATGTTTCTTGAAATGTTGTGCCATCATGATTTTTGACTTGACTTTGCTTTGGACGGGTACCCATCCTTTTACAACTAGGGTTGTTAGCCCTAGAGGTTGCCTCAAGATGTTTTCTGGCTTCTGGTCATTTACCAGTCTTTGCCGTAACCCTGGCAAGGGACCAGGTTTTTTTTTCATGGTGGTATTTTATTTCCCTACTACCCTCTGACTCTGCTGGTGGCAGAGCCAGCGAGCTTCCCCAATTCCAATGGGATGCGCCCGATGGAGGTAACCGGTAAATCCCCACAAGGGACTATTTATTTATTTATTTATTTATTTATTTATTTATTTATTTATTTATTTATTTATTTGTGTCTTTATTAAGTGGCGAAGTTAGGGCTCTTGGCCCTCTCTTACACTTAACCACATACAATTTTTTTTTTTTTTTTTTTTACAGTATTAATCTAAAATATCATTGTAATCAATTACTGTTATTGAGATATGTAAGTCAGATAAGGTATTACAATAATACAATTAATTACGGTTACTACTGACGAAAAATTATAGGAAAAATAGGGAGTGGATAATAACAAAACAAAAAAAATATCAACTTATAACCTAAGGAATATCTCTACAACTAGCTTAAAAGAAAACTTATTCAAATATAAGGCTAAAATAAATTAAGTGAATATTAGTATGTTACAATCTGAGTATACTAAGATCGATGATAGTATGTAGTCTATTTCTACGAACAGTCTATAGCCTGAAATAAGAGTAGTAAGAACGTAAATGGGATAGCCTATGAACTTAAATCTAGTACGTAATTTTTGGTTTCATTCACACGTCATTCATTCTTACATTCATTCGAGTCAACTGTATGTACTCTGGAGGAATTTACGGTAGGCTGTTTTAAATGTCCTAGACGAGCAAGACTTTTTAATATCTTAATGAATGGCTGTAGGTATTTGTTCGATGCGGTGCTATTTCAAGTAGTGATCCGGAGCGCGTGTTAATTTTGTGGAACGAAGAAAGAAGCCTGAAATTGGACGATAGATAGGTGGGGCTGTTTGAAGAAAGCAACTGATAAATGAGGGTCATTTGGTGCGTTTTTCTACGGTCATTTAAACGTAGCCATCCCAATTTTTTGTAGTATGGTGTTATATGAGCATCATGTCGGAGCTGGAAGGTATATCGAATGCAAGAGTTATGTACACGTTGTAGCTTGTTCACAGGTTAGGTCAGTCAATAAACTGTCACAGTAGTCAAAAATTGGAAATAGAAGTGTTTGTATGAGTTTTAATTTAAGGTCCAGTGGGAGAACATTTTTATGGCGCTTCAAAGGATAAATGGATGCATGTACTTTTCTGCACACATTAGTTATATGCTCACTCCAGGTCAGAGTCTCATTTAAGGTGACCCCAAGGTTTGTAACAATCTTGGAGTATGGCACTTCAGTACCATCAATGGTAATTGGAGGAGGATTGTGATTACTATTTAGAGCACATAGTAATTTTTTGTGTCCAATTATTATGCTTTGGGTCTTTCGTGCCTGGCAAACGTTGTGAGTCGTCGTAGGTCTGTATTCACATGCTGGATCGCTTCGCATATACTATGTACACTGGTATGGTAATATACCTGTAGGTCATCAGCATACAGATGGTATTTACAGTGGACAAGTGGGGATGAAATATCATTGATATGCAGGCTGAATAATAAAGGTCCCAGCACAAATCCTTGATGCACGCCAGATAATCTGATAGCCCATTTGGACATAACATCGTTTACTGAGACATACTGACGACGATTTGTGGGGTAGGATATAAAGAAATTTAGCGCATTCCGGTCTATGCCAAGGGAGCGCAATTTTGAAAGGAGTAGTTGTATGCTGACTGTATCAAATGCACTGCTAAAATCAAGGAGCGTAAGTACCGTCACCTGTCGTTTATCCATAGCAAGCCTGATATCATCTGTTACCCGAAGAAGTGCTGTCGTCATACTGTGGCCCTTCCTGAAGCCAGATTGCAACGGGTCTAGTAGTGAATGATTTGTGAGATATTCAGTTAGTTGCTCGTGAATTAGTCGTTCAAGGGCTTTCGCAAGCGGAGGGAGTATTGATATAGGATGGTAGTCTGATGGATAATTTGATGTGGTGTTCTTTAATACTGGAATCTCTAGAGCATCCTTCCAAATGTCTGGAAAAGTTCCTGAATTTATACAGTAATTGAAGATATGAGTAATGATCGGTAATACTGCGCCGATGACATTTTTTACAAAGCCTATTGGAATATGATCTGTTCCTTTCGCTTGAGATTTAATGGAATTTAAGACTCGTTTTACTTCGTTTATACTGACAGTTCGCAATGAGAATGTTGGTTCAATATTCAAGTAATTGTCATCTTCGTGTAACGGGTTTCCGGATTGGGGTCGAGTTTCTTTGATTTGTTTACCAATGAAATGAGAGTTAAGTGTGTCCAGCAATATTGTTGGAATATGAGGTTCTTTAATTTTTCCTATTCCTATTGAACGTAACTGATTCCACGCATTAACTGTATTGAGATTTTTGGTTTGATTTCTGATATATTTAAATTTATTGTTTCTAATTAATTGTTTCGTTTTGTTCCGTAGACGACAGTATTGATCGAAATCCATTTGCTCTTTTGTTGCTCTGTATCGGCGAAACAAAGCATCACGACGGGCCATGGTTGCTTTTATCTCAGTGTTAAACCACGGAGCAGGAGAGCGAGAAACCCTTGCCTGCAGGACGAGAGCATGCTTGTCATACAGTCCTAACAATAAGGAGTTAAATCGATGTACTTTCAAGTTCAAGTCGTGCAATTGTCGTATGTCGTCCCAAGGCAAATTATATGCGTCATATTGTAGTAGGGTTAAGTCTATATTTTTCATGTCTCTGTAGTTTATATACTTAGCTTTACTATTCGGCACCCGCAGTGAGTAGCACAGATAGATAAGATCGTGTGTAGAGATACCAGGGACAGAGATTTGTCCGTGCTTGACAGCCTTATGGGGATTATTTGTCACTAAGTAGTCAATTAGAGTGTAGGTTGAGCCGCTACATGTGTGTACATGATTAGTTGCGTCTAATGGTAAGATGGTCATGTGCATTGAAATGAACAGTCTGCGAAATCGGTCCGAGTCACTAGTCTGGATTAGGAGATTTATGTTAAGATCACCGAGGATTATGATGTGTTCGTAACCTGGTATAAGTTTCAGCAGATCCACTACAAGTGCGTCCATATTACTTACCGGTACCTTGGGTGGCTTATATACTACTACTGTTAACACTTTCTGGTGGTTGACAATCGCCTCAAGGAACATATATTCAGTATGCGGAGTGTCATTGGGGGAAGATTTACAGATTATTTTGCTCTTAATGTCGTCTCTACAGTACACTGAAACACCACCGCCTAGTTTACCTGCGCGCTCATTCCTGTATAAAGTATACCCATCAATTTTTACAAGCGCGGAACTGATACTGTTAGTCAACCAACTTTCACTCAGACCGATTAAATGCATATTTGTATCAGTAATTATAGAACGGACTTCGTCAAAGTGACTTAAAAGTGATAAACAGTTAATGTGGCAACATTGCAGGGTTCTAGGAAACTGCGAGAAGGCATGTTTCAACAAGATTCCTGTGGGCTCGTGTTGGGGTAGGGGAGCTACTGGTGATTGTGAAAGAGGGTTGTCATTGTCTTGGAATATGTCCGGGTTGATGGCATGCAGGAATTCCTCATCTGCTACAAGTACAGGCTCATTAGTCTTCGCCATTATCATGCATAATTAAGAAACACTTACCGAGAATTTCCCAGGTACATTCACTGACTCAATTCGCACACACTCAGACACACACACACACACAAATATATACACATGAAAACTACTGAACATTTTAAAACTTAAACCTTAATTCACTGTTACACCTGCTGAGTTTAGAGTTCTGTTCAAGTCACCTACAGTACTAATATATTCTTTCCTTCCATTATTTAGTAACACTACTATACGTCCTTCGACTGTCCATACCCGCGTATGCCCTAGGATATCCCTAGCTCTGTTTAGAATCTGTTTCCGGATACTCGTAAGCGATTCAGTTATTAGAAATTTAGATCCTTTGAGAAGTTTTTTGACTTTCCAAACCCGGTTCCAATCTTGAAACCTAAGGAATTTAATGATGATCGGTCATCTTCCCGTCACAACGGCTTCAGCTGTTGTACGTTTCTGCTCACCAAGCCTGTGGCAGCAGTCAATGTCTCCTAGTGAGATGTCCAGTTGTAGCTTATCCCTGACGAAGTCCGTAACATTTTTATACACGTCTTCATCAGGTTCCTCGGCAACACCGTGCAGTAGGAGGCAGTTACGACGGCTATATTGAGCCAAATCGTCAATCATTTCTTCATGACGGGTTAGCGTTTCGTCCATCGTCGATATCTTAGCCCTTAGTTCGGCAATTTCAGTAGTCACTTGGTCCTTGAAGGTTTCAAAGTCGGCAGCCAGGCTCTGTATTTCTTGTCGTGGGTTGGTAGTAGTGTCACCAGCAATGGTGGTCGCTGCTGCTAGGCGAGCTTGGAAGTCACTCAGTTGACTTTCAAAGACAGTTATTCTTTGATTAACTTCTTTAAGTGTCATGTTTTAGTGATATATTTCAACTAGAACACTGTACAAATGTTTTCCGTGACAGAGTTTGTACCTAGATGCAGTTGTTCTTGCTGTTTTCGCAGGATATAACAGAGAGCACTTAACACTCACTCTGCACTGGCCGCCATTTTCATCTCGTCGTCCCCTATGGTGGTAAAGAAAAAAGTATTTGGATGCTCATCTTAGTATCACAAAAATCCATGAAATGTTCATCGATGAAAATCCTGACTTGAAAGATGATGTTAAATACAATTTCTATTACAGATATTTCTTGGAAAACTTTGGTTACTCTTTCGGTCGACCACAGGTTGATGTATGCAGTATGTGCGGAAGTCTTAAAGCAAAACTTAGAGATCCATGTTTAAATGACAATGCCAAGTGGACTGCAGCAGCAGAACTTATGATACACAGAAGAAGAGCAAGCAAGTATTACAGTACTATGAAAGAAATGTCAAAAAATTTGGATGAAGATACTGCTGCTCTGTACTTTGACTTCATGCAAAACTTGCCACTCCCGAATATACCGGTCCAGGAAATATTTTACATGCGACAGCTTTGGGTAAAAGTGTTTTGTATACACGATTTGAAAAGCAACAAGTCGAAACTCTGCGTTTATCATGAGGGAGAGGGTAACAAATCTCTAGATAAAGTTGTTAGTTTCTTGTTGAACTATATAAATACAGAAGTGCCTAACACAGTAAAAAATCTCATCCTGTTTATTGATGGACCATCAGGTCAAAACAAAAACCACACCGTTGTGAGGTTTTTGATGAACCTATGCGACAGAGGGAGATTTGACACCCTTACCCACAACTTCCCAGTGCATGGTCGTTCATTCTCGCCTTGTGACAGAGACTTTGAAGCTATAAAGCGCATTGTCAAGAAAATTGATCGCATTTATAATCCGGAGGAGTATATTGAGTTGATACTGAAAGCCAGTAAAACCAATCATTTTACAGTTCACAAAGTCACCCCTAATGATATACTATGCTTCAAAATGTGGTGGCCACAATCATACAAAAAGGCCACGAACTCTGATGAGACCCCCGGCAGAGGTGTTCCCAAGAAGCACAAGGAAATATTTAAAATTTTGCAATACATCCAGTTCTGTTATAACAAAAATACTTATGGAAAAGTGGTGGTTCTGCCGTTCATTAACACTGCTATTCATTCAACATTCATTCTGCTGAAAAGTAGCTTCTCCCAACTTGCCGACTGAGATGATGTATCCCTTAGGGAAAGTAAGTGTTTTAACAATATAGGCCTTGAGAAAACCTATAAATATAACATTTCAACCAGTACTTCTTGTACCCTATGTCTACTTTCGGCCTAGGGCCTACAAACAGCTTCCCATCGATGTGAAGAAGATAAAAGACCTTACCTTGTTGGGTATGATGAGTTCTACAACAATGTATTGCAATGGCCTACTATGGATGCAGAATGTGCTGTGGAGTTAGAAGACGAATAAAACAGTGTACTACCAACGAGATAATGTATGGCTTTGAACTTTGAACTGATCAGATTAAAAGAAAGTACCAGTTATTTTTAAAGAGGTTTTGTTTGTTACAATAATAGTTTTCTTGCATTAATAATAATGTTATCTAATACACATATAAATAAACTGTTTTGCATACAATTCGTTTTCATTACAAAACAGTAAAATATTTCTTCGTTTTCATAAAAAAAATCCTTGTTCCACTTCTTTATTACAGAAAGGTGTCAAGTACAAAGTGTTTAAGTTCTGTTTTTGCAAAATATAAAAAAGTACACAAATATAATTTTTGTGATTATGCTTAAAATACATAAACAAATTTGTGGTAAGTTTTTAAGATCCATAAAAAATACTTTGTATGAGATATTAAGTTTTCTTTGTTTTTCTCAAAATGGCATATTTGTCACTTGACCCCTTTCTGATATAAACGATTCAATTTGAACCATAAGATCACAAAAAGCATGTCATTTAAAATTCCGGATTAAGACGTGCAACGCTCAGCTATGTTTAAATAGACTTTTATAATCATAACATCCAAGGATTTTTTTTTTTTGTATAAATTTTAAAACATCATCAGATTTTATTGTTCTTCACTGTATATCGTTGAATCACGGTCACGTCAATTTTTAAGATTTATGGCTGAGAATGACTTCCCAGAGAAGTTGAAACTGGTACCTGGTGTTTTAACCTACAGTATACTTTTTTTTTAAATGCTATTTGTTTGGGGCGTCGACCTATGAAGATCTTTTGCCCCTACTTGCACCATATGTGAGAAACCTGCGTGTATTATGTAAATGGCAGAAGTGTAAAGCGTTGAATGTGAGGAAAGGAACGTTAAGAACGGCACAAACACCCAGTCCCCAGGCCAGGGATATTAATCATTTACAATTAAAAAACCTGACCCAGCCAGGAATCGAACCCGGGGCCGCTACTGTATACTTACTATACCTAATAAATGTGTATTAAATAGGTGGAACTCTTTCTTCATTTGAAATGTAATTACAAAGGGGTACCCAAAAATAACTGGAATAACACTGACATGGGTGAAGCTTGTGTAATACGCATTTCTGCCACTAGGCGTGTATAGCGCAACTCATTCCCAGTTCAGTGTGCCGCCTGTGTTGTCGTTCTGGCTTGTTCTGTTCATCTGCAGAGATTATTTTTGGTAGCACTGTTTTGTTCTTGTTTTGCTTTTTATGATGGCAAGTTTAAGTGAACCACGTGCAAACCTTTTATTGGGAAGTTTAAAGAAAATTGCGCAACAGTGTTCATTAAAAAGACCCGATTTGTGGCAAACAGGAGACTGGTTCGTCCATCACTACAACGTACCTGCACACACAGCCATCTCTGTTAAGACAGTTTTTGGCTAAAAATTGGCATGGTTCCGCTACCCCACGCCTGACCTGGCTCCGTATGACTTTTTCTTATTCCCACGCATGAAAAGGGGCATGAAAGGACACCAATTTGACAACATTGAAGAGGTCAAAGAAAAAACGAGGGAGGAGCTGTCAGCCATTTCTAAAGATGACAACGATGACTACAAAAAAATGTTTCAAACAGTGGAAGAACCGGTGGGACAAACATATCAGTTGTAATGGAGAATATTTTGAAGGGGATAAGGTGTTTGTGTAAAAAATTTGAAAATATACAGCTTTTAAAACATAATTCCTTTTTAATTTTGGGTATCCCCTCGTATCTTCAATACGGACCACTATGAAAATTATAACTTATGACTTAAAAGCCAACCAGACAAGGAAGAAAGTCTACCCGTATTTAGGCTTAAAAACCAAAATAGCTCAAATTGGCAAGGACATCGACTTTTTGAAGCAATGTATGGCATATAATCTAATTCCTAAGTTCTTGAAAGCAAACCAAATGAAACACAGACATTCATTTCATAGGTGGAACTCTTCCTTCATTTGAATTGAAGATGCCCTATTTATGCCAAGAGGAAAACTACACTGTGTGTTCATCAACTACTCAAAAGCATTCACCATGATTGACAGCAAAAACTTACAAGGGAACATCGGCAATGGTTAAGTCACCGATCGCAACGAAACTTGGAAAACACATTGAGGTACACGTAAAAAAGATCAGGATCAAGTTTGGTGTGGCGACATTCATTAGGGCGTTAACTAAGGGGCCTGAAAGTTGCAATATTTCAAGTTCCGCGTGATCAGCGATGAATACGTGCTGGCCAATGCTAAGCCTGCCTGGAGACACACCTCCGCACCTCCTCCCCACCCCGCTCCAACTGGTTTGCCGCCGCACGTTTCCCTTCTCCACACGCTTGCCAGCTGCTTAGCTGTTGAACCGGACCGGCGCTATACTTTGCTTCTTTTCATACTATAATTATAGAAATCCTTTAAATAACATTCCGTCTCACACATAATGATAATATGTTGTTGCTATTTGCTTTACGTCGCACCGACACAGATAGGTCTTATGGCGACGATGGGAGAGGAAAGGCCTAGGAATTGGAAGGAAGCGGCCTTAAGGTACAGCCCCAGCATTTGCCTGGTGTGAAATTGGGAAACCATGGAAAACCATCTTCAGGGCTGCCGACAGTGGGGCTCGAACCCACTATCTTCCGATTACTGGATACTGGCCGCACTTAAGCGACTGCAGCTATCGAGCTCGGTAATGATAATAAATAACCTAAACTAATATACCCATATTTTATTCAAATTTTATATCTTCACTCCTGCTAATTCCGGTGAGTTGTCACATTCGTTGGTACAACCCCGAGTTAAGCACCATCGGGCGTCGTCAAACGTGGGATGGAGTACCGCACCTGACCCCCGCTTAAATTATTACTTACTTATAAAACGCCTTAAAGCTGTCGGTAGTGTCCTTTAGAGTGGACATACATATGAAATTAATTAAATTAAATCACCCACCATTAAATAAATCACCCACCTTTAAACAACGTTAAATATCTTTTTATTTAAAGAAATAATGTGCCCGGGTAGAGGATCTCAATGAATGTAATGAGTTTCGGTACCTCGGGATATCAAAACCTGTTTACAGGTCCAGATCATCTTTTTATGTCCCTTCCCCCCACCAATTTTGTGTATGCTATCAGCTCTCTCATAACGAAACGAAATCGCGGACGACAACAAAAACAATTATAAATTCCGAGTTTGAAACTAATGGTATTTTCCATATTGCGTACTCTGGTATAAGGAATATAGGTAGAATATTTTTATTTGTGCTTGTACTGAAAAATTTATTTATGTTTTGCAGTGATAGACACACCACATTTCAATTGCAGCACTGGTTGTCGAATATAAATCAATTTAATGCATAGACAACTTTGATATGAGTATGACATGGAATGTAGTAAAGTGTGACATAGTAAGAAAAGCCTTGAAAAATAAAATAAAAATGTGCATTTATATATGCAGTAGATACACAGTAACCACAGGCAGACCTGTAGTCTCACTTTACCGATACTTTTGCGTTATAGCTGACGAAGGTCTATGTATTCAACAAGTACCGATATTGAAGTATCACACTACAGTCCCTCCAGGGTACAATGGCAATTACATACGCAAAAATTTAAATGGCTATTGTACGAACTGGTACAACAATAAACAATTACAAGGCAACACAATAAATGACTCTGTATACATTACATCGTGCAAACTCCCCATCAATAACCAATTATTAAAAAAAAAAAAAATCTTTGGTCTATTCGAAACATTAAAAAATAATGAAAAGAAAACTGAAACAAAACACAATTAACAACAGACACCATACTTTTATCACGGGACGTATGCTTTACAGTAGTGGCGTTCCTCGGGTGTTCAAATTGTCCAGGATGATCATCAAGGTATCCACTGCGATACCACGAGTACTTCCACATGTTTTTGAATCAAGGAGATGTCAGCTGGCCCCGTGATATAGGGGTATCGTGCCTGCCTTTCACCCGGAGGCTCCGGAATAGATTCCCGGCCAGGTCAGGGATTTTTACCTGGACCTGAGGGCTGCCTCGAGGTCTACTCAGCCTACGTGATTACAATTGAGGAACTAATAATAATAATAATAATAATAATAATAATAATAATAATAATGTTATTTGCTTTACGTCCCACGAACTACTTTTACGGTCTTTGGAGACGCCGAGGTGCCGGAAGTTTGTCCCGCAGGAGTTCTTTTACGTACCAGTAAATCTACCGACACGAGGCTGTTGTATTTGAGCACCTTCAAATACCACCGGACTGAGCCAGGATCGAACCTGCCAAGTTGGGGTTAGGATGCCAGCGCCTTAACCGTCTGATCCACTCAGCCCGGCAATTGAGGAGCTATCTGATGGTGAGATAGCGGCCCCGGTCTAGAAAGCCAAGAATAACGGCTGAGAGGATTCGTCGTGCTGGCCACACGATACATCGTAATCTGCAGGCCTTTGGGCTGAACAGAGGTCGCCTGGTAGGCCAAGGCCCTTCAAGGGCTGTAGTGCCATGTGGGCTGGGAGGGGGGGGGGTTCAGCTGGAAATGTAACAGTGATTGCAACTTTAAGATGGTGTTACGGTGGTGCAGCATGATACCGGTATTCATAAGTCGCAGCCCAGAATATATTAGTCTTGTATGCGTTTTCCAAATCCAAAACCCATTCACGTCAAATGGCTGACAAACTGCTGTAGCGCTGGCTGCAATCGTCATAACTTCTACTTCCTTGCCATGAACGCACTGTGGTCCGTTATTGGACATTATTGGACATTATTGGACATTTATAATGCCCAAAAACGGACCATTTATATTGGCATTATAAATTTACTCATTCGGAACAAATATTTCAGATTCCCTATTGGAATCAACATCTATATCATCTGATGGCCAAGCAGGCATCAATTTTTGGTAGTGAGACAAAGTCTCTCGTAGTGCATTGGCACTGCCGGTGGCTGCAATTAGCCTACACAGTGGCTTCCACGGTATGCACTAGCCATGCATCTTGGTAGGTGTGCTAGGTACCAACTGATGAGCCCAGCCTAGCACACGGGGGGCGAAACGCTGGCAACCAGGAATGAGTTAGCTGGAAAATTTATAATGTCCAATAATGGACCATTTATATTGGTAACATGAAAAAGCAATCGGAACGCTGAAATATGCACACAAAAAATCATGTCTAAATGCTGTCTTTTGGATAACAATGTTTTCATTCATTCTGAAATACACCTGTCATAATTAGACTGGCAGTAGATGTGTTTACAAACGTCACAATGTAATTTTCACCAATTAAAAATATACCCGCATAGTTGAAGAAACATCCGTCAGTACTCTATTTACGTACACAATATACAAGTGGAACATGAAAATAAAAATTAACACATAAAAGCTGAAACGAAGATAAAAATTGAACACTATATATAAGCGGAACAGGAGATTAAAAATAAAACTATACAAGCAGAATATGAAAATAAAACTTAAACACAATATACAAGCCAAACACGAAAATTAAAATTCTGATATGTTTCGTCATTTTGCTGGTTGAAGATCCCTTTGCAGAGACAACAGAAGTACATAAATTGCATTTCACTCTGTACAGTTATATTCTACTAAAAAGTCCTAAACAGGACCCCAGTGCAACATTATGCGAAGTTTACCGTCTTTTGTACGGTATATATTACTAGGCTTCAATAAAAACACTCTTACAAAACAGAACCCATTAAGTTCCTCACATGATCCGAAAGCCAGTTGCTGATCCAAAGGAACTCTCAGAACAAAGAGGACATGACAGAACATGAAACACTCCAGCACGCACCGGTATCGACAGTCAGCTAGTAGCCAAAGGGCGGTGCATAATGGCGCTTCTGACGGGATAGCGAGTCACTGTCTCGGTCTCGCTTGAGAATGTTATGGAACAACCTACACTCGGTCTTCTGGAACAGTGGAACATAACTGTGCACTGGCACAGTGTGCAAAAACAGGGACATAGTGCCCAACCCTAGTTTTTTTACTTCACTGTTTCAATCCTCTTTATGGCTTATAAGGCTCTATTAAACATGTATAAGATGTAACCAGCAATTTTGACACAGGAACTAAGGGCAGCAAAATGACTGACATGCGACCACTGGTATTTCAGAATTAAGCCCATTCCACTAGGGGTTAATGGCCTGGAGTGTTTGGGGAAAATTTCACTCTATATGAAAGATATTCAAGCAATCATCATTTAATAATTCTAATGATTCTAGTAACTTCCATACATTGCTTCCAACGTCTAACTTGGCTAATTTCTTCTTCAGGTTTAAATTGAAGTGGGAATTTCATCTCTAGTCATATCACGATCTTACATGACAAATTAAACTTCCCAGGAACCACCTAAATCAAGTGAATAAGTTCACCCATATAGACAGCATAAAACAGCACAAATTCACTTAACCCAGATGTGCACAGGCTGGACTATATAACAAAAAACGAATTGCTGGAATTTCAAGAATTTTATATCGCAGCATTCAATTGTAACATAATTTTAAGTTATATCATGTATCATTACAGTAATGTATTTTATAATGTGTTAAAATGTGTTTTAGATGTTTTAGGCATATGTATATAATTTTTTAATTTGCACTTAAGGCTGATGATGGCACACAGATGCCGAAACTAGTACCATTTGACATGTGATTGAATCACAATAAAATTTTAATTTACTGTAATCCCACTTCAATACGGAACACAATGAAATTCATAACTATAAAATATTCAAGCAAGCCAGGCAACAGTGTTACGTGACTGTTAATATCATAATCAAAACCACAGGACTTCCATCGTACATGGAATTCAAACTACAGGGATGTAACTTTCCATTTCCAAAATCCCTCATATACTGGTAGGCATTCGAATCTCGGCCACCTTGGTGAGAAGCCAGCAGTATTGCTACTCAGCTATATATAAAAGCACAAAATCAAAATCTCAATAAAAGTAACTCAATTTTGGGTATCAAATATACTCTTGGACTTACTGAATTATATAAATCTGTAACAAGGAAAGGTGAAGGTGACTGTCACTGAAATTAGAATGGGAGAAGTTTATTTGTGTTTAAGACTATATCAAAAGACGCATGGCATGATTTGAGATGCATTGGAAAACATGTGCCTAAGGGAGCAGAAGGAGGAATGAATGGAAAGGGGAAGAGTAAACGAGACATGGAAACGGTTCTGGCAGTTATAAGTTAAACATGAGTTACGACTGTTGTGTGCATTATACAGAATGAAACAAACTGTGATTGTTAAGTTGCAAGTGGACTCCTTTTGGTACTTCAAAGGAAATGTCAACTAGGTAAGGCCTTACAGTTTTTGAAAACTTTACAAAGCTATGGCTGAAGAAGAGGTTGTTATTGAAGAGTATTTTCCTTTTGTCTATTTAAGAACACGGTTATGTTCATAACTGATACACTAATATTACCATCCAACATTAATGTGTGGCACAAGGATAGGCCTAGTTGTTTTCATCTTCAGTCATTTGTACATTTCCAGTTTCCAGCCAACAGATTCAAAAACATGATCTGATTTGCTGTTATGCATCTGAATAATCTAGTCAGTATCGTATGGCCTCCGGAGAGGCCTGGTGCAGGTCTTTTTCTAGTAGACGGCCTATTAGGCGACCTGCATGTCTGTGAAGATGAGGGCCCTACCTAGGATTATTTCTAATGTTGAATACGCCACACACACCCAGCCCCCGAGCCATTGGAATTAACCAATTAAGGTTAAAATCCCCGACCCAGCCGGGAATCGAACCCAGGACCCTCTGAACCAAAGGCCAGTACGCTGACCATTCAGCCGACGAGTCGGACATCATACAGAAAAGTGGAAGAAATGATAAGGAAATAATCGAGCATGGAAGACAAGCAGGAGCATTCCTGAAAAGTGTCAGAAGCCTGGTTTGGAGCAAGGATGTCCCTCAGAGAAGCAAAACGGTGATGTACAGTACGTACTATATACCTATTCTGACGTATGCAGCTGAGATATGGGTAATGAGGCAGAGAGCCATGAATAGAATATAGGCAAGTGAAATGAAATTTCTGAGAAGCAGGATAGGAGTGACAAGATGGGATAAGATGAGAAATGAGAAGGTTCGAGATATAGTAAAAGAAGAGCCACTACAGAATAGGATAGAGGCATCTAGACTAGATGGTATGGACACGTGAAGAGAATGACAAGAGGAAAAGATACCGAGGACGATGCACGAAATGGAGATAACAGGTAACGGCCAAGAGGAAGACCAAGAGACAGGTGAATAAAAGGAGTGGAAGAGTGTGTACAGAGAAGAGGTGAGGACTGGGCAAGAGTGACTAGGGAGAAGTGGTGGGAAGACAAGAGGAGACGGAGAGGCTAATGTTCCAAGCAGACCCAGCCAACAGCTGGAGATGATGATGATGATGATGATACACATTGTACACACACAGACACTAATAAACTGCCTTCTTGAACAAAAAAATGCAAAGGAGAAGAAGAAGACTGCTACACTAGCTTGTCAACCAAAATCACAACATGAGTTAACATGACTAATGACTTTCATTACCAACTCTCACTAACAACTGTAACTCCAAATCCCAAGGCTGCCTCTTTATATACATTGCCTGGCCAGACTTCTAGAAAAGTATGACACAACATGTTTTCTCGTAATTTCTAGAGTCTCCAATAACAGAGGTGATAAAACATTCTTTGTAACTTATTTTGCATCCAGCAGATGCTTTTCAGTGAAGGTATTCTTGAAACATCCTTCCCTCTGTGATGACCTTTTCATGTTCTGAACCATAAACGATTCCAGTGTACATGTGCTTAATGTGACCCTCAATTTTGTCAATACAACATTACTTAAGGATTTGTACTGGAAAAGAGCAGAGAAAGTCCTTCATTCACACAATGAATTTCACAACGCTTACGATCGAATAAGTACAGTTGCCAACTCACAAGCAATGAAACGAGGAGGATTTATCAGAAAAGCTGGAAATGATTGAACATATTTCCTTCCTTATTTCTTTTTCCATAGAAAATGACTTTCGTAATAGTGTCGCTTTTCCGTAATAATTTTCCCTTTAACTGTAATGCCGTAATCGTGAGGTGAAATCCGTAATGATTATGGACAACCCGTAATAGTTGGCACCACTGCAATAACCTATTTACAAATGGATCAAATGTTCTGTAACTTTCTAGTGACAGGATGCGTTGTTCTGGACTATTACCGTGTGTTGCACAACATTACACTGGATTTATACATCATATTTAGAGGTAGTAATAAATTATATACTATTAATTACACGTTCTTACATTAAATACACTCATATTAATAAACATACAGCAGACGTGTCATGACATAACCTCACGTTTTGTTATGACCATGATTTATACCAAAAAAATTCCGTACATAACTCCCCCACTGGGAGATACCACGGTAAACCCAGTGCCAGTCCCACGCCTGGATAAAGGACGAGGGTCAATGGCTGGCTATTGAGTCTCAGTGTGGGCACCAATGCCGAGTGGGTGTCTACGGTAAATACTGAGAAATGCTCGAGTTGGTAGGTTCGCCTACCTATGTAACCAGAAAATCCTACTCCCTAAGGAGATGGGTGAGGGCGAGTATCCGGCACCTTAAAAAGGGATGTTCTCGACTATGGTATGATAACACAGAAAGAAGGTTCCCTGGTCCTCCAGGTTGAGGGTTGTGCGCAGGGGTAACACCCCAGCTACGTGAAAAAGTCTTGTTATGAGACATACCTACAGAGATAGCCGGATGGATAAATTGATGATGACTAAGCGAGGAAAAGGAAAACGAGATGTTATTTTTGGAACCTGGTGTGTGCTAAGCCTGCACCGAGAGGGAGCCTTTAGGAATCTGAAGGAGGTCTTAAAGAATTATAAGGTGTCGATTGCTGCACTGCAAGAAATCAGGTGAAAAAGTGCAGATATTATGGATTCAATAAATTATACCATATTCTTCAGTGGGGGTGATAAAAACCAGCTGGGAACAGGATTTATGGTAGCAAATGATGTGAAGCATGTGGTTTTGGGATTCAAACCCCTGAATGAGAGACTATGTTCCCTACGCTTAAAGTTCTCCCTGTTTAACATAAGAGTATTCTGTGCTCATGCTCCAACGGAAGACTCTAGCGAAGATGTGAAAGATGAATTATACAGTGTACTCGAGAAAGAATACGATGTGGCTCCAAGACATGATGTTAAGATTGTTCTCGGAGACGTGAATGCTTAAGACGTTTTTAAAATATATACTATGTTTTAATGTGTTATAATTTTTCAAGTGTTTTATACTGTGGCCTATATGTTTTAATGTGTTTAATGTATTCATATCCATGTACACTCAATAGGTTTTAGTTTATTGTAACCATCACCACCTTTAATCACAGATATTTTAATATAACAATACTGCAATATATTTTACTTCCATTTTTCATTAGACATTCGGATGATCTAACATAACATCTTTGTAATTTTGTCTAATGACTATAAATGTTATGTACTAGCTGATGATGGCCATGAAAGGCCGAAACCGGTACTAGTGTAATAATCCATTCACAATAAATAAGTATTGATCGGTGGAACACTTTTCTTGTCTATACATTGAATCCAATCAATACGGAAAATAAAACTTTAAATAATAAAAATAGATTCACCGATAATTCGAAGCGTCGGTGTTTTCCTTCTGGAAAGTGTGCAGATCCAGGATTATTTCAGGTCGTCGTACTACCCACAGAGGTACCCCACTTAGTTGTCTGACAAGGCAAGGAATCGAAGGTACCTGAAACAATCTGTGACTGCTATCCAATCGTATTCCAACAGGCCGCGCTGCTCGAGGACAAGCGGCGTACAACCAACGGTTTCCATTGTTGAATACGCAAGGATAGCTTGGGTGAAGTGGCATCTGTCTGAAAGTAGCAGCATACGGCAGAAGGAGCTGCTGGCGCCTTAGGTGTAAAGGTGGCACACCAGATTCAGGGAGCAGGCTAGCTATGGGGCATGTTTGGAAAACTCCCGTCGCCAACCTAACCCCGCTGTGGTGGGTGCTGTTCAGTTTTGCAAGGACACTTGGTCTGGCTGAGCCATATGCTGCACTGCCGTAGTCTAACCTGGATAAAGTATGTGCCCGATAGAATCGTAGGAGCACCGTGCGATCCGCTCCCCAATTAGTGCTGCTAAGTAACTTTCAGAGATTAAGCCTCTTGGTGCATTGCACTTTTAGCTGCTGCATGTGTGGCTTCCACGATAATTTACTATGGAAAAGGAGCCCAAGAAATCAGTAAGTGTCAACTACGGAAGAGCGACATTTCCTAAATAAAGCTCAGGATGTGGGTGAAGAGTACGTTGACGAGAAAAGTGGACAACGGAGGTCTTTGCGGTGGAAAACCGAAAGCCATGTTCTACGGTCCACTGCTCCACTCTCGTAACAGCTTGATGTAATTGTCGCCCTGCAACTGCCATATTATGCGAGCTATAGTTCAGAGCAAAATCGTCCACAGATAGCGACGGTACTACTGCTGAACCAGCAGCAGTGACAATACCGTTTATGGCAATCTCGAACAGAGTGATACTAAGAACCGATCCCTGTGAGACTCCATTTTCTTGAATGTGGTATTGCAAATATGTCCTCCCTACTCGGACACGGAATAGACGGAGGGACAAAAAATTTGCAATAAATACCGGCAAATGACCTCGGAATCTCCACCGACGCAGGACTGAAAGGATAACATATCGCCATGTGGTGTCATAAGCCTTTTCTAAGTCAAAGAAAACAGCTACCAAATGCTGTTTGCGGAGAAATGCATCCTGGATAGAGCTCTCCGGGCATACCAAGTGGTCAGTGGTTGAGCGAGCGGCTCGAAAACCTCACTGGTACTCGGACAAGAGTCCTTGTTTCTCCAGACACCACACAAGTCGATGAGTTACCATCCTCTCAAATAGCTTACACAAGTAGTTTGTGAGACAAATAGGTCTATATCTTCCTGCATACTTAGGATCTTTGTCAGGCTTGAGGACAGGAATGACTATGCCCTCTCGCCACTGAGACGGAAACTCACCCTCTATCCAGATTCGGTTGAACATACGAAGGAGATATAGTAGACTGTCCTCACTAAGGTGTTTTAACATCTGGTTATGAATATTGTCTGGTCCAGGAGACGTGTCCTTGCAAAGTCTAAGGCGCTGTTGAGTTCCCACTCCGTAAAGGGCACGTTATAGTCCTCTGAGGCTTGAGTGGCAAAAGTGAGATGATGACGTTCAGCCTCCCGCTTCAGAGCGAGGAAATCACAATGATAATTCTCGGAGCCAGACATATCAGCAAAATGGCTAGCTAGATGGTTAGCAATCGAGAGTGGTTCGGTGACGATACTGCCTGCAATGGAAATTCCCCGTACAGAAGATAAACTTTGGATACCCGAAATACGTCAAAGTTTAGTCCACACTTGAGATGATGGAGTATGTGACGTCATAGACGACACATATCTCACCCACAAAGCTTTCTTACTTTGAAGGCGCGAGTTGTTTAAATGTTACCAAGTTGGCCACAATAGGCTGCCTACGATAACGTTTATGAACGCGACGGCGTTCTTTGATAGCTGCTGCAGTTTCTTCGTTCCACCAAGGAACGAGTTTTCGGCGGAGTCCCTGAGAAGGACGGAATAGACTCCTCAGCAGCAGCAAGAATAACTTGGGTGATGTAAGTTATTTCCTCGCCGACGGTCCGCCTGGTATCGTCGTTAAAGACAGTTAGTGATGTGTACTTTGGCCAATCAGCATGTTTAAGAAACCTTCGAGGAGGAGCCTCAATGGATTTTTGTTTCAACAAAGTTAGGAAGATAGGAAAATGGTCACTGTCACAGAGATCATCGTGTGTATTCCACCGAAACAGCAGAACCAACGTTCGGCTGCATAGCCTTACGTCTATGCGAGAATATATGCCGTAGCGTACACTAAAGTGAGTTGGTTCCCCTGTGTTCAAAATACATAAATCCAGCTCTGTTACTAATGTTTCCAGCTCTCTTCCCTGGGGGCAAGACATCTCAGAGCCCCACATGGAGTGAAGGGCGTTAAAATCGCCCAACAAGAGGAAGGGAGGTGGAAGCTGACTATAAGATCAGTGACATCATTTATGTTAAGAGGTTGGCCTGGTGGAAAATGAACGTTACACACTGTTGCTATGACAGGCAGCGGTACCCACACCGCAACTGCTTCCAGTGGGGTCCTTCGCTATAGGTATCAGAATGAACAACAATACCCACACCACCAGACGCCCGGTGAGCATAATATCGTTCTGTCAAGTATAGTTTGAAATTTCTCAAGACTGTATGATGACCTGGTCTGAAGTTTGTCTCATGAATACAGACTATACTCGCCACGTACTCACTAATGAGCTGACGTAGCTCAGCAAGATGCGTCATAACCGTTACAATTCCACTGTAACAGTGCCATAGTGTGGACTATAAAAGTAGTGTTAGGTTATGAGCAACAAGATGCTCGGTGAACCTAAACACTATCAACATCTACATCCGTAGACGTAGATGACAGCGCGACGTCAATCCCGTCGACAGACGGCGGGGACGACTCCCAGAACTTCGATGCTTTTCGGGGGCGGGAAGTTCCCCCACAAGGGGAGCGCACAGGTTTTGGAGCAGGAGTACCTGCTGGTGCAGACTCAAACCCTCCATATGGAGGGCATGATTTCTCTTTCGCAGGAGAAGTGTGAGAGCGCCCGGCAAGGGTGTTCTTCTTCGTCACCTTCTTTTCTAGTGTAGACAGGCTGGGAGATGATTTTTCCAGCCCTGATCAACAATGCCGCCTCCGTTGGTTGGGGCATGGCTTTTGCCAACCTCTTAAAGGAGGGGGGGGACTTAGCCTTCCCCCCTTGCTCTGCTGGCTTTAAACTGCCAGCCGGCACAGACTTCTGATTGGTCAAAGGTGGGGTGGTCCCAACCTTCAAGCTTTTACTCTTTGCGATGTTGCTCTGAGAAGCAACAGTCACCTTGGGCGCAGCGATCATCACGGGTAACGATGTCATGAAAGGCGAACCTGGGAGACTCTGAGCTATCATGCTGTAGTTGAGTGTACGGGCAGGTGTATTCATGGAATTAAACTCACAGCGTTTTTCCTGGTAGGAAAGACCATCCAGGGTCTTGATCTCCTGGATCTTCTTCTCACTCAGGTATGTCGGACAGTTCCGATCCCGAGGAGAGTGAAGACCAGAGCAGTGAGTGCACTTGTACGGAGTTGTGCACTCCTCCGCGCAGTGAGCTACTCTTCCACACGTACCACACACAGACTGATTCAAACAATGAGATATCATATGTCCGAATCTCTGGCATTGATAGCATCGCATAGGAGGCCGGATGTACGGCCTCACATTGCAACGATAAGTTGCTACCTTGACTTTCTCTGGTAACACTCACAGCTTCAAAGAGACAATGAAGGCACCAATGGCAATGTCTTCACCATTGACCTTGCACGTAATACGCCAGATGTGTGTCACGCTATGGTTCTTCATGTCTTCCATCAACTCATCAGTGTTCAAAATAAGGTCGCGGTGAAAGATGACTCCGCGAACCAGATTAAAAGATTTGTGCTCCTCCACTTTGACAGGGATTTCGCCAAAGTAGTCGCACTTAAGCAACTTATCAGCTTGCAGTGCTGTACGAGTCTTCAAAAGCAAACTACCGCTGCGCATTTTCTTCAGATCCTCAAGTTCGCCGTAGACGCCTTCAATGTGTCTACTAAAAAGAATAGATTTTACCAGCTTAAAATCATGCCCATCAGTTCTGGTAGCAACCAGAAACCTAGGGAAGCTGGATCCCATTCCTTCACGCTGTGCATGTTCCCAGGGAGTTGAACCTCTCAGGGAAGCAAAAGTTGAAGACTTCGGTGGGGGACCACCTTGGGATGGGCAACTTTGTTTCGAAGCCATGCCCGAAATCATCCTCCCCGAATGCCACCCACTCTGATCAGGGGTCTCTGTAGCCGAACCAAGCTGCCAAGGCAATACCCACCTGGTCATAGCCGGTACTGCCCGGGGTCCGATTTTGGACGATGCCTAATACGGGATGACTGAGGCAATGAGCGCTAGGATTCCTTTCCTCCAGTCACCCGCAATAGCATGTACCCCATAGCGTGTGCAGAGCACTAAATATAGAGACAAAAGAATAAATAATTAATAATAATATGTTCTTCTGGCATTCAGCTGTGCGGGGACCTGTGTTGTCAGGCGGATACTACTGCCAGGGTACATGGCGCTCCCACCCGCAAGATTCCTGGGTGGTCAAATGCGGGCTTTTGGGCGTAACCGCACACATAGGAGGCCCATCTCCGAGCAGCACGCACATCAAAAAATGTTGAAATGGTCTACAACTAACCCTCAAAAAAACAATAAAAAATAAAGAGGGGATCATGGCCACATGACCCTTTTAGTCGCCTTCTACAACAGGCAGGGATTACCTGTGAATGTACTCATCCCCTCCCATCCACAGGAGGTCCAACACATTATACCAAACCGCAATCCATGTCCACGCCTAGGTTGCCCCTTTTAGTCGCCTCTTACAACAGGCAGAGGACACCGCGGGTGTATTCTACATGTGTGTCCCCCACCCGCAGGGGGTTAGAGCAAGAACTAGGAGGAGCTACAGTGACTCAGCAGTGGAAAGTATTACATGATACTTTGAAGAGTGCAGCCACAGAAACAGTGGGATTTCATCAGGAACCTGTGAGGAGAATAGAATGGTATGACGACGAGTATCAGGCAGTAGTCTGAAGGCGGTATGAAGCAAGCGGGGGTTAGGGCAAGAACTAGAAGGAGCTACAGTGACTCAGCAGTGGAAAGTATTACATGATACTTTGAAGAGTGTAGCCACAGAAACAGTGGGATTTCCGGAACCTGTGAGGAGAATAGAATGGTATGACAACGAGTATCAGGCAGTAGTCTGAAAGCGGTATGAAGTAAGAGAAAAAAACACTGCAGCGAAGAACAAGAGCAAGCACTGAGAGATTCCAACAAGCTAGACGAGAGGCAAAGAAGGTACTGAGAATGAAGAAGAGGGAGTGGGAAAAAGAGAAGTTACAGCAGATCGAGGAAATGCAGACCAGAAAGAAGGTCAGAGCCATGTTCCAGGGAGCTATGGAAATTAAGAAGGGATTCCAGCCAAGGATAATATGTTGTAAAGATAAAGTTGGCCACTTGATTGGAGATGAGAATGGGATAATAGAAAGGTGGGCAGAATATTTTGAAACCCTTCTGAACCCTATAGAGGAAAAAATTCAGGAATCGCAAGAGCAGGTAGGAGATGGTCAGTTGGTTGTAGACGGCGAGGAGGAAAATGTGCCTGAAGTGGCCTTAGAAAAGGTGAAGAAGGCAATAACCCTCATGCATAATAACCATGCGCCAGGAGAAGATGCCATTCCTGCTGAATCTTCAAGTATGATGGGGAGGAAGTTTACAGGAAGCTGCATAACCTCATTTGTGCAGTGTGGGAAAGCGAAGACATACCAGAAGATTGGAACATAGCGGTCATCTGCCCCAGCCATAAAGAGAACAACATGACGGTAGGTAGCAACTACCATGGGATCTCACTTCACAATGTGGCATATAAGATCTTCTCAAAAGTGTTAGCAAGGAGATTAGAAGCATATGCAGAGAAAGAACTGGGTGAATACCAGTGTGGATTTTGACGAAACAGGTCAACAATTGATCATATCCTGTCATTATGACTAATTCTGGAGAAGTGCCACAAATATAACGTCAACGTTCACCAACACTACGTTGATTATAAAGAGACCTATGACAGTGTCCATAGATCCAAGCTACGAATGGTGTTGGAGGAAATGCAGGTGCCAAGAAAGATCATCAATCTTGTGGAAATGACATTGAGAAATACCAGAGCTAAAGTGAAAATCCAGGGGAAGCTGACCAGAGAGTTCCCAGTACGAGGAGGGCTTAGGCAGGGAGATGCTATGTCGACAACCCTCTTTAATCTTTGCCTGGAGCATGTCATTAGGAAAATACCACTGAACCCTCGGGGTACTATTTACACCAGGTCGCTTCAGTACTTGGCATTTGCAGACGACATTGTCCTTCTTGGCAGGAACATAAGAGAGTTGATGGAGGCACTGTGGTGCACATGCGAAAGTTTGAGACACCTGGGGCTGAGAATTAATAATGAAAAGACAAAGTATATGGTGAGCACGAGGGAGAAGGGAAGGTTCTAAGGGCTGAGAGACCTGGAATGGGAAGAAGGAAAGCATGAGAGAGTTGGAGAATTCAAGTACCTGGGTGTCATAGTAACGGAAAGCAATGTAGTCGGTGCAAAGATCCAAGCACGCATCGCAGCAGGCAATAGATGCTTCTATGCAATCCACAAACATTTGAAGTCCTCCAATCTAGAAGGCTTAAGCTCACTGTGTACTGCACCATAATACGGCCAGAAGTTCTTTATGGATGTGAAGCCTGGACGCTTAATGAAAGTGATAAGAACAGGCTTCGGGTGTGGGAAAGAAAGGTATTGCGGAAGAACTTTGAGGCTGTATGTGAAGAAGGCGAATGGCGCATCCGAACAAATCAAGAGGTGTACCAGCTCTATGCTGCAATAGACCTGGTTACAGAAGCAAAGAAGAGATGCCTGAGCTACTTGGGGCACATGGTGAGAATGGAGGAGGAGAGAGTTCCCAAGAAGGCCCTCAAGCAACACCCTGAAGGCAGAAGGAGGCAAGGAAGACCGAGGAAGAGATGGTGGGATGACGTCAGAGATGATATGCAGGCGTTGGGAATCCAGAACTGGAGGTGTGCAATAGACAGAGATGGTTGGGCGACAGCTATAGGAGAGGCCAGGGTCCTGCATGGACTGTAGCACCAGAAGAGTGAGTGAGTGAGTAAAGTCCGTACATAGCTACATAAAATAATAATTGAGCTCGATATTTTCATTATTTACCCATGGGATAGAGAATTGTTTCCAAGTTATACTAGTCCATTACACTTGCATCAATATAGAGCAGTTAAAATCTACCATTAAAAGCAAGAAAAGCATGTGCAAGTTCACCAGTTCAGTCCAACCACATAGTAACTAGTACTGTAGTAGTAAACAAGTACCACTTTTCTCCATAATATGGAAAGTTACTAGCCTTATTTTACTCATAAGAAGTATTTGTCAATTAATCTTGAATATAATTTAGAAAGTATAATCTTGAGCATATAGGGCTTACATAGTAACGTTGGTACTCTTGCGTATGATCTTGAATCCAACTTTATGCTCGTCCACTTCTACGATGTAATCAAACTCTGATGTAACTTTTTCCTTAAGAACAACTTCTGGATATGGAGGTTCAAAGCGTGCCACACTGGGATCAACCAACTGTAAAGGTCATACAGAAAAAATGTAGTTCACCTAAAAGATAGTTCAGGCAATTCATTTTACTTTCAAATAATAAATATAAACAATATACCCCAATACAAGTTTCTATTAAGGGATAGAGCAAATGCTTAATTTATTCAGAGAGGGACTCAACAACGTTGAAAGATTCAAGGTTGTTCATATTAAAAGGCACTAAGGAGAGGAGTTTGTTAATCGTCTTACCTATTCTATAACTCAGAACCTTAGTGACTGATCACTATAACAATCATGACTATGACTAATTTGTAGCCATCATAATAACTCTTGTCTATTGAGGCCATTACTATTTGGAAAGACGTTTAAAGGGTACTTATCAACAATTGGCGGAAACTCCAAAATGCAAGGTATATAGGCCTACACCAGAAAACTTTTTACCTACTGAATTTCCAATACCTGCAGTCAGGCCATGCAGTATTATTGTGAAGGAGGTGATGGTAGTTTGCTATTTACTTTACATCGCACCGACACAGATATGTCTTATGGCGACGATGGGACAGGAAAGGCCTAGGAAGTGGAAGGAAGCGGCCGTGGCCTTAATTAAGGTACAGCCCCGGCATTTGCCTGGTGTGAAAATGGGAAACCACGGAAAACCATCTTCAGGGCTGGCGACAGTGGGGCTCCAACCCACGATCTCCCGATTACTGGATACTGGCCGCACTTAAGCGACTGCAGCTATCGAGCTCGGTAGGTGATGGTGGTAGTAGTAGTAGTAGTAGTAGTTTTACATCCCACTAACTGCTTTTATGGTTTTCAGAGATGCTGAGGTGCTGGAATTTTGTCCCACAAAAGTTATTTCATGTGCCGGTAAATTTACCTACACAAATTTGATGTACCAGCGCATCTTCGAATACAATCGGTCCAAACCAGGATCGAAGCAGCCAACTTGAGCTTAGAAGGCCATCACTTCCATCAACTGATTTACTCAACCCAGCTTGTGAAGCAGAAGAGGCAGAAGAAGAAGAAGAGAAATAAAAGGTTAACTCCCTCCTCTACTTCACTCTCAAACAAGGTGGAGGTGGTTGTCAAGTCAGAAAATTCATGAAACAAGAAATGGCACGAGTTATATTGACCTAAGTTACAGAAGACTGAAGAACAATGACAACCAAGAAAGCTACCGGTACATAGCATGACAGGAAGTAATTCAGAATTTGGTAGGTTTTAGAAAATTGGCATTTTCTCATGTAGCTCAATTCAAGACGCTCTTTCCAGCATGAATGAGAATAGATATTAGAAAGGAATTTGTATTACTTTTACATATCAAGTATAGCAACTTACGAGTCACCTAGGTGGTGGTGGTGGTGGTGGTTGCTTGATGGACCCAACACTGAGGTCACCACCCCCAGTCATCCCAGTGATCAGAATACTGTAAGTTGAAACTTGTACTTAAAATAAGTGGTATATCTATTTAGTTTGATGATGATGATGCTGTTGTTTAAAGGGGCCTAACATCTAGGTCATCGGCCCCTAATGGTACGAAATGAGACGAAATGTAATAAGAAATTAAAAATCCAAAATCCTCCACTGATCAGAATTCAAAACGTGAGGACAAAGAATGAATGGATGGATATGAATTTAAAACAATCAATGGATCTGACCCGCAATGCCTTACATTCACAGAAACTGACGTAAAACAATAGTATTACTGACCAAGGGACTGCTTCTATAGCATAATACTGAATCGATGATGCTTGTAGTCTAAAGGAGTCCAAAATCCAAGTCATCGCCCCCTCATAATGGTACCTATCGCTAGGAAAGTAGAACCATGGTATTTGTCATGTTGCGGTACTAATCAAAAGTAGCGTAGACTCACAGTATTCCACACATTATGATACTACTCACAGGTAATGAAATTCGCACATGTAATACAGACCTATGGTGTTTCACACATTGCGGCGCCATTTACACGCAACGCAAACCTATGGTATTCATCACATACCTGTACTAACCACAGGGACTCGCACTATCCCGTGGTGTTCCTCATATAGTGGGTACTAATCATAGGCAAGCCAGAACCATTGTGTCGCTCCTGAACTGGTACTAATCACAGGTACTGTAAAAGCCAGCAACGCACTCTGTTGCCACTAATCACAAACCTGTTTTGTACCTAACATAGTGGTACTACGCGCAAGTAAAAGTGACACGTGGTGGTACTAATCACAAGTAGTTTCATGGTTCTAATACAATCCCTTGGTCGCCCCTTTTAGTAGTCTCTTACAACAGGCAAGGATTACCGTGAGTGTATTCTTCGTCTGCATCCCCTACACACAGGGGGTTGTGTGTTTGGTCTGCAAGAGGTATTTTGTTTCCCTCATGTCTGCCGGCAAGCCGGTTAGGACCCCGCTATCCACCACCTGGGATGCGCCACGTGGGAGAATCACCTTTTCCCCTGCTATGCCAGCGTAGTAGGTTCGTGGTCTATTTAGTTTATCTGTGTTGATACTGCTACATGGCTGAAAGCAACAGGAAACTACAGCCATAACTAACTTCCCAGGACATGCAGCTCTCTCTGTATGAATGGCAGAGGATAAGGTGACATGGAGGGCTGCATCAAACTACTGTATGGACTGATAACTCAACCAACAACATCTGTTTTTGCTATTTGTTCAACATTGTACCAACACAGACAGGTGTTATGGTAATTATGGGACAGGAAAGAGCTACGACTGGGAGGGAAGTGATCATGCCCTTAATCAAGGTACAATCCAATCATTTTTCTGGTGTGAAAATGGGAAACCACAGACGGCCATCTTCAGGTCTGCCGACAAAGGGGTTCGAACCAACTATCTTCCAATTGCAAGCTGATAGCTATGTGACCCAAACCGCAAATTCAACTTGCTCAGTAGTAAGTACTGGTAAATCAAGAGAGGCTAAGAATAGTGGGAAGGTTTGGGCAAAATGGTACAGACAACCTGGAACAGATTTTCATGAAACTTACATTTCCATGAAAGGATTATGTTCAGTGTTTAAAGTGACGACACTTGCTATAATATTTAAATACATCAGTTTGATGGCTTATCTCAATGTGACTTTACGTGTTGTTCTTGTTGTTGTTTGAGTCATCGGTCCACAGACTGATTTGATACAGCTCTCCATGCCACCCTCTTCTGTGCTAACCGTTTCATTTCTACGCAACTACTGCATCCTACATCTGCTCTAATCTGCTTGTCATATTCATACCTTGGACTACCACTACCATTCTTACCACTTACACTTCCCTCAAAAACCAACTGAACAAGTCCTGGGTGTCTTAAGATGTCTCCTACCATTCTATCTCTTCTTCTCATTAAATTTAGCCAAATCGATCTCCTCTCACCAATTCAATTCAGTATCTTTTCATTCATGATTTGATCTATCCATCTCACCTTCAACATTCTTCAGTTAACACCACATTTCAAAACTTTCAATTCTCTTTCTTTCTGAGCTACTCATCATCCATGTTTCACTTCCATATAATTGCATGGTCCAGATGAAAATCTTTCTAATTCCTATATCAATGTTCGAAGTGAACACATTTCCTTTCCTAAGAAAGCTCTTCCTTGCTTGTGCTAGTCTGCATTTTATGCCCTCCTTACTTCTGCCATCGTTAGTTATTTTAGGCTACTACCCAAGTAAAAATATTCAGGTACATCCTTTAAGACTTCATTTCCTAATCTAATATTACCTACATCTTCTCACTCAGGACAAATATTTCATGTTCCCTATGGGAATGAACATCTATATCATCTGATGGCCAGGCAGGCATCAATTTTTGAAAGTGAGACATAGTCTCTCATAGTGCATTGGCACTGCTGGTGGCTCCACGGTATGCACTAGCCTTGCGTCTTGGTAGGTGTGCTAAGTACCAACTGATGAGCCCAACTTAGCACACGAGGGCGAAATGCAGGCAACCAAGAATGAGTTAGCTGGAAAATTTATGATGTCCAATAACGGACCATTATATTGGTATTACTGCTGCTTCTTTTTCAAAGACCTTGATTATTATCACTGCAGGCTGATTTTTATGTAGATGTAGATAATTCTTCATTCTCGGTAACTGATCCGATCACCTTCAGAATCTCAAAGAGCTTGGACCAATCAACATTATTGTTATTGAATGCCTTTTCTAGATCTACGAACACCATATACATGGGCTTTTCCTTCATAATTCGATCCTCTAAGATCAGACGTTAAGTTAGGGTTGCATCACATGTTCCTAAATTTCTTCTGAAGCCAAATTGATCTTCTTCCAACTCAGTTTCAACTTATCTTTCCATTCTCCTGTAAATAATACATTAATTCTATAGGCATGAGATACCAAAATAATGGTGTGGTAGTTTTCACACTTGTCAGCACCTGCTTTCTTGGGAATAGGTATAACAACATTCTGCCGAAAATCGGATTGCACTTCCGTCTCATACATGTTACACACTAAATACAACAACCTCGCCATGCTGGTTTCTCCTAAAGCAGTCAGTAATTCACAGGGAATGTCATCAATTCCAGATGCCTTGTTCCTATTTCAGTCTCTCACACCTCTGTTGTATTCTGTCCTCAAAACTGGGTCTGCCATTTTGTCAGCATTAACAACCTCTTCCTTTTCCTGTTCCTGAACCATATCGTCTACGTCTTTACCTTGATACAACTGGTGGATATGTTCCTGCCATCTTTCTGCTTTGTCTTCTTTCCCTATATGTGACCTGAGATCAGCAGTATATATGAAAATTCCGAGTTATCGTAAGAAATTTTACAAGATGTAATTTTGAATCATGAGGAACATGAATACTGACATTCAGCGAGTTAGCGCATGGAATGTTAGAAATTTGAATCATCGTGGTAGGTTAGAGAATCTGAAATGAGAATTGGATAAACTAAAGATACATGCAGATGATGTAAGTGAAGTACGTTGGCACGAAGAGTAGGATCTTTGGTCAGGCGACTACAGATATATCAACACAAAATCAAACAGGGGGAAATGCAGAAGTTGGTTTAGGGCAGCAGGTAAGCTACTACAACCAGCATAGTGACAGGATTATTGATGCCAAGACAGTCTCCAAGCCAATGCCCACCACAATGGTGCAGGTTTACATGCCTACTAGTTCAGCAAACGATAAAGAAATCGAAAGAATATTTAATACCAATATGTAACAGGAGACGAGAATCTAACTGTGATGGGAGACTGGAATGCAATGGTGGGCCTAGGAAGGGAAGATAATGCCATAGGAAAAATCAGACTGGGACAAAGGAATGAAGGAGGAAGTCGGCTGGTTGAATTCTGCACTGATCATAATTTAGTCCTTGCTAATACTTGACTCAAACACCACAAACAACGGCTATATATATGTGTACAAGAAGAATGAGATTGGTAAGGCTGCTGAAGAAATGTAAACTCAAGTAAGAAGCCTTGGATAACTCGGGAGATAGTAGACTTGATTGATGAATGGCGAAAATACAAGAACGCAAGAAATAAGGACGGCAGAAAAGAATATAGGCGATTAAAGAATGAAGTAGACAGAAAGTGCAGGAAAGCTAAGGAAGAATGGCTGAATGAGAATTGCAAGGATGTTGAAGGTTAGGGGCCTATGTGTTTTAGGAAAGGTAGATGCTACATACAGGAAAATCAAGGAAACCTTTGGAGAAAGGAAAACTAGGTGTATGAATATTAATAGCTCAGATAGATAATCACTTCTAGGGAAAGAAAACATGGTAGAAAGATGGCAGGAACTATTGTATCAAGGGAAAGACGCAGGGTTGATGTTGATGAAATGTTAGACCCAATTTTGAGGTCTGAATTTGACAGAGCTTTGAGAGACGTAAATAAGAACAAGCCACCAGAAATTTATGGCATATCCTCAAAATTACTGATCGCCTTAAAAGAAACCAGCATGGCAAATTATTCTATTTAGTGTGTAAGATGTCTGATATGGGAGAAATGCCATCCAATTTTAGACAGAATATTGTTATACCTATTCCCAAGACAGCAGGTGCTGACAAGTATGAAAACTACCACATCATTAGTTTAGTATCTCACACTTGCAAAATTTAACACGTATTATTTACAGAAGAATGGAAAGAAATGAGGAAGCTGGAGTTGAGAGAAGATCAGTTTGGATTCAAAAGAAATGTAGGAACAAGTGAAGCAATCCTGACTTCCATCTGATCTTAGAGGACAGAATTAAGTGATACAAGCCCACATACATGGCATTCGTAGATCTACAAAAGGTATTCAATAATGCTGATTGGACCAAGCTATTTGAGATTCTAAAGGTGATCAGGATCAGATGCCGAGAAAGAATTATCTACAATCTGTACAAAAATCAGACTGTGGTGATACGAATTGAAGGCCATGAAAAAGAAGCAGCAATCTAGAAAGGAGTGAGGCAAGGCTGCAGTTTGTCCCCACTCTTTTTCAATGTTTATATAGAATAGGTGATAAAGGAAATCAGAGAGGAATTTGGAAAAGGAATTACAATCCAAGGAGAGAAAATCAAAACTCGAAGGTTAGCCGATAATGTTATTTTATCTGAGTCTGCAGAAGATCTGGAGAAAATGCTGAATGGTATGGACACAGTCTTGGAGAAGTATTGCAAGATGAAAATAAATCCACAACAAAAGTAATGGAGTGCAGTCGAACGAAATCAGGTGATGCAGGAAATATTTTATAGTGAAAAGAAATCTTAAAGGAAGTAGATGAACACTGTTAACGGGGTAGTAGAATAACTAATGATGGCAGAAGTAAGAGGACATAAAATGCAGACTAGTGCAAGCAACAAAGGCCTTTCATAAGAAAACACTTCAAACACTGATATAGGAATTAGATTATATAAGAATTAGAAAGATATTTTTGAAGACCTTAATCAGGAGTGTGGCATAGTATGGAAGTGAAACATGGACGATAACTAGCTCAGAAAGAAATAGAATAGAAGCCTTTGAAATGTGGCCGTTTCAGTAGAATACTGAAACTGAGATGGGTAGATCGAATCACGAATGAAATGATACCGGGTCGAATTGATGAGAGGAGAATGATTTGGTGATATTTTACCACAAGAAGAGATAGAATGATAGGACAGATCTAGAGACACTCAGGACTTGTTCAGTTGGGGGTAGTATAGGCAGTAAAAATAGCAGGGGTGGAAAAAGTATGAATATGAAAAACTGATTAGAGTACATGTACGATGTAGTAACTTAGTTATGTAAACATGAAAAGGTCAGCGCGATAAGGTGGCAAGGACAGCTTCATTAAATGAGTACTTGGACTGATGACCCAAACAACAACAAAATTTATAATAAAGAAGTTGTACAGCAGTTAGCTAAAGAATGCTTAAAGATTTGAACAATGGACAAGACACTTGGAATAGGTTGCTGTACAGTATGAAGCAGCCAGGCTGGAACTCTTACACTATAAACACTAGGTCTTTCCAGCAAAAGCCCATAACCTATGCTAAGGTGCACTCAGTTGAGCAAAGTACAGAATCTTAGACCTAACTGTAGTCTGTGATCAACTTTGTTCTTTCCGTGCACTTTAGTATGTGTCACAACCTTTACCGCACAGCACACATACGATGTAGTAACTTATTATTCATTCATTATAAAATAAAGAAACCATAAAGTTTAAAAGTGTCATGACGTGTGCTGTATTCCAGACATAAACATATTAAGTTTTGTCCACAATCAAATGTAGCGTGTGCTGCTGTTGCGGGGGGGCCAAAATGATATATTTTACTACTATAGTGATCGACTTTCCTCACACACATAACTAAACTTATACTTTGGCTCATCATTAAAATATTTATTCATTTTCATAACATGACCAACGAATTTCAATAAAATATAGCTTACCATCATCATATCTCTTACCTTGATATGAAGAGAATACTGAGTCTCATATTTTACGTCCATTCTTAATACTTTTATATCATCAGGATATGGAGACTTAAAAGTTCGTTCTAAATATGCTGTCATCCCATAAGCTATCTTTGAAATATTGAGAAATTTATAACCACCATAGTTCATTGGGTAAAAACAATATGGCACACCTACAGTTACATCAGAATGAATGGTGGTATCTTCCCACTTTCGAGGAAGCCAACAGCAGCCACGTTGTTTGCACAGTGGTTCAGTAGCACCTGATTCTGGATAACAGTCAAATTTCATTATATCAGGAATGTTCGAACACTGGAGAAAAGTTGTTTCAGATGTACGTTCAAAGTAATTATTAGCAAGGGTATTCTTTCCATCAGACTTATTTTGGCACTCTGCAGATTCTGAATGAATTGCTACCTTCCCCGGGTTTGAATGACTGTGATCTGTTAAAACCCGTCGAAACTGTTCCTCTGGCCAATGTGCACTCAGCAAGTCAAAGCAGTGTAATAAATACACAACTGGAAGGAGGATAAAGACAACGGAGAGCAAAATAATAACCAAAAATATAGCCACATTAGGGCAAGGAAATCTTGAATCGTCCACTTGCACAAATGGCTCCAAATCTTCAGGATTTGGGGGTGAATCCACGCAGCGTTCATTAAATGACGGGGATTCGAATAAATGCCTCTGAGACTGCTCAGTCGCTTGGTCTACCGGTTTGTCACATTTTTCAGTCTTCTTTTCATAATTAATGAATTCTAGGGAATCCTTGCATTTCTTCACGAAATTCTTCAAGGCCGTATGCATTTTTTTTTTTTTTTAAGAAAGTCCACTAAAATACAAACGCACACACTTCAATATTTGCACTATCACTTAACCTAAAATTACACCAGCTAGCCTAAAACTACTAACTTAGGTATGTGATGGCTTAACATTAAATCAGCGAACACATATAAACTGTATATATCATTTGCACTTTACAACAGACAGGATAGAATGACAAGATATCACGTGTTAATATCTGTTTACATTCTTGGTGATAACATTCCCGGAGAGATTTAAACGACGACCCATATCAGTTCCAGGAACAAACATCAACCAAACACTTCACTAGCCCTAAAAACGACAAAATCTGAATATATACAAATCCCGCATCATCTAACGAAAACATTACAGCAAATGACAAAAGAAAGAAAAATTAAGAGTAATTACAGAGATAATCCATGAAATAGATTTATTTGTCTGAGCAGAAGTGTAATATAGATGTTCCTCTGTTGGGGCACAAAATCACATGATATCTACCGCATACGATCACACCGTTCAAATACACAGTCATGTGTGGAGACATGGTAAATTTTGGTTTGCAGATCTTAAAATAAAAGCCAATGAAAATCTTCGTGTTACAATGTTTCGTAGTTTGTCATCATCGAATCCGTAGACTAGAAATCTGGCCGTTTGTCTGGCCATCACCTTTGCTCTAGATCAGTAATTAGTCTACTGTAGCTTATTATGAATGCTAATTGTATTTCGAAACGAAGTTCCTCAATCGTAAAAGTTCTCGTGTATATTAGGAAGCCCTGGGTCTTTATTTTTAGGTACGTTATGTACACTTTTAGTTCCTCTATTTCTCCTACGCAGTGGCGCATATTTGGTGGGGGCAAGGCGTTTTATGCTTCCCTACCCCCCGGTCCTACCGCAATCAGAAAGATGATCTTAGGGCGCAGAGTGCCTTTTTCTCCACAAAAAATGTCCTCGTAGATGCTAAGTCCCCTTAAAACGGTGAGTTCGGTAGGCTTCAAACTCCCAAGTCGGGAATTACAATAAGGCTTAAAAAAGAAACTCAAAATACTGGTTCCATCAGGTCAGCTGCGAGATGCATTGTACTGGAAGGAGGATAAAAACAACCGAGAGCAAAATAATAACAAGAAATATAGCCACATTAGGGCAAGGAAATTTTGAATCGTCCACTTGCTCTCGCTAATGAGTTTGGGAAGAAAGTTGAGATACTTCCCTTGCAACGTTGATTATGCGACGAATTGACGGGTGACTCGAGTTAACTGACAGCTACGACAGCTACCTGGACTCCCTGCAGTTTCCGGAGCATTAATCAGTGCTTTTAACATGCTACCATTCTACAGTCAAAAGAGATGTATGAAAATATTAGGGACAGTCCACGTGTCAGCGACTAACTTACGCGGTACCAGTTTGCACGTAACAGACGGAGTACTGTGCAGCGTCTACACAACGCGAGTAAATTCGCACAAACTTCTATACATTTCACAATCATCAGCAAGCAATTCTGTAATGGATCGTCCACCTACTGACCCAGGCGTATTATCTCCTACGCCAAGC